>NW_022196028.1:0-715870 GCF_008641045.1 Pistacia vera | reverse complement strand
TTTTTTTTTTTTCACATTAATATACTACATTTCCTATATATATATAAATTCTCTATTGGCAAATACAAATTTCTATGGAACTTTGTTACACTCTCCTTCAGCACAATGTATGCTGGACTTTAAGGGATTTTATCATTGCCTTTTTTTATTTATTTTATTTTTACCATATGAAAAGTTGATCATTATTTAAGCAAAAGAAAGAATTTAATGAGCATTCCAACTATGACCAGGAATTTTAGGAACATCAGTATCTCTCTCTTTTTTTTTTTTTTTTTTTTTTTTTTTGGCATCTGTTTTTGGGGGATCGAAATCAAATAAAACTTGATTCCAATCAAAGGAGGATGTGCCTTGTAGGGTGGTGTGTTGCTGCTGTGTGCTCCCGCGCATAGCGACAACAAGAAGCAGCAACAGCAGCGTGCAAACGCATGCTACTGCATCACAGATTACGGGCGACTGTTGCATGCTGCCGCATAGGGAGGAGTGCTGGCGACATGCTACAGCATGTGGCCTTGGGCTGTGCCACTGCAAATGGCACAACAGCAGCCTTGTGCGACTACACCAAGACTGCTGTCGCACGCAGCAGTGGCACATGCAAATGCACTGCTACTGTCCTCTTGATTGGCTACTGTTTTGGGGCTGCCCCGTGGAGGCCAAGTGCTCCTAGCACTTGTCCTCGGTTGGCACTTGGTTTTTTAGCCAAACGCTTGATCTGGTGCACGTTAAAATGTGCACCAAATCTGGTTTTTTTTTTTTTTGGGCAACCCACATAAAGATGCAATGGGTTGAATTTTGGGCTGTGATCGCATTATTGTATGATATTTTTAATCCATAATTTTTTTAAAAAATGTTGCTGCATGTTGAAACATTCTGGAGGTCCAATTGAGTGAGGCCCGATAGTAAGGGACTAAAATGAAAATTTTAAAACTTGTAGGACTTAAAGAACACTGTCAAAATTCAAGGGGTAACTTATAATTTACCAACCTAATCAAATTTAAATTTTGATTGTTTATGCATGATTCTTGTTTCTGACTATGCATGGTGCATAAGCCTACGAACCTAGTTTAATTGTTTTGGGTTATGTAATCTAAAATAGTGTCTGCGTGCCCTGCCTTTCTTTAAACCTCCAATGTAACTTCTTTCTCTCATCTCACTCTGCTTGAATGTAACTTGAGTTAAGGAATTCCTTTCTCTAAATCTGAATCATTTGACAAGTTCAAAGAGTTAAGGAATGAAGTATAGAACAAGCTTGGAAAGAGTATTAAAGCCCTTCGGTTGGACCGAGGAGGTGAATACTTAAGCTTGAAGTTTGGTAGATACCTTAAGGAATATGGGATAGTATCACAACTCACACCTCAGCACAATGTTGTATTAGAAAAGAGGAATCGAACTTTACTTGATACGGTTTATTTGATGATGAGTTTGCTGATCTATCCACAACATTCTAGGGCTACGCCTTGGAGACTGCGATTCACACACTAAATCGTGTGTCGTCCATATCAGTGGATAAGACTCCATGTGAACTATGGAATGGGCGAAAGCCTAAGTTGTCTTATTTGAGAATTTGGGGTTGTAGTGCTTATGTTAGGAAATTGACGTCAAATAAGCTTGCCCCAAAATCTGACAAATGTATCTTTGTAGGATATCCTAGGGAAACCACGGGATAATATTTCTACTAGCTAGAAGAGCAAAAGGTTTTTGTAGCTTGATCTAGGGTATTCTTGGAAAAGGAATTTATCCAAAATAGTATAGGAGATAAAAAGGTCAACCTCAGTGAAGTTCATACTCAACAAGATATGGCTGATAAGGAACAAGCAGATATACCAGAAACATCAGGAGGAGGTCACTCTACAGAAGAAAGTGAGCCAACTCAGGTTACACAGGAACTACGTAGGTCTGGTAGAGTACATCATGAGCCCGAGAGGTATGATTTTCTTGTGACTCAACACGGCAACGTATTGGTTTATTAAGACGATGAACCTCAAACCTACAATGACCTTGTATTAGATTCAGACTCTGCTAAATGACTTGAGGCCATGAAATCCAAAATGGACTCCGTGTACTAGAACCAAGTATGGACATTGGTGGATTTACCCGATGGGATAAAACCCATAGGATGTAAATAGGTCTTCAAGAAGAAGATAGGCATGGAAGGTAACGTGCATACCTATAAGGCACAGCTTGTTGAAAAAGGTCTCAAGCAAAAGCATGGCATGGACTATGGTGAAACCTTTTCACCAATAGTAATAGTTGTATACCATGATTATGAAATTTGGCAGATAGATGTCAAAACTACTTTTCTGAATGGAAACCTTGAAGAGGATGTCTATATGAAATTGCTCGATGGTTTCGTTCTTGAAGGACAGACAGAGAAGGTATGCAAGTTGCAAAGGTCCATTTATGGAGTTAAGCAAGCATCAAGGACTGGAACATTCATTTTGATGAAGCCGTTAAGGAATTCGATTTCATAAAAAATGAAGATGAGCCCTGTGTGTACAAGAAGTTAAGTAGGAACGCAATGACATTCCTAGTATTATATGTCGATGACATAGTACTTATTGGAATGATATACTGAACTTGTAGACGGTAAAGACTTGGTTATCCAAGTGCTTTTCCATGAAGGACTTAGGAGAAATAGACTACATTCTCCGTATCAAGATCTAGTGACAGATCTCATAGGTTGCTTGGCTTGAGTCAGAGTACATACAGTAACAAGGTACTAAAGAGATTTAGGATAGAAGAATCCAAGAAGAGATTCCTTTCTATGTCACATGATGTTTATCTCTCGAGGGACATGTGTTCGAAATCACTTAAGGAGAGAGATAAGATGAATAGGATTCCATATGCATCCCCTATTGGATCCATTATGTATGCCATGTTATGTACTTGGATTGATGTCTCATATGCTTTAAGCATTTGTAGTAGATATCAATTGGATCCAGGTGAGCGTCATTAGATCGCTGTCAAGAACATTCTTAAGCACCTGAAAATAACTAAGGATATGTTCTTGGTTTATAGAGAAGAGGATAAACTCACTATAAGAGGATGCAGTGATGTTAGTTTTCAAACTGACAGAGATGATTTTCCATCACAATCAAGTTTTTTCTTTTGTCTTAATAGAGTTGTAGTGAGCTGGAAAAACTCAAAGCAGAGTATTGTAGCTGACTCTACAACATCGGTTGAGTACATTGCATTGTCAGATGCCACCAAAGAGGCGGTTTGGATCAGGAAGTTCATAACTGAACTTAGAGTGGTTCCAAGCATTGTTGATACAGTACAAATATTCTATGATAACAATAGGGCCATTGCTCAGGCCAAGGAACCACCGTCTCATCAAAGATTCAAACACATACTCAGACATTTCCACCTTATTAGGGAAATTGTTTAGAGGGGAGATGTCCAAATAGGAAAAGTACCTACTGGTGATAACATCTCAGATTCGCTTACTAAAGCTCTGTTGCAGCAGAAGCATGATAGGCACTTGGCTTCATTTGGTATTAAATACGTAAATGATTGGTTATAGGTGCAAACGGGAGATTGTTAGAGTAGGTGCCCCTGAGCCAATCATATTGTTGTATGTTGACTCTGTGGATCATGATTATTCAATCTATAAAAAACATCGTTTATGTTATGTAAAGCATAGAGTGGTTAAACCGTGAAGAGTGAATCAAACAATGATAAGTCTTGATTGTGAGATCCCTATGATCACTTATGGTAGCCATTCTAAAAACGTCTGTAGCCTTAGTATTATCCTGACCCTAGGGCATAGATGATACAGTAAAGCTATCATAGCATTGAACGACCCGATTGGATGGTAGTGACAGATCTCACAAGTCAAGGTTGTTGGTGACAACTTGGTGCGACGCATACGTGCTTATTGTTCACGAGTTCACCAGACTGGCCCATCAGAGAATTCCATATAGATGGTAAACCCAATGTCCATGGAATACATCCTCTAACAGATGATGGTGCATGTGGTCCTTAGACTTGAGATCACTGGAGCACCGTGTGTACATGTTGGTATAGTTAGACACTAGCCAAATGTAATCCTGATAAGGTTATTAGTACGGTAGTGATTGGCTACATTGAGAAGTATATCAAGACTATGGTGGATCGACAAAGGATTCATCACTCCTGGGTTCAAGAGAAATTATCTTGGTGGGATTGCGGTAAAGGACAATGACCACAGTGTAGGAACCATGTCGTGGCAGCACGGAATAACAACCAAAAGAAAAAAAAAAATTTCTTGCCATGGCATGATTCCATTACCCAAGATCACGATTCAGACTGAATAATCAACATATAAAACCATACAAAGTTATGTGATTTACCTTCGTTGGCGACTCCTCCTCTGGATCTTTCTTACTAATAGCTATCAGTCCAACGTAGGATTGAGTCCGTCGGTATCCACATGAAGGCAGATTCGGGATCACCCTAGGATTGACTGCTAGATCAACCATATGGCTTAAGCTAGTGAAGGTGGAAGAAATTTGTGTGAGAAAAACTCACAAGGTGGCTAGGGTTTGGCGTGAATAGGAGAGTTAATTTTACTATTCAATTTTCAAAATTAACTTTATGGGAATTGCTCTATGAAATCAGAACCCAATGACCCTTTATATAGGAAATCCCAAATAAGAATCCTTAATTCCTATTTGGATTGGATTACAATCCTTTTAATTCCTATTTGAATTGGATTGCAATCCTTGATATAGGGGATTATAATATCTCTCAAACATATTCTCCTTAAATATGAATCCTAATTAAATAAATATTCCTATCTATTTAATTCCTAATAAATACATAATCTAATTAAATAAATATTAATATTTATTTAATCCATATGTATTTATCATATTTAATAGATGAGTTTTAATATATATTTAATTGAATTAAATATATATTCTCCATATTAATTAAAATTAATATGATTCCAATTTTGCTAAAAATTCTACCAATAAATTGGATAATGGCGTCAACCCCTTAGCAAAATTACCAAAGTGCCCTTTTCGCCCATAATGACGAAAATGCCCCTGGACTCCCAAATTACCAAAATACCCTTTTGGCCGAAGGACAAGATTGTCCTTCCATTTCCATTTCTCACTTAACTACCTTCTATGTGTGTGACCCACAGGCTCTTCACTTTGCCGGCAACGTCCCGATAACTAATTAAGCATCAAGCAATTAGTGTTTTTGTACATCAATCAAGATTGACCTCTAGCAAGACATGATGATTCCCCAATAAGTAAAGAATCAACGATTTAGGCTTAACTTGTCTTCGGTATGGTTACTGTGCAATTCAATCTGTTTCATCATCTTTTATCTCATCAAGGTTTGAGGTACAAAAATAGTGTCTACCTCAAAAGCTACCTTGACATTTTCTATATTTGGTTCTTGAATCTGGCGACTATTGGATTTGAGCACCAACTCGATTCCACTGTAGCCACGGATTTGAGGTCGTAGTTCTTTAACCAAATATCTCGCCAAGATAAGATCTTTTGTAATCGAGAGAAATGAATCATTTGTTGATCCACCATAGCCATAGTATACTTCTCAATGTAACCAATCACCACTGTTTTGGTAATCCCTAAAAGAGACGACATTAGGCTACTGTCAAATCACATCGATATTTACACATAGCGCTTTGGTGATCTCAAGTAGAAGGACCATATGCACTACCATCTGTAAGAGGATATATTCCATAGACATTAGGTTTACCATCTCGTGTGGAATCCTCGGATGGGTCAATCCAATGTACTTGCACAAGCAAGCATCCATGCGTTGCATTAGGTTGATGCCCACAACCTTGACATGTGAGATCTGTCACTACCTTTTGATCGAGTCGATCAACGCGAAGATAGTCTCCTCATATAATCTATGTCCTTGGTCAGATTTATACTATGACTACAAACCGTTTAAGAAGGGTCACCTTATGCTCATAGGGTTCTCACAATTAAGGTGCATAACACTTAATTCTCTTGTCACTGGTTCCAACCTTTCTAAGGACATACTATTTTCTTTACGTGCAGTAAATATATGCTATAGTATATGCTCACAAACAAGCGATGTCTTTTATTCATTAATTTGAAATGAGTTTACAAGAGCTAAATCGTTGGCTCTAGTGCACCTACTCTAACACTTGGAATATGTGGCCACAGTGGAATTAAGTCGATGCTTGGTTGGTTAATTAGCTCGATAACCAAATCTGAATATGTCAAGGAGGTTTATACTTGAAGTTGACTTTACTTTTATGCTTCAAACCTTGATTAGATAATAAATGATGAAAGGATTTAATTGCACGGCAACCATACCATTGACAGGTACCTAATACGCTGAATCAGAATCTGTCGGGTGGCCATGATGCCTTACTAGAGGCCAATCTTGGCCTGTGTGTAGTGAGACAATTATTAAGGTGTTGATCACGATATTACTCACTACCTACATGATGAGGAGCCTTCAGGTCATACATATAAAATGCAATTTAAAGAAGATAACTAGTTAGGGGCATTTTCGTCATTTGTTGACGAATGGGTATTTTGGTAAATCTTACAGCTAGAAGTAATGTCGGCTTCAAGCATAGAAGTAATGTGGGCTTCAAGAATTTTCGTCATTTGAGGTTGATAGTATGAGCTATCAACTAGTGTGGATTAAGTTTGTTGGCCTACCTAATCAACTCATTTTGGCTTGTTTGCCATAGCGAAGGTTTGAAATAGACCAGATTGGATCTCAGTGTACTAAGAAAGCCAACGGGCGTTCCCGAGTTAATAGTGAGGGCTATTGACTTGAGGAAAATAGTGGGAGCATTGTTTAATAAAAGACCGTATTAAACGTTAATAAACATTATAATGACTTTTACTTTTCTGCAATTGTAGATTCACCAAAATGAGCATTATGAACCTACGACTGATAATTGAGAAAGAATACAGGCTAGATGGATCCAATTTCTCAGGTTGGTACCGTAATCTTTAGATTATACTAAAGTCTGAAAAGAGATTATATATCCTTGATAAGCCATACACGGCTGAACCTGGTCCTAACGCCACTTAGGAAGTGAAGGATACTTATCAAAAGTTCCTTGATGATCCAGATGGCATTCAATGCTTGATGTTAGCATCAATGACACATGAGCTACAAAAGTATGAGAATATGGACGATGCTTCTATTATTCTGTACCTCAAAGAGCTTTTTGAAGGAAATGCTCGACATGAGAGGTACAAGGTGTCGAAAGCACTGTTTGGAAGTCGCATGACTGAGGGAGTCGAAGTTGGCCCTTATGTGCTCAAAATGATAGAGCACATAGAGAGGCTTGAGACTTTGGGGTTTGGGTTGGATGCAGAATTACAAGTGGATTTAATTATGCAATCTTTGCCTAATTCTTTTGCATTGTTCATAATGAACTTCAACATGAACATGATGGTGAAACCGCTATCAGAGCTTCTAAACATGCTAAGGACTGCAGAGCAGGACATGAAAAGGTCCAAGCCTATCTTACTAGTTTTTGCTAGTAAAGGAAAAGGTAAGGATAAGGGCAAGGGCAAGGGCAAGGGCAAGGGCAAGGGAAAGGCCAATGCCAAACCCAAGTCCAAACCTAAATGACAGTGTGCTCTTAGGCCTGAGAGTGGCATTGGAAAGGGCGGGAAAGTAATTTGCTTCTATTGTGGCAAGCTTGGCCACTAGAGAAAGCACTGCAAGGCTTTCCTCGCCAACAAGAAGAAGTCAGAAAATTTGACTTCAGGTATGTTCATGATTGAGATTAACTTCTCTCCGTCAACATCTTGGGTCATTAACACAGAATGTGGTACTCACATTTGCACTGATGTGTAGGGACTAAGGTAGAGTAGATTGCTCGCAAGGGAGAAGTGGATCTATGAGTTAGAAATTGAGCACATGTGGCTGTAGGAACTTATTGTTTATCTTTGCCTTTGGGCTTGTTGTTGGAACTTTATAACTGTTATTACGTACCTTCTATTTCCATAAATATTATTTTGATATCCGCTTTGGATAATATAAGATATCATTTTGAGATTTCTAATGGATTATTATCCTTTAGTTTGAATGGTATTCTATTTGGAATTGCAAGGTTATATAACAGGGGTTATATGTTCTTGATTTAAACAATAAGGATATTCTCAATATTGAAACCAAGAGAATAAACATAGTGATCGAAACTAGACATACCTCTGGCATTGTAGATTAGGTCATGTTAACCAGACTAGCATTGCAAAACTTCAAAGGGATGGAGTTTTGGACCCGTTTGACTTCCAGTCATTTGAGGTATGCGAATCATGCCTTTTAGGCAAGATGACCAAGTCTCCTTTCACAGGACAAGGTGAAAGGGATACTGAACTGTTAGGCATCATCCATAGTGATGTATATGGTCCACTAACAGTTGAAGCTAGAGGTGGATATTCATACTTCATCACATTTATTGATGATTTCAGTAGATATAGTTATGTCTATCTTATAAGACATAAATATGAAGTCTTTGATAAATTCAAAGAATTCAGGAATGGTATATAATATATTGCGCAAAAGTAGTAAAGCTCTTCAGTCGGATCAAGGAGGTGAATACTTATGCTCAAGGTTTTTTGAATACTTGAAAGAATGTGGGATAGTATCACAATTCAACTTTCTGTACACACCCCAACACAATAGAGTGTCTGAAAGGAGGAATAAGACCTTACTTGATATGGTTAAGTCCATGACGAGTTTTAGTGATCTACCTGCATCATTCTGGGGTTATGCCCTAGAGACTGTGACTCGCGTTTTGAACTATGTGCTGTCAAAGTTTGTAGATAAGACTTCATTTGAATTATGGAACGGGCGAAAGCCCAACTTGTCTTATCTAAGGATTTGGGGTTGTGAAGCTTATGTCAAGAAATTGACTTTGAACAAGCTGGGCCCGAAATCCTGTAAATGTATATTTATGGGGTATCCTAAGGAGACCAAAGGATACTATTTCTACCACCAAAAAGAGCACAAATTTTTTGTCGCTCGTACTGGTGTCTTCCTAGAAAATGATTTTTTTTCCTAAGAAGCTCTAGTGGGAGAAAAGTAGAACTCGATAAAGTTCTAGTACCACAAGATACATTAGATGAAGGACGGGAAGATGTGCCACAGGAGGTGGTTGAACATCGTGAGGAGGTTACTCCATAATTTGTGGATCAAAGTGAACCACCTCAGATAGCACAGGAGCTACGTAGATCTAGAAAAGTGTATTGTGAGCCCGAGAGATACGGTTATCTCATGACTCAACATGGTGACGTATCGGTCTACCAAGATAATGAACCCAGAACCTACGAAGTCGTTATATCGGATCCAAATTTCGTTAAATGGCTAGAAGCCATGAAATCTGAGATGGACTCCATGTACCAAAACCAAGTGTGGTTTCTGGTGGATCCACTTGAAGGGGTAAAACCCATAGGGTGTAAATGGGTCTCAAGAAGAAGACTGACATGGATGGTAAGGTGTATACATATAAGGCACGATTGGTTGCCGAAGGTTTCAAACAAATTCATGGTGTTGACTGTGAAGAAACCTTTTCGCCAGTTGCCATGATTAAATCCATCCAGATTATACTTGCAATTGTTGTATATCATGACTATGAGATTTGGCAAATGGATGTCAAAACTGCTTTCTTGAACGGAAACCTTGAAGAGGATGTGTATATGACTCAACCTGATGGTTTCGTTCTTGATAGATAAGTTGACAAGGTGTGCAAGTTACAGAGGTTCGTTTACGGACTCAAGGAAGCTTCAAGGAGCTGGAACATTTGTTTTGATGAAGCTGTAAAAGAATTCGGTTTCATCAAGAACGAAGATGAGGCTTGTTTTTACAAGAAAGTGAGTGTTTTTACAAGAAAGTGAGTGAAAACGTAGTGGCATTCCTAATGTTGTATGTCAATGACATACTTCTGATCAGGAATGACATATCGAACTTGCAATTGGTAAAGACTTGGTTATCCAAATGCTTCTCCATGAAGGACTTAAGAGAAGCGGCTTACATCCTCAGAATAAAGATCTATCGTGATAGATTGCGTAGGTTTCTTGGCCTAAGTCAGAGTACATACATTGACAAGGTACTGAAAAGATTTAGTATGGAAGAATCCAAGAAGGGATTTCTTTTGATGTCACATGGCATTTATCTCTCTAAGGATATGTGTCCTAAAACACAAGATGAGAGAGATAGGATGAAGAGGATCTCATATGCATCAGCGATTGGATCCATCATGTATGCCATGTTATGTACTTGGATTGATGTCTCATGTGCTTTGAGCGCTTGTAGCAGATATTAATTGAATCCAAGTAAGCGTCATTGGATGGCTGTCAAGAACATTCTTAAGTACTTGAAGAGGACTAAGGATATGTTCTTGGTTTATGGAGGGGAAGATGAGCTCACTGTACGAGGATACAGTGATGCTAGTTTCCAAACGGACAAAGATATTATCATTCGCAATCTGGGTTTGTATTTTGTCTCAATGGGGGTGCAGTGAGATGGAAGAGCTCCAAGCAAAGCACTATAGCAGATTCTATAATAGAGGCTGAGTATATTGCATTATCTTATGCGGCCAAAGAGACAGTCTAGATAAAGAAGTTCATTACCAAACTTGGTATGGTCTCCACGATTGTTGATCCAATAGATGTCTATTGTGATAACAATAGAGCAATAGCTCAAGCTAAGGAACCACGGTCTCACTAGATGTCCAGACACATACTCAAACGATTCCATCTCATCAAAGAAATTGCTGCACAGAAAGACATGTAGATCAGTAAAGTGCATATTGACGACAATCTTGTAGATCCATTGACAAAGCCTCTGTCGTAGCAGAAGCATGAACAACACTTGAGATCATTTGGTATTAAATACATGAATGATTGGCTATAGTGCAAGTGAGAGATTGTTAGAGTAGATGCCCTAGAGCCAATCAATTATTGTGGAATTGACTCTTTGCAGTAATGTTTATTAATTAATAAAAGGCATCATCTACTATATCATGTAAACCATAGTTGTATGTATTGATATATGTCCTTTGAATGTAGAACCATGATGAGGGTATCAAGTGTTTCAAGTCTTGATAGTGAGAATCCTATGAACACATATGGTAGCCATTCTAGAAACATTCATAGCCCTAGTATTATTGTGACCAAGGGCACAGATAATACGGTAAGGCTATCATAGTGTTGAACGACCTTGTTGAAAGGCAGTGACTGATCTCACTTGTCAAGTTTGTTTGCTGACAACCTGGTACAACATATGGCTGCTTGCTATAGCAAGTTCACTGGACTGACCCACCGAAGAATTCCATATAGATGGTAACCCCAGTGTCTATGGAATAAATCCTCTAACGAATGGTGGTGCATGTGATCCTTAGACTTGAGATCACCGAAGTGTCTTGTGCACCGATTGGTGTAGTTTGACACTAACCTAACGCAGTTTTATTCAGAGCTGTCAATACGATAGTGATTAGCTGCATCGAGGAGTGTATCAAGACTATGGTGGATCTACAAAGGAATCATGACTCCTGGGTACGGGAGAAGTTATCTCACGGCTCAATTTAGTAAATGGCAATCACACTAAAACTATGGCCACAGTGGGATTGAGTTGTTGCTCAATCTAATTTATTATTCCGGTCATTGGTCCAGTAAATAAATACATATATATCGAGAGTAATTGAGGTTGACACTATTTCTGTACCTCAGTCTCGATGAGATAACAGATGATGAAAGGATTTGATTATATGGTAACCATATCGTTGATAGGTAGCTGCTTCGTTGAATCCAAATCTATCGGGTGGCCATGATGTCTTACTAAAGGCCAATCTTGGTCTGTGTGTAGTGAGACGATTAATTTGTGTTAATCGCGATACTATACACTGCTGGTATGATGAGGAGCCTACGGGTCACACACATAGAAGATAATTTAAGAATAAGTTTGTGCAAGGGGCGTTTTTGTCTTTTAAGGCAAAAGGGTATTTTGGTAATCTCACAGTGCAATTAAATTTGCTAAGGTTGTTGCCTATATTTAATTTGATATTAAAACTAAATAAGTGAGATTATATCTAAATATATGTACACATATATTTAAATGGATTATTATTACTATTATTAAATGTTAATATATTTCTATAAACATATTAATTGAGTTTAACTATAAATAATAATAATTAAAATAAAATATCATGATTGGAAGTGTTTGGATATAGGGGGCTGTTTGGGTTAGAGCCTAAGCCTATTCTTTATTGGAATAGGGTTTCATGTGCACTATATAAGTGCATGGTCTTTGTGATTTTATAAGGGTGAGAGAAATATAACAAGTATTCAATCACTCTTCATTGAAAGAAAATCACAGCCCTCTCCCAAGTCTCACGCCACCCTTGGTTCATTGAATCAAAGTTTCTTTGATTTTTTGTTTGGTTCTTGAAGCTAAAGAGGATCTAGCAAATCCCTCTTTAGCTCTTCGGGTATCTTCGTGTGGATTACTGCTGGTTTGATCCTGTTCTTGGATCAGTAGCGAAAAGATTTAGAGACAAGTTTGAAGGAGTCTCCAAACATGCGTATGAACTCTAAACTTACTCTGATCATTCATATTACTGCAGATTTTTTATTTAACATATAAACTATATAATCTGTGCCTTGATCTTGGTTTAATGGAAATGATCTATGCTTTAAAAGTTTTGTTTTCTGCTGCCATGAGTTAGATCGTTTCCTAACATAACAATTGTAAGGACAACTTGTAAAATTCGATGCCAAATTGGACGAAGCAATTTTCCTTGGTTATTCTTCTCATTCGAAAGCGTATAGAGTCTTCAAAAAAAGAACTCTCTTAGTTGAAGAAACATGTGCTATTTGATGAATCTTCCTCTAAGAATGCATAAATTCTTAATGAAGAAAAAGTTGATGAGTTGATGAAAGAGCTTGAAATGAAAGATGAAACTTCAGCATCAACTGACAACAAGGAAAAAGAACATCAAGAAGAGGTCAATAATGAAAATGATATATTTATGGAACCTCAAGAACTGTAACGCCCACATGGAGGTACGTAATTTAATATATGCTCTTATACCTTTAGTTGATTTTTGCTAAAGTTATTTTGAGAAAATGTGAAGAAAATGCCTTAAACTTGCATTAAGGGTAAAATTTTATTCATTTATGAATTGATATGAGTTTGTAGATGGTAGAGAGAAACTTATTTTTATGCTACATGGCATCCTTGCATTTAAACATTTGCATTTAGAAAGAATTATAAGCATGAAACCATCTACATGCATACATCTTCATAAGAGCAAGAAATAGCACTAAAATATGTTAAAGAGAAAATAGAAAGAAATGAGAATATTAAAGATATTCAAATCTGAATTTTTTACTTAAAGAAGTGTAAAAAGATAAAAAGAAGATAAGGTTGTTGCGATGGGGAGCCCGTAAGTGATAGAGTCCCACATGCATGCCGCCTTTAGTGAGCGGCCTCAGAATTCAGAAATAAGAATTGTACAGTCTGTTAGAAATGCGTGTAGATGAGGATTGTACCCAGAATTAGAGAATTCACTCACATGGCCAAGGCTCCAAATCCATGCCTCAACCGAGTCCGATCAGCAAGAAAAGAAATAATAGAAAGAAAGAAAAGAAATAATAGAAAGAAAAACTAGAAAAGAAAGAAAGAAATAAAGGAAAAGAAATAGAATAAGAAAAATAGAAAAGAAAAAGCATACTTTACGCATTTGTGCATTTGCATCATGAATATGCATAATATCATGCTCATTATCATGAGTAGAGAGAAATTAGAAAATTGAGAGAAAAACAGTGAGCAAAACAGAGAAAGAATGAGAAAGAATAGAGAAAGAACAGAGAAAGAACAGAGAGAAGAACAGAGAAACAATAAAGAATACTCAGGAAATGCGTTGTAAGGAAAGAAAATTCAGGATTTAATCAACGGAGAGAGAAGGGTAGCATAGCAGGTTTACTTATTGAGCAATTAGTGCTCACTCCGTTGTTTTCAATGTTTTTGCAGGTAATAGGTGAGTTGCGGTCACTCGGAATGTCATGCAGTGGAAGGGATTGGGCTACATTGTCAAGTTGCTATTTTGAGTATATTTTGAGTATATTTGTATATAAAGAAAAATTAAATATGGGCCCATACTTTATTATTCGTTTATATGTGTATTTTCTTATATATATTTTTAATGAGTTTTATTGATTATTTTACGAGTATACTAGCTAGAAAGAAAGTATTACAAGAACCATCAAGGGAGATCTCATTACCAAGAGTGAGAGATGAAGTGAAAGATGCACAAATCATTAGCGATCCCACTCACGAGTAAAAACAAGAGTATCAATAAGGAACATCTACCATTTCATAGCATTCTTGTCTCAAGTGGAACCTAAGAAAGTGGATGAAGCACTTAATGATGAAAGTTGGGTTCATACAATGCAAGAAGAGATAAATAAATTTGAGAGAAGCAAAGTATGGGAGCTTGTACCAAGACCTAAAGATCATCCAATCATTGGTACCAAATGGGTTTTCTGGAACAAGATAGATGAGCAATGTATTGTGATAAGAAACAAAGCAAGGTTAGTTGTTCAAGGTTGCTCGCAAGAGGAAAGTATTGATTTCGATGAAACTTATGCCCCCATTGCTAGATTAGAAGCTATTAGAATGTTACTTGTTTATGCATGCCATTTAGATTTCAAACTTTTTCAAATGGATGTTAAAAGTGCCTTTTTAAATGGTTTTATTCAAGAAGAGGTTTATGTCAAACAACCACCCAGATTTGAAAACCCCAATTTTCCCGAACATGTTTTTAAACTCTCAAAAGCACTTTATGGTTTAAAGCAAGCTCCTAGACCTTGGTATGATAGATTGAGTAGTTTTCTTGTTCAAAATGATTTTTAAAAGGGAAGGTAGATACTACCTTGTTTACAAAAAGGCATGGGCAAGATATTTTGATAATGCAAATCTATGTGGATTATATCATCTTTGGTGCTACTAATGAAATCCTTTGCAAGGAATTTTCTAAGATGATGTAGGGTGAATTCAAGATGAGCAAAATTGGAGAACTAAATTACTTTCTCGGATTACAAATCAAGCAACAAAAGGAAGGGATCTCGTTGAATCAATCCAAATACATTCATGATCTCCTCAAGCACTTCAAGATGAATGAGAAAAAAGATCAACCTACTCCCATGAGCACATCACTTAAATTGGAAGCTGATGAAGGAGGTAAAAGTGCTGATACTAAGCTTTATAGAAGCATGATAGGTGCACTTTTATTATTTAGTGTTTGCATGTGTGCATGTTTCCAATCATGTCCTAAGGAATCTCATTTGAATGTTGTCAAAAAAAATTCTTAGATACTTGAAAGGAACTCCAAACATTGGTTTATGGTATCCTAAAGGATCATCTTTTAGTCTTATAGGATATTCAGATGCTGATTTTGGAGGATGTAGGATAGATAGGAAGAGCACTAGTGAACATGTCAATTCTTAAGAAGCATGCTAGTTTCATGGTTTAAAATAAAATAAAAAAACAAAATTCAGTTGCTACTTCTACCACGGAAGCTAAATATGTGTCAGCAGCTAGTTGTTGTGCACAACTTCTATGGATGAAGCAACAAGTTGAAAATTTTAGTTTTATCATGCATAGCATTCTTATTCATTGTGATAATACAAGCACTATAAATTTGTCTAAAAATCTTGTGCATGTAACGCCCACATCAACGTACGTAACTTTATTTATGCCCTAATACCCTTGGTTGAATCTTGTTAGAGTTATCTTGGACAAGTGTTAAAGAAATTCTTTAAAATGTTATTAGGGGTAAAATGGCCATTCCACTCATAATTAGATGAAAGAGTGGGGAATGAAAAGAAGTAGAATAACATGGAGAATAAAATAGAAATGAGGGCATTATTGTAATTGACTAAGGGACATAGATGGAATTTTTAGAAAGTGCAAGGGTAAAATGGGAAACTATATATATTATTATGTAGTAATAAGAGTTCAAGAGTTGAAACCCGGCCACTCCACCCATGTTCACCCCACCTTCACCCCAAATTCTCTCAAATTTCTTCACTAAATTTCCAAGGAAATTAGGATTTTGGCTAAATTTGATAGATTTTCAATCCTAAGCATTCAAAGGTTAGATTCTTGCACCAAGATGTGAGATTAAATTTTAAAGTTTTGAATTCTTATGGTTTATATGCTTAGGGTTAAGAGGAAGGGGAATTCTACCAAGAGAGATTATAGTGTTGGAATTGCTCAAATCAAGGTAAGTAAATCCAACTTTAGCTTTGATTGAATAAATACTTGTGTAGAGAATTTCATATATGTTGTATGTGTGTTTGGATGTGAGAATTATGGATTGAAATTGAGGTTGTTTGATTTGTGAATCTTATGGCCATGAGGAAGTGATGTTTGTATGTGTTGAGTTTGATGAAATATGAAAGAAGGAGTGGAATGGTGAAGGTGAAATTCGGCTAGGGTGGTTGTTGGCTTAGGGAGTTTTTGCTCCAATTTTGGTGGCTTGAGAAATATGTGGAGTGTAACCAATTTAGAGTTTGTATGTGTATGTAAGGTGTTTGATGAAATTTCAAAGAAAGTGCATATATATGAGTATGTTAGATATTTACTTTGTATGGAAATGTTGTTGGTAGAGAATACTAGTTCCATAATGATATATTTATATGCCATAAGCATTCTTACAATTGAGCATTTGCATTTAGAAAGAATAGCAAAGAATGAGCATATTTAACATGCACATATACATGTATGAGAACATTAAAGAATAAAGAAAGAAAGAAAGAAATTAATTGTAGAATCATTATCTAAAGAACATAATTAAAGAATACCTCAAATCTAAATTTATTTAAAGAAATATAAAAAGATAAGAGAAGGAAGGTGTTGCGATGGGGGACCGTGAGTGACAGAGAATAAGAATATCCCCACATGACACGCCTTTAGTGAGCGGCCTAAGAAAAGAAAGAGAATTGTAAAGTCCGTAAGAAGTGCATGTGGATGAGGACTGTACCCAAAAAAGAATTTGAGAATAAACTCACACGGCCAGGGTCCAAATCCATGCCTCAACTGAGTCCGATTGGCAAAGAAAGAAGAGAAAAGAAAGAAAAAGAAAAGAAAGAATAGAAAAGAAAAGAAAAGAAAGAATAGAAAAGAATAGAAACGAAAAGAAATAAAGAATAGAAAAGAAAGAAAGAATAGAAACGAAGAAAGAAAGATAGAAAAGAAAGAAGAAAGAAAAGCAAGAAAGAATAGAAAATAAGAGAAACGGAAAAGAAGAGAGAGAATTGAAATAGAAAAATAAACAGAAAAGAAAGAAGCACGAAAAAAAGAAGAAAACAGAAAGGAAACAGAAAAGAAAATGCATTGCATAGAAAAAGTTTATGCATTTGTGCCTATGCATCATGCCATTCTACTACCCTGAGTTCCTTTCTCTATTTGTGCTTACATATCGGTAAGGGAAATTAGAATCTTAGAGAGAGCAGAGAAGAATTGAGAAGTTTGGTGTAAGGAAAGAAAATCCAGAATCTGAGTAACGGAAAAAGAATAGAAGTATTGTGGGTTTCTTTATGAGCAATTAGTGCTCACTCCGTTGATTTCACTGTTTTTGTAGGTAATAGATGAGATGCGGTCGGGAGAAAGTCAAGTAGCAGAGGAGAATGGCACCACTGTCCAAGATTACTTTGTACTCTTTTTTGTGACTTTATTACTTGATGTAGGAGTTTGTGATATAAGTTAAATTTATTTTGGACCCACATTACATTTTATATATTATATATATATATATATATATATATATATATATATATATAAACTACTAGCTAGACAGATATACAGTGCAATTTGAGGACAAAGCATTAGATATTAGACATCATTTCGATGCGGTCATGTTAACAAGGGTGATATTGTGCTTGAATTTGTTGATACTAATCAACAATTGGCTAATATTTTCACTAAGCCTCTGATTAAGAAAGATTATATACTATTCAAAGAGAGCTTGGAATGATTGATGCAAACCAGGGATGATTGATCATCCTATTGTTTTACCTATAAAATTGATTGAGATGATAGGTTTTATGTGCATATTGAATTATGTTGAGGTGATTGTGATAAACATGCTTATTACCATTGATTGTGTGATTGTCTTCTCATAATCAAAGTGCAATAACTCTTACATAACCCCATTAGTGATTGATCATCACTTGCAAAGATAAAAAGATTGGGATTATGAGATGGGTACTCAAATTATTTTTTGCAACAATCTGTGTAGAGAAATCTATCATGCATCTCCAAGGAGACCGATTAGGTACATTAGTGATGGACTTAAAAATCACCAATTAGTATGTCTTCTCAAGAAGATAAGAAAACCTATAATCAGTTCATGTGTAAGAATTTTGTAACTGGCATATGTGAAACATATCTTTATGAATTCTTGCATGAATTGTTTTGGCTTATGATTGATCAAAGAAAACTCAAGTTGATACAATCTTGTGGTTGCCATCAATTTCATATATTTTCTTATAATGAAAATCCTAAGCAATTGATTATCTAGAACATGTTTGTTTGAGAATTTTGATCAATGTGCTCAAGAGTCAAAATCTTTAAACTTATTCTAGTTGGAACGATGTGCTTATAAACGTTCCTTATCGTATGAGCGTTCAAGTCTTTGGAACCTTCGTGCCTGGAACAGCCATCAATTTGGTTAAAAACCCAAGCACGACCAACTGCTTTCGCGTACGCCATGCAAAGTCAAGTTGACCTAACCCTAATTGTTAAACTTTTGAGAACGATCATGCTCGATGACCACACGATCGTGCTGCGTGATTTCTATAAATAAATGTTCATTTTCTTTGGAACGTCATGCTCAAGTTAGTTTTCTCTCAAAATTGCTTAAAATCCTTTCTAAATCAATCCAAACCTTAAACATTCATCCAAAACCCTCAAGTACATCAACAAAAGATGGTCATCAAAATAAGACATATGGGAAGAAGAAGCAATGTAACTAGTTAAGGGTCTCAATGGACCAAATGGTGGATTTTTAGAGACTTTCAGCAAAGAGCAGTTTGCAAGAATGGAAATAAGGGTATGTCCCTAGATGTTTTAGATTGGTCTATTATTCGAAGTCTAGGATCAGAAGAATATATGATTAAATGGATATCAAATCTAAGTTAGGGATCCTTGGGTGGAATGAGACTTAATGGATACAAGCACTTAGTGTATGAATTCTTTAGGAGTCTAAAAGTATTTAGATCAGGAATCAACCGAACATGATGGTATGCATTTCTGTTTAAATAAAGAATGAGGAATTTTTCGTATGGCCTATAGAATTTGCCTATGGCTAGACTGTCACTGTGGGGATTAGTCAATCCTTTCTCAAATTGGAATTGCAACAGAGCATGGAATAAAAGTTTAGTAGTGGTAAGTATGATCTCATGGGTCTAAATACAACATCTAAAGGACCCAGCAATGAAGATATTTCACAGGTCATTACCTCTATATTTCATTCTCAAAGAGAAAATGATGGTGTAACCTAGAGGACTTGATGAAAATGGAAGTTGCAAAAATGGAACTGACATAAACTGTAGTGATACTAGCAAGCAAGCTTGATGAGATAAGAAACTAAACTCCATTTGCTATGCTTATAACCTTCCTTTGCAACAAATTAGATATCCATCTCAGTGAACAAGACGAAGCTGAAAGAATTTAGTTTAATCATAATTATATGTTATCTAGCCCTATTTTGGAACAAATGGGTCTTGTAAGGAAGATTGGTGAACCATGGGAACTAATTCTTCTAGACTTAGAATATCAGCAAGAAGATGAAAATGAGAGAAATAACCTCGGATCAAGATCTATTCCTTATAATCCGGCTGATGAAATCCTTAAGAGAATGAAAGCTTCCTTTGATCAAAAGTTTGTTCAGATGGAGGATTAATTATTCGACCTCAAAAGGGAAATCAAGCATGTCAAAAATCATTTGTCAAACCAGCTATCTATACCATCTTTTCGACCTCCTCAACCATAGCCATTTTTTTTTCGAGTCATCCTAGTGTCTTTCTTTTATTTAGTTTGTTATCTTTTTGCACATAGGAAACAATTGTGTTCTTTTGAACACTTGAACTTATTGTTAATACTTAGTTTTGTTCTCATGTGGTTTATAATGAGATGTTTGTGTTTTTGTGCTTAATTGGTATATAATGCATTTCTTTTCATCACTCTTATGTGTCATTATAGTTGTGTTGATATATTTTTCCTCAATGACAAAAAGGGGGAGAGATGATGCATATTGAGTTTGTTTGATTGTGTGAGATATTGAAATATCTTTTGAATTATATATGTTTTTCTTCTTTGATCTTCAAAAAGAGTGTTACACTCTTACTTGAAAAGAAGAATGAATATGCTTAGTGTAAGGGGGAGCTTTGTACCCACTTTATTTTTGAAATATGCACATTCTAAGGGGGAGCTTGTCAATTTTTGTTTTTGGCATGTTATGAATGCACTTATATTTTTATTTGAAATTCAATGTTTGCTTAGTTTTGTCATCAATCAAAAAGGGGGAGATTGTTGAGCTCTCATGTGTTTTGATGTGTCAAAACTAATCAAAGAGTTGATTGATATTTCTAACAAGCATGTTAAGGTATGACAAAGAGTCATAACCAAAAATAAATTGCAGTTTTTCCTATTTGAATGATCGTCTAGGATAAAGGAACGACAGTTCCTTTGTATTAAAATTGCCCAGATGCACATTCTTCTCACCACGACAACGTTCTGTATGATCGTGCATGCTACTGTCCAAAATGAAGCCAAGTCGCTCACACCAGCACGACCAAAGTAGCACCCATGTTCCATCGAAGTCAAAAGTCAAGGCTTTCAGAATTCAAGTACTTCGTGCCTTTGACGAATCTTGGAACAAAAGCCTTAAAGATCAAGTTGAAGATTCAAGTTTCAAAAGTGGAACGACCATTCTTTGTGGTGGAACGACTGTTCTCCATGGTAGAATGACCATTCACACTCAAAGATTGTTCATGGTTAAACGTAGAGTTAGGCAAAAAGCATGGGCCTAAAGGGCCCGAGCCCAAGGACTGGTCCTTGTAAGACCAGTCTCGGGCTCTGAGGAGGGGTGATTCGGCCTAGGTCGGGCTAATTTTAGAATACCCTTATCAAATAACCAAAACCCCTTGACAAATAACCAAAACACCCTATAATATAAAAAATTACAAATCACTCCCTGATAAATTATGAAAACCCTCTTACATAATTATTATTACCCCCCAAATATATAAAAAATTAGGGGGCTAAATAGATATTTACCAGGTCTGCATAGGACCGATCCTATACAGGCTAGGCTTGGGACTGGTCCGAGCCCTAACAAAAGTGATGGGCCCAGAACCGATCCCAGCCAATTTGGGCCTGTTTGGGATTGGTCCTTCCGCTCGGGCCTAACTTTGCCCACTGCTAGCTGAACGTCAATGCTCCAAGTAGTCGTTCATGCTACTAGAATTTTTATGGATTTTAAGGAGCCAATGGTTAGATCATTCCTCATGGTAGAACAACCATTTGCGGTGATGGTACGATCGTTCCTTGTGTTGGAATGACCATACGAGAAACCCTAAAGTTATACGAAATGACCGTTTGCAATAATGGAATGACCATTCCTCTATGTCTGCAGGCTTTTCAAACGCGCATTAAATGTATCAACGGCTCTTTGTAACCAAGGGAGAAGTGAAACTTAAATAGAGCACTTCAATACTTAGAAAGGTAGAGAGAATATTAGAGATTCAAGTCATATCAAAGCACTCTCACATAGTACGTTGAGCTAAAAATCCAAATCAAAGCATCACTCTCTTGTATTCATTTGTAAACCTTTAAGAGTATTATTCTTATTGTGTGTTCAAGCCTAAGCTAAAAGGCAATCTTTCTCACACTTAACACTCTGTGGGCGAAATCCTATAAATCTAGAGGCAAAATCCTGTGAAAACTAGTGTAAAGGCGAAATTCGATTCTAGTCGAACTTCAAGGAGGTTGCCTTGAAGAAGTAGATGCAGGAGGCTTGTGGATAGAGCTCTGAACCACAATAAATCTCTTAGCATTTCTTCTCTCTCAACTTATTTATTACTCATAGCATACTTACTTGAAGCATCATACTCATACTCATATTTGTTGCTCATATTCATAACTCTCTCATTTATTGCTTATTATTGACTACCAATATTGTTTGAATCACTCTCATTCATTGCTTATCATTTGTCCATACTCATTTTTCAACATCATACATATTTATTGCATATCTTTGTTGGTGTTGTTTGTCCATAACTTGTTTGGGTTGGTGAAAGTTTTTCATTCTGCAAATATTTCGCAAGCTCTCAGCCAGTTACCAAAAAAAAAGTTGTAAATATTAGGGGTAAGAATAGGTAGCGGGTAGAACCGAAACCAGAACAGAACCAAAACCGAAATTGTGTGGGTAGGTTCCAGTTCCAATTTTTTGAAACTGACACTATGTGGGTCCATTTCTGATTCCTAAATGTGTAGGAACCAGAATCGGAACCTAGGATGGGAACCGATGGTGGGTACTTGGATGGGACTTGCTTGGAACCGATGGCGGGTACACGAGATAGAACCTACTTGGAACTGAGGGTGGGTACCCAAGCTGAAACCTGCTTGAAACATGGATTGAAATGGAATATCAATAAAGAATGGGGGATCTATTATAATTTTACATATAAAAAATTTTTAATGGGATTAAGACACGTGTGGGTGACGTGTGTGGATTGTGAAGGCCCCTACTTGGTTGGTGTAGATTATATTAAATAATAAATATTATATATTTTTTTTAAATTTTTTTTAAATATATATTATAATATTAAAGTTTTGATTAATTAAGTGTATAATTGGAATTAGGATCCAATTAAAAGTGTTTTAATGTTATTAAAAGTATTGTTTTTGAATAAAATAGTATATTTGATTGAACAATATTTAGTTATTTACTTCAATTATCAAGTTCTAACTTCTAAGTATATCTATAGTAAATTGGTAATTAATTAACTATATAAAATAAATTGATAAACATTACTACATTAGTACATTATTAAATGATTAAAAATTTAATTAATTATAACATTACATTATAGTAAGACAACTCATACCTCATGAGTCATGGTATATTAAGAAATGTAAGTGTTTAATTAAATATTCATAAAACATATTGATATTAATATTAAATTTTATTCTTTTGTCACAAATTCACAATTAATGGTAATTTAACTTATGGGCAAATTCCAAAACTTTATTTCCACTCTAGTAATTATAATATTATATAAATTATTTTTATCTATTCATAAATAATTAAGTATGAATCGAAGTTCAACGAGTATTGAAGATATGAAATCAGCACCTACTAATTGTGTATGAAACTTTTTTCCAAAATAATTTAATTACTAGTAATTTATTTTATTTCTTTATTAATGAAAAAGATATTATTAAAGTTTTGAGGGCATATGATTAAAACTTAAGAGAATTAAACTAGATTAGATTCATTAATTATTTGATTAATTAAGTATATAATTGGAATTATGATCCAATTAAAAGTGTTTTAAAGTTATTAAAAGAATTATTTTTGAATAAAATAATATATTTGATTAAATAATATTTAATTATTTACTTCAATTAACAAGTTCTAAGTATATTTATAGTAAATTAGTAATTAATTAATTATATATGATAAATTGACAGACAATAGTACATTACTTAATTAAATGATTAGAAATAGAATTAATTATAATATTACATTATAATATAGAAATCATAAAACAAACTTACCGTTGGAGTCATACTAATTATTTAACTAAAGATTCATAAATCATATTAATATTAATATTTAATTTTATTCTTTTGTCACAAATTCACAATTAATGTTAATTTAACTTATGGATAAATTCAAAAACTTCATTTTCACTATAGCAATTATAATATTATATAAATTATTTTTATCTATTTATAAGTAATTATGAATTGAAATTCAACGAGTATCAAGGACAAATGGTTAGTTGTTAATTTATTAAAATACAAAAATCATAATCACCTACAAATTGTGTATGAAACTTTTTCCGAAATAATTTAATTATTAATAATTATATTTTATTTCTTTATTAAAAAATATATATATTATAATATTAAAGTTTCGAGGGCATGTGATTGAAACTTAAGAGAATTAAAATAGATTAGATTTATTAATTATTTGATTAATTAAGTGTACAATTGGAATTAAGATCTAATTAAAAAAAAAAAAAAAAGATATTACATGTGCTTTGTTGTTTGCTTTAGTTGTTCTCTCATTTTTCTTTTTCTTATTTCAATAATTGTTTGTGTTTTGGTTTTAATTGAGAAATTTTATGTGAATTATGATGAATTAATTGAATTCAAGTGTTTCCTAGATATTAGAGGATTTGTGAGTCACATTGGACACAAATGAATGAGTAATGGAAGTTGAAAACTACTAAATACATGTTTTCTTAAATTGTCAGGGGTGTATTTGTAAAATTTTAAGATGTGTTTGTCATTTTTTAAACTAACAGAGGGGTGATTGATTTTTATAAGATACTCGAGTTAGGAATTAGAACCTAAATTCCAAGAATCAAAAAACTGGAATCGATCGGTTCCGATTCTGATTCCAGTTCTACCGAAAATCGCAGGGTATATGGAACCGCTCACCCCTTAAATATACATTTTATTTTAAAAGAAGATCGTTAAGTAAAATAATTTGAGAAGAAAACCAATAAAAGGTTGAGACGTGCTAAATAAAAGAAAAATAATCAAAAACTAAAAAAGTGGCTAATCTCGAGTCTCCGATTTAATATGCTCTAGACATTTTGTGGCTTAAAAATCTTCTTTTTTGGACATCATTGTGTATGTATAATAGTGAAATAGGTAAAATTGTTGGCTTGAGATACTTAAAAGTGAGTCTAATATTGTAGCATTTACCTGTACAAGAGTATCTCTAAATGACTATTTATATGACCCAAACTCTTTATTATAAACAGTCTATTCATAAAAACAAAAGTCTAACATACTCTTTATCTTTAAAATATAAATTAGAGAGTGAGTTTGACTCTCCACATTTAGAGAGTCAAATTTCACTCTCTATCCTAATTTTAATTAATAAATTACAAGTTTCTATGCATTTTATTTATTAATTCTCTCTCCTACTAAGTCTTTTTTTTAAAAATAAAGAGCATCTTTATTAAATTTAAAAATTTATTAAATTTGAATAAAAATTATATTTTTTATATTTAAAAATTAATAAAAATACTCTATAAAATAAAGAACATCATTAGAGATGCTCTAAGTACCTCAACAGCTAATTGTGGCGACTAGATTCACTGTTTTCGCAGTTTGGCTGTGTGTTTGAAGGATAAAGATGCGAAGGCAGATGTTGCTGAGGGCTATAGTCATGTGAACGCTGATGACGACGACGATATATTTAGTTCAAACAAAAGTGAATTTTAGTAAGACTACAAATTTCTTTTCTCATGTAAATGGTTATATTCCATTTTAAGTAAATATATTTCGTATGCATCTAAAAGTCCAGAATAATTCTACCCCTTCATATGTACAAGTAGAAGTAGAATTATACTTTTATAAATATAAAAATCTTCCATATCCAGAATATAAAAGAAATTGTTAAAAAATTCTTAATCCTTTCATTCGTTGAAGAAACAGATTTAATAGAAAGAAAATGAATAAAAAAGCTGGCATGCAGGGACTGATCTTACTATTAAAAACATAAGAAGGATACATTTAATTTATTAAATAAATATTAATATCACTTTACAATGAATGAACCCAAACGAATTTATGTTGATGTATGCACCGACAATTATAAAACAAAAAATTCTTTACCTATACAAGAGAACACTAGTCACCAGGAAATTCAAAAATACCAAGTTTTCTCATTCATGGTTGGTCTGGGAAAACTTTCTTCAAGAAATTGATGAAACGTTTCGCGTATAGTTTTGGTTCAACGGCCGATATCTTCAGAGGATCAAATTGCAAGGATTTATAAGCATGCTCTACTTTCTTTTTCACATTGTATTCCTGCAATATGTCAATGATGCCCATGTACAGTACGACATCATACACTTCAAAAAGTTCAACTTCCATTGAATCATCGACCTCTTCCTTGAGAAGCTTGTGATTAGCCTTCGCTGGCATGTTTACTCCTAATTGCACTCGTAACCTGCAGTATATATGCATACAAATGGCCATGACTTAATTAAATTCTACTCGATGAGCGTTGCGAAAGTTTAATGTAATAAGTGCAACTGAAATTACATGTATGAAATGTGTGGTGAGTGCACTCCATTTGGAATTAGAGTAGAGAATGTCAACAAAAATGATTTTGCACAATTGCATGCCACTATTCAAGTTGAACGAAATACCAAGGGGAGGATATGAGTTGACACAAAATTGATTGATTGAGAAATGTAGCCATTGTTAGAGAGGAATGCTGAAAAAGACGGTTGTAGTTTGACTCCAATTCATGGGTATCGAGTTTATGAGAAAAAAATGCAGTTAAAAAAACTGAAGAAATTCGGTATGTGTTTGACCCATCAAAGTTGTATTACCTATTGCTAGAATCCTAAATAGGTATAGAGGAAAAATAAGAATTTTAAAGCAAGTTATAGAACCAGCATCCCTCAAAGAATTAACACGAGAAAAAAGCCAATAAAAGCTACCAATTCATATAGAGAACTGCTTCATGAACTTCAACTTAGGTTCCAAGCTACTCATTTTTATGGCATTGCAAATTCTAATGCTAGACATTTAGCAAGGATGAAAGCAATTGGTTACCAAAAAAATATATCAAGTGTTGGATAGAGAATGTAGTAGATTATAATATCACTGACGTTTTCTTTTTGCAGACACAGATAGAGAGAAGACTTTTCTCGACACTAGGCAATTAAACAAAATGCAGAAGTTAAGTCTCATACATGAGAAATTAGAAGCAGAGAAATTACCTCCCAGTACCAGGCAGTAGGAGATCAACTTCCTTGTCACCTAATGAGAATGCTCTCAACGTACTTCCTCTAATGTGAGGACCCGGTGCAGTGCTGACAAAGCTGGGCTCATGGGTGACTAGGAGCAGGCCGCTGGGAGGAATCATGAGCTCCCCTTGTGTGCTTATACCTAGCAGAAGCAGATTTGCTTTGAAATTAAAGTCATGGTAGACCGAAAACAGTCCCAAGTACATTTATTTTTACTAGACACACACCACAAACTCACAATTAAAGAATATTACAAGTTATTATGGAACAAGTATGTAACGATGTCTCCTTTGCTTATGATGTAGTCTCTTTCTCACTCCAGAAACACCTCCTATAGTTTCTTTAGACTCCTTTGAATGATCACCAACTTACTCTCATATGTATATATAATGAGATAAATGTCTGAAACTGATAGTTGTTGCTGGTTGAGCAGGAGGAACTTAAAAATTTTAATTAATACCATGAGTAAATGGATAACTCCCATTTTAATGTTAACTCACACTCAGCCAAAAATGCATATGCATGAGCAGTTATTCACTGGAAATATAGTAATGTTTGTATAGAACAATGGTCAGATTAAGTTTGTTTACCAAAAATAAGATGACTGCACGTAAACAGATTTAAAAAATAACTCAGTCCCAAACTAGTTTTCTATAGAGAGAAATAAATATTAACCATGTGGTAAATGTCTAGACGATAATGCATATTTAATCTCGTTTGCGCTAATTTTGCTCCTGGAACATGGCTGATGAACAATGCAACATATAAGGAGAATATCATAACTAACCATATATAGTTCCATTTTTTTTTTTCTTCACTCCTTGATACTAGAGAAGAGGAAGTACATTGGAAGGCAAAAAAAAAAAAAAAAAAAAAAAAAAAAACTATGTGAAACGAAGAACCAATCCAAAATCCAGATATGAAGTTAACAAATTACATACAGATTCTGATTAAGCATATCTACAAGCCACGAAAAACTCATACTAAGGCAGAGTTCACGTAGCATCTCTGCACTTCATTTCTCTTATTCTTCTTAGAAAGGATAGCCAGCAAAAGAAGATTTAATGCTAATTTTCAAACAGACTTAAGAAGTGGATGAAACAATTGCTGAGTGCCACAATTCACAAAAGCAATAACAAGTCTGATCAACTGAACATTCAACCAAAATTTAATAAGTTCAATTCTTAACCAGAGACCTCCCCGCAAACGTGTTGTCTTGTTTTCAGATCTGACCAGCTCAACATATTGTCTTATTTTCTTGTAACCAACTTTACTACTATCCATGACTTATAATAACCACAACTATTTACTCCAATTATTCATTGATTGGTGCTCCTTGTGTCTTAAAAGGAAATTTTTCGAATGTCAAAATAAAACTTTGCAATTCAACTATACTCATGAAGAAGTCATAAAAATTCAGTCATACCTGACCAGCTATCCTAAATGACAGAACAGAAGACAGCCCAATTGTCCAGAACAAGCACTATAGTCACTAAAATTACAAAATCCTTTTGCAAACATAACCAGACAACAGGAAAAAGACAAGAGCTCCTTTTAGGGTAAGCATGACAAACTCATATAAATTGGTAACAAGCTGATTCTCCCTTTTCCTGTTTTCAATTAAAGCCTGGCTGAGAAGGTCAATTCACAGTTCCATAACTTGTATGTCAGATATAAGTTCAGAATCAAAGGTATTTCAGATGCCTTGGAATTAAAAAAGATTGATAAATCAGCGTTTGCCTTCCTTCACTCCGAGATACAATTCTGTCATAAAATATCTATTCACAAGATTTATTCCTCAACATGTTTTATGAAAGACTGCTTTCATATTTACAATAACATTTTACGGTGTCAGCCTAACCTCCAAGCAACACAATATAATATTTTAACACCTTAATAGGTGGACCTTAAGAAGTTTAAGAAATTATATCTCATATACTACAATTAATAAGCAGTAATTTGACCAATCATGGTCACAACTAAAGTTGGTAAACATGTTCGTACAGCACCAAAACTTCACATACTAATTTTGTGGATGCTTAAACATTATCTTCACTTCGACCGTTTAATGCTTAAAAAGGCCACCAGATAGCATAATATCACACAAATGCAACCAAGAAAAATAAACAAAACATATGAAATTAACAATATAATGTCACTGCTAAAAGAAAAAACTTATACCATCATATGCAAGTACACTCTCAGGACTGGATGTTGTACTTGGTGGTTCTAATAAGGTCTTCAGATGCTCAGGAGCTCTAAAATGTAATCCCAATAGAAGGCTATAATCAATTATTTGTTGAGATTCCAAGAACATGCAGTCTATTGCAATTTGTCTGCAATTTAAGAGCAGGTAAAAATACTACTGATAATTAGAACTATATACTTTAATGCATAATAAATGACGTACACAATGCAGTTCTTATGTTTGCTTTACACACATATTGATCCTAGTAACTTAAAATCAACCTAATATGCAGTAGATACAGCTTACTGGTAACAACAAGATTTACTTCTTACTGGAAACAACTAGCCGAAAATGAATTGTATAGGAAAATGATACAGAAGTTCAAGTGATAGTAGTGGCAATGGCATTATTAAAAAAAAAAAAAAAATTTGAAAAGAAGGCACAAGAAATAGAGGAATAGTTCCTCCTCTCCCCTTTTAATCTGAAATCTAACTTCTCCATTGAGACAAGCAGTTGGGGGGGAGAAGTGATATGAATTATCAATCATCAATGATTGAAGGATCCAAATGTCCTCAATCAAGAACACATCTAAATAAGTTTCAAAAATGACAATCATTGGAAAGAATTCTTAACTATTTTTAAGTGTTCTTATTTTCTTAAATATAACCAACTTTAGTTGACTTTTCACTGTACATCTACAAACATTTACACATGCCTCTATATATCTGCATATATATTCATAGTAAACTATATGTGTATATAACCTTTGCTATCATCAAACTCACAACACTTACTTAAAGAGAGACTCTCGCAACAATTTGTCCATGTGAAACTCAAATGATAGATCAAGATCCTTCAATGTAGTATTCTCCTTGATTTTAACTTTGTCTGTAGATCTTCCTATAGTAGATCCCTTGAGATCATAAGAGCGATGTATTCGTAATTCTGTACAAAACATATTCCCCATGACCACAAACCGTACCTAGAAACCACAAAGAAAATGAAAGTAAATACTGGTCACAGTAAAAAATTGCAAGGACGTTTACTAGAGCTCTAAGACAAAGTTAGCATTTACCTTTCTTCCACCTCTCAGTGTTATACGGTGGAGCCCGAAAAATTTAGTTATGAGGGTATTTTCATGTTCCCCTACATGAATGTAATACTTATACAGCATTTTGAGTAGGACCTGCACAGCAGAAAAATAAAATATACATGTTCATTGCTGACTCTCTTTCCTCCACTACAGATCAAATCAAGGAAAGTTTGACTAGCTGATTTTTTAACCCACATTTGGGAGAGGGGAGTTCAAACTTACATATCTAACAATCAATAAAACACAGACGATTACACAATATTATTGGCATATCCACAAATTTTGCAAAAGAAAAGAAAATGTCCCTCTTGAACGAACACAAATTCTCAAAACTTTTCAGGGTTGAACCTAACCATTTGAGACTAGCTACACAAAACTTTTATTTCACAACATTCCATCTGGGTCACTTAACCCTTTCGCATGCCTTCATCACCTCAATTCATATAACTCTTCCTCTTCCTTCCGTCCTTGAAACACCAGTAGTTAATATTAGGACTTCACACTGGTATGATTATTCTGCTAGCACAGTTAGAGCATCCAATGGCTTCCTATTAACTTCTGTCAAACTCAAAAATAAAGCATTCTCAAGCGTATTCATTTTTATGTGCATCTATTCACATCTTTTCCCTCTTCTTTTTCTAATTTATTCCTTACAGCTTTCATACGAGAGACTTCACAAATTGACAGTATAGAGTACAAAGGCAAAATGATATATCAAAGATAGCAAAAAGAAAAGAACCAATATCACCTTACATCAAATTAAGAGGAAACAGATGCACCCTAGCATTTAAAAAGATATCCAGCAATAGCACATCTTTTATAAACTTTCTTTCACTAATTCATGCCAACTAAAAATTAATTGACTTCTGATATTACGAAGCAATATGATTCTGATGAAACTAGTTGAGTTGCAGGTGTTGCACTACTAATCTGCGGTAAGAGATAAATGAACCTTCAAATGATTCTAATTGTTGTCTAAGATGACTCATCTATGATCATTAACTAGGCTAACTCAGCAAGCCATGTCCTTGAAGACAATTTTATCACTGAGCAAAATCATTGAACTTCCTTTCTCTAAAATATTCTAAATCCAGAATGGATTTAGAATTCTACTTGCTGGAAGATTCAAAATGTGATTTTTCCATACCAAATCATTCAGCTGAATTCTGTTAAGTGTACCATATGTTGTAATCACTCTCATCCACCCTCCTTGGAGAATGTGAAGCAGAAACTCAATGTATTTGAAACATGAGCAAAAAGTATAATATCATCTAACCCTGTTGATTTTGCTTCACCTTGTTTCCGATGGAAATGAATGATTAAATTCAAGCAACTGAACTGAACCAGGACTTGAAGATAGAAAATAAGAGTGACAGCTCTCTCTTGTCCACTGGCCCATAGATAATCATAATATGTCATAGTTAAAATATCACATACAGTAGGATTAATAACTTTACCTCATAACAAGAAATTTCAAAGCATATCCACAATGAAAACAGAAACATAAGGTATTATGCAATGTTTCATGTTCAAATCCTATCAAAAGCGTAAGCTCCATCATTTCATTCTCCTTTTGGAGATAGATAAATAACCACAGTGATCCATCATCTAGCTTAAAACTATATCCAGAATTGAACAGGGTATGTTTGACATCTCCAGTTCTGGTGGATTAAAATGTGCAAAGATCTAACATCTAGGAATGAATTTACATGTCTATAGAACCCCACAAACTTTCAGTTATTCCATTTTTCTTTCCCTATTTTTTGTTTAAAAGGGCAATGGGTTTGGGGAAATAGAAAGGAACATAGACAAAAAATTATATAAAAAAATTGAGAACAACCTAAATATAAGTTCAAGGTTGTATCAGAAAATAAAAAATAAAAAATCTTTACAGAAATTGGCTGATCACTAAGTTCATTAAAAAAGATAGGAATCTAAATGCACACTAGGTAGTTCAGAGACAAAAGCTACTGAAATTAATATTTAGTGCAGAGGTAATCTAGATTCAAACCTTCAGCTCAGTTCTTTTTAATGTCTTAATCACAAATCTATCATCGAGAGAAAGATAGAAGATACTGCCACTTTTTCCTGGAGAAGAAAGCTCCCTTAGACCATCGTCACCACAAATGGACATCATGTACTCTGCAGCATCTAATTTGAACATCTCCCTCAAATTCCTGAAAATAAAGTTCTATATATATGAAAAAAGTTATAGAAAGATGCAACTAATATCAAAAGCCATTAAAAAATGTCACAAGAGTTATATATTAGCAAGTACTGTACTGTATACTTAGGATATACCTATTTAGTAACAGCAAATAGAACTTGAAAGTGCAATGTGGAAAAGTTATCTATTTAAGCACAATGCATAAGTATGTATTTGTATTCACAAATAAGTAAACATTAAAATAGTCAATGGTGAAATGGGTAAAAGTGACAAAAGGGAAACAAATTGTTCCTTGGATATATTACTACATACAAATAATTAATGAGTACCTGAAGACCATAGGGCAGTAATCTTTCCAGTAGAAATCAATAGAACAATGAGAAGGTGTAAACTGGGAACCTTTTCTAGGAAAATACATCCTTATTCTAGCTCTATCTCCAAAATCGGAAGCTCGAACTTCGCGCATAGGGACTGGTGTGATTTTGCCAACCGTGTACCTGTGAACTTCGAATAAAATAATTACAGAGCCCAACTATATACTCAACAATTGAAATTTTCTTGAAAGGAAAACAAAACATGCCTTAAGTACAATGAAGAACAAAACAGTATAGCTAGCCCTTTAGATCAATGTAATGCTTCATAGATTACAAACACATATCTATCGACATCCTCCTTCTAGAAATATCTAAATTTAAATTACTAATCATGCCATTTTGCAAACAAAAATTGCACCTAGGAAGGATGATATGTAGTAGTATAAAATTGTATACTCAGAATTATTTAACATATATTGGGCGAAAAACCATTTTTTTTTTTTTTGGATTGATTCAGATGCCAACAACCATTATTTTAGTTTATTCAGCTTCAAGATCAACACAGACAAAAGAAAATTACATTTTCTCTGAAGAGATACCATTATCAGCTGAAATAAACACAAGCATTAATAACGGAAAAATAAGGTACACCAGGGGAGGAAGGGTTTCCATGTCTATCAGTTTACCTGATACCAAGCTGCAAGTTAAGCATTAGGTAATAGCTTTGATGGCCTTCGAAGATGTCCACACATGACCTCTTTTTTACCTCTTTAACTGAAAATTTACTTTGTCTTTTACCTTTACGTTGTAGTTCTGCACAATTCCTAACAATCTCTTTAATCAAAACTCCCTGCGTATACTCCCTTTCATAAACTACAGTACTGCTCTCGTGCTCCTCGCGTTGACCTTCATCTGAAGTATGCAAAAACTTGCATGGGGAGTTATTACATACAAGTCCTTTAGCAGAATCACAAAAGATAGACCTTTCATCCAATGATGTGGTTCTGTGAGAAATTCGACCTGAACTTTTTAAAATTCCACCAACTGGAATCTTCTCGGAAATGCTACGTTTGACCCTTGGCTTTGGAGTCTTTAGTTCCTTTGAATCCATTGATGAATTTTGAGACAAAATCATTTTTTCACTGTCATCATTTCCTAGTGTGCCAGAAAACATATTTACAGATGGATGTTTACTTCCAGCAGGATAGAATTTTCCTTTTCCATCCTTTAGGCCCTTACTCCATGTTCCAAAATAATAACCTCCATCAGCGAACCTATAAACTCCGGACCCATGTCTATGACCATTTAACCAAGAGCCATCATAAATATCACCATTTGCCCATTTCATAACCCCTCTACCAGACATTTTCCCACCTTTCCAGTTCCCAATATATGTGTTTCCACTATTCCAAGAGTACCTACCATTACCTTCATGTACTCCTTCCTTCCATGAACCATCATAAATATCTGAATTAGGATACCCCTTTCTTCCAACTCCATGCCGTATATTCATCCTCCAGGTCCCTCTGTAAACTGATCTGTCAGGTCCAATGAATGTGCCAAATCCATGAAGGTAACCTCCTGAGAAATCACCCTCATATTTAGCTCCTGATGACCAGACTATACATCCTTTCCCTGTCATTTTTCCTTCTTCCCAGTCACCCTCGTAGATTGTTCCATCTGACCATGTATATTTTCCCTTTCCATGGGGAAGTATTCCCTTAAAGTCACCGGAATAGCTGTCTCCATTTGAGAAGGTCTGTTCATTAATCCTGGAAAAATGTAAAATACATTTAAATCCAGAAAAAACATAAGTCTGGTAGATGTACAGATTCATTTTCTTCCTGTTAGAAGTATAGAGGGGGAGAAACAGATAAAGATTTTTGAGGATTGAACGGTGAAGATTACCTATCACTCTCCTCCATAATTACTGCATCATAAGTGATCTTGCTTCTTAAGCATTCTTAAGTCTCACTCAGATAACCCACTTAACTCAAATTCTGCGTTAAATCCAAAAGCCAAGTTCTGAAACTCTGTACATATAACATATGACCATGGAATCAAGATATGTATAATATTAGTAATTCATAACAAAAATACGGAAAAAAATTATGGTTTTGTGCATATTGCCAAAGAAGACCACTGGTTACCAGTTTGGTCGTTACTTTTCTCTTATTGGATATAGGTAACTATCATGTTCACTCGATTTCAAGAAATGTAAATTACATCATTCAACAGCCTTCCACGGGATTTATTTTCATCAATCCAATGGTTGAGTGAAATTAAATGTATGCTTGCACGAATTATAGCTCTAAAAACAATTACTAGTTAGCAAAAGTTACTTCAATCTGTGTTTTCACCTAGCATCTAAATATGCAGCTAAAAAGGACCAGTCAACAAGCATCTGAACATTTATGAGCAAGCATATATGATTTGATATTGAAAAGAAAAATAATACCACATTCAAGTAAAAGTTTTGGTGTAAGCTCAGGTGTTAGTGGCAGTCATATCTGGTATGATTACTCTACACTTAACAAAAATAAATTTACAACTCACCAAATATTTACACTATACGGTTAAATATCTAAATTTATCCTCTCTTATAAGGTCAAATTATGGCAAACCCAAAATACCTTAAAAACTGATACTTTAAACACCTAGATAGAAACATTAACCACTAAGGCACTTTAGATGTCACGATGTTTTTCAAACATGATCCAAAATATTCAGCGCACGCAGCCATAAAAAATAGCATGATGATTGAGAATCATATTTCCTGTTCATATCCTAATAACATGAATCTCATTGACATGAAATTGTGTATCAGGAACATCTTTGATCAATCTCATCAGCACAACAACTCATCTAAACCGGAAGACAATAAACTACAACACAACTGACAATGAATTTGCAGCCTAGTTAATTTCTCTTCTTCAAGAATTGAATCACAAAACATCATCCCCATGAATACAGCCTTATTTCTAATTGATCATCATTCCTCAAAGTCCTAATAATCAATTTACTAAATAATACAAGTTTACTGAATAAAAATCTAACTCACAATTGAAATCCACAGCTGATATAACAGAATCAAAATCAAACAACTATTGATTTCCATTCATTAATTCAATCATTTCCATTTCCATTGAAAACAATGACTTGTTCACAAGTAACTATTGACAAAAATCACCCCAAAAAACCATGAAATTGAATAAACTCACCTGGGGTAAGCTTAAAAACCAATCTTTCCTCAAAGAATATTATGTGCAATGAACCCAGATTGAAGAAACCAAAAATATATATACCCAGAAAGGGAAAACGGATTATTTTAATATTATAAAAATAGAAAAAGATTAAATTGAAGATTTGAAGCCGACCATGAACTACAAATCCTGGAGTTGAAACTGACACTTTAATTCTCTTTTTAGCTTTTTTTATCAGCTATTAGTTAACCATGCAAGAAAGAAAGTCACATACAAGACGAGCATAATCGGCTCTGCTTCTGCGTCTCTAATAATCTTGCCACGTTTGCAAACAACACCCACATGGGCCCCAACATCTGGCTTCATATTCCAGCTTTCAACTTCTTGCTAAACACTGGATTCTCCCCGGCAAAAGGTTAATGATGGGGAAAATTTACGAACCACCCCTAAGGTTTCAAATAGTATCACCCAAAAGCCAAAATATGAGTACTGTATATATATTTTACTAAAGAGCAAGTCTTGAAATATCAAACTTTGTTTGCAGGACAGAAATAGCCATAAAATCATGTGTTAATTAATTGTGCTCATTGGAAAATAGTCAGAATGTTTGGTATGCTTTAATGAGATTGTTAAAATATTAGACTATTGAGTCTAGTATGATTTAACATAATCTAACGTTATATGTGTTGGAGAACAAATCTTTTATTGTTTCATTATTGGTAAGTCACATGGTTTTAATCACACTTAGCATCTTGTTATTACTTTTCCAAACCTTAGTTTTAAATTACTCTACGAATAATACACTGTAACATTACCTCTTATCGAAAACGAAGCATTGACTTCATTAATCTTTAGATAATCATTGAACTATAAAAGGGTTTGAAAGAGGTAAAATTATCCTAGATTAACTCAGTAAATTTGTTATTGTATTTTTTCTTGGGGATGTGTTAATGTTTTTACATAGTAAAGTTACTTTTTACCCGAGTTATCATATTATAAATTCTTCAATTATTGGATTAGTTATTGAGCACAATTAACGATATGTTACATGGTAACTTTTTTTCTTACTTGAGCCCATCAGGTTACAGTACAATCAATTTATAAATCAATCATTGAATTATAATATTAGGCTCTAGATGAGAGAAGCGTTACATGCTTAGTTTTGTAAATTATGGGGTTTAATGCTCTTGGGTAATATATGATATGAGGGAGGTAGTATTAAAGAATTCCCTAAGATTATTAGGGGGCTAATGGTCATTGACCATTATCTGAGCGTAGTTGAAATGTTACCTAGGGTAACATAACACATTAACATGAGATAAAGTTACCTCTAAGGGGGCGTTTGGTTCAGGAATGTTAGATTATTGGGAATGTTGGATTACTAGAAAGATAGATTACCTTGAAAGATTACTGAGAATTTTTAAGAAAATGTGTTTGGTTAGTTGGTGCGTATGTTATATTAATATGTTTGGTTATGGGGAATAAATTGGTGGATATGTTATTTAAATTACTAAATTGTCTCTTTTACAAATATTAATATAATATTATTTTAATATTAATTTTTGAATAATTTCTTTTAACCCCCAATATTTCAAATTTAGTTAAAACACCCCTGCTTATATAAAACTTTAATTTATTACGAAATCACCCCGGCTTCCTGCCGTTGCCGCCTGCCGCCATCGCAGACCACCACCAAAAGTCTCTGAAAGTCCCCATCAACAACTCATCGTGACCAAGAGGCTTCGATATGGCAGTTTCCGGCCATATTGATGGCCGAAAACAGCCAGATCCCTGGCCATTATCTTCCAGAGATCTATTTCAATCGGAATAGATCTGGCCGTTAACGACCAGGTCTGTGGCCGTTATCGGCCAGATCTAACGACCAGGTCTGTGGCCGTTATCGGCCAGATCTCGCCCAGATCTGGCCGATAATGGCCAGGGATCTAGCCATTAACAGCCAAATTCATCGATCTAGCCGGAAATGGCCAGACTAGATCTGGCCTGATATGGCCGTTTTCAGCCATATGGCCGAAAACGGCCATATCAAAGCCTCCCGGAGCTTCCCACCGAAACTCGTTATTTTTAGGGACTCCGACGAGTTTTCGACGGCAGTCCGTGGTGGTTGGCCGCTGTCGGCGGTAGTGGCTGGGTGGTAGTGGTGGTGGTGGCTGAATGACAATGATGGTCTGTAAATTGTTTTAAATATAAGGACATTATTGTCCAAAATTTTAGTTAAATAAGGGTCAAATTGAAATAGGATATTAATGTAAATTTATTTTAAAATGAGGACATTATTGTCCAAAATTTTTATTAATAAGAGATAAAATTGTAACAAAAAATGATAACCCTTGTAATCTCAGAATACCTAAGAAAATTGAGATAATCAGATTACCTCCAATATTATCAATAGTAACTACTATTGGTATTTGAAAATTACCGGAATCTTATATTACTGGACAATCAAACGTGGTAATTAAGTAATATAATATGATATTACCCTAATAATCTGACATTACCGCGAACCAAACACCCCATTATATATATTACATGAATGTTTTTTTATTGTTATTATTTTGATGATTTTCTAGGTGGAGGGCTAAGATTAAGGTGTTGGGCTAGTAACATTAGCCAATTATTTATCGACATTTAAATCTTAATGTGGTCAGTCAATCACTTTGAAGATATCTCATGATGTGACCTAACCAATATCATAATAAATCTATTTAATTGGTTCAACATAGACAAATTTATGGAAATAAAGAGAAAATAAAATGTTTTATGTAAAACTTTTTTTTTTTTTTTTTTAATGACCGAATGTGTTCAAGTTAATTTACGCGTATATCTTGATTAATCTTTTGGGGTCCTGAAACCACCGATCATCCTTATTAACAATCAAATAGGAACTCGAATTCAAAATATATTAAGAATTTCTATCAAATCACTCGATCACACAGAAGTTAGTTATGTAAAACCTTTTATTAGACTAGTTTATGGATGACAATGTCTATATCCCACCTTAGATTTTCCAATTTGAGTAGGTTAGACTAGGAAAAAAAAAAAATTATTGAAATTCTTATAAAAAATTTTAAAGTTGGTTTAAAATATGAAAACACCATAAAAATTTACCCTTTTTTTTTCTCTCAAATTATACTTAAATGATGTAGCGATTTTGAAATTTTATTTTTTTCTAAAATTAATTAGAAAGTAGGTAATAATTAAAAATTAAGTATGTTAATGATTGATTAGGGTAATGCATGAGTTGTTGTATATTATATTATAAGATCCTTAAAATCTAAATAAAATTTAGATAGAAAAATGAATAAAGAAAATGAAGTTGAAAAAGAAACAGGAGCCCACACGTGATTTGATGACAGGGTAGAATAAAAGGGTGTATGTGAGTTGTAGGTGATGATTGTATATTTGAATAGAAAGAAAGAAGGTGGGTGCCACGAAGCCCACAAATTGTGGTTGATGTCACAAAATCCGACAGCTCAATTGGCGTCGGTAGATTCCTTTGTCTTTGTGCTCACATTCTCAGTTCCCATGTGAATTCTTAATTTATATATATATATTTTAAAATTATATAAAATAGCCTATTTTTGGGTCATGAAAGTGTTTTTGGAAATAATCCTATTCCAAAATTTCAATCTCTAACTACATATTTAAAGACTTTCGGTTCGGTTTTCGGTTCGGATCGGTTTTCGGATAATTTCTTCCACCCCTATTTAAAGTGATCGACAACCCACTGATAGACATTTAGGAAATTATGATTATTTGATATAATTTTTTATTTTTTATTTTGAGAAACCTATTTTTTTTTTTAAATTGCTTTTCATGAGCTCCAATTCCATTTCCAATCACAAGATCCATCAATCTTTTTTTATTTTTTTTATTTTTTATGACTAGGGTGTCTAGATCAGTTTGTACATATCTCAACTAATCGCAAAACTTATTGAACATCCTAAGGTGATTCGACATCAAGAAGTCAATAAAGGAAGTAAACTTTCTTGACCGTCAGACTAACTCCTCAGAGATGAATCCATCAATTATTCTATTCGTTGGTGACATTTTCCATTATGTTACGAATTGGATCCTACAAATTTTGTACTTTTCCTTAAAAAAGATAAATAAATAAAGATCAAAATTCTCTTTTAAATTTTAGCATTATCATATGTTTTTATTTTCTTTTATATATCATAATGCGTGTGAATAAGTTAGTAGAATAATTGGATCTTGATTCATAGGTTTGTTTTTTTTTTTTTTTTTTTTTTTTTGGGGGGGGTGGGGGGGGGGCGGCGCGGGGTGTAAAGATAAAGAGTCTACAAATTTAATTGGATTCTAAGAATAAAAAAAAAAAAAAATTATGAAAGGTGTATGAAACTTGTCAAAAATATTATTTTTTTTTTACAAATTTAAATCGTGAAAAAGTTTTATAAGATAAAAAAATATTGATAATGTTCATTAACCAATGTCCTATATGTGTGGATAATTTCAAGATTATTTAGAGGCCTTTTATGATTTACCTTTATTATTTTGTCACATTGTTCCCCATCATCTCTAATTTCATCAGATCATCCATCAATTATATTCCCTTGTTTTGGGGCATTTTCGATTGTGGTTGAAATTCTTTCCAGAATTCTCGTCGGATCTTTATCTTTTTTTCTCTTTTATGAAAAATCTACATTTAAGCTTCATTTTTTTATTTTTTATTTTTGTAAAATTAGAAGATATTGTTAAGGTGGTTGAGATCCGAAGACTTCCTCTAAATCATTTGGCGAGGTGAGGCCCTGAGCAAACTGCCAAGGGGCTGGACACTTTATTAAAAACGTTTTTTAAGGACATTATTTAATTTATTTGCCAATTCAATTATGTCTCATTAATCATTATGAATTAATGTTTATGGAAATATTATCATTGTTATTATTTAATATGTGTATATAAAGAGTTCATTTCTTAAATAATATATCAATGTCACATAAGTCAACTCATTATTTGAGATGAGAAATTTGAGTTATTATTTAAGAAGTCTAGTGTATGCTAATATTATTAACCATGATTTAATATGATTAGAAATTGTCGTGAACTTGTTACTTATGAATTGATTGTAATGTATTGAAAATTGTTGATGCAAAATTTACACCAATTAAAGCGTTCTAATTGGTCTTGATGGAATTAGAACTGATGTGCACGTGATTATGGATAACCTATAATATAGTGAATGTAATGACAATAATGTAAAGAATTCAAAAAGTTTTTAAAGTGGTTCGGCAAGTTTAACTCTTGAGCTACGTTCACTATTGTTCTTATTTGCTTCGAGGCTTACAAGTAAAGAGTCTAATGCCTATAACCATTTGCTAACCCCTTTTCCATCGTTGGAAGGGGTTATATACAAGTTTATCAAAGGAAATAGCAAAATTAAAGGAATTACAATTAACATTGAAATACAACTTTGATATTCTCGCGATTGAGCCCTAAGATCGCGTCGTTATTACCGTTGATCTGATTCTTCTGAAATATCTAGGATCTGAGCTTATTTGTGATTTTCTTGAACAACTATCGAGATTGGTCACAACTAGCTTATGTTGGGTTGAGCTATATCTCGACGAGCTTATGCTAGGTCAGACAAGGGTTAAGTCGGACTAACCTCGTGGAACTCTGACTTCTTTGAGCTTAATGGAAAAACTACACACAACATCTGCCCCTTAGTGTTCGGTGCTTATTTGAGCTTCGAAGGCTAATTGCTTGATTTGATATTAAGCGTGGACTTCACAGGTATATGTTGAATGTAGGTTTAGTCGAGCTTTATGAGTCAAACTTCATTTCAGTTGATGTGAACAAGACTTAGGCTTTTTTTCGCTGTGGCATGTGCGATAAACTTGGAATTTGAAATGAGGGGCATACGAGTAATTTTCATGTAGTCATGTGCATAAATGTAGCTAGCTTTTGCAGTTACTTTTCGTCGTGCGTGGGCGACTACAACTGTCCACGTGTGAAGTTGTGGTGATGTGCGATGACAATTATGATTTTAGAAGTCTAACGGTTGATCGCCTCTGTGGATGATGACATACTGGCACTTTTTCAGAAACTCACACATACTTGCCAAAATATTCAGAATTTCTTTGCTTTTGCTCTATCGTTGCTTCTCAACTTCACGGCGATTTTCCGGCGAACTCCCACCACTTTTTCACTCGGTAAGGCTCTTTCTTCTCCTTACTCATTTAAACATTCTTTGTTGTTGAGGGTGACCATTGCCGTGACCACATTAGCCTTTTTTTAGGGTTTTTTGAGTGTACCCACCGGTTTGGGTTTTAGAAGGGTTTAAAGAGGTGGTCACAAGAATCCTGGTAGCTTGCTTGTATCTTTTGATCAGCATAAGAGCTACTTGGGTTCCTGAACTAAAAGCAAAGTGTGGATAGGTTGCTGAAATTAAAGTTCCGACACTTGGTTGCTTCTATTCAAGTACCCAGAGGCGAAATTTCATCATGTCTTCATCTAATAGCCACAACATAGATAGAGTTTTTGATTCCCCAGCGGTTTGACTGTTGCAAGGAAGTTGTCCCGGAGGTTTCTAAGGACCTCATAGTAAAGAGCTCGGACAATGATGTGCGGGCTCCTCAGATCATGCTTTTGCGGAGACCCCTCCAACAAAGAGGTCTCCAGTCACAAGCCTTGGAAGGAACGTTCCTTGATTGGGGTCAAGGATATTGAGTGCCTAAAAAAAATTTATGGGACTCAGCTTCCATTGAGGGCTCCGAGAGAATTCTCATGGAAAAATCCCCCCATAGGTTAAGTTGCCATTTCAGATACCCTCTTGAGGTGTGGGATGTCCGTTCCCCCTCTTTTTTCATTGCCAATGTTTGAATAGGTTTGGCATTGCTCTCTTTTGATTGATGGGGAACTCATACATAATTTTGTAGGCATGTACATAGCGTACATGATAGCTGATTTGGGCGAGCAATCTTTAGAAGAGCTCGTCCACTGTATAGGCTGAAGAAGAGTCAAGACCAATGTACTACCTCTCAAGGCGAGGAAAGTACACTTTAACAGTTTGTTTGAAGTCCCAAAGACGATTCGAATTGGGACTCTAATATTTTTTCTATGAGGCCGGGAAGACTGACAATTTTGCCTCGGAAGCTAGTAAGACTCTGATCCTTGTGCGAATAAAGAGGGTTTCCTAGTCCAACAAGCAAACTAACCCTACATTCTTTTGTTTTGCAGTAAACGTTGAGTAGAACTTCTTTCCTGAAGCGAGCTTAGAGCAACTTAACAAGTTTTAGCAATCTCCCTAAAAGTGAGTGACATTACCGAGCTCATACTCTCGGTTGAAAGCGTATTGCTTCTGCATCAACTCAGCGAAGTTTTGCACCATTTTTTAGAAAGGTGAGTGCTTGGTAGCTCGCTGTTTATAGTATTGTCTTGTTAGGTTACTAACAGCGTATCCTTCTTCACAATATGTGGGCCGAAAAACCAAAAAGTGAAGAAGAAAGCACTAGCCCGCGGGGCTGCCAAGAAGCTATCAATTATCCCAGTGAAGAAGCAAACCGTAGATACTACTGAGGCGGTCTGCCCTCAAATGCAGTGGTGGTGAACTTGGGAAGGGCCCAAGTGCAAAGAAGCCCGCGACTACCTTCAAGGCAGTTGAGTGAAGAGGCCCTTGAGCCCCCTAAGGGCTCGACGAAAAAAACCCCCGAGCAAGTAGAGGCTTGGGGAAGAACAAGGTGTTCGAGCAGCAAGAAGGCTTAGGCAAGAAGAAGGTTGACCGAGCAGTAGGGAGCCTCAGAAAGCAAAAGTTACCAAGCGTAGGAGGCTCGAGTAAAAAGATTGCTGAGCAAGCTAGTGGCCTGAAGGATACTTGGCTAAGAGAATGGCCAAGAAGAAGTCTATTCCGATGGGTGAGGTCGTCATCCTCATGGGAAGCAGGTCAAACTAACTCAGCGACATGGTAGAGGGCAAGTGGATGAGGTGCTTAGGCCGTGCTCGATGAGCTGATCCACGGGCTCCTAAAGAAATAGGCATTGGAGCCTTGGCGACCAAGGAGGCCATCTTGTTGGGGACCTAGAGATGTTAGGACTGCCCCTCTTCACGAGCAAAGTAATATCTTTATAGCTAGTATACTTGGGAGGTATAAAATGAAACTCACTAAATATATCATAGAAAACCATATATGGATATACGTATAAGATAGTGGGCCCAAAAATAGCATACTTTATATACAAATCTCTACATCAGTACCATAGTCACAAAAATAAACTCAAAAATACAGTCCACATCGAGGTATGTAGCTTACTATGCCCTAATACCCTTAGTTGAATTTTGTTAAAGTTATCTTGAACAAGTGTGAAGAAAATTCCCTAAAATTCTATTAGGGGTAAAATGGTCTTTTCACTTATAATTAGTTGAAAAAGTGGGGAGTGAAAAGAGATAGAATTTCATGGAGAAGCAATAAAAATGAGGGCATTATGGTAATTGACTAAGAGACATAGATAAAATTTCATAGAAAGAGCAAGGGTAAAATGGGAAACTATAAGTAATATTTGTTATATTAAGAGTTAAAGATGAAACCCTAGCCATTTCTTCTCCTCCATTCACGCCACCTTCCACCCAAGCCTCTCTAAATTTCTTCAATCATTTTTCAAGGAAATTCATATATCTTGGTTCATTTTTAGTGGAATTTCATCCCAAGTCTCCTTAGGTAAGATCCTTGTACTAAGATATGAGATTTAATTTTTAAAGTGTTGAATTCTTATGATTTGTGTCATAGGATTTAAGGAAAGAGAGTTGGATCAAAAAGACTACTAAAGTGTTGGATTACTCACATCTAAGGTAAGTAAATCCAACCTAGTCATGATTGGAGTAATATTGTGTAGATAATTTCTTTGCATGTATGTGCTTATATATGAAGAATTGTTGATGGAATGGATGTTGAATGATGGTTAGAATTTATCATGGGAAGTAGTGTTTGTGTACTTGATGTTTGATGAGAGTTTGGATGAATTATGGAAGAACTGGAGTAGAATTTATGGAGTGTGAATCCTGGACAGGTTTGACGTTAATCTTGGTGTTTTTTATTCCAAATTTGGTGGCTGAGAAGAGAGGTAGAAGTGTAGCCAAATAGAGTTGATGTGTGCATATAACTGTTTGAGAAATGTCAAACAGAAGTGCATGTATGAGTATGATTATTTGTTATCTTGAGATGAGTTTGTAGATGGTAGAGAATGACATGTTCACATTCCATATTGCATTATTGCATCCAAACATGTGAATTTAGAAAGAATAATAAGCATGAGCCCATCTACATGCATACATACTCATAAGAGCATTAAAGAGCAATAATGAACATTAAAGTTAAAGAACAAATATAAAGAAATGAGAAATATTAAAGAAGTTCAAATCTGAATTTTATTTAAAGAAGTGTAAAAAGATAAAAGAAGAAAATGTTGTTGCGATAGGGAACTCGTGAGTGACATAGCCCCGCATGCATGCTGCCTTTAGTGAACGACCTCAGAATCAAAAAGAAGAATTGTACAGTCAGTTAGAAGTGCATGTGGATGAGGACTGTACCCAGAATTAGAGAATACACTCACATGGCCAGGGTTCCAAATCCATTCCTCAACCGAGTCCGATCGGCAAGAAAGAATAGAAAGAAAGGAAGAACAGAAAAGAAAGAAAGAATAGAAAAGAAAAGAAAGAAAGAATAGAAAAGAAAAGAAAGAATAGAAAAGACAGAAAAGAATAGAAAGAAAGAAAGAATAGAAACAAAGGAAGCATAGAAAGAAATGCAGAGAAAAGAAACAGAAAACAGAATAAGAAAAATAGAAAAAAAGAAATGAAAATGCACATCCTATGCATTTGTGCATTTGCATCATACTTATGCATGATACCATGCCTACTATCATGAGTAGTGAGAAATTAGAAATTGAGAAAGAACAGAGAAGAATAGCGAAGTGTGATGTAAGGAAAGAAATTCAGAATATGAGCAACATAGATAGAAGGGTAGCATAGTGGGTTTACTTACTGAGCAATTAGTGCTCACCCTATTGTTTTCAATGTTTTTGCAGGTAGTAGGTGAGATGCGGTCGCTTGGAATTTCAAGAAGCGGAAGGGTTTGGCAACACTGTCGAGTTGTTGTTTTGTGTCTGTATTATATTATGTAAAGATTTGTATATAAAGAAAAATTAGATATGGGCCCATTATTTTATACTCATCTACGTGTATATTTTCTTATATATATTTAGCGAGTTTTACTGTTGTTTTATGAGTATACTAGCTAGAAAGAGAGTATTACACACCTCCACACATCTCTCAAGTCACCAAAATTGGAGCAAACAACTCCCTAAAGCCAACAATCAACCTAGCCGAATTTCATCCTCAACCTTTCTACATCCATTCTTTCATTTTTTATCCAAAATCCCATCAACTCAACACATCTTGTAAAACCCCCTCCAGTCAGGTATCCTCTGAATATCCCTCAATGAGAATCCCGAGGATACATGACTGGAGAACAAGTTGTATTTAGAAAAATCTGTGTAAAGATAATAATAATAATATCCAAAACATGCATATAAAATGTCACATAGGATCCAAACTTATAATTGCAAAAACTTTAAGAATTTATCCGAAAGTTACACAATCAAAACATATTCATAGCGTGGAAGCTTCCAAAAGGGTGTTTCACAAACATTTATCATTTACATTATTTACATCAAGATAAAAACATCTAGATGACAATAAATCATTTCCCCTCATGTGTAGCCCCGCTGTCTCTAGCATCCTTCGCTTGTAGTCTACCTGTAAAACAATCAACAATGAAAGGGTGAGTGCTAATCGCTCAGTAAGGAATGATCCATTTCATTCTAAATGTGCTATTTGACCCTCATTTAAACATATTTGTTAACACACCACTTATCTTTACATCTAGGTGTGCTTCCCTTTCTTACTAATTCATATGTTTTTCATCATTTTTTTCCCATGGCTATATAAACATCAATGTGTAAACATACAAATAAGTATGTAAAAATAGTCACACACACACATGTCATGACATAACATCTAAAATCATCTAACATGAGTATAAATCATCTCATGATGTAAATACATCATAACTCATGTAATGCAACTAAATGCATATGAACCATTTAACGTCTAGCCGACGGACTTTTCTAGATCTTAAGCACTCATATCATCTTGCCTCAAATTCATCTACAGCTCATATCATTGGGAGGCATGCTTGTGTTATTAACATCTAAAGCATATATTTATCTTCTCTCATCTAGCCTCAAATTCATCGAGCCATATCATCGGGAGGCATGCTTACGGTTATTTAGCATCTAAAGCATATATTCATCTTTCCTCAATCAGAATAAGAGGATATGCTAACGCGTTAATTATTAGCATCTAAAGCATATATTCATTAGCCTCAAATTCATCTAGAGCTCATATCATCGAGAGGGGTGCTTACGCGTATTTAGCACTAAAGCATATATTCATCTTTCTCAACCGGTATACGAGGATATGCTTACGTGTTTTCCATCTGTTTATATGCATCTCTATCATGTCTATTTGCATCTCTAACATCTTATGGCATGTAAATACATATTTTGGTGAGCTTAATACTTTTAATTCATCTATGGATTATCAATCCATTTACATTACCTCTTGCTCACATACATCATCTTAAAAACTGTATTACATTGCAACTTCATGCCATTTCATAACATTAATCATTCATTGACATCACGACCATGTATATCTTAAAGATCATCTAACTAATGGGTAAACATAGTACATGGCATAATTACATTAATACATTAATATCATTCATAATATAAGAATGATCATGTAAATCTAAACTTTAATAACCAGTTTATACTTCAGGCCATTTTCCATCCATTTCTCAATGAATTGGCTTTGGCATAAACATAAAAGTTATAGGTCTATGTCTGAGCTTTCTAATGCTTTAAGAATCATCTCATTTTGATTTTTATAACTCAAGTTATGGTCGAAATAATGAAGCAGGGTTAACAAAACCCCCAAGCTCACTAAATCCGAATTTTCATATAACTAGCCACATCAATTCCTATTGACATTAACCAATAGGTCAACTTATGGATCAAATAAACCTCCTTAATAGTCTTAACATCTTAAAGGAAGTGTAAAATCTCATTCCATAATCATCCATTATTGCTATAACATTGAAGCTAATGCAAATAACACATCAACATTCCAATAGCAACCATTCAATACCATGTGGCCTCAATACTACAAATTTGCCACAATCAGTATCCACACTTCATTTTCTTCAATCAAACATAACAAATCATAAAACATAAATAGCCATAACTCCATGTATAAGGAACTCAAAGCAATAAGTAGAATAAATGAGTTCAACTACACTTGCCATCAACTAATTCTATGCCTTAAAGCATTAATTTAAGGTTTCATAAAAATCTACAAACCCTAGCATAAACCCTAAAGTCATGGGAGGTTCTCCCTTACCTTTAAAGAGTTCCTCCAACAATCCTTTGCCTTTGTCTTCTTTTACACCTTAATCCTACTATATAAACATTATACCTAACATCTACTTAAAATCTTCAAATCACTCAAAACTAAAGTTTTTAATCCTTACCTTAAGCCCTTCAAATTGAAGATCCAAGGCTCATCTTGTTCTCCTTGAAAAATTAAGCAAAACTCCTTAAAACTTAGAGAAAGAAGCTTGTTTCATGGAAGATTGAGAGAAAATGGAAGAAATGTTGAAGAAAGGCTCTCCCTTGGCTTGAACGAATTTCATTTCATTTATAGGAAAATATTCATTTATTTTCCAAAATTATGCTATTGGCCCAATATTTTTAATTGTGTAATCATAAGTCCTTAATTCTTCATATAAGGGCATTTGGTCATTTCACACTAGACTAATTATACTTAATTAATGCCATTAAATGCAATGAAGCCTACTCATCCTTGTTTTTCAATGCTTATCCATAGGCAAAATAACCATTTGCCCCTAAGCCTTTCTATGGATATTTGATTCATACCGTTCCAAATGAATCGACTATTTTGCCCTTAGTTAGATTTATGCTTTTAACATAAATTAACATCTAAAGGACTATTTTGAGTTAGGACATACCTTGACATCTTGGGTATTACACATCTCAACATACTAATAAAAATACTTTCATCACATAAATAATTACTTCTCATGGCCATGAAATTCACATATCGAACAACCTCAATTTCAACCATAATTCTCACATCCCAACACACATAAACATATAAAAATTTCTCTACACAAGTATTTATTCAATCAAAGCTAAGTTGGATTATTATCTTGAATTTGAGCAACTCCAACACTATAATATCTCTTTGGTAGAATTCATTTTCCTCTTAAACCCTAAACATATAAAACCATAAGAATTCAAAACTTTAAAATTTAATCTCACATCTTGGTGTAAGAATCTCACCTTGGATGCTTAGGATTGAAAATCTATCAAAATTGAACTAAAATCCTATGAATTTCCTTGAAAATTGAGTGGAGAAATTTGAGAGAATTGGGGGTGAAGGTGGCGTGAACTATGGGTGGAGTGGCTAGGGTTTCTCTTCTTGAACTCTTATTACATAATATATATAATATATATGATTGATTTATTTATTAAATAGTATACTTTCCCATTTACCCTTGCACTTTCTCAAAATTCCATTAATGTCCCTTAGTCAATTACAAAATGCCTCATTTATTAACTTCTCCATGTTATTCTACTTCTTTTCATCCCCACTTTTTCAACTTAATTTGAGTGAAAAAAAACATTTTACCCCTAATGAAGATTTAAGGAATTTTCTTAACACTTGTCCAAGATAACTTTAACAAAATTCAACTAAGGGTATTAGGGCATAAATAAAGCTACGTACCTTGATGTGGGCGTTACAAGAAACTTGCTCGCACCTGTAGCTATGTCACCAAGGTATTGGTAGTTCGCCTTTCTTTCATTATTTAGAGTTTTTCTACTTCACTTCTTACTAATTGCTTCTTCCTTTTCAAGCTTGCACAGTGACCAAACTCCTCATTGATTAGAGCTATCTCACCTTGGAGGGTAACCATGTGGGGTGGCAAGAAGCAGAGAAGTTGAAAGAGGACGCCTTGGTGAGGGTTGAGGTCGCAGAGAATGAGAGAGGGTCACTGTAGACCGAGCTTGAATGGCTGAGAGAACAGGCTGGGGCCTTTGAGGTCAATGAGAGGGAGTTTCTTGACAAACTCTCGGTGGCGAGGCTGTTCAAACAAAGGTTGAGGTGGACTTGGCCAATGTCGAGAAGAGTCTGGCACAGCAATAGGGTGCCAACAATAAGCTGAATTTTGAGCTTGCCACGACTCAAAAGGCTGACTTGAAATGGGAAGCCAAGTATGTGGAGGCTTTAGCCCAAGTCTTCCGAGAGAGGGAAGATCACAAGGAGGTCGAGTCAGTGGCTGTTGGGCTTAAAATTGATGTAAAGGAGCTAAGGCCAGAAGTCAAAAGTTGCGCCTGGGACACCTCGGTCAACTTGGTTTAGCAACTTTGGGAAGCTGATCCTTCGCTTGACTTCTCATTCTTTCCTTCCTACAGTCTATCAGAAGGAGATTGAGAGGACGAAAGTTGAGGCACAGGGCTTGGAGTTCATTTATTCAGACAGCTCCAACCCTGAGAACGAAGATGATGTGGAAGGCGACAAAGAGGAGGAGGAGAAGGTCGCGGTCAAACAAGAGGTTGAAGACCCGACCCCTCTAGCCTTGCTCCTATTTGATGTTGGTGACCTTTCCTTGGCCAAGCTTCCTGAAGATGTCCCGACTCCTGCTCCCGAGGATGCTGTTCAAACTCCTGTCATCGACGATGCTCCTACCTCTACTGTTTAGACTTTCTCTTTTTTGCTCTTTTTTTTATTAGTTTAGTTTGTAACTAAACTCTTTACTTAATGGAATTTGGTTTTTCCCATTTTTGTCGAGCAATACTTCTATTTCTGCAGAGTCATTTTAATTGTTATGACCGAACATAACATAAAGTATTCTAATTTGTTCCAAGTTATGCATAGCTCATTTCTTTAGGAACTTTTTGAATAAATAAGAAAATCTTTCGTGCGACAACGTTGAGTTTGGACCTGTCGTCCGTCTCGAGTTTTGGTCGTTGATTTATGGTTGATTTCCTTTCGATGTGTTTTACTCGAGCATTTCTTGAGTTTTAACTACATCGTGTCAAGGGATTTCTCCCTTGATGAGTTGAATTTTGGCGTGGCTTATAAAGCTAAGCTGCCTTTTTCGAACTCTTGACTCTAAGTTTTTTTAGATATGATCAATTGGGTCGCAATTTTGAAACAACAAATAATCAATTATAAATGAAGACGAAAGTTCTGAGTAATACCTCTTTATTGATAAATGAAATTTGGCCATAATAGACCTTACATTGATTAAGAGAAATGAGATAGAACAAAATTGAAACCTAAGTTGCTTATTGGTAGCACCTTTTCAAATGCTTGGCATTCCATGCTTGTAATACAACTTCACCATTAAGGTGTTCTAGTGGAAAGTTTCTGGTACGAGCTTTTCAAAGATCCTAAAAGAACCTTCCCATTTGGGCCCAAGTGTCCCCAAGTTCGGGTTTGTGGACTTAGGACAATCTTTCTGAGAATTAGGTCGCCCACCCCAAAGTCTCAGTTTTTGACCTTAGAGTTGAAGTTGAAAGAATTCATGCTTAGAAAGGTAAATTGGTGTAAAACATGGTATAAGGTTATATGACATGTTATTGAAACTAAAAGGGTGAAATTGTTACCTTTTATGCTTTACAACTTTTGTAACTTGAAAAGGAGTTCAAGATCTTCAACAAATTTGATGAAAATCCTCAAAGTAAAGTCCACCCCAATATGAAGAAGAGAGAGCCGGCCATGAGAGCTCAAGAGAGAGATTTTCAATCAAAAATGAAAATTGGATTAAATTTGGGGAATATCACTTATTTATATACAAGGACCATTTGCAATAATTTGAATTTTTTCTCAAGTCCCTAAAATAATATGAATCCTATATTAACACTTTATACAAATTCAATATTATTTTCAAGTCCTTGAAATAATTTCAATTTAATATTAACTCCTAATATTAAATCATTATTGATCATAAGTCCTTGAAACATTTCCAATTTAATATTAATTCCTTAATATTAAATCCTTGATTTAAACAAATCTATATCAAGGCATATAAAAAAATCCCATTTAATATTTAACCCATTATTGAATTCAATTCAATAATATATTTTAGTCCATTATTGAATCTCATCCAATAATGACTAAATTACCTTATTACCCTTGGTAAGTGCTAGCTTCCCATGAGTAATCATTTCTTACCAATACATAAATTTGAATGCATACGTTTACATTTTAACATCGTTAACTTTTAACAATATGTATTACTCTCTCTTCTCATACTTGGCTTTTAGGTGTGACCACTTAGGTTTACTGTAACCTAGCTGTGGGCCCAATATTGAAATCCAATATGTTTCGTCATAACTCTTTATGATCGAAACTCCTACCGATCATGGTAGGCATCTAGCAATGCTCCATAACCCCTAAGTCACAATGAAGTTAAACTCCAATGAACCTTTTTTCCTGATTGTACGTTCTGTGTAATAAAATCTCTCAATCGTCTAATCCTGATTAAGGATAGGTTCATGGTATGTTAAAACCCTTAACTTAATCTTTATCCAAATCGTCAATCAATACAATGGAATGTGTCATCATGAAACTCCTTTTCATATAACTATTTTGTACTCTGGCCAGAGATTTCCTTTTTCCAATGTTTATTGACATTCGTTCGGGAACTCAAGACTAAACTATTTCAAGTCAACGGATCTCGTCTTGACCATCACTTGTCCTCGCACATGAATAACATATGACCAAACTTACTTCTTACACAAGACATGACTAGTCTCGTGTATACACACCATATGAACCATATGCATCCTATGTTGAGTCCAACCATGATGTCTCAGGTCTAAGGATCAGTGGTACATTAGTACGATCCTACGATGTATCATTGACCACATTCTAAGTGTCCATGTGATTCATCGTAATCGGTCATATTCGATAAAAAATTTACCAACCTTTTATCCATGCTAATGCCCTAGTGATATAACTTTTATAATCACCCACAGTAATACCATCACATGATATTCGATGGAGACATTCAGCATGCCTATCATGCAATGTTATTGCCTAATTAACATTTCTTACATAGGGAATGTTTCGATGATTTGATATTCTAAAGATACGTATCATCCGGACATTTCACATGCATTATAAATAATATAAATGAAGCAGTAAACAACATGTGAAATCATAACTCTTTCTTCCATTCTTAAAAGAGTATTTACAAGATATAATGTCCTAAAATTGACAACATGATTGATTCCTAGGGCATACACTAACAACAGTATCTTTTGGCTCGCTGTTGATAAGAAGCAACCCTTAACTATGATTTAGCTTGATGCTTTTCGATTAAATCCAACCTTAAAATGGAGAAGATCTTCGTTTGTTTATTCATCAAAGACTTCTTTTCGAAACAAACTAATCCCCACTTCAACAGGGACCATGGCCTTGCATTAATAAGAGAGCGAGAATGGGGTTTCTCCTATTGAGCTTCTGCCAATTTTTTTATATGACCATAAGGCCTGTAATGACTCTCTTTCTAGCTAGTATGCTCGTAAAATAACAGTAAAACTCACTAATTATATATATAAGAAAATATACATAGAAATGAGTATAAAATTATGGGCCCATATTTAATTTTCTTTATATACAAATCTTTACATAATATAATAAAGTCTCAAAATAGTAACTCGACAATTTTGCCCAACCCTTCCACTGCGTGATGTTCCAAGCGACCGCATCTCACCTGTTACCTGCAAAAACATTTAAAACAACGTTACCTGCTCAGTAAGTAAACTCGATATGCTACCCTTCTCTCTCCGTTGCTTAAATTCTGAATTTCTTTCCTTACTTCACACTTCCCCATTCTTCTCTATTCTTTCTCTACTCTTACTCTGTTTTTCTCTCTGTTCTTTCTCTATTCTTTCTCTATCCTAATTTCCCACTACTCAGATAATGGCCATGGTATTATGCATATATATAATGCAAATGCACAAATGCATAAAATGTGCATTTTCTTTTCTGTTTTTCTTTCTATTATTTCTTATTCTTTCTTTTCTTGCTTATCCTTTTCTTTTATTTCTTATTCTTTTCTTTTCTTTTCTTTCTTATTCTTTTCTTTTCTTTCTTATTCTTTTGCCGATCGGACTCGGTTGAGGCATGGATTTGGAACCTTGGCCGTGTGAGTGTATTCTTCTTTCTTGGGTACAACTCTCATCCACATGCACTCTTACGAACTATACCAATTCTTCTTTCTTATTCTTAGGCTGCTCACTAAAGGTGGCGTGCATGTAGGGAAAATTCTTCTTGTCACTCACGGGTTCCCCATCGCAATAATCTTTTCTTCTTTTTATCTTTTTACACTTCTTTAAATAAAAATTCAGATTTGAACTTCTTTAATATTCTCATTTCTTTCTATTTACTCTTTAACATTCTTTAGTGCTTTTTCATGCTCTTATGAGTATGTATGCATGTAGATGGTTTCATGCTTATAATTCTTTCTAAATTCACATGTTTAAATGCAATTATGCAATATGAAATGCAAACATTTCATTCTCTACCATCTACAAACTCATCTCAATATAACACATAATCATACTCATACATGCACTTCTCTTTGACATTTCATCAAACAACTTATGTGCACAAAGCAACTCTAATTTGGCTACACTTCTATCTCTTTTCTAAGCCACCAAAAATTTGGTATAACATCCTCCATATTTAACGCCAAACAAGTCCAAAATGTACACTCCAAAATTTCTACTCCAATTCTTCCAAATTTCATCCAAACTCACATCAAATATCAAATATACCAACACTACTTCTCATGGATAAGTTCTAATCATCATTCAACTCCAAATCCATCAACAATTCTTCATATAAAACACATATATATGCATAAAAGGAATTCTTCACACAATATTACTTAAATCATACTTAGGGTAGGATTTACTTACCTTAAATGTGAGCAATCCAACACTTTAAAAATCTTCTTTGAACCAACTCTCTTTCTCTTAAATCCTATGAACACAAATCATCAAAATTCAACACTTTGAAAATTAAAACTCACTTCTTGGTGCAAGGATCTTACCTCAGGATGCTTGGTATTGAAAATCCACTAAAAAGTACCCAAAATCTATGAATTTCCCTTGAAGAAGAATTGAAGAAATTGAGAGGATTTGAAGGTGAAGGTGGCGTGAAAATGGATGAAGAATGGCTAGGGTTTCATTCTTCAATTCTTAATATAACATATTATTATTTATAGTTTCCCATTTTGCCCTTGCACTTTCTATAAAATTCCATCTATGTCCCTTAGTCAATTACCATAATGCCCTCATTTATTGCATTCTCCATGAAATTCTATCTCTTTTCACTTCCCACAATTTCAACTAATTTTGAGCGAAAAGACCATTTTATCCCTAATGAAATTTTAAGGCATTTTCTTCACACTTTTTTCAAAATAACTTTAACAAAAATCAACTAAGGGTCAAAGGGCATAAGTAAAGCTACGTACCTCGATGTGGGTGTTACAAGGCCTCAGGTAGGTTATCTGCCTATCTGCCTTTGAGGGACTCGAGCTTCTTCTTGATGGTGTGTTTGATTATTTTATTAACAGCTTCTACTTGACCATTAGCTTGAGGCTAGTAGATAGCAGAGAAGCTGTTCTTGATTTTGAGCCTTTCAAAGAACAATTGGAAGTCTTTGTAATCAAATTATTTCCCATTGTTGGTTATGATGGTATGGGGGATTCCGAATCTACAAATGATGTTCTTGTACACGAAATCCTTCAGCTTGCTCGAAGTGATGGTGCCTAAAGGCTTGGCTTCTGCCCACTTGGTAAAGTAATCAACTGCGACCACTACCAACTTGACGCCTCCTTTTCCCTAAGGTAGAGGGTCTATCAAATCGATCCCTAAGATCGCGAATGGCCATGGACTAGTTAGAGTGGTCAACCCTTAAGGTGGAACTCATGGAATATCTGCGAACCTTTAACATTTGTCACACTTTCACATGAAGTCAGCCACATCGTCAAAAAATGTTAGCCAATAGTATCCCATGCCAAAGATCTTCTCTTGGCATGATTCCCACAAATACACTCATGGATTTCCTTCAAGATGTACTCCACATCTTAGTGATCAACACATCATAAGAGCGGGGAATTATAGCCTCGCTTATACAACTTGTCCTTTTTTGCCTGATACTCTCCAAAAATTTGGTGAACCACGAGTTGAGAGTCATTATATATTCTGATTGACTCTGCCCCCATGTCCTTGGCGAGGCGGATCCCCGTGAGCATGGCTTCAAACTTTGCCTCATTATTTGAGGCGGCAAATCCAAATCTAACTGCAGCCTAGATTGGATTCCCTTCAAGACTCTTGAGCAGGAGATCGACTCCTATCCCTTTCTCATTTGAGGACCCATCCACGTACAAGGTCCACTACCATAAATTATTGAACTTTAGCTCTGCTGGCTTGTTCATTTATGGGGTGCTCACTTTAGGCGGGCTTATCTCCCCTTTGGGCTGATATGAAAAATCCTAGATGAAATAAGCCAAAGCTCATTCCTTGATTGTGGTTCTTAGGATATACTTGGTGTCTTGCTGGCTCATCTCTATAGCCCACTGAATTAACCTGCTCGATGCCTTAGGCTTCTACATTATCTTTCTTAGTGGAAAGTTGGTCAAAACATGTATGGAGTGTGCCAAAAAAATAGGGTCGTAACTTCTAAGTGGCTATGATGAGCGCATAGGTGAGCTTCTCCATCTCTGGATACCTTGCTCACATAGTACAGCAGCCATTGCACTCCCCCTTCTTTGCATGCCAAAGCCTATTAATCATAGACTTAGATACCAATAAGTATAATAGTAGAGGCTCGCCCAAGACAGGCTTTGACAGCAAATGAGGTTGCCCCAAATGCCTCTTTAATTCCTAAAATGCTTTCTCGCTCTCATCTGTCTACTTGAAACCCTTGTTGCCCTTCAAGGTTTCAAAGAAAGGTAGGCACCTATCTGTAGCTCAAGGAATAAGCTTGCTCAGTGTGGCCATTCGTCCTATCAAACTCTGAACCTGCTTTATATTAGCTGGGCTTTTCATATTTAGGAGAGCTTGAATCTTGTCTGGGTTGGCTTCAACACCTCGCTGATTTATGAGGAAACCCAAAAACTTCCCCAAGCTTACTTCGAAAGCACACTTTAGAGGGTTTAATCTTCTTCGGTATTTTCTGAGGATACCAAACATTTCCCCCAGGTGCTCGATGTGGCTTTCGGCGACCTTCGACGACCTTCGACTTGACAAGCATGTCGTCAATGTACACCTCTATGGTTTTGCCAAGTTGTTCGGCGAACATTTGGTTCACCAAACACTAATAGGTTGCTCTAGCGTTCTTTAGGCCAAATGGTATAACCTTGTAACAATAAATACCCAGTAATAAATGAGGTGTGTTCTTCATCGGACTGATAGATCAGGATTTGATTATATCCCAAGTAAGCATCCATGAAGCTTAGTAGTGCATTGCCGACAATTGCATTTGGAGTAGCAGAATGTTGTCTTTAGTTAGACCTTGTTCAAATCAGTGAAGTCGACATAAGTTCGCCACTTTCCATTTGACTTCTTTACCAAGACTGGATTGGCGAGCCAGTCTGGGTACTTTACTTCCCAAATGAAATTGATGTTCAGGAGCTTATCAACTTCATCATTGAGCACTCTGGACCGTTCAACATCTATAGATCTTCTTTTTTGTCTAATTTGTTGAGCCCCCGAGTCGATGTTCAATATGTGGCACATTACCTCGGGCTTAGTCCCCACCATGTCTGCATGTACCCACGCGAACATATCAAGGTTTTTCTTTAGGAGCCCTACCAGACTGTTTGCCAGCTCGTCGCTCAGACTGCTCCTAATTTTTAGCAGGCGAGTTGGGTCTTCCTTGCTGACAAGTACTTCTCATAACTCTTCTATAGGCCTTGCTATGGGCTCTTCTTTATGGATGCGAGGATCTATGACGTCTTCTAATGGCCTGGGCCTTGGCTCAAACTCAACAGTGACCATGGTTCTTGAGAGTGGCCACTTTTTTGTGGCAAGAATGGCCTAATTATAACATTCTTGAGAATCTTTCTGTAACTCTTGATTGTTGTGACCCCGCCTGAAGTTGGGAATCTCATTGCTTGGCAATGCATTGAGGTGATTGCGCTTAGGTCATCTAGGCTTGGCCTCCCCATAATGACATTATAGATGGTTGGGCAGTCGACTACTAGAAACTCTGCCATCATCGTCCTTATATAAGGCTCTTCCCTAAGAGTCACAAGCAACTCGATTGTTCCCTTGGGGACTAAACTATCCTTGGTAAATCCGTACAGTGGCGACGGACATGCCCTCAGGTCTCATTCTGTGAACCTCATTTCTTAGAATGTTCCCAAGAATATAACGTTTGTTACATTGCCATTGTCGACCATTACCTTGAGTACTTAGGCATTGTCGATCCTTGTTGTGATTATGATCTCATCATGGTTATGGTGAGGAGATTGTTCACGCTCTTCCTTGGTGAATCTTATCACCTTGATTTCTTGCCTGAGCCGCTTCGGCGGCTTTTGGTCACAGCTCATTACTTGGGGGAACGAGTCTGTTATGGCCTCCCGCACATATTGCTCACGAGAGTGCTTGAAGCTCCTTATAGTGTCGGGTCCCCCGTAGATTATACCCACCAATATATCATTGTTCGACTAGTTCTGTTGGATTTGATTATTTTGCTCGATTAGATTTTCGTGAACTGGCTCCTCCTTGACCAATTCTTTCAAGTGGCCTTTTTTGATTAGATCCTTGATGTCGTCTTTCAAAGCCCAACCCTCATTAATGTTGTGCTCGATGTCTTAATGGTACTGGCAGTATTTTTGGTGATCTCTTCTACTTAGTGCCCCTTTCATTCTTTCTGGCACGAGTAGTCTTCTAGCCTCATGAGAGACTTCATAGATGTGAGCTACATCTTGAGTTAAGGGAGTGTACTCTGCATACTGAGGAAAAACCTGCCTTTCCCCACAGTTAACTATTTCTGTCTTTTTTGGAACCTATTTCGGTCCATATCACTATGGTCTTAGCCCCTTCATCTGTCTGTTGGGCAATCTTGTCGCCTATCAAGGGCTCTACTAGGTGAGTTTCTAGCTAAGGCTGCCGGCGACCTTTCTACTCATTGATGTTTGGTAGCAATTTGATAGAACTTAGCTAGGCTCACATGGTCTTCGCTTTGAAGCTCTTTCCATAACTCCGTCTATGACCTTATTCCTACTATTCGCAAAGTTTGGATTGATTCCTTAGGTGCATTTGCAACCTTTGCTTCCTCATTCTAGAACCTCATTAAGTAGGAGGTCGGAGTTTCATCTCTTTCCTAATGAATGTTACTCATACAATTGGGTGGCATTGAGAACTATCTCCTCGCTTGGAATTGTTGCAAGTACAGCAAGGAGAATTGTTGCCAAGAGCGTATTGTGTTTGACTTGAGCCTTTTGTACCACTTCTTGGAATCCTTTACTAGAGTGACTGTAAAATAGAAGCACTTTGCCAAGTCAAAGACCTGATGCAGCTCCATCAGATCGTTAAAAGAGTCAATGTGATCTCTGGGACCTCCTTTCTCGTTGAACTTACTCTTTGGTTCCCTGAATCCCTGGGGAAGAAGGGCCTAATGAACTTCCTCCATGAATGAAGAACTCACTATCTTTTTCGCCGAATTATTCTAGTAGGCTCTTAGATCGTCGAGCATTCTCTACACTCGATCTAAGTCCTCATTATGAGGAGTATTCTAGTTGTGAGTTCTGTTCAGCCTTGCCTCAAGCAGGTGTGTCTAGAGATTAGTTGCTTGTGTGCTTGCTCTATCGTGCGATTAGTACACAAGGTGGAGTCATGATGTCTTAGTTAATAGGTGCTATCATGCTCATCTTTGCACTGCTCGCGACGTTGGTTAAAACTGGAATGTCGCTCATTGCCAAATTGGTTCGTGTGACTCATCTTGTGAGCTTGTGAGATTTGAGCCCGCCTTTGGCATAGGTTAAAACCAATGTTCTGAAAATTGGACTGGGCTCTAAACCAGGCAAGGGTCTGGTTTTCAGTTTGAATGATTCAACCGGTCTACGACCGATGATGTCAACAACATATATATATACCTCATTTTCTCTTTCTTCTTCTCAACTGTCACCTAATCTTTTTTTTTCTCTTTCTTCTTCTCACTGGTCACCTCATCTTTTTTTCTCTCTCTTTCTACCCGCCCTCTTCTCTTTCTTCCTTACTTCTTTTATTTTCTCTTCTTTTATTCTTTACTTTTTCTAATTTCTCTTCTCTTTCTTCTTAAATCTTCTCCTTTGTCTTTTTTCTTTCTCTCTTTCTCCTCGTCCTCTTCTATTTCGTCTTTACTTCTTCCATATTCTCTTCTCTTTTCTTACCTCCTCTTCTCTTTCTTCTTCTGCTTCTTTAGATCTTCTGTTTCATTTTTTTTCTTTCACTTTCTAACCTCAAATCAAACCGAAGATGAATGAAGGTGAAAGAGAAGATGAATGAAGTTGGATTTTTGAAGCCGAAGAGAAACAAGAAAATATTAGTTGGACCGGTTTTATGTCCGGTCCGGTTGGACCGCTGGTTTGCTATTTAAGCAATTTATTTGCGATTTAAAATGGTCTGATTGTTGAGAATAGTTTTTATTAGCTTGTGATCGCTTTTCCTTTCGAATCCCAGTTGGACCAATCCAACCGACTCGTCCGATTTGGTTTTCAGAACATTAGTTAAAACCAGTACGCTGGCGTTGGTTGTGTCACTGATTTGGGCGAGCATCCCTTTGTCGACTCTGGTCTTAATTCTCTCCTATAGGCTATTTGCCTAGTCGACTCCCGGGGTTAACTTGCCCATGGGATTCATGCTCTTGAGAGGAATGTGCCCTGTGGTGTTGGGGGTTAATGTTGCTCCTTGGTGCTGACGAGCCGATTGGTCACTGGCCCATCCATTGTGGCCCATTGGAGTAACCTCTGTGAAGCGTGGCTGATTAAGGTCCTAATGGGCTGGTTGTTGGTTCCTCAGCTCAACCACGTTCTGTTGCATCGCCTGTGCAACCATCGTCCTTATCATCTCCATCAGCTGGCTATTTTTGGAATTTGAAGTCCCTACCCCTTGCTGATTTGTGGCATGTTGCCCTGGCAACATTGGCGATCGACCTAGATGAGCAGTCTGCTGCACCTCCTGATTAGCGATTTCCATGCTGTCATGGTTTTCGGTGGTTGTTTTTTCATTTGGGATTGGCCATTTGACACTTCAGGTGACCGGGTCATTGAAATTGCTTGCTAGAAAGTTTGAAAGTAGGCGGAGGCCCTCCTTCTAGCGCCAAAATGTCGATGCAAGAATTACACCAACTAGAGCGATCCGACTGACCTTGGTGGAATCGGAATTGATGTGTTCATGATTACTAATATCCAACAACGCAATGAATGTAATGACAATAATGTAAAGAACACAAAAAGTTTTTAAAGTGGTTGAGCAAGTTTAACTCTTGAGCCTATGTCCACTGTTATTTTTATTTGCTTCGAGAGCTTGCAAGTAAAGAGTCTAATGCCTAGAACAATTTCCTAACCCTTTTTCCATTGTTGGAAGGGGTTTATATACAATTTTTTTTACAAAGGAAAGAGTGAAATTAAAGGAATTACAATTAAGATTGAAATGCAAGTCCGATATTCTCATGATTGAGTGCTAAGATTGTGCCATTATTGTCATTGATCTAATCTCTTCTGAAATATCTGGGGTCTGAGCTTATCTGTGATTTGCTTGAACAACTATCGAGATTGGTCGTGACTAGCTTATGCTAGGTCAAGCTATATCTCAATGAGCTTATGCTGGATCAGAAGTGTTAAGCCGAACTAATTCTGGGTCGAACTACAACCTCGTAGAACTCTAACTTCTCTTAGTTTAATGGAAAAATCACACACAACAAAAATATTTGAAAATTACATGGATTCTTGAATTCATTCCGTTAGTTCCTCTCACTTAAAAAGTCTAAGCATATAGATTTTGCCTTTTAGGCCACTATCCTAGTGCAAAACAGACTACAGTCAAACCGCTATGATGCAATAACTAGTTGGTTTCATAAGGGTATACAAAACTCTAATGCTGCAATAGAAAAAATCTCTCAAGATCTTTATAGAGAAGATTTCAAATAATGGAATATTTATACTACTTTCGTGATCCTATAATATATTTGTTTTATTTTACTTTTTATGAATTTCAATAATAATCAAGAATCTATCAATGTTTTAATCAAATCTTAATAAAGATAAATAAACTCCATCCTTAATATAATAAACAGTACATTGAATAGTTTTGGAATTAAAGCAAATTCAAATCATAAACACTCATGCCCTTTAACTATATATTGAAAAGAAATATTTAGTTACTTTTTAGAATATAAAACATTCACTAGTTTGTTGAAATTTGGAATGGTCTATATTACATAGGACAATAACTATCATACAAACTAAGAAAAGAAACTGCAATATGCATTAAAGATTCTGTATGATTTTGCAGGTGAATGTTTGTTAAAGTGATGAGAAGAGGCTGATTTTTGGGTCAAAGATGTGACAATTCAAGTAATAATTTATTATAAATCCGATGCACGTTAGTCATAACTACAAAGACTTTACTTTTATCATCGATAATAAATTAAAGGGTTAGGTTTAAAAGTTATAATAAAATTTTAAGGGTAAGTTAACTCACAATTTGACCGTTATCAAAACATGGCTTATTTTATATATATACAAATTCTTCATTTCAGATATTTTGAACTCGTTTGTATACAGGGTTATAGACCAAAGGTGAATGTCTAAACACTCACTCCACAAACCTTATAATATAATATTTGTGTAAGATAAAAGTCTCTACACAGTTTTGAATTCCAGAAAGAAGTATTGATCCTTTTTTTCGACTTTGACTTTCCTACTCCAATCATTGCTTTTATTTTTGTTACTTGGTAAATAGTTGTTTCAACTTTGGCTACTCGAATTTTTGATATTCCTTTTTATTTCTTATCAAATGAATGACTTCTTCTTCTTAAAGTCCTAGCTATTTTTAGCATGAGATTGGAGAATCTCATTTCTATTACTCAAACAAGTTGTCCCAAATTCAAGTCAATGTTTTGCCTTTTACTTGGAGAAAGATGATCAAACAATTCCCAATTATGCTTCTTGTGGATCGGATCATCCATATAACATAAAAAGAAAATCCGAACATTTAATATTCTCTTTGAATGAGATCTCAATTCCAATGACGGTTTCATTTGACATCTTACAACTAGAATTCTTTTTTTTTGGAGCTACTTCCTTGCACCTTATCCCACACAATCTTTGATAGAATTTGAGGTGGGCCTGACTCCTCACCCAATAAGGTTTTGTTGAATGGGAGCATTACCTCCTCTTATAAACTAACAGGCTTGAGCGTGCCTAGTCAGTGTGGGACTCCAATACTCCCCCTCACAGTCAAGCCCATATGTTGGGTCATGCCTATTATTGGAGATAGTTGTCGGCTCTAACTCCTCACTCGCTGGTCAAGCACTCAGCTCAACTGGACCTGGGCTCTAATATCGTGATAGAATTTGAGGTGGGCCTGACTCCTCACCCAATAAGGCCTTGTTGAATGGGAGCATTACACCCTCTTATAAACCAATAGACTTGAGCGTGCCTAGTCGGTGTGGGACTCCAACACTCCCCCTCACGGTCAAGCCCATATGTTGGGTTATGCTTGTTATTGGAGATAGTTGTCGGCTCTAACTCCTCACTCACTGGTCAAACACTCAGCTTAACTGAACTTGGGCTCTAATATCATGATAGAATTTGAGGTGGGCCTGACTCCTCACCCAATAAGGCCTTGTTGAATGGGAGGATTACCCCCTCTTATAAACCAATAGGCTTGAGCGTGCCTAGTCGGTGTAGGATTCTAACAATCTTGGCTCCCCATGATGGAGGTTGATCTTTTTTTAGACAAAGGCTTTGAGAATTTGATCGACCTGTTTAATCACTCTTTTGGGGAGGATGAACATAGAGTACCTGCAAGTTTGAATAGCAAACAAGATCAGAGTAGGTAATGGATAGTGAATCCGCCATGTGTAGGTTCAATTCCCATCGTTTGCCCATAGCCCATAATTAATTACTGACTAAATAATAGTTATAACTATAAAGCGTTATACTTCATCCAGGTATAGTTCATCCAGGTATACTTCATCCAGGTTTATCTTTCTTCTTTTTTAATTTATCATAAGGTTCACCTCTCACCAATTAATCTATATTTACTTTATTAGTGAAAATGGTGATAATTATCTAGAGCAACAAGCAGTGTTCTGAAACCTAGACTGGATTAGACTGGTCAAACCGAGAACCACCAGCCTCTCCTATTTGGTTTAGGTTCTAAGGGGTTTTTTGCTAGATTTCAAACCTATAGGGATGAGTTTTAATTTTCGAAGGGTGTTTTTCAATATTTCAAAATTTTAGGGACTAATTGTAATTTTTAGGGCATTTTTTACAATATATTAAAATTTTAGAAACTAATTTATAAAATTTAAGGGTATTTTTGCAATATATTAAAATTTTGAGGACTAATTTGTAATTTTTAATAATATTTTTGTCGCTAACGTTATCGGTTAGTCTGACCATTCTGACCATTCTGACTGATTAGACCGATCAACCCGAGAATCGAGCCCTTGACCGGGTCAAGGCTTAGTCTGGTTTTTAGAACCTTGGTAGTAGGTGCTATAGCGAAATTGATTGCAAAAGAGTCGAAACTGATCACATTAAAATTAACTTATGGAGAGGTGACCCCTTTTTGTTAATTTAATTCGAAAGAGGTTAATGGCTTCCACAAGTAAATGGGCTTCAAATAGATGTTGCTTGTGTTCGAAGGGTTTTGAATTGATTGATAAGTCTAATTCTAATATCTTGATTTTGAATGGTGATGGATTGTAGGCACACACACACACACACACACACACACACACACTAATACACAACATACTGATGTTTGACTAAAAACTTCTAATATCTCTTGAGGACTCATATATAAATTATTGAGGAACAACTATAACATAATCTTCTCAGTTCTTTTGTAGTTGGATCCTTCAAAACCACAAGAATCCTTACTTAGAATAGGGTTCTAACTTCAAGGTCAGAAATAGAGACTTCAAGGTGGGCGACCTAGTTCTCAGAAAGGTTGTCCTGGGTACACAAAACCCAAGCTTGAGGGCATTTTGGCCTAAATGGGAAGGTCCTTTCAAGATCTCATAAAAGCTCGTGCCAGAAACTTTCCACCTAGAACACCTCAATGGTGAAGCTGTACTGCGAGCATGGAATGCCAAGCATTTACAAACGTACTACCAATAAGCAGCTCGGGTTTCAATTATGTTCTTTTTCCTATTCAATGTAAGGTCTCTTATGGCCAAATCTTATTCATTAATAAAGAGGTATTCTTTATAACCTTTGTTTCTGTTTATTATTTCTTATTTATTCTTTTAAAATCGTGACCTAAGCGATCATATCAAAAAAACTTAGAGTCAAGAGTTAGAAAAAATGCAGCTTAGTTCTATAAGCCACGCCATAATTCAACTCACCAAAGGAGAAATCCCCCAAAATTGACGAAGTTAAAACTCGAGAAACGCTCAAGTAAAACATGTCAAAAGAAAATTGGTCATAAATTAGCGACCAAAACTCGAGATGGACAACTAGTCCAAACTCGGAGTTGTCGCATGGAAGATCTTCTTATATGTTCAAAAAGTTCCTCAAGAAGCGAGCCACGCATAACTTGGAGGTCTCTTGTTCCCAAAGAAGCGGGCTACACATAACTTGGAGCAAATTTGGATTTTTTTATGTTAACTTTGATTAGAACAATTTAATTGACTATACAGAAATGAAAATGTTGCTCAACAAAAATAGGAAAAATAAATTCATTGATTGTAATAGTTTGGTTACAACCTAAACTATACAAAACAAAAAAAAAAAAAAAATCAACAAAAATAGGAAAAATAAATTCATTGATTGTAATAGTTTGGTTACAACCTAAACTATACAAAACAAAAAAAAGAGACAAAAAACTCTAGATAGTAGGGGTAGGAATGTCGTTAGTGGGGTAGGAATGTCGTCAGCAGGGACAGAAGCATCGTCGATAATAGGAGTCTTGGCAGCTTCTTCGGGGGTAAGAGTCGTGACATAATTAGGAGGCTTGACCGGGGAAAGGTCGAAAGCAATAGGTGGGAGCGAAGCCAAAGTAGGCGAATCTTCAACCTCTTGCTTAACCTTGGCTTCTCCTCCTCCTTCTCGACCCTTTCCTCATCTTTGCTGTTGAACTCAGTGATATTCAAATAAATACTCCATGCCCTGGGCCTCAGTATTCATCCTATCGACCTCCTTTTGATAAGCCCTAAGGAAGGAGAAGTCAAGCGAGGGATGAGCTTCCCACAGCTTCTACAAAAGGAAGACTGGGCTGTCATAAGCATGACTCTTAATTGTCGATCTCAGCTACTTAACATCAATCTTGAGCCTGATAGCCTCTAATTCAGCCTCTTTGTGGTTTTCCACCTCCGTTGAAAGGTCGCGCAAAGCCTTCTCGTATTTGGCCTCCTAATTTGAGGCAACCTTTTGAGTTGTGGCAAGCTAGGAATGTAGCTTGTTATTGGCACCTCGCTATTATGCTAGACTCCTCTCAGACTCGATCGACTTTGCCTCAACCTTTACATAAGCGGCCTTGTTCGCCTTAATTTTATCAAGCAACTCCTTTTCCTTGACCTCGAAGGCCTTAGCCTCCTTCTTTAGCTGCTCGAGCTCAGCTTGCAATGAGTCCTTCAGTTTCTCTACTTCTTGCCACCCCATATAGGTACCCTCCAATGTGGGATAGCTCTCATCGAGGAGGAGCTTAGTCACCATGCAAGCCTGAAAAGGAAGAAGCAATTAGTGAGAAATAAAGGGAAATGGCTATAAGAAATGAAGAAGTGCGAACTATCCATACCTTAGTGACGTGGCTGCATGCGTGAGCAAGCTGCTCATGAGGAGAAGTGTCTTTGAACCACACATAGATCCGTGGCGAGATGGCCTCTCTAGTTGCCGAGGCTCCACCACTATGTGCTCTGAGAGCCCATCAATCAATGCATCGAGTGCGGCTCGAGCCACTTCATTCACCTTCCCTCTACCTTCTCGTAGAGGCAAGCTTGATTTGTTTCCTACGAGGATGATGGTTTCACTTACGGGAATAGAATGTTTTAGCTAAGTCATTGGCTGTAGCCTTCTTTGGGCCAATTATTTCCCGAAAACCTTTATGCTTAAGCCGTCCTGCTACTCGGTAAGCTTTTGCGTTCCTGAGCCTTTCTATTGCTTAGTCGACTTTTTCTTGCCTAGGCCTTCCTGCTACTCAGACATCTTCTTCTTGCCCAAGCCATCGTGCTGCTTGGACATCTTCTTCTTTCTTGAGCCCCCAACTTGCTTGGGGGTTTGCTTCACTGAGCTCTTTGGGGGCTCATGGGCACCCTTCTCCCTGACTACCTTGGAGGCAATCATGGGCTTCTTTGCACTTGGGCCTTCTCCAAGTTCACCATCGTTGCGCTTGAGGATCAGACATGAGGTACGTTGCCCGGCTGCCCCGGCAATGTCTGCGGGTTGTTTCATTATGGAGGCAATCGGTGGCTTCTTAGCACCCCTGCAAGCTAATGCCTTCTTTTTTAGGCCCTTGGGTTTTCCAGCCCACAGGTGTGGAAAGGAAAAGCTAGTTGTTAGCAAACTAACAAAGCAAGATTGTAAGCAAAGAGCTACTAGGTACTTACCTTTTTCAAAAATGGTATTGAACTTAGCTCCATTGACGCAAAAGCCATACGTTGTCAACCGAGAAAGTGTGATGAGCTCGGTAATGTTATGCTTGCTATTGGGAAGATTGCTGAAACGCTAAAGCCACTCTAAGCTCAGTTCAGGGAGGAAGTTCTACTTGATGTTTACAGTGAAATCAAAGAGAATTAGTTAGTTCGCTTGTCGAGCTTGGAAACACTCTTTGTATGCACAAAGATTGGGGTCTTACTAGCTTTTGAGGCAAAAATGTCAGTCTCCCCGCCTTATAGAAGAAATACTGTGAGTCCCAATGCAAAATTTTCTTTGGGACGTCGACCAAACAGTTAAATTGTATTTTCCTCACCTTAGAGAGGTAGTACATTTGGTCCTGACTCTTTTTTAGCCTATACAAATGGACAAGGTCATCTACAGATAGCTTGCCCAAGTTAGCTATCATGTACACTATGTACAAGCCTGCAATTATTATATATGAGTTCAGCGTCAACTAAAAGTGAACAATGCTAAACCTTTTTAAAACGTCGGTGATGAAGTAATAAGGGGGAACAAACATCCCACACCTCAAGAGGGTATCAGAAATCGCCATGCAACCAGCGGGGGGATTTTTCTGGGAGAATCCTGATGTGTTGTAACTACAACATGCAATGATAGCAAGTGCACTAGTCGCACAAAGTAATAAAGTGATGAGTGAGTATCGTTCCCACGAGGATTGATTGTTAACCACTAATTTTCCTAAGTGTTTTTCAAGTTGGAGAAACCAAAATTGTTTGGATTAATGGGAGATTAGAAAATAAACTAAAAACAAAACTTACTAAGTATTAAAAACTAATTAATGAGAACAAGAATTTAAAGCAAGAGTAATATCAATTTAACAAACGGTTAGGGTTTTGACTTCATTCGGACTCTATGGTTGAATTTTACGGATTATGCTATTTTCACACTCACATGCCAAGATTGTAAATCGAATTCTCTAAGTTGTCAAACATACCTTCTCAGGCTATGAATTTCTACTTTTCCCTATTAAACTTTTGCACCCAACAAATTGAAGAATAATAGATCAAGTTCATTAAGCTAATGGAATCCTAGATTGATTTCATTGATTCTTAAATCTATCTCTAGCATTCAATACTATAATGGTGATTACCCAAGAAGCTCACATGATTCATTTCTCAATCTCATCAAGTTCATCAAACAAAATCAATAAAAACAGAATAACCACACAATCTGTGCAATAGAATATAAAAATAACAATAATCAAATGATTAACCCATAGAAATCCGAGTTACATCAAAACCGTAACCCAAAATGAGTTAGTTCATAACAAGATTAACATAAACAGCAAGAAAAACAATAAACCCAGAAATCAACATATTGAATTACAGAGAAAAGAGTAGAGATCTCCCCTAGTTGAAGATTCCACAAGATTCAAGCTCAAATCTTCTCCCAAATGTAAAAGCTATTCAATACTCAACAAAAACCAGACAAACCTAGACGAACCTCCCTTAAAATGGCAAGGTTTTTCTTATATAGCTCGCCTAAAAGACCTAAAACTTTCCTAAAATAAAACTGTGCGTTTTGGAGAAAACTAAAATTCGCAGACTTCGCCGGGGCGACAAGGTAAAATGGACTCTCGTGCTTAACTTCTTTCACCTCAGAGAAGAATAGACTTCGCCGCGGCGAACCTTCATGAAGAATTCTAAAATTACAGAATTGCCCTCAGCTTGCTTCTTTGCTTGAATAATTGATCTTCGATGCTCTCCTATGGGAACAAGCTTCATAGTGCTTCACTCTGCTTCAGAACTCTCCCAAATTTTGAGATCAGCTTACTTTTGGGTCCAGAAACTCCAATTCGCTCATTATTTGCTCAAAATGTCCATTTTGGTCTGCAACACAAAATGTATAGAATTAAGTAGCAATTCAGGCATAAATGAACTAAGAAGTATCTAAAATCCGGCCAAAAAGCCTAGATGAAATAGTATAATTCTCGGATTATCAAATCCCTCTGGAGCCCTCAAGGGAAGTTGAGGCATATAAACATTAGTTTTGCACTCAATATCCTCGGCCCCAATCGAGGAACGTGGTTCCTTCTAGGGCCTATGAATTGGAAACTTTCTCGGTAGAGGAGTCTTCGCTGAAGCATGATTAGAGGAGCCTGCAACATCAAGGTCTGAGCTCCGTACAACGAAGTCCTCAAAAACCTCAGGGACTACTTCCCCATGAACGGTTGAGGTTGAGGGGGAATTGAAAAGTTGATCTATGTTTTAGGAGCTGGAGGAAGACATGATGGAAGCTCGCCTCTAGGTACTTGAAACAGAAGCAATCAAGTGTCAGAGCTAAAAAATTTGGCAAACTATCCATACTTTGCTTTCAATTTAGGCACCCAAGGTAGCTCATGACGATCAACAGACACAAGGGAGTTACCAGGATTCTGACGGCCGCCTCCATAAACCCTTATTAAACCTAAAATCGATGGGAATACTCAAAAAACCCTAAAAAGGCTTAATAAGGCCACAACAATGGCCATCCTCAACAATAAAAGATGTAAAAACAAGTAAAAGAGGAGAAATGAGTCTTACCAAAGTGCAAAAGTGGTGAGAACTCACTGGAAAAACGCTGTGAAGTCGAGAGAATAGTGGTGGAGCAAAAGTAAAGAAAGTTTGAATATTTTTGCAAAGTGTGTGAGTTTCTGATGAAGGTTGCTCACTTTTATAATAGTGCACATGGGAGACGAAAGGGCAGGATCCGATCGTGACCGTCAATCTACAATAAATCTCAACCCTCCATTCTCTGTTTTCCTCTCAATTTCTAATTTATCACTACTCATGATAATAAGTATGGTATTATGCATATGTACGATGCAAATGCACAAATGCATAGAATGTGCATTTTCTTTTCTATTTTGCTTATTCTATTTTCTGTTTCTTTTTCTGTATTTCTTTTCTAGTCTTTCTTTCTTTCTACACTTTCTTTCTATTCTATTCTTTCTTTTCTTTTCTTTCTTTCTTTCTTTTCTGTTCTTTCTTTTCTTTTCTTTCTTTCTTTCTATTCTTGCTTTCTATTTACTCTTTAATGTTCTTTAATGCTTTTTCATGCTCTTATGAGTATGTATGCACGTAGATGGGTGTTTAGACGCAATAATGCAATATGGAATGCAAACATGTCATTCTTTACCATCTACAAACTCATCTCAAGATAACGCATAATCATACTTATACATGCACTTCTCTTTGACATTTCATCAAACAATTTATGTGCACACATAAGCTCCAAATTGGCTACACTTCTACTTCTCTTCTAAGCCACCAAAATCTGGAACACAATCCTCTAAGATTAATACCAAACCTGTCCAGGATTTACACTTCATAATTTCTACTCCAATTCTTCCATAATTCATCCAAACTCTCATCAAACATCAAATACACAAACACTACTTCTCATGGATAAATTCTAACCATCATTCAACATCCATTCCATCAACAATTCTTCATATAAAAACACATATATGCATAAAAGAAATTCTCTACACAATATTGCTTCAATCATAACTAGGGTAGGATTTACTTACCTTAGATGTGAGCAATCCCACACTTTAATAGTCTTCTTTCATCCAACTCTCTTTCTCTTAAATCCTATGAACACAAATCATAAAAATTCAACACTTTAAAAATTAAAACTCACTTCTTAGTGCAAGGATCTTACCTAAGGATGTTTTGGATTGAAATTCCACTAAAAAATAACCCAAAATCTATGAATTTCCCTTGAAAAAGAATTGAAGAAATTGAGAGAATTTGGGGATGAAGGTGGCGTGAAAGAGGAGAAGAAATGGCTAGGGTTTCATTCTTCAACTCTTGATATAACATAATATTATTTATAGTTTCCAATTTTACCCTTGCATTTTCTATGAAATTTCATCTATGTCCCTTAGTCAATTACCATAATGCCCTCATTTTTATTGCCTTCTCCGTGAAATTTGATCTCTTTTCACTCCCCACACTTTCAACTAATTATGAGTGAAAAGACCATTTTACCCCTAATGATAATTTAAGGGATTTTCTTCACACTTTTTCAAGCTAACTTTAACAAAATTCAACTAAGGGTATAAGGGCATAAGTAAAGCTATGTACCTTGATGTGGGCGTTATAATTCTCCCCCCCTTACAAGAATTTTGTCCCCGAAATTCAAATGAACAACTCAGGATGGCGGTTTCGCATATCTTGCTTTACCTCCCATGTTGCTTCTTCTACCTTATGATTCCTCCATAGGACTTTTATGAGTGGAATACTTTTGTTTCGGAGCTCTTTAATCTTTTTGTCTAAGATCTGTACTGGTTGCTCCTCATAAACGAGATTCTCTTCTAAGTCCATTTCTTCTACTTTTAGTATGTGGGAGGGATCACTGACATATCTTCGGAGCATCGAGACATGGAACACATTGCGCACTGTTTCCATGTTAGGTGGTAGCGCTAACTTATAAGCTACCTTTCCAACTCGTTGCAACACTTCAAAGGGGCCAATGTATCTAGGTGCTAACTTTCCTTTACCGCCAAAACGTATTACCTGCTTATAGGGGGAAACTTTAATAAACACTTTATCATTGTAATAGCTGCTTTCTATGCATATACTCATAAAATATATATAATAAAAATGCAAGTATACTAACAAAAGTAATTGGGGCCCAAATGTTTTGTTTATTAAATATATACATTCTTTATACAAAATAAAGTAACATATACAAAAGTCGTCAAAAATAGTGGACAGTGTAGCTATTACTCCTCGCTTGCCGACGCCCATTCAACCGCGTCCTCACCTAGATCTTGCAAAACATAGAAAACAATGGGGTGAGCACAAACAATGCTCAGTAAGTAAACCCTCTACTCATCTATTCCCGTAACTCTCTCTCTCTTCAATTCTTTCCTTACAATTGCCCTATTCTTATGTACTCTCTCTTTTACAATTCTCTCTATTTTCTCTCTCTGTTTCTCTTTCTTAGAACTATTTTCTACGAACTCTCTCTTGTAAGTCATAGCCCCATCTTACTGGAGGCATGGCCAGGACTTGCTCCCGCTCTCCGTGACATCTACTTATTCTCAGCCGATCGGACTCGGTTATGCATGGATTCGGAACCCTTGGCCATGTGAGTTTATATTCTCTCTCCCTCGGGTACTCTCAGGTATAGCTCTCATCCGCATGCACTCTCACAGGCCACACCACTTTTCTCTCTCATACTCAGGCTGCTCTCTCTTTGCGGCGTACATGCGGGAATACTCTACCCATTACTCACGGGTTCCCCATTGCACAACCTACTGTATTCTCTTCTTTAGCACTACTCTCTCTTTATTCTCTAGATCTCTCTTTCTCTTTACTTTTAGAGGAGTTACTTCTCAAAATTCTCTACTCTTTCTCAAGCTACTTCTCCAATGCACAATTAATACTTATGAATGACTCATGCTCATTAATGCACTCATGAAATGCAAGTATGACATGTAGCAATAATTAAGGTTCTCTACCTTTACTCATGCCTCTCTTAAGCATTTTATCAAACAACTCATGTGCATAAAAAATCTCTACGTTAACTATAACTCTTCTTCTCTCTTTAATCATCCAAAATGGGAGAAAACTCCCTCATACACTCTAGGTTCCTGCTAAGGAAAACACTCCCAAAAAGATTCATGCAAAACTCCTCCACCTTCAACTCAATTTCAATCTCTCTTCACACATGAAACACTTCTCATAATGTAAACATATCCAACAACCATAAACTCAATACACATCTCATGTCAATTTCTCAATAACATAACATACACATGCATACATAAATCTCTACTCAATAAATTTCTTGAATCTCAACTTGGGTTGGATTTACTTACCTTATGATGGAGTGACTCCACTAGCACTTCTCTTTTCCTTTGGTAGATAGTCTTTTCTCTACAACTTTAAACAATAACACTATAAGACTTCAACATATCTATCAGTAAAATTCACATCTAAAGCAAGAATCCTTACCTTAGGATGCTTTAGATTAACTCTCTACCAAAATTACTTAAAAAGCCCTCTAAAGTCCTTGAAAAATTGAATGAAGAGTTGAGAGAAAATGGTGAAAGGGAATGGCGGTGGAAGAAGAAGAATGAAGGGTTTGCTAAACTTAACCCCTTTTTAACTCATATTATAACCTCTCTTTCCCATCTTGCCCTTGCTCTTCCTTGAAAATTCCATCTTTGTCCTTGAATTCATTACAATCAAACCCCCAACTCTAATGCATTCTCCATGAAATTTTCTTACATTTCACTCCCCACTTTTCCTGCTAATTAGGGGTAGAATGGTCACTTTGCCCCTATGGAACATTCTCTAGAAACTTCACCCACCTTTCAGCCGGCTCTTCGCCGGGGCTAAGACTTTTCCTCGCCCCAGCAAAGAAATCCAGAGCCTACGTTGCTGCGGCGAAGATTCTTCCTCGCCCTGGCGAAGACTGAAATCTCAAAATTCACCAAGTCTTAACCAATTTCAGGGCAAACACTCAACCAAACCAAAACATAAGATCAACCAAGGGCCAACCAACCAACCAATATTAACAATATACCAACTCCATTAAGAGCAAAACAACAAACATTTAGGCAATACACCATAAATTAGTTACATACCTCAAGTGGGGCATTACAATCACCCACTTCAAATTCCACATCTTTTCTCTTTAAATTTGCTTAGCTCTTTTGTCTATCTTGAGCTTGATTCATTCTACGTTGGATCAACTGGATATCTTCTATCATTTTCTGGGTTATCTCCAGCCTAAGAGTGTATGTAACTCTGTAACACCCACATCAAGGTACGTAATTTTACTTATGCCCTAATACCCTTAGTTGGATTTCTTTGAAGTTACCTTAGACAAATGTAAAGAAAATTCCTTAAAAGTTCATTACGGGTAAAATAGTAATTTCACTCTTAATTAGATGAAAAAGTGGGGAGTGAAAAGCATTAGAAATAGAATAACATGGAGAAGCTAATAAAAATGAGGGTATTTCAGTAATTGACTAGAGGACATAGATGGAATTTCATAGAAAGTGTAAAGGGCAAAATGGGAATACATGCATATATTATTTGATAAAAGGCTTTATTTGAAGAAACCCTAACATACTTCAGCCCTTGTTAACCCCACCTATACCCCATTTTCTCTCAATTTCCTTCACTAAATTTCAAAGGAAAATCATAGGATTTGGTTTGGATTTTTGGAGATTTTCAATCCTAAAGCATCCTAAGGTAAGATTCTAGCAAAAGGAATGTGATTAAACTTTAAAGTTCTAAATTTTTATGGTTTTTATATGATCTAGGTCCAAGAGGAAGAGATTTAGAGCAAAAGGGAAATCATCTCACATATTCAAGGTAAGTAAACCTAATTTGAACCTTAATTTGAGCAAAACTTGTGTTGAATGAATTTTTGCATGTTTATATGTGATGGTATAAGAGAATTGTGGGCTGTTTTTTATGTTTATTGATGTATTAATTCTAGCCATGAGAAGTAGTGTATGGTTATGTGAAGATTTGGTGAAGTTGTGGAAGATTTGGTGTTGAGATTTTTGAAGTGTAGAGAATTATTGAAAATGGACAGGTTTGATGCTATAATTAGTGAGTTTTTGGCTCACAATTTGGTTGAATTAGAGAGTTGTGGAAGTGTAGCCAACAAGGTAGTTGCATGTGCATATGAAGTGTTTGATGAAAATCCAAAGAGAAAGTGCATGCATGAGTTGGCTAAACCCTAATGAGGAAAGGGTTAGAGAAAGGCAAGACTTGAAGTTTGAATGTATATTATTGATCTTTTAACCTGTTTTCACAGGGGAGAATGGTTAGGAAAGGTTAGGGAGTAAGTGGAGGTAAATAGGTATGGAAAAGCCTTAAAGTAGGCATGTTACCAAGGTTGCCCTGTCAAATCCGTGACCTTCTGAGTGATTTTTGGGCATCTTAGCTATCGAACTGGGTTGAGTCATAAACATAAAAGTTGTAGCCCTTTCTCTAAGCTTTAAAATGAGACCAAGATCATAGCAATCGGAGGTGTATAACTCAAGATATGCCTTCTTGAATATGACGTGTGCAGAATGACTATCTCAAAAGTGCTTCCACTTTATTAGTTTATTTGTAGTCTAATAATCTATAATTGATTCCAAGTATGAAAATGATGCTTAAAGGGTTGTGAAGCATGTTTGAATGAGTGGTCTTTATGATTATTTAATGATTGTATGAACATATATATTTGATGTAATGAATGACCATGGAGGCTATGTGTAATATGTTATATACCACCTAAGTATGAGCTTGTGCATGTATAAACAAGCCTAAGGATGATATATTTCTATGAATTTGTTATGCATCCACAAAATGGTCATGATGAAACGATATGTTCATTTATGGAAAGTGTATGTTTTTTTTAAGAATGCAAGTGTAGAATTTCCATAGTATCTCTTTCTATTCTCTTTCTATATTATGCTATGATATAAGGTTTTTGCGATGGGGAACCCGTGAGTGACAGAGATGCCCACATACACGCCGCCACGAGCGAGCAGCATCAACATAGAGATACAATATTTGTATAGTCCGTGAGTAGTGTATGTGGATGAGGACTGTACCCAGCAGAGTATACCTACATGCACGCCGCCACGAGCGAGCGGCCACAGCAGAGAGATACAGTACTTGTACAGTCCGTGAGTAGTGCATGTAGTTGAGGACTGTACCCACTCACATGACCAGGGTTCCAAATCCATGCATCAACCTAGTCCGATCGGCAAACTAGAAAGAAGAAAGAAAAGAAAGAGAAATAGAGAAGAAAAGAAAGAGATACAGCATAAGAGAAAGAGAAACAAAAAAGAAAAGAAAGTTCTTTTCTCAGGAGAGTTTATTATTCTGCATATGTATTATGCTACTTACATGATTCAGTATTTTCATGTGCTCGACGATGTACAGTTTTATTTATTGTCTTTGCACGTTGGTAAGTAGCAAATCAGAGTATCAGAAAAGAATGCAGAATATGAGAAAAGAATGTAGAATAATAGAAAGGAATGAAGAATATTAGCAAAGAATAAAGTGAGAAAAGGAAAATTAGAACATGAGTAACGGAGGAAGAACAGTCATGCAGTTTGGTTTACTTACTGAGCAATTAATGCTCACTCTGTTATTTTACTGTTTTGTAGGTACTAGATGATTTACGACTGGGTGGGACGTTGATGCGTGTTTCCTACAACATGCAATATGTAGCAAGTATACTAATCGCACAGGTAATACAATGATGAGCAGAGTATTGTTCCCACGAGGATTGTTAGCTAAACACTAAGTTTCCTAACGTTATCAAGTTGGAGCAAGCGATTGGTTTTGGATTGATGGGAGCTATTTCTAATTAGAATTAAACAATAAAATTTAAACTAAAATTAATCTATGAATGCGAGATGAAAACACGGATAAAAATCAATTCAAGTAAAATGGGTAGGGTTTTGACTTCATTCGGACTTTATGGGTTGAACCTATAATTTAACTAAATTCATATTCACACGCAATGGTTGTAAATCGAACTCACTAAGGTGTTAAGCATACCCTCTCGGGCTATGTTTTTCTATTCTTCCTTATTAACCTTCCGCACCCAACAATTTGAAGGTTAACGATTCCAAACTCATTAAGCAAGAGAATCCTACACTGATTTCATTGATTCTTGCATCTATCTCTAGCATCCAATACTACAATGGTGATTACCCAAGAAGCCTAACATGATTCATTTCTCAATCTCATCATGTTCTTCATATAAAAGCATTAAACTCAGAGTAAACACACAACCAAAGCATACTCATATGAAAATAAAACAATCAAACACTTAACCCATGAAAAATCCAAATTACAATCAAAACCCTAACCCAAAATGGGTTAGTTCATAGCTAAATCAATAATACAAAAACGAAAAACGAGAATATCAAAGTTTAGCATAATGAAAATGAGATAAAAGATAAGAGATCTCCCCAAGAGATGAATCCCTTCGTTAGAAATCGAATCTTCACCCTTATTATAACTTAAAATCGCTCAAAACTCATCCAAAGAAAATGTAAAAGCTTTTCAACCTAAAAATGAAGACCCCTGGACAAAAAGGCTAAGTGTTTCTTTTATACCTCGCCCTAATTACCCAGCAAAAACATGCACAAAGTAAAACTGTGCGTTTAACAAAATTGAAAATAATGACCTTCGCCGCGGCAAAGAGAGAAGCAGACATGCTTGTGACTGGCCTACTTTGCCGCGGCAAAGTTTCTTGAAAAGTTCTGAAATTACAGAACTGTCACTCTGCTTGCATCTTCACTTGATTCTTCGATCCTCGGTGCTCTCCCTTGGAAACAAGCCTCATCATGCTTTATCCTGATTCAGAACTCTCCTAACTTCTGAGATCCGCTAACTTCTAAGTCAAAAATTTTCAATTTTGTCCTTATTTGCTCAAAATGTCCATTTTAACCTGAAACACTAAATGTAAAGAATTAAGCAACAATTCAGGTTAAAATGCACTAGAAAGTACCTGAAATCCGACAAAAAGGTCTAATGAAAATTGTATAATCCACGGATTATCAAATACCCCTAAACAAAAGATATGCTCGTCCCTGAGCATACGGTACAAAACCAACGGAAACAAAAACACAGACAACGAATGAAAACACAAAACACATATAACAAAACTGAAAAATGAACAAAACCAACAAGACTCAAATTCAACAAACAAATTGCCTAGAAATTGCACAAGTCTCAAAAGTTGTTGAAAAATTATTATAAGGAAATGTTCAACACTCCAAGAAGTTATAAGCATTATCGACTGTCTTCGTCAATCGGTCCACCAAGTAGGTGATCCCCACTTCAATCCACATTCCAACTTCCCGGATTATTTTATGCAACAAAATGTAAAGTTTATCAAATGGTGACGGACTCCATAACCCTAAATATTGAACTACTTTCCACTAATGAGGACTAGACAAAGATAAGAATCAAAAGGTTTTTAAAAGCTTGTAACGTTAGGCTCGGGTAGTGGGTTCCAAAAAAAGGATAGGAATAACAAAGTAAGAAAACTCGGTTGTCCTAAAGCAAAACTAAAATCACATCGAACTCCACTTCTTCTTAACCACCAATCGACATGTCCACTAATTCACAGCCCTCAAACATGTATCTTTCTTATTTTTGGATACCAAAAATGTGGAGGAAATTCGTTTAAGGTGTACATCGCGTTGTTATACCCGAGGTCGCCAAATGCTGCTAAGTAGTTTTTAAGGCAGGTTCTGGTTTCCAGCCGGTATACCCTTAAACTAGGCAGAATTCGTTTTTTTTTTTTTAATTTTTTTAATTTTTTTTTAAACAATCAACAATTGAATTGAATTGAGGTTACTACCTCTTTTTTTTTTATTTCTTTTCTCTCAACCCCCAAACTATTCTTTTGCTTATTCGTACACTCTTCCCGTTCTTTGTTTTGCACTAGAACCGAATTCTCCTAAGGGTACGATAAAGTGTTTAGGGCAAAAGGATTGGACAATTTTGTTGTTTTCCAAGAAAAATAAAGCAATAAAATTCATGCGGCTCAAATGGGTGACTAGGGACAATTTCATTCATGGGTTGGCTAGAAAGGCTCAAACATTCTGAAAAATGCTTAAATCATCTCCTCAACCATGTCTAATCCTAGAATTTCGCCTCAAGCACTTCTCAACTAGGTTCTAGAGTCCACCAACATTATCAAGACTTTACCTAACCACATAAAATGAATCTAAGCATGCCAAAAAAATGAAAATGGTGGTTGAACCACTCAACAAACCTCAATCAAAATTCAGTCAATAAGATAAACTTGAAGCAATGCTTAACATTTCTCAACAATAAAATTGCAACAACCCTATTCTCATCATTGATTTATACAATTCATCATTGGCAAAAACAAACCTTTTTTTTTTTTTTTTTTTTTTTAACAGTTTAAGGTGTACATGGCGTTGTTATACCCGAAGTCGCCAAGTGCTGCTAGCCAGTTTTTAAGGCAGGTACGGGTTTCCAGCCAATATACCCTTAAACTAGTTTTTAATTCTATTTCCTAACCCCAAACTAAACATGACATTGTCCTCAATGTTCCATTATGCATAAATCAGGAATAGAGAATAATAAAACAATAAAGGTACGAGAATGCTCCCTGATTAATCCATGAATTGTTGCTCCACAATGAACACCCGGTCTCGGACTTTTCATCATCCATAATCTGTCAAAACAATTCAAACTGTGGTGTCCCTTATGTTAGCACAAATTCACAACTAACTTGAAAATATTACAACCTATTCTCGTCCTTTCAACAACTACAAATTAAAAGCAACAACTAAATAACTAAACAACTAAACAAAATCCGAAATCAAAATAAAACCGAGTTTAATGTTTCGAATGGACACAAAATCAAATGAAAACAAAAAAACAAAAACAAAAACAAATAAAAACAGGTGCTCCAGCTCAGTCTTCTTCTTCCTCATCTTCCTCATCTTCCTCTTCTTCCTCAGAGTCCATGTACTCATCTGAGTTCTAGTCGGCCCATTGGTATGCTGAAGTGTCAACTTTGAGCTCCTTAAAGCTGTTCCTCAGCAGCTCATGCATCATCTAAGTCTACTCCACCACCCAATCCTGACGTCTTTTCATATATTTCATTAAACTCATCATTTGCTGCATCATTTCTTTCTGTGTAGCGATGGAGCTGGAGGATGTGGTAGGGCTTGTTCGTTGCCTTTTTGCTCCTGCTCTTGGTTGCGCAGCTTCCGAACGGTCAAGGTGCTTTCTGTAATACTCTGAATCTAGAACTGAGGCAGCATGAATACGGTGCTTGATGGGAATGCAAAATGTCATATTTACCCCCTTAATGTCTAGTGTTTTATACTTATTTGCTGCCTAAATATACTCATTATTATTCTATTTTGATTTAGGATGCAAATGGAGGCGTTAATTGCAAAACGGAACTAATTAAGTGAATTCGGACAGTTTCAACATTGTTTTGTAATCTGGGCATAACTCTCTCATCCGAGCTCCGATTGAGATGATTCAAAATTCTGTGTAACTCTAAGAAATATATCTACAACTTTCATGTTTTGAGTTTGGAGATATACTCACTGCATCAAGGTTGTAATCGAGCTTGAAATTGACGCATCTGCACTGGACGTCCTGGAGCATTCTGCCTTGTCATGCAAATCAATTGGGCAGTTTATTATTGGAAGATTTGAGGACATGTGGCACGCAAGTTACAGCTCAGAATCACCACTTTCCTATTTTATTTTAGGACCCTATCTTATTTTAAATTAATTAGAATTAAATTAGGATTAATGTTATTTTAGGATAAGAGAATATTTCTTTTAGGAGATTGAGTGGGATTCGAATTCTAAAACTGGATTTTTGCAAAGGGATCAGATTAGGGTTTTTGAGGGGGACCACGTCTTTTTCTTCTCTCTGGAATTTTTCTTTCTTTTGAGTTTTGATTATGGCCATGAGCGGCTAGAACTTTTGTAACTTGGTCGTCGGAAACGGAGACCTCAGAATCAACCAACTGTGAGATCTAATCTATTTTATTTTAGTGTTCAATTTTTATGTTTGAGTATTGAATGTTGTTCTGTGCATATCTTCATGATTGATGCATTTAATTACTAGGAGGCCTACTAGTGTATTATTTGTTGAAATCTACTACTAAGTTTGATATCAAATCCGTAATTGTTTGATCCCTCTAACTTGTGAAGCAATTAGGGTTAATAATTTGTTGCGTCAGGAATTAGTAATCTTAAGAAGAACATTCAACTAAATTAAATACAACCGCTTGTGTTTGTGTTGTTTAGCTTCATCGATTTCTCTAATTCTTAAGGCTGCCATTAGATTAAATCTTTAGCGCTTGTCTAGGGTTGTTTAATGGTAAGATTAATTAAGATCGCTTGTTTCCTAGTTAATTACAATTAAGGAGAGATAGGAAAATAGTTCCAACGGTGAATATTCAAAGTAAGGATTGATTTACTTTTGCATCAATGATCAGTTGTAAGATTCCGATGGTGGACGTTGATGGAGACCAAGTTTCGTTATATTAATTGATTTTGACTTGAATTGTTTTTGTTTTGATTTTTGCTAAGATTGTTTTCTGTTTTACTCAAAACCCCCCAGCCTTGTTCACATCATCGAAAATTCGGCTAGACACTCTTCGTGGGATCGACCCTTGCTTACCCTATTTACAGTTCAGTAGTTAGGTTAGGAAGGTTTTTAATCTTGGTTGCCTACGATAGCACACCAGTGCTCGTCATCCTGAACCTCGACTTCACCTCTAAGGCACAAAGCTGTGATGAGATGTGGGAAACCGTAACTTGTTCGCTCTGGTTTGGATGCTAGCTTAATGCTATTCAAGATGATGTCTCCCACATTGATACTCTTCCCTGTGGCAATAGAGTAAAGCAATACTGCCTTCTCGTGACTAACTGTGCTGTAGTGCGATTCCGGCATCAATTTTGCACAGACAAAATATTGCCACAGCCGAGCCATCGGTGTCAACTGCGTTCCCTTAAGAGTCTTCTTCTGTTTCTTTGATACTGCCCACTCTGTATCTGGTTTTGCAATAAGTGGAAGGATGATACTGTCCTCAAATCGTGACCTCTTGAACCTTATGTATTCATCCTAACCAAGGTTAGGCAGGTTGTAAAACCGATTGATCTCCCTATCCGTAAATGGCACATCAACCCCTCTCACAAAAACTGTACCTTCCTGACAATTCGGGAGATTGGCATAGAACTCCCTTACCAGCGGCTCAACAACCGGTTGTTCAAGAGCTCTCATAAACATCTCCCAACGTTTCCCTCTACTCCAGTCATCGGCCTGACTAGCGGTTAAACCGCGCTTCGGGATAATACCCTTATCCTTTCTTTGAATTGCCCCCTCATACTGTTTACGGGCTTCATCATTAACAAAACGATTGTCAATATTCTTACCCTTACTCTTACCCTTGCCCTTGTATGGCTGCTTAATTTTCGGAGCCATTGTTCACAATTTAACTTCAATCCAAAATTATAACCCAATAATTCAGACCTAGTTGTTCTACACAGCCACTTCAATCCTGCAAAAACAACCAACACTTCCAAAAATTCGCAATTCACCCCCCAAACTTCAAATTTTCAATTCAACACAAACACTCCAAAAATTCAAAACCCACACTCCTAACAATCACCTAATGCACGAACTACCCTTCTTCGAACAAAATCAATGCTCAAACTTACCCAAATTCCACAACTCAATCACAACAAAAATCTTCAGATCTACAAACTAAAACTTGAAATTTTGCGATAAAAAGGTTAGGGAACCTGAGATCTNAACCGTTGATGAGTTATTGTTTTCAATTATTGATGTTATAAATTTTATTGTTACCTTTAATAAATCATTCTTTATATTTCTTGTTACATGGCCTAAATATTTGTTGTTGATTTTAGTTTGGAATTAGGTTGTCAAATTGAGGAGAAAGTATAGAATTAATACGTGTTGGTAATTTTAGTTTGTCAAAATTCAGGAGAAAAGCAGGAAAAGTATATATTGCCAATGATCACTTAAGCGACTAAGTATATCGCTTAAGCGACAAAGGGTTTTTCAAACAGGATCGCTTAAGCGATATCACGGATCGCTTAAGCGATCGTGCACCTAGGAAGATGATTCTGCCCACGTGCACGATCGCTTAATCGACCAAGACAAAAAGACAAGAATCGCTTAAGCGATCCTAGATATCGCTTAAGTGACCAAGACAAAAAGACAAGAATCGCTAGGCGATATCTAGGATCGCTTAAGCGATCGTGCACCTGGGCAGATGGTTCTGCCCAGGTCTGTCCAAAGGCACGATCGCCTAAGTGATCCGTGATATCGCTTAAGCGACCAAGACAAAAATATAAGAATCGCTTAAGCGATATCTCGGATCGCTTAAGATTTTGCCCAGGTGCACGATCGCTTAAGCGATTCACGATCACTTAATCGACCAAGACGAAAAGAGAAGAATCGCTTAAGCGATATCTAGGATCGCTTAAGCGATCATGCACCTGGGCAGATTTGATTCTACCAATCACATGATCGCTTAAGCGATCCACGATCGCTTAATCGACCAAGACAAAAAGACAAGAATCGCTTAAGCAATATCTCGGATCGCTTAAGCGATCATGCACCTGGGCAGATTTGATTCTGCCAATCACATGATCGCTTAAGCGATCCACGATCGCTTAATCGACCAAGTGAAAAAGAAAAGAATCGCTTAAGAGATATCTACGATCGCTTAAGCGACCCTGTGTAAATGAAGTTCCTTTTATTACAATCACTTAATCGACCAACGAAAGATTTGAAAATTTGACAAATACACCCCCACCTACCCAACTTCCCAGATTCTGGCCACCACCGTCGGAAACCTACCGGGAAAGGGCGTTACGACGTATTGCGGTCGGATCAGGCTGATAGGGCGTCGATATGGCCTTTTCCGGCCAGATCGACCATGGATGTGGCTGGAAAAGGCCAGATCACGGCCATATCTGGCTGTCGACGGACGAAAAAGGTGACATCTGGCCATCTGTGATGGCCAAAGATATGGTCGTCGTTTTCGGTCAACGATGCCCAAGATTTGGCGTCGTTGACCGTCAACGTCAGCCATTTCATTTGAAAGTCGATGACGGCTTGATGTGGCCTTTTCCGACCAGATCCACAGTGGATCTGGCTGAAAAATGTCACATTTGTGAATTATCGACCATTTCCAGTCGTTTGTAGCCATCGGTGGTGCCGGAATCTGGGAAGTTTGGTGGGTGGGGGTATTTTTGTTACTTTTGAAATTTTTTTAGGCGGTATTAATGAAATTAATTCAGTTAATGGGTCTAAAATTTAATAAAAAAATACTAATATTTGCTAAATAATTAAACAAAGCAATATTATGGGAATAGGATTTATAATATTTATACGAATATTCAACCAAACGCACCCTTTATATTCTAAACAAAGACGAATCGTAAACCCTATATGTTTAGCATATACGTGAACATTCTACACTTTATATGTTTCATACTGACGTAAAAGAACTATATGTTTAATNAATTCATAAAAACTCATAATGAAATTAAACAAAATCAAACAACCAAAATGAAAAGCAAAAAGTTAAAAACACTTGGGTTGCCTCCCAAGAAGCGCTTGTTTATAGTTGAAAGCTCAACTCTCTCGATCCTTCAAGTGGGGTCCAACCGGATTGGGATGGATTTGCAACTCAGCATCCCATCAATGTAGGGCTTCAATCTTTGTCCATTTACCGTGAAGGTGCCCTTTTCTTTATGTGACACTTCCACCACTCCGTATGGGTGAACTCTTGTCACTGTGAATGGTCCGGACCATCTAGACTTAAGTTTTCTGGGGAAAAGCCTAAGTCTAGAGTTGAATAACAACACCTTCTGTCCAACTTCAAAATCCTTCCTTCGGATGTGCTTGTCATGCCATCTTTTTGTCTTCTCTTTATAAATCTGGGCATTTTCATATGCTTCGAGACGAAACTCATTGAGTTCGTTCAAATTCAGCATCCTCTCTTCTCCAACAGCTTTCAAGTCCATGTTCAGCTGCTTGATGGCCCAGTATGCTTTATGTTCAAGTTCTACCGGCAAGTGGCATGCTTTCCCATAAACCATCCTAAATGGAGACATACCAATCGGAGTCTTAAATGCAGTTCGGTAGGCCCATAATGCATCATCCAGTTTCCTTGACCAATCTTTCCTAGATGCATTAACTGTCTTTTCCAAAATCCCCTTGAGTTCTCTATTCGACAGTTCCACTTGCCCGCTCGTTTGTGGATGGTACGGTGTTGCAACTCTATGTGTCACTCCATATTTACTCAACAGCGACCTTCATCACTAATGATTGCTCGTGGTACCCCAAACCTTGAGAAAATATTCTTCCTCACAAACTTAAACACTACCCTAGCATCATTAGTCAGCAATGCAACTGCCTCAACCCACTTCGACACGTAATCCACTGCTACCAAGATATACGTGTTCCCAAAAGAACTTGGGAACAGACTTATGAAGTCTATCCCCCACACATCAAAAAGTTCAACCACGAGGATGTTGTTCAACGGCATCTCATCTCTTTTTGAAATATTACCTACCCGTTGACATTGGTCACACTCCTGAATCGTCCGAAAGGAATCCTTAAAGAGGGTTGGCCAATAAAACCCCGATTGTAAAACCTTGGCTGCTGTCCTAGCTCCCCCAAAATGGCCACCTACTTCCCTCTCATGACAATGCCGTAGGATGCTTTCCATCTCCTCCTCTGGGACACATCTCCGTATCATTTGATCTACACAGTGTCTGTAAAGAAACGACTCTTCCCAAAAGTAGTATTTCAAATCTGAGAAAAAATTTCTCTTTTGTTGGTACATCATACCACTTGGGAGCACCCTTGATGACAAATAGATTGCAAAATCTGCATACCATAGTGCTTCTTCCACTCTCATCAACTTCTCATCCGGAAATGTTTCTCTAATTGGTATTTCCTCTTCATTTCCCTTGATTGGTCTCTCAATTCTCGACAAGTGATCAGCCACCACATTTTTCGACCCCTTCTTGTCTCGAATTTCCAACTCGAACTCTTGAAGTAGTAAAATCCATCTTATCAGCCGAGGTTTTGCTTCTTGCTTTGCCAATAGGTGCCAGAGTATTGAATGGTCTGTGTAGACGATCACCTTTGCACCTAACAAATAAGAACGAAACTTGTCAAAAGCAAAAACTATAGCAAACAATTCTTTTTCAGTGGTAGTGTAATTCAATTGTGCATCAACAAGTGTTTTGCTAGCATACTGAATTACATGCAACACTTTGTTTTTCCTCTGTCCTAAAACTACCCCTAAAGCAAAATCACTAGCATCACACATTAATTCGAAGGGTAGTCCCCAATCGGGAACTGCAATAATAGGTGCAGATACTAATAATCTTTTCAGAGTTAGAAAGGCATGCATGCAATCATCGTTAAAGTAAAAAACAACATCTTTATTCAAAAGATTGCAAAGGGGTTTAGAAATCTTAGAAAAATCCTTGATGAAGCGTCTGTAAAACCCCGCATGCCCCAAGAAACTTCGGACTGCCTTGACATTTAATGGTGGTGATAGCTTCTCAATCACTTCTGTCTTTGCTCGATCAACTTCAATCCCATCCTTGGAAATCCTATGCCCGAGCACTATTCCCTCTTGGACCATGAAGTGACATTTCTCCCAATTCAGCACCAAGTTTGTCTCCTTACATCGCTGCAAAACAAGAGAAAGATTAGTTAGACAGTTATCAAATGATGAACTAAAAACTAAGAAGTCATCCATGAAGACTTCTATAAACCGTTCCACCATGTCTCCAAATATCAACATCATGCATCTTTGAAATGTTGCTGGTGCATTGCATAACCCAAAAGGCATCATTCGGTAGGCAAAGGTGCCATAAAGGCAAGTGAAGGTTGTCTTTTCTTGATTCTCAAGAGCGATGGCAATCTGGTTATATCCTGAATACCCATCCAGGAAACAGTAATAAACATGTCTTGCCAACCTCTCCAACATCTGATCAATGAAAGGTAATGGAAAATGATCCTTCCTTGTTGCCTTATTCAATTTCTGGTAATCAATGCACACTGTCCAGCCCGTCATCGTCTTCGTTGGTATCAACTCATTACTCTCATTCTTTACCACCATGATCCCTCCCTTTTTCAGAACCACTTGTACCGGGCTCACCCATGGGCTATCGAAAATAGGATAAATAATCCCCGCATCTAAGAGTTTCACCACCTCCTTTCTCACCACTTCTTTCATTGAAGGATTCAATCTCCGTTGTGGTTGCACCCTAGGCTTAATATCATCCTCCATGAGTATCTTATGCATGCAAAATGATGGCGAGATACCTCTAATGTCCGAAATGGTCCATCCAATTGCTAGTCTATGTTCCCTCAACACCCTAATCAACCTCTCTTCCTCCAATGTACTCAATCCTGAACTAATGATCACCGGGTAGGTTTCTGAGTCTCCAAGATAAGCATATTTGAGGTTGGAAGGTAAAGGTTTCAATTCAAGCTTTAGAGGTTCTTCATTTTTTTTCTTCTCCTTCTCTTTGTCAAAATCAAACTCCTCAAATTCTACATCTTGACTCTCATCAATTGGTTGAAGTGCTTCTAACATCCTAGCACAATCGTTCCTCTCCGACTTTTCTACCTCTACTGTTTTTGATTTGGCTATACAAGCTTCTAGAGGTAATTGTGGAGTGTTTTCTTCCATAGATTCCTCAACCAATTTGTCCACCACATCGACACTAAAACATGAATCCGTTTCAACCAGAAACTTCATCGTCTCAAAGACATTGAAAGTTACTGTTTCATCTTGTACCCTCAACATTAACTTCCCTTCTTGCACATCAATCAGTGCTCTCCCCGTGGCCAAGAATGGTCGGCCCAAAATGAGAGGAATTTCCTTATCCTCTTCCATGTCCAACACCACAAAATCTGCTGGAAAAATTATCTTCCCCACTTTCACCAATACATCCTCCACTATCCCTCTTGGGTGCTTTATTGACCTATCTGCTAGTTGCAACGACATGGTCGTTGGTTTTACTTCACCAATTCCCAATCTCCTGAAAACAGAAAAGGGCATCAAATTAATACTAGCTCTTAGATCACATAAAACACGATCAAAAGTAATATCCCCTATAATACATGGAATAGTAAAACTCCCTGGATCCTTGAGCTTTGGGGGTAACTTTTTCTGGAGGATGGCACTGCACTCTTCCGTGAGCATCACCGTTTCCTCATCTTCTAACTTCCTTTTGTTTGATAGGATTTCCTTCAAGAACTTCGCATAACTCGGCATTTGCTGCAATGCATCTGCAAAAGGAATGTTAATATGCAATTTTTTAAAACTTTCAATAAACTTTGAAAATTGCTTATCATGATTCTTTTTCTTCAATCTCTGAGGAAACGGCATGGGTGGGGTGTGATGTGCCAATTTTGGTGGTATCTCAGGGAATGGCAATTTCTCCTTCTTCTTTTGCCTTTCTTCATTTTTCTTTTTCTCTTCTTCTAAACCACTTGGTTTCTTTTCAACAATGATCTCTTCATCAACTTCCTCTTCAGAATCTTCCTTTCTGGCTTGCTCAACCTCTTTGGTAGCTTGCTCTACCTCTTCCAAAACTGTCCCACTTCTCAAAATTATGGCATTTGCTTGCTGACGTGGGTTAGTCACCGTGTTGCTTGGTAGAGATCCCTGTGGTCTATCATTGAGCTTCTCGGCCAATTGGCCCATCTGTACCTCAAGATTCCGAATGGATGCCCCTTGATTTCTAAAATTTTTCCTCGTCTCATTCATGAAACCTATGGTCTCCTGCATGAATTTACCAAACATATCCTCCAACTTTGTCACTCTTTGATCTCCCGGTTGATTTGTCACCCCTGGTTGGTTATTTGGAACTGGCCTCTGGTTCCATTGGTTATTTTGCTGGTTCTGATTTCCCCAAGCCAGATTTGGATGATTTCTTCACCCCGGGTTGTATATGTTGGAATATGGGTTGTTTGGTTGTCTCTGATTTCCTGCCAAGTAGTTCACCTGCTCCGTTGATGAAGATGACAAAGCAAATGTGTTCCCCAGTTGACACTCGTTGCTAGCATGGTTTCCTGCACAAAAATCACAAGTTAGTTGAGGTACTTGTACAGAGTTTACCTGCATACTTCCTAACTATTTTTGAAGTGCTGTGAGTTGGGCTGAGATGGCTGTAAAAGCATCAACTTCATGTAGACCCGAAGGTTTTCTTGGAATTGCTCTCTCATTTGGTCTTTGATAGTTATTGCTTGCCAAAACCTCAAGCAAGTCATATGCCTCCTCTGGTGTCTTATTCTGTAAGGCCCCTTTTGAAGCTGCATCCACCATGGTTTGCACATTACCCATCAAACCATTGTAAAATGTTTGGACTTGAAGCCAAACTAGCAACCCATGGTGTGGACACTTCCTCATTAACTCCTTGTATCTCTCCCAAGCCTCATACAATGACTCGGAATCATCTTGTAGAAATGATGTGATATCATTTCTCAATGTTCCTAATTTAGCTGGAGGAAAGAACTTGGTGAGGAATTTCTGTGCTAGATTATTCCAAGTTGTTATTGTTCCCGGTGGTAATGCCATTAACCACCCCTTGGCTTTATCTCCCAATGAGAATGGGAATAATTGCAGCCTAATAGCGTCATCCGACACTCCGTTCGACTTGAAGGTGTCACAAATTTCCAAGAAATTTGTAATGTGCTGATTCGGATCTTCCTTCAAATCACCATTAAATCTAATTGACTGCTGGATCATCTGGATGATTACCGGCTTGATCTCGAAGTTGTTTGCTTGCACCGTAGGTCTAGTAATACTCGACCCACTACCATTCACTATGGGAACTGAAAATTCCCTCAGTGTCCTATTTTCTGGTTCAGCCATTTCAACAACTATTTCATCTGCTTCTACAACTAAATCCTTTCTTTCTCTTCTCTTTCTGTTACGTCGTCTAATGGTTCTCTCAAGCTCAAGATCAACAGGGACCACTGGTTGACGTCTCGTTCTTCGCATAAACTGCAAAGACAGAAATGAAGGAAAGTGAGATCACAAACCAACTGAAAATTAAAAATAAAAAATAAAAACTCCAATCTAGCTAACTATAGAAAAACTCAATGTTAACTTAAAACAGTTCCCCGGCAACGGCGCGAAAAACTTGATGCGTGTTTCCGACAACATGCAATATGTAGCAAGTATACTAATCGCACAAGAAATACAATGATGAGTAGAGTATCGTTCCCACGAGGATTGTTAGCTAAGCACTAAGTTTCCTAATGTTATCAAGTTGGAGCAAGTGATTGGTTTTGGATTGATGGGAGCTATTTCTAATTAGAACTGAACAATAAAATTTAAACTAAAATTAATCTATAAATGCGAGATGTAAACACGGATAAAAATCAATTCAAGTAAAACGGGTAGGGTTTTGACTTCATTCGGACTTTATGGGTTGAACCTATAATTTTACTAAATTCATATTCACACACAATGGTTGTAAATCGAACTCACTAAAGTGTTAAACATACCCTCTCAGGCTATGTTTTCCTATTCTTCCTTATTAACCTTCCGCACCCAACAGTTTGAAGGTTAACGATTCCGAACTCATTAAGCAAGAGAATCCTACACTGATTTCATTGATTCTTGCATCTATCTCTAGCATTCAATACTACAATGGTGATTACCCAAGAAGCCTAACATGATTCATTTCTCAATCTCATCATGTTCTTCATATAAAAGCATTAAAACTCAGAGTAAACACACAACCAAAGCATACTCATATGAAAATAAAACAATCAAACACTTAACCCATGAAAAATCCAAATTACAATCAAAACCTTAACCCAAAATGGGTTAGTTCATAGCTAAATCAACAATACAAAAAAGAAAAACGAGAATATCAAAGTTTAGCATAATGAAAACAAGATAAAAGATAAGAGATCTCCCCAAGAGATGAATCCCGTCGTTAGAAATCGAATCTTCACCCTTGTTACAACTTAAAATCGCTCAAAACTCATCCAAAGAAAATGCAAAAGCTGTTCAACCTAAAAATGAAGACTCCTAGACAAAAAGGCTAAGTGTTTCTTTTATACCTCACCCAAATTACCCAGCCAAAACACGTACAAAGTAAAACTGTGCGTTTAACAAAACTGAAAATAATGACCGTCACCGCGGCGAAGAGAGAAGCAAACATGCTCGTCACTGGCCTACTTCGCCGTGGTGAAGTACAAATCTTCGCCGCGGCGGAGCTTCTTGAAAAGTTCTGAAATTACAGAACTGCCACTTTGCTTGCATCTTCGCTTGATTCTTCGATCCTCGGTGCTCTCCCTTGGAAACAAGACTCATCGTGCTTTATCCTGATTCAGAACTCTCCTAACTTCTGAGATCCGCTAACTTCTTAGTCAAAATTTTTTGATTTTGTCCTTATTTGCTCAAAATGTCCATTTTAACCTGAAACACGAAATGTAAAGAATTAAGCAACAATTCAGGTCAAAATTCACTAGAAAGTACCTGAAATCCGACAAAAAGGTCAAATGAAAATTGCATAATCCACGGATTATCACTCATCTTACCGGAGGCACGGCCGGGTGGAGTTCACAAAGCACCAACCCACTCTTCGTGATTGTCGGGTGGAGTTCACAAAGCACTAACCCGCTCTTTGTGTTTTTCTCATTCTCTCTACTTTTAGAGTAGTTCATTAAAAAAGTTCTCTACTCTTTCTCAAGCTACTTCTCAATGCACAATTAATGTATAAGCATGGTTCATGCTTAAAATTATGCCTTAGGATGCAATGTTGCATCAAGATATTCATTCTGCACAAGTCACACTAAAAAAGGCATAACTTGAGTTATACACATCGGATTGCTACGGTTTTGGTCTCGTTTAAAATCTTAGAGATAGGGCTACAACATTTATGTTTTGGTCTCAATCCAGTTCAATTTGTAAGGTGCCCAAAATCACTCAGAAGGTCATGGTAGTGACAGGGCAACCATGGCAACATGTTCTCACTTAGGCATTTTATCAAACAACAATTGTGCCTAAACAAACCCTAATTTAATTATCATTCAATTTGTTTCCTAAAACATCCAAAATGAGAGCAAAACTCTCTTGTATCATCACCATAACCCCACGGCACAAACACTCCCACAATACTTCTCCAATTCTTTTAATTTCATCTCAAACTACATTCTCATCACTCAACAACACTTCTCATAATTGAAGTGTATTCAACAACCACAAAGAAAATATTCATCTCAACTCATCTGAATAACATAACATACTTATACATACATAAATCTCTACTCAAAGGATTTCTCAAATCTCAATTTGGGTTGGATTTACTTACCTTGTGGTGAAGTGATTCCATTAGCACTTCTCTTTCCTTTGGTAGATGGTCTTTTGTATACAACTTTAAACAATATACTATAAGACTTCAATACATATATAGATAAATTTCACATCTAAAGTAAGAATCCTTACCTTCAATACATATATAGATAAATTTCACATCTAAAGTAAGAATCCTTACCTTAAGATGCTTTAGATTAATTATCTACCAAGATCCAACTAAAAGCCCTCAAAGATCCTTGAAAGATTGAAGGAAGAGTTGAGAGGAAATGGTGAAAGAGTATGGCGGTGGAAGAAGAATGAATGAAGGGTTTACCAAGCTTAATCCCTTTTTAGCTCATACTTTACACAAACATTCCCATTTTGCCCTTGTTCTTTCTTGAAAATTCCATCTATGTCCCTTAGTCAATTACAATAATGCCCTCATTTTTATTGCATTCTCCATGAAATTCTATCTCTTTTCACTCCCCACTTTTTCAACTAATTTTGAGTGAAAAGACCATTTTACCCCTAATGAAAGTTTAAAGGATGTTCTTCACATTTTTCTCAAAATAACTTTAACAAAATTCAACTAAGGGTACAAGAACATAAATTAAATTACATACCCCATGTGGGGCGTTACAATTCTCCCTCTCTTATAAGAATTTCGTCCCCGAAATTCATACAAACAACTCTGGGTAACGATTCTGCATCTCTTGCTCTACCTCCCATGTGGCCTCTTCTACCTTGTGATTTCTCCAAAGGACTTTTACTAATGAAATGCTCTTATTCCGGAGCTCTTTAATCCTTCCATCCAAAATCTGTACTGGACGCTCCTCATACACAAGGTTCTCTTCTAAGTCAACATCCTCTATTCTCAAGATATGGGAGGGATCACTTACATACTTCCGTAGCATTGAGACATGGAAAACATCGTGCACCTTGTCCATGCTAGGTGGTAGTGCCAATCTATAAGCCACCTTCCCCACTCATTACAATACCTCAAATGGACCTATATATCTCGATGCTAACTTTCCTTTATTACCGAATCGCATCACTCGCTTGTAGGGGGAAACTCTCAGGAACACTTTATCACCCACTTGAAATTCAACCTCTTTTCTCTTCAAGTCGGCATAACTCTTTTGTCGATCTTGGGCTTGCTTCATTTTGTTTCTGATTAATCTTACATCTTCTATCATTTTCTGAGTCATCTCTGGCCCAAGAGTGGTAGTCAACTCATCCTTTTCACCTATCTCATCCCAATGTAGTGGAGACCTACATCGTTTACCATACAAAGCCTCGTAAGGCGCCATCTTAATTGTAGACTGATAACTATTATTGTAGGCAAACTCCCCTAAGGGTAACATCTCATGCCAAGATACTTTGTAATCAATACAACAGACCCTCAACATATCCTCAAGCACTTAATTCGTTCTCTTTGTTTTGCCATCCGTCTGAGGATGATCGGCAGTGCTGAATGCCAATCAAGTACCCAAATTCCTCTGTAAACTCATCCAGAAAGCTGAAACAAACCTGGAATCTCTATCTGACACTATTGTCTTGGGCACACCATGTAACATGACTATCTCCTTAATATAAATCTGAGCCAACTAATCCGTAGTAGTGCTCTCCTTTACTGGAAGGAAATGGGCTGACTTGGTTAGCCTATCCACAATCACCCATATAGCATTATACCCTCGCTTTACTCTGGGGAGACCTATAATAAAATCCATCGAAATGCTCTCCCATTTCCACTCTGGAATACTAAGTGGCTGAAGTAACCCTGACGGCCGTTGGTGTTCTGCTTTCACCTGCTGACAAACCAGGCACTTAGCTACAAATTCTGCAATATTCTTCTTCATACCTGGCCCCTAGTGGCATTTCTTTACGTCTTGATACATCTTGGTTGCTCCAGGATGAGCAGTGTATCGTGTGTCATGAGCCTCTGTAAGTATTCTCTTCCTCAACTCATCATTTTGAGGGATACACAACCGATTCCTTAAATAGAGGACACCATCTATTAAATGGAACTCTGTTACCTTTCCCTCATGTACTTGTTGAACTATTCTCTGACACCACTCATCAGCCACTTGCTTATCTCTGACTTCCTCTAATAAAGTATACTGAACCTCCAACATGGCAATCCTTCCCAGAATCACTTCAATCTGCTCTTTACACATCTGCTTAGTGAGCCGAGACAAATAAGCTTTTCTACTCAAGGCATCGGCTACTACATTGGCCTTTCCTGGTTGATACTTGATCTCACACTCATAATCCTTAACCAGCTCTAACCACCTTCTCTGTCTCATATTCAGCTCCTTTTGAGTGAAGAAATACTTTAAACTCTTATGATCGGTGTAGATATTACTCTTGGCACCATAAAGGTAATGCCTCCAAATCTTTAATTCGAAGACCACGGCTGCCAACTCTAAATCATGCGTAGGGTATCTTGTCTCATAGTCTTTCAATTGTCGAGAGGCATATGCTATCACCCTACCTAACTACATTAACACAGCACCAAGTCCTTGTAGTGAGGCATTTGTATAAATGTCATAATCTACACCCTCCTGCGGTAACACTAATATAGGAGCTGTCGTTAACCTCTTCTTTAACTCCTGAAAGCTCTCCTCACATGCTTCTGACCATACAAAAGGAGTTCTCTACTTGGTAAGAGCTGTCAATGGTTTAGCCAACTGGGCGAACCCTGCTACAAATCGTCGGTAGTAACCTGCTAGGCCTAAGAAACTTCTGAACTCTTTTACTGTTTTCGGTCTCTGCCATTCAAGGATTGCCTTCACTTTACTTGGATCCACTAAAATCCCTTCCTTAGACACAATATGGCCTAGAAATATCACTCGATCAAGCCAAAACTCACACTTAGAAAATTTGGCATACAGTTTTTTTTCTCTCAATCGTTGCAACACTATTCTCAAGTGTTCCTTATGCTTTGTTCTCGACTTAGAATAAACCAAGATGTCATCAATGAAAACCACTATAAACTGATGCAAATAATCATGGAATACCCGATTCATTAAGTCCATAAAAACTGCTGGGGCATTAGTTAAGCCAAACGACATCACTACAAACTCATAGTGCCCATACCTTGTACGGAAGGCAGTCTTAGCCACATCTTGCTTGGCCACTCTTACCTGGTGGTACCCTGACCTCAAATCAATTTTAGAGAACACTGCGGCGCCTTTCAATTGATTGAACAAATCATCAATACGAGGTAGCGGGTACTTATTCTGCACTGTCACTTTATTCAATTCTCTATAATCAATACACATCCGTAGGGACCCATCTTTCTTCTTCACAAACATAATTAGGGCTCCCCAAGGAGAATGACTCGGTCGAATAAAGCCTTTATCCAAAAGCTCATGGAGTTGCTTCTTTAATTCATGAAGCTCTGCTGGGGCCATTCGATAAGGGGCTTTAGATATTGGTGTTGTTCCTGGTTCTAGTTCAATACTAAAATCAACCTGCCTTTCTGGAGGCAAACCCGGTAACTCTTTCGGAAACACATCTAGAAAATCTCGAACTACTGGCACCCTCTGAATCTCTGGCTGTGGAATATCACCACTCTGTACGACATGGGCAATATATCCCAAACACCCCTTTCTCAACATCTTTCTAGCCTTCACACTGCTAATCAACATATTCAACTGATGGCCCTCTCCAAAACTAAACTTGTCTCCACTATCAAGATTGAATCTCGCTTTCTTTTTCTGACAATCAATTTCTACTCCATACCTCCCTAGGAAATCCATGCCCAATATCACATCAAAGTCGGGCATATAAAAAACTATTAGATCAACCGTTAACTCTCTACCCTGGATCACCACAGACTCTTCTGACAACATCTCTTGCGTCAAAACACTAACCCCATCGGCTAACTCTATCTTAATGGGTTGAGTCACTTTAGTAGGTTTCAAACCTAACCTCTCTATCATCCCATAAGATATAAAAGAATGAGTGGCTTCTGAATCAATTAAGGCATATAAAGGAATAGCATGGAATAATAACTGACCAATAACTGCTGATGGGCTGGCCTCTGCTTCACCCTGTGCTACTGTAAACACTCTGGCATTAGTAGTACCTCTAGAACTCTGTGCGGGTGGTGAAAGAGGAACTTTACAATCTCTCATCAAGTGCCCTGGTTGTCGGCACCTATAACTCACCCTCTGGTCCCTCAGACGCTCTCCTGGGTGGTTCCTCCCACATTTAGGGCAAAGAGGAAACCTTTATGTCTGAGGCCGCTTACTCCTCCAATCTCTTTTATTTTGCCTAGACTGAAACTTCTTCTTATTATTCTTCATTTCCTTGTTTTTCACACCCTTAAATTTCTCTCTCTGTGGGGCGGAGGATGGCTCACTTGGTCCTCCTACCGAGGAACCTACTGGGGAATTTTATTCTCAAATATTTCCCTCATTGCTCGCCCCAATGCCTCACTATAAGTTGAAGGGGGATCGAAACTCATCATTATATCCCGAGCTATCTCCGGGTTCAACCCATGTACAAACTTGTCTCTTCTCAATGTCGGAGTACTAACTATTCTGGGTGCAAATCTTGCAAGGGAGTTGAATTTCACTGAGTACTCCTTCACGGTACTAGACCCCTGCTGCAAGCTGATAAATTCTTGGACCTTCTCATGAACTCGGTCCTCTGTTCTGTACTCGGCCTCAAACTCTTGTCTGAATTCTTCCCAAGTCATCACTGCCACATCATGGATATCTTTTATTAATTCCCACCAAATTTGGGCATCACCCCGAAATAAGAAACTCACATAGCAGATATTCTCCTGGTCCATCATGGGAAACAAGGCTGTTATACGTTCTACGGACTTAAACCATTCCTCTGCTACTACTGGGTCCGTAGTACCCTTAAACTCTGACGGTTGATGTTGACTGGGAAGACCATAAATTGGTTCAATTATGTTCTGTATTGGCGGAGGTACCGGTTGTTCTCTTTCTACAGTAGTGGTTGGTGGTACCTGCACGGGGGTTCCAAGTCTCTCTTGGCTCTCTGCGATAACTTGCTATACAATCCCCCGAACTCTAGCTTCATCCAAGGGAGAGGGCGTAGCTTCTGGTGGGTTAGAAGGTTCTCCCTCATTTTTCACACCCTTACCACGCTTTCAGTTACTACGCCTCATCTACAGAACAACCACATTTAATCAATTCGAGAAACACTTATAGTAAGGAAAGAATTAGCTCACACAGTCGGTTATCGGACGTCGTGGCGATGAGAATAGTACACTGTCAAATCCCAAAATCTCTGCTCTGATACCAAAAATGTAATAACTCTTTTATACTAGGATACTCATAGAAATACATAAAGTAAAATATATTTATATCAACAAAAGTAGATGGACCCAAAATTTTCTTTTATTACATATAAACATTCTTATTACTAAATAAGATATCATTTTACAAAAAAGTTATCAAAAACAGTGGACAGTGTAGCTATTGCTCCTCGCTTGCTGACGCCAATCTGATCGCGTCCTCACCTAGTTCAATCTGTAAGATGCCCAAAAATCACTCAGAAGGTCACGGCAGTGACAGGGCAAACATGGCAACATGTTCTCACTTAGGCATTTCATCAAACAACAATTGTTCCTAAACAAACCCTAATTTAATTATCATTCAATTTGTTTCCTAAACGATCCAAAATGAGAGAAAAACTCTCTTGTATCATCACCATAACCCCACGGCACAAACACTCCCACAATACTTCTCCAATTCTTTTAATTTCGTCTCAAACTACATTCTCATCACTCAACAACACTTTTCATAATTGAAGTGTATTCAAAAACCACAAAGCAAATATTCATCTTAACTTATCTCAATAACATAACATACTTATACATACATAAATCTCTACTCAATTTCTACTCAAAGGATTTCTCAAATCTCAACTTGGGTTTGATTTACTTACCTTGTGGTGAAGTGATTCCACTAGCACTTCTCTTTCCTTTGGTAGATGGTCTTTTCTGTACAACTTTAAGCAACATACTATAAGACTTCAACACATATATAGATAAATTTCACATCTAAAGCAAGAATCCTTACCTTAGGATGCTTTAGATTAATTCTCTACCAAGATCCAACTAAAAGCCCTCAAAGATCCTTGAAAGATTGAAGGAAGAGTTGAGAGGAAATGGTGAAAGAGTATGGCGGTGGAAGAAGAATAAATGAAGGGTTTACCAAGCTTAATCCCTTTTTAGCTCATACTTTACAAAAGCATTCCCATTTTGCCCTTGTTCTTTCTTGGAAATTCCATCTATGTCCCTTAGTCAATTACAATAATGCCTTCATTGTTATTGCATTCTCCATGAAATTCTATCTCTTTTCACTCCCCACTTTTTCAACTAATTTTGAGTAAAAAGACCATTTTACCCCTAATGAAAGTTTAAGGGATTTTCTTCACATTTTTCTCAAAATAACTTTAACAAAATTCAACTAAGGGTATAAGAACATAAATTAAATTACATACCCCATGTGGGGCGTTACAAATTAAGTGACACTATATAAGTGAAACTTAATTAAAACAAATATGAGAATTATCATTCTTTGAATAAAACAAAAACCCTAGCCACCCTCAATCTTTCTCTCACATTCTTTTTCATTGAGAGGAGAAGAGAATTTTTTTTTATTTTTATTTTTTTTAATTCTTGAAGCCATCAAGTGGATCTTTACTCGGATTTTGGTACAAAAGTAATTGATTTTTCAGCTTATTACTGTTTTTCTGCTACCTATTAGAGATCAATTACTTACAGTCTTTACCATTTGCAAGTTCGGTATATCATTCCTAATGATTAATATGTCATCAACATATAACACTAAGGGTGCGCTTGGTTCAGAGAATGTTATATTACTGAGGAATGTTGTATTACTAGAAAGACAGATTACCAGGGAATCTTTAGAGGAATGTCTTTGGTTGGTTAGAATAAATTGGTGGGTATGTTATAATAATATGTTTGGTTGAAAGATAAATGAGTGGGTATGTTATGTAGATTACTAAATTGCCCTCCTTTTTAAATAATAATATAATATTATTTTATTCTATTATTTTTTAAATTATTCTTTTAACCCCCTATATTTGAAATTTTGCTAAAACACCCTAACCATATAAAACTTTAATTTGTAGCAAAATCATTCCCACCCACCCCAAGCTACTGTAGACAACCAGTCACCACTATTGGCAGCCACTGTAATGGCACACGATCGACTGGATCTGGCTGGTCGTGCGCTGGTAAGGCCTAATCCGGTCATGGATCAAACAGCTACATATAGTCATGAACGTGAAACGACCACAGATTTGGCTGTGAAAAGGCCACATCTTTGGCCATGAAATGGCGGCCATTTCATGGCCATATCTTTAGCCGTGAAACAGCTAGATCTGGTCGTTTTTAGCCATGGATCACAAATCCATGGTTGAAAACATCCTTACCGGAATAGGACCGGCAAGATCCCACCGGTCTTGTGCTGATATGATGACTTCCTGTAACGCCCCGCTTGAGGTACGTATTTAAGATTTGCTGTATTACTTAAAAGTTCATTGATTCAGTTTCAATTGAGTTTGAATGTTGTATTGGTTAAGTATTTGCTTTGAAATTGGTTGAGATGTGGTGAATTTTGGAAATCCAATCTTCGCCGGGGCGAAGGAGAATCTTCGCCGTGGCGATAAGGTGCTGCACCCACGGGTAGGTTCTGCCCTGTTTCGCCGGGGCGACGGAAAGTTCTTCGCCGCGGCGACGAGCCATTTGAAAAGTTTCTTGAGTTTTCTAGAGAATTCTTCTTTTGGGGCATAATGACCATTCTGTGAGGAAACGACCCGGTTGNCAATAATCACAACATATGCATATTTAAAAGAAATCTCTACTCACTTGAATTCTTAAATTTTAGCTTGAGTTGGATTTTGAGTGGAATTTACTTACCTTGTGCTTGAGTAGTCTCTCCTAAACTCTTTACTCTTGTTGGATTCCAATCTTCTCTTAACCCTAAGCATAAACTTTATAAGAACTCAACCTTTACACAAATAAATTATAGATAAAGAGTATGAATCCTTACCTTTTAATACTTAGAATCAAAGCCCTATGAAAAACCACTTAAAAGCCCTCAAAATCTTTGGAAGATTGAATAAAAATTTGAGAGAAAATGGGGGAGGAGTGTGGCGGTGGAATGAAGAAAATAAGGATTTCAAACCCTTAACACTTTAGTTTATAACCACACTTTCCCATTATGCCCTTATTCTTTCTTAGAAATTCCATCTATGTCCCTTAGTCAATGACCATAATGCCCTCATTTTTAATGCATTCTCTATGAAATTCTATCTCTTTTCACTCCCCACAATTTCATCTAATTTTGATTTAAAAGACCATTTTACCCCTAATGAAAGTTTAAGGGATTTTCTTCACATCTTTCTCAAAATAACTTTAACAAAAATTCAACTCAGGGCCAACCAACCAATATTCACAATATATCAACCCAAATAAAAGCAAAGTAATAAACATTCAAGCAATACATCATAACTTAGCTACGTACCTCAAGTGGGGCGTTACAAAAGTGCTTATTTATATGAGTTAATAAGGGTTGAGCCTTAGAGACCCTCCCATTCTCTACACCCCATACACTTCTACCACTCTCCATTTCTCTCAATTCTTCATCCTTTTTGTTAAGGAAATTGAGGGCTTTTGGTTGGTTTTTGACAAGGATTTGATCCTAAGCATCAAGATGTAAGGATTCTTGCTCTAGTTACAAGATTAATTTGAGTAAATTTTGAATTCTTATAAAGCTTATGCTTAGGGTTTGAGAAAGAGAACAAGTCCAACAAAGATGGTGAGCTTTTGTGAAACTACTCAAGAAAAAGATAAGTAAATCCAACTCAAGCTAAGATTTACGAAATCAAATGATTTGATATGCATGTATAGGTATATGAGTTGAGATTGATTATTGAGAGTGAATCTATTGTTGAGTATATGGCTTTTGATGAGTAGATTTAAGCCATGAGAAGTGGAGTTGGTAGGATGGTGACCAAGAGAAGTTTGATTGAAGATTGAAGTGTATTTTCCTGGCCAAGATTTGTGATGAATCAAGGAAGTCTTACTCCAATTCTGGATGGTACAAGAAAGAAGTAGAATTATGGTCAAATAGAATTTTTGTATGCATGTTTATTGTTTAATGAAATGCCTAAGAGAAGCATATGCATGAGTAAAGAAACTTCATTTTGTGCAACACTGCATATTTGCATTGCATAATTGCACCTAAGAAAGAAGCATGAGCCATCCACATGCATATATTTGCATACGCATAAGAACTCAAAGAAAGAATAAAGAATTTTTTAAGAATAAAGACAAGGAAAGAAAAGCACTAAAGAATTAAAGAAAGAAAAGTGCTAAAGAAGAGAAAAGAATAGGTTGTTGCGATGGGGAACCCGTGGGTGATAAGAAGAAGAAATTCCCACATACACGCCACCTTAATTGAGTGGCATAAGAAGAAGAAAAATTTGTATGGCCCGTAAGAGTGCATGTGGATGAGGGCTGTACTAAGAAGAATTTCCTACATGCACGCCACCTTAATTGAGTGGCCTAAGAAGAAGAAAGAATTTGTACAATCCACAAGAGTGCATGTAGATGAGGACTGTACTCACTCACACGGCCAGGGTTTCGAATCCATGCATCAACCGAGTCCGATCAGTAAAGAATAAGAATAAGAAAGAATGAGAAAAGAAAGAAGAGCTTGAGCAAGCAAGAAAAGAAACAGAATAAGAAATAGAAAGAAGAAAAGAAAACGCATGTTTATGCATTACTGCATATGCATTTCATTCATGCATGTTACCATGATTTCCATCATAGTTCGTGAGAATAAGAAAGAAAGAAAGAATAGAGAGAAAGAACAGAGAGAATTAGAAAGAAAGGAAAGATTAGTGAGAACTAGAAACAGAGAAAGAACAAAGAAAGAATGAAAAAGAAAAGAATAGAGTAAGGAAAGAACCAATGTATAAGTCGTGGGGAGAAAGGAGTAGAGGATTTACTTACTGAGCATTTTGGTGCTCACCCCGTTGTTTTTCCATGTTTTGCAGCAAATAGGTGAGAAGCGGTCGGATGGACGTCGACAATCGGAGAGAAATGCCATTACTATCCACCATTGTAAAAGTTTTTGAATATGTGATTTTGCTATGTATAGAATAATATATGTTAAGTAAAGAAAAATTTTCGGCCCAACTACTTTTCATTTATTAAGTATGTATATTTTTCATAGTATATTTTCTAAGTATACTAATAGAAAAGAAGGTATTACATTTTTTGTATCAGAGCAAAGATTTTGGGATTTGACAGTGTGCCACTCTCGCCGCCACGACGTTCCGTAGCCGATCATTGTAAGTTAATTCTTTCCTTACTTAAAGTGTTAGTTGAGTTGATTAAATGTGGTTGCCTTGTAGATTAGACGTAGAACCCGAGCAAGTAGTAAGAAGATAGTGAGTGCGGGGGAAACATCTAACCTGCCATAACCTACTCCCCCTACCCTTGATGAAGCTAGATTCGGGGTATTATACAGCAAGTCTTAGTGGAAAGCCAAGGGAGAGTTGAACCAGAAAGAGTGTAAACCCCCGTATAAGTACCGACCAATAGAGGAGAAAGAGAAAGGCCAGTACCTCCGATATTATAGAATCGGATTGAGCCGATTTATGGGCTCCCAAGTCAACATCAGTCATCAAAGTTTAAAGTTACAATGGACCCTTTAGTGGCAGAAGAAGGGGTTAGGTCCGTGGAGCGCACAACGGCATTGTTTTCTATGACGAATCGGGAGAAGATTCAGTACGCTAGTTTCTTGTTTTGGGGTGATGCTTGAATTTGGTGGGAATTGATGGAAGATACTCATAATGTTTCTGTGATGACTTAGGGAGAGTTCAGAAGATTGTTTGATGCCGAGTACAGAACAGTTGGCCGGGTTCATGAGAAGATACAAAAGTTTATCAGTTTGAAGCAAGGGACTAGCACAATGAAAGAGTATTCAGTGAAATTTAACTCCCTTGCATGGTTTGCTTCAGGGATAGTGAGTACTCCGGAGTTGAGAAAAGACAAGTTTGGCCATGGGCTGAAGCTAGAGATAGCCCGGGATGTAATGGCAAGAGCAGAGCCCCCTCGAACCTATTGTGAAGCTTTGGAGTGGGCTTTAAGGGTAGAAATTTTTGTCAATAAGCTCACCCCAACGGGACCAAGTGAACCATCTCCTGCTCCGTAGAGAGAAAAATTTGAGAGTACAAGAAATAGTGAAGTGAAAAATAAGAAGAAGTTTTAGCCTAAGAAGAATAGAAAAGATTGGCAGAGTAAACGGCCGAGAACAGCAGAGTTTCCCCCATGTCCTAAGTGTGGGAAGACTCATCCAGGAGAGTGCTTAAGAGAGTTGGGTCGTAATGTGTGTTATAGATACCGGCATCGAGGGCATCTGATGAAGGATTGTAAAGTTCCTTTTCCACCTACAGCATAGAATTCTAGAGGTACTAATGCCAGGGTGTTGATTGTGGCACAAGGTAAAGCAGAGGCCAGCCCATCAGCTGTTACTGGTCAATTATTATTTCATGCAGTTCCTTTATATGCCTTAATTGATTCTGGAGCCACTCATTCATTTATATCTTATGGAATGATAGAAAGATTAGGTTTGAAACCTACTGGAGTGATTCAACCCATTAAGATAGAGTTACTTGATGAGGTTAGTGTTTTGACCCATGAGATGCTGTCAAGAGCGTCCGTAGTGATCCATGGGCGAGAGTTAGCAATTGATTTAATAGTGTTTGATATGCCCGACTTTGATGTGATTTTAGGCATGGATTTCCTAGGGAGGTATGAAGTAGAAATTGACTGTCAGAAGAAGAAAGTGAGATTTAATCTTGATAATGGAGATAAGTTCAGTTTTAGAGAGGGCCATCTGTTGAGTATGGTGATTAGTAGTATGAAAGCTAGAAAGATGTTAAGGAAAGGGTGTTCTGGGTATATAGCCCATGTGGTGCAAAGCAATGATGTCCCACAACTAGAGTTACAGAGTGTGCCAGTAGTCCGGGAATTTCTAGATGTGTTTCCAGAAGATTTACCGGGTTTGCCTCCGGAAAGAGAAGTAGATTTCAGCATTGAACTAGCACCTGGGACATCACCGATTTCTAAAGCCCCTTACCGAATGGCCCTAACCGAGCTTTAGGAATTGAAAAAGCAACTCCAAGAGCTCCTAGATAAAGGCTTTATCCGACCAAGTCACTCTCCCTGGGGAGCTCCCATATTGTTTGTAAAGAAGAAAGATGGATCATTTCGGATGTGTATAGATTACAAAGAGCTAAACAAAGTGACAGTGAGGAATAAGTACTCGCTACCTCGTAAAAATGATCTTTTTGATCAATTGAAAGGAGTTGCAGTGTTCTCGAAAATTGATTTGAGGTGGAGTTATCATCAAGTAAGAGTGGCAGAACAAGATATAGCTAAAACTGCTTTCCGTACAAGATATGGGCATTATGAATTTGTGGTGATGCCATTTGGGTTAACCAATGCCCCAGCAGTTTTTATGGACTTAATGAACCAGGTATTTCATGATTGCCTTGATAAGTTTCTAGTGGTATTTATAGATGACATCCTAGTTTATTCAAAGTCAATAGAAGAGCATAAGGAACACTTAAGATTTGTGCTGCAGGGATTGAGAGAAAAGAAGTTGTTTGCTAAGTTTTCTAAGTGTGAGTTCTGATTGGATCAAGTGATATTTCTGGGCCATACTGTTCCTAAAGAAGGGATATCAGTGGATCCTAGCAAAGTGAAGGCAATCCTTGATTGGCAAAGGCCGAAGACAGTAAAAGAGGTAAGAAGTTTCTTGGGACTAGTAGGCTACTACCGCCGATTTGTAGCAAGGTTTGCCCAATTAGCTAAGCCGTTGACAACTCTTACCAAACAGAGAACTCATTTTATATGGTCAGTTGCATGTGAAGAAAGTTTTCAAGAGTTGAAGAAAAGATTAACGACAGCTCCCGTTTTAGTGTTACCACTGGAGGGTGTAGAGTATGATATTTATACAGATGTCTCACTGCAGGGACTTGGTGCTGTGTTGATGCTGTTAGGTAGGGTTATAGCTTATGCTTCTCGGCAATTGAAAGAGTACGAGACAAGATACCCTACGCATGATTTAGAGTTGGCAGCTATGGTCTTTGCATTGAAGATTTGGAGGCATTACCTTTATGGTGCCAAGAGTAATATCTACACCGACCATAAGAGTTTGAAGTATTTCTTTACACAAACGGAGCTGAATATGAGACAGAGAAGATGGTTAGAACTGGTCAAAGATTATGAGTGTGAGATTAAGTATCAGTCAAGAAAAGTTAATGTAGTAGCCAATTGTAACGCCCACTTTGAGGTACGTAGTTTGGTCTGCTTATTTTTGTCTTGGTGTTGTTTGTTGGCCCTAAGTTAAATTGCTATGTTGTTATTGTTGATTGGTTGCCCTTGGGTAAGTTTGTAAGGTGTTAAAGTTGCTTGGATGCCTTGAATTTGGTGAAGCCTTGGAGAATTATGGAAGTGCAGACTTCACCGGGGCGAAGAAGAAGCTTCGCCGTAGCAACGTATGCTCTGTATTTTTTCGCAGGGGCAAAGAGTCGGCTGATTTTTCTAGTGGAGTTTCTAGAGAATTTTCCATAGGGGTGAAGTGACCATTCTACCCTTAATTAGCAGGAAAAGTGGGGAGTGAAATGCAAGGAAATTTCAAGGATAATGCATTGGAGTAGGGGTGAAAGTGTAAAGAATTAAAAGGTAAAGATGGAATTTCCAAGAAAGTGCAAGGGCAAAATGGGAAAGAGTGCTTATTTATATGAGCTAACAAGGGTTTAGCCTTAGAAACCCTCACATCCTTTACACCCCATACACTTCTACTACTCTCCATTTCTCTCAATTCTTCATCCATTTTGCTAAGGAAATTAAGGGCTTTTGGTTGGATTTTGACAAGGATTTGATCCTAAGCATCAAGAGGTAAGGATTCTTGCTTTAGACTTGAGATTAATTTATGTTAGTATGGAATTCTTAGAGAGTTTATGCTTAGGGTTTGAGAAAGAGAACAAGTCCAACAAAGATAGTGTGCTTTTGTGAAACTACTCAAGAAAAAGGTAAGTAAATCCAACCCTAACCCTTGTTTGAGCAAGTAAAGCATAGAGATTGTTTTATGTGAATTTTATATAAGGTTCATATGCTTGAGATTTGTGTATGAAACTTGTTATTGAGTTTGATGATGATCCATGAATGGGTTTTCTACATGAGAAGGGTTGGTTGAGTTGTTAGAATTTGATAGAAGTTGGGTTGAATTTAGAAAGAGTTTAAGAGCATTTATGAAGTGTATTTTCTTGGCTAGGATTTGTGATGATTCAAGGGAGTTTTACTCTAATTATGGATGGTTTTAAGAAAGAAGGAGAAGCATGGTTAAAGTAGAATTTAAGTATGCATGCTTGTTGTTTGATGAAATGTCTAAGAGAAGCATATGCATGAATAGAGAAACTTAATTTTGTGCAACATTGCATACTTGCACCTAAAAAAGAAGCATAAGCATGAGCCATCCACATGCATATATTTGCATATGCATAAGAACTTAAAGAAAAAATAAAGAACTATAAGAGTAAAGAGAAAGAAAGAAAAGCACTAAAGAATTAAACAAAGAAAAGTGCTAAAGAAAAGAAAAGAATAAGTTGTTGCGATGGGGAACCCGTGAGTGCTAAGAAGAAGAAATTCCCACATGCACGCCACCTTAATTGAGTGGCATAAGAAGAAGAATTTGTATGGCCCGTAAGAATGTATGTGGATGAGGGTTGTACCAAGAAGAATTTCCTACATGCACGTCACCTTAATTGAGTGGCCTAAGAAGAAGAAAGAATTTGTACAGACCGCAAAAGTGCATGTAGATGAGGACTGTATTCACTCACACAGCCAGGGTTCCAAATCCATGCATCAACCGAGTCCGATCGACACAGAAAAAGAATAAGAATAAGAAAGAATGAGAAAGCTTGAGCAAGCAAGAAAAGAAAAGAAAAGAAAAGCAAGAAAAGAAAAGAAGAGCTTGAGCAACCAAGAAAAGAAACATAATAAGAAAGAGAAAGAAGAAAAGAACACGCATGTCTATGCATTACTGCATATGCATTTCATTCATGCATGTTACCATGATTTCCATCATGGTTAGTGAGACTAAGAATAGAAAGAAAGAATAGCAAGAAAGAAAGAATAGAAAGAAAGAACAGAGAGAATTAGAAAGAAAGGAAAGAACAGTGAGAACTAGAAATAGAGAAAGAACAAAGAAAGAATGAAGAAGAAAAGAATAGAGTAAGGAAAGAACCAAAGTATAAGTCACGGGGATAAAGGAGTAAAGGATTTACTTACTGAGCATTTTTGTGCTCACCCTTTTGTTTTTCCATGTTTTGCAGCGAATAGGCGAGAAGCGGTCGGATGGACGTCGACAAGCGGAGAGAAATGGCATGACTGTCCACCATTGTAAAAGTTTTTGTATATGTGGTTTTGCTATGTATAGAATAATATATGTTAAGTAAAGAAAATTTTGGGCCCAACTACTTTTCATTTATTAAGTATGTATATTTTTTCATAGTATATGTTCTAAGTATACTAGTAGAAAGAAGTTATTACACCGTTGCATTGAGCAGGAAAGCTTATTTGTCCCAACTCACAAAGCAGAAAGAGTTAATAGAAGAGTTGTATAAAGAGCAGATTGAGATCATACTAGGAAGGATTGCCAGATTAGAGGTTCAGTCTACCTTACTAGAGAAAATCAAAGAAAAGCAAGTTGTCGATGAGTGGTGTCAGAAAATAATTCAGCTAGTGCATGAGGGCAAGACATCAGAGTTCCTTTTGTTAGATGGTGTCCTCCGTTTTAGGAATCGAATGTGTATTCCTCGAGATGATGAGTTGAAGAAGAGAATTCTTACGGAGGCTCATCACACCCCATATACTGCTCATCTTGGAGCAACCAAGATGTATCAAAATGTAAAAAAAGTTTACTGGTGGCCAGGTATGAAGAAAGATATTGCAAATTTTGTAGCTAAGTGCCTGGTTTGTCAACAAGTGAAAGCAGAACACCAAAGGCCGTTAAGGTTGCTTCAGCTACTTAGTATTCCTGAATGGAAATGAGAGAGTATTTTCATGGATTTTATTACAGGTCTCCCTAGAGTGCAGAAAGGGTATAATGTTATATGGGTAATTGTGGAAAGATTGACTAAATCAGCCCATTTTCTTCCAGTAAAGGAGAGTACTACTTCAGATCAATTGGCTCAGATTTACATTAAAAAGATAGTGAGACTACATGGAGTACCCAAGACGATAGTATCAGACAGAGATTCTAAATTTGTCTCAGCTTTCTGGACGAGTTTACAGAGGAACTTGGGTACCAGATTGGCTTTTAGTACCGCCTATCATCCTCAGACAGATGGCCAGACAGAGAGAACAAATCAAGTACTTGAGCATATGTTGAGAGCATGCGGTATGGATTATAGAGTATCCTGGCATGAGATGTTACCCTTAGTGGAGTTTGCTTATAATAACAACTATCAGTCTACAATTAAGATGGCTCCTTATAAGGCCTTGTATGGTAGACGATGTAGATCTCTAGTTCATTGGGATGAGATAGGTGAGAAAGACAAGTTGAGTACAGCTCTTGGGCCAGAAATGACTTAGAAGATGATCGAAGATGTAAAGTGGATCAGAAGTAGAATGAAACAAGCCCAAGACAGGCAGAAAAGCTATGCAGACCTGAAGAGAAAGGATGTTGAGTTTGAAGTGGGTGATAAAGTTTTTCTGAAAGTTTCCCCCTACAAACGGGTGATGCGTTTTGGTAGTAAAGGAAAGTTAGCACCGAGATACATTGGTCCATTTGAAGTATTACAGCAAGTGGGGAAGGTTGCCTATAGGTTGGCACTACCACCCAGCATTGATAGAGTTCACAATGTATTTCATGTCTCGATGCTTCGGAAGTATGTAAGTGATTCCTCCCATACATTGAGCATAGAGAATGTGAACATAGAAGAGAATCTTGTGTTTGAGGAGCGTCTAGTTCAGATATTAGACAGAAAGATTAAAGAGCTTCGAAACAAGAGTATCCCTTTAGTGAAAGTCCTCTGGAGAAACCATAACGTTGAAGAAGCTACATGGGAGGCAGAGCAAGAAATGCAGAACTGTTACCCGGAGTTGTTCGTTTGAATTTCGGGGATGAAATTCTTTTAAGGGGGGGGGGGGGGGGGGGGGGAGAATTGTAACGCCCACTTTGAGGTACGTAGTTTTGTATGCTTATTTGTTTTGTCTTGGTGTTGTTTGTTGGCAGTTAAAGTGGTATGTTGTTATTGTTGATTGGTTGCCCTTGGTTAAGTTTGTAAGTTGTTGAAGTTGCTTGGATGCCCTGAATTTGTTGAAGGATTGGAGAAATCATGGAAGTGCAGACTTCGCCGGGGCGAAGAATAAGCTTCGCCACAGCGACGTACACTCTGTATTTTTTCGCTGGGGCGAAGAGACGGCTGATTTTTTTTTCTAAAGTTTCTAGAGAAATTTTTCATACGGGTGAAATGACCATTCTACCCCTAATTAGCAGGAAAAGTGGGGAGTAAATGCAAGGAAATTTCAAGGAGAATGCTTTGGGGTAGGGGTGTATTTGTAAAGAATTAAAGGGTAAAGATGGAATTTCTAAGAAAGTACATGGGCAAAATGGGAAAAAGTGCTTATTTATATGAGTTAATAAGGGTTGAGCCTTAGAGACCCTCCCATTCTCTACACCCCATACACTTCTACCACTCTCAATTTCTCTCAATTCTTCATCCTTTTTGTTAAGGAAATTGAGGGTTTTTGGTTGGTTTTTGACAAGGATTTGATCCTAAGCATCAAGAGGTAAGGATTCTTGCTCTAGTTATGAGATTAATTTGAGTAAATGTTGAATTCTTATAAAGCTTATGCTTAGGGTTTGAGAAAGAGAACAAGTCCAACAAAGATAGTGAGCTTTTGTGAAACTACTCAAGAAAAAGGTAAGTAAATCCAACTCAAGCTAAGATTTACGAAATCAAATGATTTGATATGCATGTATCGGTATATGAGTTGAGATTGATTATTGAGAATGAATCTATTGTTGAGTATATGACTTTTGATGAGTAGATTTAAGCCATGAGAAGTGGAGTTGGTATGATGGTGACCAAGAGAAGTTTGATTGAAGATTGAAGTGTATTTTCCTGGCCAGGATTTGTGATGAATCAAGGGAGTCTTACTCCAATTCTGGATGGTCCAAGAAAGAAGTAGAATTATGGTAAAATAGAATTTTTGTATGCATGTTTATTGTTTAATGAAATGTCTAAGAGAAGCATATGCATGAGTAAAGAAACTTCATTTTGTGCAACACTGCATATTTGCATTGCATAATTGCACCTAAGAAAAAAGCATGAGCCATCCACATGCATATATTTGCATATGCATAAGAACTCAAAGAAAGAATGAAGAATTTTTTAAGAATAAAGAGAAGGAAAGAAAAGCACTAAAGAAGTAAAGAAAGAAAAGTTCTAAAGAAGAGAAAACAATAGGTTGTTACGATGGGGAACCCGTGGGTGATAAGAAGAAGAATTTTCCACATACACGCTACCTTAATTGAGTGGCATAAGAAGAAGAAAGAATTTGTACAATCCACAAGAGTGCATGTAGATGAGGACTGTACTCACTCACACAGCCAGGGTTTCGAATCCATGATCAACCGAGTCCGATCGGTAAAGAATAAGAATAAGAATAAGAAAGAATGAGAAAAGAAAGAAGAGCTTGAGCAAGCAAGAAAAGAAACAGAATAAGAAATAGAAAGAAGAAAAGAAAACGCATGTTTATGCATTACTGCATATGCATTTCATTCATGCATGTTACCATGATTTCCATCATGGTTTGTGAGAATAAGAAAGAAAGAAAGAAAGAAAGAATAGAAAGAAAGAATAGAGATAAGTAGAAAGAAAGGAAAGAATAGTGAGAGCTAGAAATAGATAAAGAACAAAGAATGAATGAAGAAGAAAAGAATAAAGTAAGGAAAGAACCAAAGTGTAAGTCGCGGGGATAAAGGAGTAGAGGATTTACTTATTGAGCATTTTTGTGCTCACGCCGTTGTTTTTCCATGTTTTGTAGGGAATAGGTGAGAAGCAGTCGGATGGACGTCGACAAGCGGAGAGAAATGGTTTTACTGTCCACCATTGTAAAAGTTTTTGAATATGTGATTTTGCTATGTACAGAATAATATATGTTAAGTGAAGAAAAATTTTGGGCCCAACTACTTTTCATTTATTAAGTATGTACATTTTTCATAGTTTATTTTCTAAGTATACTAGTAGAAAAGAAGGTAGTACACAATTCGTTTGAGAAATGGATGGAAAATGGCTTGAAGAATAAACTTCTAGTTATTGAAGTTTAAGATTTAACATGATCAATTCTTATGATTATGAATTGATTATTAATGTATTGGTGTAATTAAGCCATAGACTAATGGTTACCCATTAGTTAGATGATATTTGAAAGATATACATGGTCATGGATGCAAATGCATGATTAATGTTATGAAATGGCATGAAGATGCAATGCAATATATGTTTTAAGATGATGAATGTGAGCAAGAGGTAATGTAAATGGATTGATAATCCATAGATTAATCAAAAGTATTAAGCTGCTCACTAAAACATGTATTTACATGCCGTAAGATGTTAGAGATGCATATAGATAGGATGAAAAACTCGTAAGCATATTCTCATATACCGGATGAGGAGAGATGAATATATGCCTTAGATGCCAAATAACGCGTAAACACGTCTTTCGATGATATGAGCTCTAGATGAATTTGAGCTAGATGAGAGGAAAGATGAATATATGCTTTAATGCTAAATAACGCGTAAGCACGCCTCCTGATGGTATGAACTTTAGATGAATTTGAGGTTAGATGATATGAAGTACTTAAGACGCTAAGAAAAATCCGATCGGCTAGACGTTAAATGATTCATATGCATTTAGTTGCATTACATGAGTTATGATGTTATTGACATCATGAGATGATTTGTACTCATGTTAGATAATATTTAGATGTTATGTCATGACATGTGATGTGTGTGCACAATGTTTACATACTTATTTGTATGTGTACACTTGATGTTTTATATGCCCATGGGGAAGATGATGAAAAGTATATGAGCTAGTAAAGAAAAGGAACCATACATAGATGCAAAAGAAGTGTGGTATGTGAATTAATGTGTTTGAATGAATGTCAAATAAGATACTTGGTATTAAATAGATCATTCCTTACTGAGTAATTAGCGCTCACCCTTTCATGGTTGAATATTTTACAGGTAATCCAGAAGCGAATGATGCTGAAGATAGCAAGGCTATGTGTGAGGGGAGATAATTTATTGTCATCCTGATGTTTTATCTTGATGTAAATGACAAATGTTTTTGAAACACCTTTTTAAAGTTTCCACCATATGAATGAAAATGGCATTAATACGATTTGATTGATTGATGCCCAAATGAATTCAAGTTGTTATTTTTATTTTATTTTTGAAGGTACAAATTTGGATCATGCGGTATATCTTATAGTAATTGTCTTGGACATTATTATTATTCTTGCACAAGTTTTCTAAATACAACTCATTCCCTAGACATGAATTCTCCAGATTCTCATTAAGGGATATGTAGAGGGTACCTGACTGGGAAGAGGTTTTACAATCCATTTTATAATAATTAATCAAACTAATTATATTGTTTAAAATCTAATTCTAGGAGATTCTCATAATTAAGTTAAAGTTGCTAGAAATTTCGATATGATTTAGGGGAAATAACAAGGAGACTTGGCTTTAGAATTTATTTTATGAGTATTATTTTTTGGGTTAATTTTATTTGTTAGATAAGTCTCAAGTGCCCTATATCTTTTAACAAAAATATTTTTCTTTTGATAACCATGGTGTTTGGACCAGTTTGTTTACATTTCAATTAATCTTAAGTCCATTTAACATCTTATAAACCAAATTGGTTATGTAAGTTATAAATGTGGTAGGGAATCACTTTGTGGGACTCGAACATTAGTTTTTCAGGTAACAATATCAAAATATCAAAAACAGTTATACCTCCTAAAAGTATAAATAAAAAAGAAATGCAGTTAAAATATCCCTAACAATATTAAAAACTCTCTAAAAATACTTAATATTAATTTTTATATACAAAATAATAATAATAATAATAACTACAAAATAATAATAATAATAATGTTGGCTGTGAAGAGGGTTAATTGGGTGAGTGGGGGCATAAATATAAAAGATTCAAATGTGGGTGTGCCTATCTCAATCATCTTTAATATGAATGAATGCTAATGTTTCAACACTGAATAGCGAGCAATTGATTCAATTTATCCAATAATTGATCTTTTTCTTTTAATCAAGAATGAATTTGCTTAACAAGATATTAATTATTGCCATTAGTTTTGTTATAAAAAGAAATGGAAACATCCACATTACTTGAGTTTGACATAGATGCTTTGAACTTAGCTATGGGGTAAAAAAAAAAAAAAAAAAAAAAAAAAAAAAAAAAAACCTTGAACTAGATGTTTATACTTTAATAAGACCCCATTCCAAATTTTAAGTTGGAAGACAACTCGTTACTCTTCATTTTCAAACTCATTAGGTTTTTGATGGGATTGAATTGAAAACTAGACCAACCAAATTCAATACCCTTACATGACATCTTTTGTAATTTATTTGAGGCTATTTCTTCATGCCAAAAAACTCTTCGAATGAATTATTGAATTTTATCCTTGAAGTTGAAACGGAGCGTACAAGGAGCCAATTAATTAATAACACGTAGGGAGAAGATCGTCAATTATCCCATCCACTTTTAAGAAAACTAATTTCTGAAGCTACGCCAACCACAAGGCTGCGACGCTTTACGGTGACGTGACACGTCCTTTCGGCAAACGCTAGCACAGTCATCAAAGGTCACGTCACTATTCGTCGGAGCATATTCTGGAACCCTTTGTCCCAATCTCGCGAGTACATTAATTATTACACTACTTGCTCTCTCTAACGCTCACATGTCAATCGCTTATTCCTCCACTGAACTTGCGGAGCACCTAGACCCCGACACGCTTCCGCATCCAAGTGGGCTGTCTACCTGATCTGCGGTAGAAACCGGATATAAGGATATTATCCTGAGCTGAGTCAGCTGACGCCACAAAACCACGTGTGAATAAACACGTCAAGCAGCTTGGCAGCCGCGAATTCCAACGTTAAACGATGTCTGATGAGGACCCCACGAGGTCGACCCTATGCGGAGCCGGCTGTTGAAAAAGTGGAGAGGCTACAGTGACAGCAGACAAGAGGACCACTTGTACAACTGACATGTACCTGCGGGCTCTATGCAACCATACAAAATGTACAATTAGGTAACATTTATTCGGGGTTTTTATTTTATTTTTATTATTGTCATTATTTTGAAATTAAAAACAATCGATAATATTATTGGGGCTTGCATCTTTATGAGGTTGGAGAAATAAAAAATTCTCATAATTGTTATGAAATTTCAATTTTTAATGTTGCGGGATTTTTTTTTTTAATTTAGGAAAATGTGGTAAATTTATCTTGATTTAATTAGTGTTGATACAAAAATCTGCACAACCAGTGAGATCCGATCGACCTTATCGGGATCGAAACTGATGTGTGTGATACGCGTAATCAACGATAAGTGAATGGTAATGTTAGAAAATAAGTGACAAAGAGAACTTTTAGACTGGTTCGGCGAAATTAACTGCCTACGTCCACTGTGTTTGTTATATACTGTGGAGAGCTTACAATGTAGTTTTAATCAGAATTCGTATCTCCCTCTTATCATTTTTGGGGTATATATACAAGATTACAAAAGAAATAGCAAAATTAGAGGACTACAAATGATTTGAATCCAATTCGATATCCTTGCGATTGAATGCTATGTTTCGCAACGATAACGTGGATCCAGTCATTCTCGCGATATCCGATATCGAAGTAATCTGAGATTGATTGATAATTCTTGAGGATTGATTAATTCTTGAGATTGTCCAAGACTACCTTGTGTTGGGTCGAGTACGGCTCGATGAGCTTATGTTGGGTCGATTAATCATAGTCGCCAAGGTCATTCTAGTCGAACTATATCCTGCATCAGCCCGAGCTTGGTAGAAAAACCACACAAAAACATCGCCCCTAGTATTCGATGCTTGTTTCGGGCTTCGAGACATCGCTTGATCTGACATCAAACTTGGTTCATGTGGGTCTCTAAGAGCATGCTCGATTTGGCTTCCACCGAACCTTACGTCTGGTCGACGTTCTTCACACTTGGAAATTATTACTTGCGCCACTGTCAAAACTTAGAATACAAAAAGTCAGGGTATAAATGTATTTCCGCGTGGTCGTGTCGCATTAAATGCGGCAGCCTTTGTTAGTTAAGTTTCGTCGCGCGTGCTCATTGATAACTGTTCAAGTGCGAAGTTGAGACGTCGTGCGGCGACAGTTATCATTTTTGACAATTCGTCGCACCTTGTGGATGGTCGACATGTGGCCACATCCAAGGGATGAGATTGCTCAACAAAGAAGGGCTAGGATCAGTGTGAATCGATGATCGAGATTAGGGGTGAGCGGTTCGGTACCTTGCATTTTTCGGGGGAACTGAAATCGGAATGCATAGTGCAGTTCCCAAAAAAAGCAAACCGGAACCGCACCGTCCAAGTTCTTAAATTCAAGGAACTAGAACCTAAAATGCAGGTTCCGGTTCCTTTCCGGGTACCTGTAAAAAATAAATTACCCCCTATTAGTTTAAAATGACAAAATACCTTAAAAGTTTACAAATGCACCCCTAACAAATTTTGATACTCATTCATTTGTCTCCAATGTAATCATAATACTCTAATCTCTAGGCAAACACGAATTCAATCAATTCATCACAATTCAAAAAATTCTCAATCAAAACCAAGACACAAAACATTATTATCTGTAAATTGTTAATTTATGTATAAATTGTTAATGTTATAATGTAATATAATAATATTGTAATTAATTAAGTAATTATTTAATTATAATGTAATGTTAAATTAATTAAGTAATCATACTATACTGTATAATATAATGTTTAAATTAATTAAATTTCTAATATTTAATTAAATATTTACTAATGTTTACAAGAATGTTATAATTAATTAAAACCATACTATAAATTTATAATTTAATATTACATTAATTAGATTTTTAACCATTTAATTAAGTAATCATTAACTATGTAATGCTATAATTAATTAAGTGATCATAATCTAATGTAATGTAAATAAATTATAATTAATTACGTAATAATTTAATTAAGTAATCATTTGTTTATAATGTAATGTTACAATTAATTAAGTAATCGTACTATAAATTTATATGTAATTGTTATATGTTATAATTAATTAAATTTCTAATCATTAATAATTATTGTGCTAATGTTTATGTAGTAATTATTAATGTTTAAATATAATGTCATAATTAATTAAGTATCTTTAATATATAATGTTATAATTAATTATGTGATCATACTATAAGTAATGTTAAATAAATTAATAATCATACTATAAATCTATAATTTAATATTATAATTAATTAAATTTTAATCATTAATTAATATACTAATGTTTATAATGGAATGTTATAACTGATAGTAATTATACTATAATCTATAATGAAAATGTTATAATTGATTAAATAATCATACTATAATCTATAATGTAATATAATAATTAATTAAATTTTTAATCATTTAATTATGTAATAAATGTAATAATTACTAATGTTTATAATGTAATGTTGTAAATTATAACTAATTAAGTAATAATTTAACTATGTAATGTTATAATATTAAGTGATCATAAAATTTAAGTAATAATTAATATTTAATTATTAAATAATTATTTAACTATATATAATGCTTAATAATTAAATTTCTAATCATTTAATTAAGTAATTATTGTTATAATGTAATGTTATCATTAATGTTTATAATATAATGTCAAATCAATTAAAAATCATGAATTATAAATATTATAATAATTATTAATTTATATAATGAATTAAGTAATTATACTATAAATCTTTAATAATATTATAATTAATTGTTTATAATAGATGTTATAATTAATTAAGTAATCAATTATATATATAATGTTACAATTAATTAAGTAATCGTACTATAAATTTATAATGTAATGTTATAATTAATTAAATTTATAATCATTTAATTAAGTATTGTGCTCATGTTTATGTAGTAAATTAGTAATTACTAATGTTTATAATATAATGTCATAATCAATTAAGTAATTATTTAATTATGTAATGTTATAATTAATTATGTGATCATATTATAATGTAATGTTATAGTGAATTAAGTAATAATACTATAAATCTTTAATGTAATATTATAATTAATTAAAATTTTAATCATTTAATTAAGTAATGTAATAATATAATAAATTACTAATGTTTATAATGTAATGTTATAAATTTATAATTAATTAAGTAATTATTTAACTATGTAATGCTATAATTAATTAAGTGATCATAATATAATGTAATGTAATAATGTTATAATTTAATTAAGTAATTATTTAACTATAATGTAATACTTAATTAATTAAATTTCTAATCATTTAATTAAGTAATCATTTGTTTATAATATAATGTTATAATTAATTATTTAATCATACTATAATGAAATGTTATAATGAATTAAGTAATCATCCTATAAATCTTTAATATAATATTATAATTAATTTGTTTATCATAGAATGTTATAATTAATTAAGTAATCATTTAATTAATGTTACAATTAATTAAGTAATCGTACTGTAAATTTATAATGTAATGTTGTAATTAATTAAATATCTAATTATTTAATTAAATATTGTACTAATGTTTATGTGGTAAATTAGTAATTACTAATGTTTATAATATAATGTCATAATTAATTAAGTAATCATTTAATTATGTAATGTTATAATTAATTATGTGACCATACTATAATGTAATGTTATAATGAATTAAGTAATCATACTATAAATCTTTAATGTAATATTATAACTAATTAAATTTTTAATCATTTAATTAAATATTGTACCAATGTTTGTAATGAAATGTTATAATTAATTAAGTAATTAACTAATTATACTATAAATGTATACTGTAATGTTATAATTAATTAAATTTCTAATTATTTAATTAAGTAATATACTAAATGTTATAAATCAATTAATTAAGTAGTAATCAATTAATGTAATGCTACAATTAATTATACTATAAATCAATTAAGTAATGTCATAAAATTATAATTAATTAAGTAATCATTTAACTATAATGTAATATTATAATTAATTAAATATGACATTTAACTAGTAATTAAATTTATTAATGTTTATCAATTTATCATATATAATTAATTAATTGCTAATTTACTATAGATATACTTAGAACTTGATAATTGAAATAAATAACTAAATATATTATTATTCAATCAAATATACTATTTTATTCAAAAATGATTATTTTAATAACATTAAAACACTTTTAATTGGATTCTAATTCCAATTATACACTTAAGTAATCAAAACTTTAATATTAATATATTATAATATATTAAAGTTTTTAATATAGTGTAGTTTATATGTAATAAGTATCATTGTATATTTATTTAATTAGGTTATTCTAAAATTTTAATTTTTTTATATTTAAAATAATGAAACCCCCCATTATTCACAAATATTTCATTGGAGCTCAAATTTCAAAATAGGTTCCAAAACAAGTTCCAAAATAGGTTCTAAAACAGGTTCCAAAAATCAGTTCCAAATATGTTCCAAATTGGGTACTCGCTACAGGTTCCAAACTGGGTACCCGTTTCAGGTTCTTTTTCCAGGTTTTGGTTCTCGTTCCTCTACACATAAGAACCAGAACTGGAACTGAAACCGAAACCGCACAGTGTCGGTTCCAATAAAATGGAACTGGAACCTACACACACAGTGTCGATTCCAGGTAGGTTCCGGTTCTGGTTCTGGTTCCAGTTCAACCCGCTACCCGTGCTCACCCCTAGTTGAGATTGAGTTTTGCCCTTTCGTCTTCCATGAAAAAGTCACTCTAAAAGGTGGCGAATATTCATAACAGTCATTCTAAAAGTTCTTCCACCCTTCTGCTTTTCTTTGTCGTTGCTTTTACGTCGTCACGGTGACCTTTCTTACGAGTTCTCAGCACGCTTCTTTATTCCGGTAAGACTTCTTTCTCTTCCTTGCTCATTTTTCTGACTTTTGTACTAAAGGGTGGTTGCTGTAGTGGCCACATTGGATGTTTTAAGATTTTAGTTGGGTTTTTGGGGTGCGTTTCCAACGGTCTCGGGTTTTAAAAGGGTTTAATCGCAGTGGCCGTCGGTGTCCTAGGTAGGTCGCGTGACTTCATTGTGTTTCGCAAGCTATTTTGGGTGCTTGAGATGGAAGCGAATGTGAAATGGTCGCCAAGTTGTTCGAGTTTTAACACATGTTCGCTTCTTTTTTCAGGTACATAGAGTTGAGTTATGACCATGTCCTCGTCTAGCAGTCGCACAATAGATAGAATGTTCGATTCACCGGTTGGCTCGGTAGTACTAGGGGATGTGTCCCCCTAGATATCTGAAGAGTTTGTTACCAGAAGCTCGGACCCCGACGCTGCGGGCTTGTTCTATCGTGCTTCGATCCAACTGGCTCAATCCCCGCTGTCTCTAGTTCACAGGCTACGAAAAGAGCCACAATCCTTGATCACCCTCGGGGATCTTGAACGCATCAGGGTGGCCTATGCGCTGCATCTCAACTTGATAGCCTCGGGAGAACACTCTCAGAAGAACCCTCTAGCTAGATGGGTGGCAACTTCTGAGACTCTCCTCAGGTGCGGGGTATCCATTCCCCCACACCCTTTCATCGATAAAAGTGTTGAGAAGATTTGACATCGCTCCTTTCCAACTGATGGCCAATTCCTACTTAATCATTACCGGGGTATACATCGCGTACATGATTGTTGAGCTCGGTGAGCCGTCCGTCGAAGAGCTTGTTGATGGGAATGCAAAATGTCATACTTACCCCCCTTAATGTCTAGTCTTTTATACTTTTTTTCTGCCTAAATATACTCATTATTATTCTATTTTGATTTAGGATGCAAATGGAGGCGTTAATTGCAAAACGGAACTAATTAAGTGAATTCGGATAGTTTCGACGTTGTTTCGTAATCTGGGCATAACGCTCTCATCCGAGCTCCGATTGAGATGATTCAAAATGCTGTGGAACGATAAGAAATAGATATACAACTTTCACGTTTTGAGTTTGGAGAGATACTCGCTGCATCAAGGTTGTAATCAAGCTTGAAGTTGACGCATCTGCACTGGACGTCCTGGAACATTCTGCCTTGTCATGCAAATCAATTGGGCAATTTATTATTGGAGACATGTGGCACGCAAGTTACAGCTCGAAATCACCATTTTCCTATTTTGTATTAAGACTTTATTTTATTTCCAATTAATTAGATTAGGATAAATGTTATTTTAGGATAGGAGAATATTTCTTTTAGGAGATTGAGTGGGATTCGAATTCTAAAACTGGATTTTTGCAAAGGGATCAGATTAGGGTTTTTGAGGGGGACCACGTCTCTGTCTTCTCTATTCTGGAATTTTTCTTTCTCTTGAGTTTTTGTTATGGCCATGAGCGGCTAGAACTTTTGTAACTTGGTCGAAGGAAACGAAGGCCTCGGAATCATTAAACTGTGAGATCTAATATATTTTTCTTAGTGTTCAATTTTCATGTTTGAGTATTGGATGTTTTTCTATGCCTAATTTTATGATTGTTTCGTTTAATTACTAGGGAGGCCTACTAGTTTATTAATTGTTGCAATCTACTGCTAAGTTAGATATCAAATCCGTAATTGTTTGATCCCTCTAACTTGTGAAGCAATTAGGGTTAATAATTCGCTGCGTCAGGAATTAGTAATCTTAAGAAGAACATTCAACTAAATTAAATACAACCGCTTGTGTTTGTGTTGTTTAGCTTCATCGATTTCTCTAATTCTTAAGGCTGCCACTAGATTAAATCTTGAGCGCTTGTCTAGGGTTGTTTAGTGGTAAGATTAATTAAGATCGCTTGTTTCTTGATTAATTACAATTAAGGAGAGATAGGAAAATAGTTCCAACGGTGAATATTCAGGTATGGATTGATTTAATTTTGCATCAATGATCAGTTGTAAGATTCCGATGGCGGATGTTGTCTGAGACCAAGTTTTGTTATATTAATTGATTTCGATTTAAATTGTTTTTGTTTTGATTTTTGCTAAGACTATTTTCTGTTTCACTCAAACCCCCCCAGCCTTGTTCACATGATCGAAAATTTGGCTAGACACTCTTCGTGGGATCGACCCTTGCTTACCCTATTTATAGTTTAGTAGTTAGGTTAGAAAGGTTATTAATCTTGGTTGCCTACGACAGCACACCACTTGTACACTTGTACAGGCTCAAAAAGAGGTAAGGCCAAACGTACTACCTTTCTAAGGCAAGGAAAGTACGTTTCAACGGGCTGATTGATGTCCCGAAGAAGGTCCTACACTAGGATTCCCAATTCTTCTTCTACGAAACCGGGATGAGCGGTGTTTTCGCTCTGGAAGCGAGAAAAAAGGCTTTGGTCGCTCGTGTACACCAAGAAAAATTTTGAGCTTTGCTTCATTATCTAATCGAATTACTTTCGATTGCAGTTAACGTTGAGCAGAACTATCTCCCTACGGTGAGCTTGCAAAGGCTGCAGTGTTTCAGCGATCTTCCTGACAATTCGTGCAACGTCCACGAGCTTCTTACGCTTTCTCATCTAAAGGTGTATAACTTTTATAGGGACGAGGCTAGATTTTTAGCACTCTTGAAAAAAGCAAGTTGTTGCTTGCTCACGTTTGATTTCCTGGGCAAATTGTTCGCTAACTTGTTTTCCTTTTTCCTTGCAGAAATGTGGGCTGAAAAATCCAAGGGCCTTAAAAGGAAAATGGTAGTGTCGGTGGCTACCCAGAAGGTGTCTACTGCTTCGATGGCAAAACAACCCGCAGATGTTACCGGCATGAAGTACGTTGGAGGCGAGCTGGCGGAGGGCCCAAGCGCTAAGAAATTCGCGATCGCCTTTAAGGCGATTGGTGAGAAGAGAGGCAACAGGCCCCTTAAGGGGCCAGCAATGAAAATGTCTGACCCAACTGTAGGCTCGGGAAAAGGTAAAGCATCCGAGCAGCACGATGGCTTAGGGAAGAAATAGGTGATCGAGCCTCATGGGGGCTTGGGCAAAGAGGTCGCCACACATGCTAGTAGCCTTCAGAAAAGCGCGGCCAAGAAGAAGCTTGCCCTTGCGGATGTGGCAGCTGCTCAAATGGGGAGTAGACCTGGCCTGTCCAAGCCAAATGATAGGGGGACGGGCGAAGCGACCGAGGCTGAAGTCAACGCTCTAATCAACCAACTCTCTGACCATATTGGTGTTGGGGCCGCGGTGGCCAGAGATTATGTCACCCCTGAAAGAAAACCATGAAGAGGTGGCAGAAAATGTTGATTGAAAGCATGCAAAGAGTTGGATTAATAGGATTAAAAAATTTTCAAATAAAACTTGAAAACATTATACCTTCTCCTTTGCTTAAGTTTGATGAAGCCAAGATTCAAAAGGATGAATCCTCCACACTTTAACACCACCTTGAGAGAGTGAGAGAGTGATCGAACCTAAGAGAGAGAGATTGTTTTTCTTTTTGAGTGAACAAAATGAATCCTTAACCTAAAATGCAACCATTTGCATTTATATATACATGGGTCATTCTGTAATTAGTTGTTTTTCACTTCTATGCCCCAATAAAATCTTATTTTAAAAGGAGTCGAAGTATTTATTATTTTACCCTTTGAATAATCAATATTATTCAAGGGCCCATGTAAACTAAACTAGTTTACATTAACAACCCACAAGTTTAGCCTTTTGCCCTTTAACTATTAAAATGTTATTTTAGTTCATCTGATTTATCTTAACGCTTTAAGATGTAATAATTAAATACAATTAATTATTGCTTGGCCATTTTAACCCTTAAAATGTCACAAATAATTTTCTATATAACTATTACCATAGAAATCCTGCCATTACCCTCGGAAGGTGCTAGCCCTCTTCGGATAATCATTTCTCTCTCTTATTCTTCTCTAACTTCTCAAGGTTATTGGTGTGATCATGTAGGTCCACCGTGGATTAGCCGTGAGCCAGTTCTGGATAAATCCAGAAACCTGTCCGGAGGCCTAACGACTATGGTAAACATCTAGCAATGTGCCATAGTCCCTAAACCACGATGAAGAAATACTTCATCGAACCCATTTTAGATCATATGTACCATGCATGTCCTTTCATTGATATATCCTGATCGAGTACGGATTCATGGAACGCCAAAATCCTAAACTCGATCTTCTACCGAATCGTCAATCAATATGTTCGGAACTCGTCATCATGAACTTGCTTTCGTATGACTAATAATAGACTCTGACCAAAGATTCTGATTTTCAACATTTATCGATGTTCGTCCAGGAACTCGAATCCGGATGGAGTTAGAGGTACTCCTGATCCTATATTTCCAAGTCAATGGATCCCTTCTTGACCATCGTTCGTTTCTGTATATGAACAACACATGACCAAATAGGCTTTATCATACGAAACATGACTAGTCTCGTACTTGTACACCATATGACCCATATGCATCCATATCGGATCCAACCACAATGTCTCATGTCAAAGGACTATATCGTGCACTGATATAACCAAACAATAAATCATTGACTACATGCTTTTCCAAGTGATTTGTCGTTTTTCGGTCACATTCGAAAAACAGTTCACTAATCGCTAAGCCATACCAATGCCCTAGTAACATGACTATCATTGTCATCCATACTTATATCAACTCATGATATCTTTCGGAAGCATCCAGTATGCCTACTATGCAATATAGTTGCCCAAATTATATTGCTTCCGTAGGGAACCCTTTTGATAATTCATTTACCGATTAAATGAATCATCTGGACAATTCATATACTTATTTTATTTTAAATGTATGATTTAATAAAGGAAGCAATTTATATATATGAATTGAAGAACTCTTTCTTTTATTATTTATGATATATTGATACAAGACAAAATTTTCTTAAATCGACAACACGAATGGTTTTTAGGGCATACACTAATATACAGTAACAACCCTGGGAACATTCGCGGCCATCAAGGACTCGGCTCCCTCCCAGATATTGGCCTTAACCTGTAGCTATGCGGCTAAGGTACTGATAACTCGTTTCCCTTTTTTCTGAATGCTATTCTTGTTTCTTGCTTGCTTCTCACCTTTTCATTTTCAAGCTGCCATGGCAAGCCGACTTCTGTACGAAGAATGCGGCCAAACATTGGAGGGAACTCAGAAAGGATGGATGCTCGCAGAAATGGTAAAAGAGGATGCCTTGGCCAGGGCCGAGGTTGCGGAGAAGGAGAAAAAGGCTAGGTAAGCCAAACTTGAGCGCCTCAAGGAGGAAGTTGTGGCCTTTAGGGTCAAGGAAAAGGAGTTCCTTGACAAACTCAAGGCGAGCGAGGCTGCTTGGAGTAAGGCTGAAGCTAAGGCAGCAGAGGCTGACAAGAGTTTGGCTCAGCAGCGAGGAGCCATCAACAAGCTAAACTCTGAGCTTTCCTCGGCCCAGAAAGCAGCAACGAGCTGGAAGGCCAAATTCAAGCAGGCTTCGCTTGACGTTAGCCAAGAAACGGTAGGTCAGCAAAATGCCAAAGCTGAGGCCGAGCAACTCAGGCATAGGATTGAGGATCTGGACGAAGCCGTCACTACCCAATCCTAGGAAACGTCGGTCTTCCTCGTGCAGAAATTATGGAAGGCTCATTCGTCAATCTATTTTGCCTTCCTTCCACGAGCTTATCAGAAAGAGGTTGAAAGGATGAAGGTTGAGACCTAGAGGATGACCTATGTGTACTTAGATGACTCCGGGAATGTCGGCGAGGGCCATAAAGAGGTCGGAGAAGGTGGTGAGGAAGTGGGTCCCAAGCTAGAGGTCGAAGACCTGGATCCTCTAACCAAAGTCCTTTCAAGCGAGGTTCCCGGACATGAGGTTGAAGACGAACGCCCTGCTCCCCCACCAACCTGAAGAATCTTAGTTTTTTTTTTTTTTGTTGTTTTTTTTATATTGCCCAAATGTAACTAAAATTCTAGTTAATGAAAGAACATTTTTTAACTTTTCTTGTTCCAACAATGATTGTTTCATTTATGCGGAGTCATTTAATTTGTCCTAATCGGACTTTCCGAATTTTGCTCCAAGTCATGCGTAGTTCGCCTCTTTAGGAGTTTTCAGATTTTTTGCAAAAAGATATTTTTGCTACGTTTGGCATCGATTTCGGACTCATTGTCATTTTTGGGCTTTTGTCACCGGCTTAAGGCCGATTTTTTTCCAACATGCTTTTTCTTGGAATTTTCCAAGTTTAACTTCCTTGACCTGGGATTTTCAATCCCGATTTATGCGAGGAAATCTGATGCGACGATAAACTTCGATTTTAGACTTTACTGTCCCTTTCAAGTTCTTTGGTTGCCAGCTTAGAGCCAATTTCCTTCGATGTGTTTTTTCCTTAATTTAAAACTCAAGTTTTACTTCGTCGATTTAGGATGTTTTATCCTTAAAGAGTTGGATTTTGGCGTGGCTTTTTCGAAGTAAGCTGCCTTTCTCGAACTCTTGACTCCGAGTTTTCTTTTGGAATTTCATCTCATAGGTCGCGGTTTATTGATCGGTATTTAATATGTTGACGAACAAAAAAATGTAAATTATGAACAAAGCAAGTATTGAATAATACCTCTCTTATTGATCAAGTGTTTCAGCCGTAAATAACCTTACAACAAGTGTAGTTCATAGAAATAAATAGAACCCGAGCTGCTTATTGGTAATACCTTTGCAAGTGCTCGACGTTCCAAGCTCACATTATTGCTTTGCCATTGAGGCGTTCCAAGTGGAAAGATCCTAGTGTGAGCTTTTCGAAGATCTTGAAGGGACCTTCCCACCTGGGTCCCCGTGCCCTTGAGTTTGGGTTTTAGGTACCCTGGACGACCTTCCTGAGAACCAGATTGCCCACTTCAAAGTCCCTGTTTCTGACTTTGGTATAAAAATACCGCTTGGCCTGCTGTTGATAAGAGGCGAGCCTTAACTGAGATTTAGCCCGATATTCTTTGATCAAATCTAACCTCAAGCAGAGTAGGTCTTCGTTGGCTTCTTCTTCAAAGATTTCTCTTCAGAACGAACTGATTCCTACTTTGACTGGGACCATTGCTTCACATCCTTAAGACAACGAAAATGGGGTCTTGCCCATCGAGCTTTTGATAGTCATTCTATAAGACCATAGAGCTTCCGACAGCTCGTCGGCCTATCTCCTTTTAAGGTCGTCGAGCTTTTTCTTTATGGTGTGCTTGATTACTTTGTTCATAGCTTCTACTTGTCCTTTGGCTTGAGGTCAGTAGACAGTTGTGAAACTCTTTTTGATACCGAGCTGTTCGTAAAAGGTCTTGAAGTCTTCGCTGTCGAACTATTTCCCATTGTTGGTTATTATTGTGTGTGTGGGAATTCCAAACTGACAAATGATGCTCTTATAGACAAAGTCTTTTAACCTGTTCAACATTATTGTCGCCAATGGCTCGACTTTCGCTCACTTGGTAAAGTAATCTATGGTGACAATAACAAACTTAACGCCTCATTTTCCCTAAGGTAAGGGGCCAATAAGGTCGATGCCCCAGATCACGAATGGCCAAGGGCTTGTTAGAGTGGTCAATTCTTATAGGGGAGCTCGCGGAATGTCTACAAATCTCTGGCATCTGTCACATTTGCGAACGTAGTCTGTCGTATCATCATAAACTGTTGACCAATATTATCCCTGGCGGAGTACCTTGTAAGCTAGAGATCTGCCCCCTGCATGGTTTTCGCAAATGCCCTCATGTATCTCCCTTAGAACATAATTTGTATAGTCGTGGTTAATACATCACATCAATGGTACATTAAAGCCTCGCTTGTACAGTTTATCGTTCACGAACGTATACCGAGCTGCTTTTGTGCAGTACTCTAGGTTCGGTTTTGTCCTCTAGCAGTGTGCCATCCTTCAAGTAAACGATGATTACATCCATCCAGCTATACCTTTGACTTGTGGCTAACACCAGATCTTGTGAAATGGATATGCTTGATTTCAGGAGGGATTTAACAGGGATTGAATCGGCCTTCTCATTGTTCATTGTAGAGGCCAGGCAAGCCAGTGCATCTGCCCGCGAGTTTCTTTCCTTGGGATCTGGTGGATGGTAAACGATCTAAACTGTCTGAACTTGCTCTCCACTTGCTGGAGGTAAGATCTCATCCTGTCTTCCTTTACCTGGTACTCCTTGGTAACTTGATGGACCACGAGCTATGAGTTACTATAGATCTTGATGGACTCTACCCTCATTTCTCTAGCGAGACAAAGACCTGCTAGCAATGCCTCATATTCAAAGTTGTTATTGGAGGCGTTGAACCCGAACCTTATTGCAGCTCTGACTGGATCTCCCTTCGGACTTTCGAGCAAGAGGCCCACTCCTGCCCCCTTCTCATTTGAGGAGTCATCTATATATAGAGTCCATAGCCATAAGTCATCACTCTTTAGTTTCTATTGCTTGATCTCTTCCAAGGTATCTATCTCTAGTGGGCTTGGCTTAGCGTTTGGCTGATAAGAGAACTCAGATAAAAAGTCCGCCACGGCTTGGCCTTTGATTAACATCCTTGGGATATACTTAATGTCGTGTTGACTCATCTCCACTATCCACTAGATTAGTCTACCCGATGCCTCGGGCTTCTGTATTATTTTTTTCAAATGGAAGTTCATCAGCACATGGATGAAGTGTGCCTGGAAATAGGGTCTCAACTTCCTAGCGGCAACAACAAGGGCGTAGGCAAGCTTTTCCATCTATGGGTATCTTCTCTCTGCGTCGATAAGTCTCTTGTTCACATAGTACATAGGCCATTGTATTTCTCCCTCTTTGCGTACCAACGCCGTGCTAACAACAGATTTGGATACCGATAGATACAGTAGTAGTGGCCCACCCTGGATAGGCTTTGACAATAAGAAGGGTTGTCTGAGGTGTTCTTTCAGCTTTTAGAAGGCTTTCACACACTCCTCTATCCATTTGAAACCTTTCTTCCCCTTCAAGATCTCAAAAAATGGTAAACACCTGTCAGTGGCTCGAGAAACGAACCTGCTGAACGCGGCCACACCTCTAGTCAGACTCTGTAGCTGTTTAATGCTAGTCGGGCTTTTCATGTCGAGCAAAGCCTGAATATTCTTTAGGTTAGCTTCCATACCCCGTTGGTTTATGCAGAAGCCTAGGAATTTTTTTAAGCTCACTCCGAAAGCACATTTCAATGGATTGAGCTTCCTTTGATACTTTCTGAGGATGTCGAACATTTCCCCCAGGTGCTCAATATAGTTTTCGACAACCTTTGATTTGACGAGCATATCGTTGATGTATACTTCTATGGAATGACCAATTTGATTGACGAACATCTTGTTCACTAAACGTTGGCAGGTCGCGATAGCGTTCTTAAGGCCAAATGACATAACCATGTAATAATAAATTTCACGGTCAGTAACAAAAGAAGTATGCTCTTCGTCGGGCTGGTACATCGGGATCTAGTTATATCTCGAGCATGCATCCATAAGGCTATGTAGTGCGTTTCCCGCTGTTGCATCTATAGGCTGGTCGATCTGTGGTTGCGAAAAGCTGTCTTTCGGACAGGCTTTGTTTAGATTTGTGAAGTTAACGCAAGTCCGCCACTTGCCATTCGGTTTCTTGACTAGGATAGGGTTGGCGAGCCAGTCCAGGTACCTGACTTCCCTGATGAAGTTGATCCCGACCATATCAGTGTGCACCCATGCGAATACGTCGAGGTTTTTCTTCAGAAACTCGACCAGATTATCGGCCATCATTCTACTCAAGCTGCTGCCGATCTTTAGTATACGAGTTGGATCCTCCTCGCTAACACTGACTCCTATCAGCTCCTCGGTTGGTTCCGCAATGGACTCTTCTTTGTGGCTGCGAAGATCTCTGGAGTCTTCTAGCAGTCCGGGTTTGGCTTGGATTCTACGATGATCATTGTCTTTGGGTGCGGCCATTTCTATGCGGCGTTTATTACCCGATTATAACATTCTCATGATTCTTTGGTGTAGCTCCTGACTATCGGGATCCCTCGGGAGTTAGAAATCTCATTGCTTGGCAGCGCACTAACGTGACTGCACTCAAGTCATCCAGGATTGGCCTTCCGAGGATGACATTATACGTGGTCGGGTAGTCCACTACCAGGAATTCAGCCATCACAGTTCTGACCTTTGGTTTGGCCCCCAGAGTTACGGGGGAGGTCGATAGTACCTTTGGGAATCAGGCTGTCCCCGGTGAACCCATAGAGCTGCGAAGGGCACGCTCGTAGATTCCTTTATGTGAATCCCATTCCTTGGAAGGCTCCTAAGAAAATAACATTCATTGTGCTCCCATTGTCGACCATAACCTTTAATACTCTTGCGTTGTCAATCCTTGCTGCGATTACAATCGCGTCATGATTGTGACGAGGGGATGTTTCGCACTCGTCGACTGTGAACCCCACTATCTTGCTTTCTTGTTTAGGTTGCTTGGGCGACTTCTGTTTGCAACTCATTATTCAAGGGACTGAGTTCGTCCTGGCCTCCCGAGCGTATTGCTCGCAGGCTTGCCTCGAGCTTCTTGCTATATCCAATCTTTCGTAGATTATATTCACAAAGACCTGGTTACTTTGCTCGCCAGGATTCTCTCGAGCTGGTTGTGCCTTAACAAATTCTTTCAAATGACCTTTTCTTATCAAGTCCTCAATGGCATGCTTCAGAGCTCGACAGTTATTCGTATTGTGCTTGACATCCCTGTGATACCGACAATATTTTTGTCGATCTCTTCTTCCTGGAGCCCCCCTTATTCTTCCTGGAGTAGGCAACCTCTTCGCCTCTCGGGATACCTTAAAGATGTGGCCGATGTCTTGAGATACTATGGGAAAAGCTGCCTGTCTACGTGGTTATCTACTCTCTGTTTTTTTAGGAATCTGTTGCAATCCTTGTCGTTGTGGTCTTGGCCACTACGCTTATCCGAGGGACGATCTTTTCTCTTGTCCGAGGCCATCTGTGTCGAGCTTCTGGCCAATGCAGCTAACGAGCTTTCTACTCGTTGGTATTTTTCGGCCATCTAGCATAATTTGGCCAGGCTCACATGGTCTTCGCTCTGGAGCTCTTTCCATAGCTCCATGTTAGGCCTGATCCCTACAATCAGGAGAGTTCGAATGGATTCTTTAGGGGCATTACCGACTTTTGCCTGCTCATTCTAGAATCTTGTCAAATACAAGGTTAGTGATTCGTCTCGCTCTTGGCGAATGTTGCTCAAGTAGCTGAGCGACATTGCGAACTGTCTCCACGCTCGAAACTATTGCAGATAAAAGGCGGAGAATTCTTGCCAAGAGTTGATGGAGTTCGCCTTTAGCCGTTTGTACCACCTCTTGGCATTTTCGACTAATGTGACTATGAAGCACAGACATTTTGCTAAGTCACTGACCTGATGCAGCTCCATCAGGTCATTAAAGTTGTCGAGGTGATCTTTGGGGTCCCTTCTCTCGTCGAACTTGCTTTCTGGTGCCCTGAATCCTTATGGGAGTGGGGCCTGTCAAACTTCCTCCATAAAGGGGGAATTTACTATTTCTTCCGCCAGGTTATTCTAGCGAGCTTTTAGATCATCGAGCATCTTTTGCATGTGATCCAAGTCTTCATTTTAGTTTCCCTAGTTGGCTCTGTTAAGCTGTACCTCGAGCAAATAGGTTCGTAAGTCTGTTGCTTGTGAAACTCCTCTGATGTGCATGTTGATACGTGAGGTCGATTCATGATGGCTGGGTTGGTAGGTGCTATCATGCTCGTCAGTACGTTGCTTGTGATGTCTATCATAACCAGAATGTCGATCATTAGCAGATTGACGCACATGGCTCGCTTCGCGAGCCTGCAAAGATCGATCTTGCCTTGGGCGTGGGTTAAAATTGGCACGTTGACGCTGGGGATACCACTGAGCTTCTCGGTGGTGTCCGTCGCCTTCACTTTCCCTCAACGGCTATTTCCCCGATCGCCTCCAAGGGTTTGTTTGCTTGCAAGACTCTTGTTCGTGCATAAGGAGTTGCCTGCGAGGTTGGCGATGTTGATCGCCCCCTGGTGGTGACGAAACAGATTATCGACCTATAGAATTCATACCTGTTGGGGTAACGTTTGTGAAGCACAGCTAGTCGGGGTTCTAGGCGACTGGTTGTTGGTTCTTCAGCTCAGCCACGTTCTGTTTTGATCATCTCCATCAGCTGGCCATTCTCAGGATTTGATCTCCTTACCCCTTGATTGTTTTCGGCGTGCTGAGTCGACAGCACTGGTGGTCAGCGTCCAGTGTTCTCCTGTTGCACCTCTTGGTGGGCGGCTTCCATGTTCTCGTGATTTCCGGTGGTAGTTCTTGATATGGTGAACACCATTTTGGTCTTGGGGTAGGTACATCGCGGTGAACGTTTGCTGGGATCTTTGAAATAGTGGTGGAGGCCCTCATTCTAGCACCAAAATGTTGATACAGAAATTTACACCAACCAGTAAGATCCAATCGACCTTGTCGGGATCGAAACTGATGTGTGCGTGATTACAGGTAATCAACAATGAGTGAATGGTAATGCTAGACAATAAGTGACAAAGAGAACTTTCAAAGTGGTTCGGCAAAGTTAACTGCCTACGTCCACTGTGTTTTAATTATATACTGTGAGAGCTTACAATGTAGTTTTAATCTAGAATTCGAATCCCCCTCCTTATCATTTTAGAGGGTATATATACAAGATTTACATAAAGGAAAGAACAAAATTAAGGGGATGACAAATGATTTGAATCGCAATTCCGATATCCTTGCGATTGAGTGCTATGATCGTGCAACGATAACTGTTGATCCAATCATTCTTGCGATATCTGAGATTTGAAGTAATCTGGGGATTGATTGTTTAATTCCTGAGATTGTCCGCGACTAGCTTGTGCGTAGCTCGACAAGCTTATGCTAGGTCGATCAATCATAGTCGCCGAGGTCATTCTAGGCTGAACTATATCCTCGTGTCAGCCCGAGCTTGGCGAAAAAACCACACACAACAATTAGCATTTCATCTTTACAGTGTTATAAATATGTCCATGCTTTAATTAATTTAATTTTTTACTTTTAATGGTTCCATGTAAATATAACTAGAAAATTTAATTGAAGAAAGCTTAAATACTTTATATTAATAAAAAAAAAGGTTGGATAATAAGTAAATTATTTATAGTAAATATAACCTTACGATGAATATAAAAGATTTGAGAGTTTAGTTTACGAGTAATGCTATACACATGACTTTCTTTATAACTTCGACGTGATAACTCATAATTTATCAAGTGAGATCTATTGCGAGTTGTCACGTTGAGATTGTGAAAGAAAATTTATGAAAAAAGAGTGTAAATATAGCATTTTTCTTAGTTTACTTTGAAATGACTCAAAGAGGTAAGTCAAAGGTTCTAAAGTCAATTAATTGGTTCCAGGGGTGTCTTGAATTTAAGAAAAAGAATCAAAATATTAAATAATAAATATATAATTAAAGTAAATGGATCCCACTTCTCCAAATATACTTCAACATTAGGATAAGCCCTTTTATAAATATCAATGGAAACTTATTTATTTATTTTTTATTTTTTGGGATAAAAAATATCAATGGAATTTTACAAAAATTCTATTGGACAACTCGTATTATAATATTTATTTATAATTTTCATGATTAAATGACTGTACATTTGTCTAGAGATGGCAATGGACCTAGTATTTTTGGGCACCCGAATCGGCCAGTCCCGAAAAGGTCAGGCTTTACCTGATGTTAGCGGGCTTGGGCTTAAACCTGGGACTGATTTTAAGGCTTGCCCTCTGGTACGGGCCGCGCGCGTGTATGTCTTCAGGTTTAGCCTGACATTTTATTATTAATTTTACTAAATTACCCTTATACTATATATCTAATTATAGAATTATCCTACATATAAGTAAGTATTCAAAAATAAATTAATATTTAAAAATTATTTTTATAATTAAAAATGTAAAAAAAATTAAAATTTATTAATATTTAAAAATTCACATTATAAAAATAGACAAGCTTGGATCGGGACTGAGATTACAGGAAGCCCGTTGGGCTGAGCTTTACCCATCATCCCCGTGACAGGGCCTTTGTCATGGGGTCGGGCTTGGGCCCAGGCTAAGGGATACCTGACCCCGACCCAGCCCATTGCCATCTCTACATTTGTCTTATATTATTATAATTTTAATTATAATATTGTGATCAAATGAACGTACATTTATCTTAAATATTATCATATTTATATACAAATTATGATTAAATAAAAAAATAATTAAAATAACAACTAAAGAATATTTTATAATATAACGATGCAGTTGTAAATTTTAATGATAAACATACCCTACTAATAATAAAATTTGATTTTTAATATATAATAATAATATTAAATAAATTTATTAATTTCACATTAAGTAATTGTATGTAAATAGCCAAATCCAATATGAAAAGTGTAGTAATGTTAATTTATCAAATCAATCATTTTTTTTTAATCAAAGGTGTCTAAGATTGTGCACTTATCTCTAATTCGCCCTAGCCATTTGAACTATCCACTAATAGATTATTAAATCAATCATTAATTATAGAATTAATTTTTGATGTTGATATTTGGAATTTTAAACTTTGAACACAAACAATCTCGGACTTGCAATTTGGAATGTAAAATAGGTAGATTTTTAACTAAATTAAAAAATAAAATGATTTCAAAATTAAAATTAAATTAAGGAAAAAAAAAAAAATCTCTCTAGGAAAGCCACGTAGAGAGAACAACATCCAAATCCAAATCCAAAATGCCACTGTATTTCTCAATCAAATTTATCATAACATTCATAAATAAAGATCGACCATATAATATCCCACCTTTTGGGGTAAGGGCAAGTGATCGACTTTATGAAGATGCGACCTCCTGGGAAAAATCTACCATTCAATGAATGCATGAACATAAATCTAATGAGATCATGTTCTATTAAGCAGTATGCTCTTATTAGGTGATTGTTGCACGTAACACTCTCTCCACCTTTGCGGGTGGGGTAGGAAAATAATGATCGGAATACTGAGAAAAAAGTTGTTCCAAGTACAAACACTCACCTCTGCAATTCCCCGTGTTTACCAAAAGCATCTCCGAAAATTAGTGGATGCATGAAAGAAATGAAGAATGAAATTCATACAACGATGTATCATATATAGACTTTCATTCTTTAGCAAGAATATATTAACAAGTGTACAGGTGAATATAAGGTTTATCGACTATGACGCTCACTTTGTCAAAGACTAGTAATTACTAAAAAGAATTTGGGGCTTGAAGAGATTAAGACGGGTTTGTTTTACCGAGGGATTCGATCGCTCAAGAATCAAATCTTTGTTATGTTGCCATAGTCTTTCCTCCAAATCTATTTTTGGAAGAGTGCGGTCACAATTTCTTGACCAGAATGACTTATTGAACAATCCACAAATCTCCATAGAAAAGGTAACAAGATATATATCTCTGCCATGCTGTAATGCTTTGTGATCAAATGTTATCCCATGGAAAAAACGAGAAAAAAGTCACAGAGATATTTATGACAGTAGATGGATAAGAGCTCGGATTGTTGCCTATCAACAAGGTTGGTTTGGAATGTAGGACAGTAGTCCTTCGCAGAGCATCTTCAAAACCCAGTCAAATGTCAAAACCCGGCATTGCAAACTGTGTTGCAAAAGTTTCAACTTGTGTCCGAAGCTCTAAACTATCCTTGTTGCTCTGGAGACTCTCCAGAAGACCCTTTTGCAATTTTCCATGTTCACTACACCATTATTGCAATATGTGCAGCTCTAAGGAGAAAGTCAGCCATGGTCTCAAAATCTGACTCTAGGCAACCTCTTGATGTCATGGCAGGAGTACCTGTGGATATTGAAAGATATTATAACAGCCGAAACATCTCTCACAGAAGTACACGAGTCAAGGTTAATAGAGTTGCAACTGAATATTTAATGAAATCCACACTTACCAATCTTTACTCCCCCAGGAGTAATGGCACCATTGTCACCGAAAATAGCTACTTTGTTGACAGTAATATGACAGAGCTCACAACCTTCTCATAGTATTTACCGAAAAGACAGCAGAAGGATAATTAGATTAGGCATTCCACCTCATGAAAGCAATTTGTCTTTGATGGCTTACAGGTACATGCAACAATACAAAGAGGAGTGGACAAATTCGGCGATGAGAAAAATTGTGAATGTGAAATATACACTGATATACGACATTTTAAATATCTATCCAACAATAAAAAACTATTTATTTCCCTTATTGGATTTTTGATTTATTTTTCTAGTGATTTTCTTCCTAGTTTGAATAAGAGAGACAACCATTGATTTAAATAGTAGGCAATATGAGTTTTGATTCCTCCCTCTTATTCTCTCTCAATTTTCCTTCCATTTCTTCTCTTCTTGATCCCTATCACAATTTTCCTTCCGCGTTGTCTCTCTTTTTGATGAACAAATAGTTTCATTTCTATCACGAAAAACTTTCTAAGTCTACTATAATTTTTTACTTCAATGATACCTCTCTCCTCCGCCTTGCAAAAACTTCTATTGACACCCAAAAGCTCTCCCAAAAAGAAATCATTTATAAAAATCTTCCCATTTCTTACTTATCTTGACTCTTAAAATTCTTATTCTCTGATCAAATTTCAAAACTAACTTATCCTCTCTTTAAGAAAATACACTTTAAGAAGTAGTTATCCTATATCTTTATCTTTCTTTAAATGCTTAATCGCACCCATAACTTTCGTAGTTATCCTATATCTTTATCTTTCTTTAAATGCTTAATCGCACCCATAACTTTCCCTCCCTCACGATGCAGTTGTGTTAATAGGCTTTGATAACTATTCGGCTGGGTCTGTAAGTGTTAGCTTATACATATTACAAGAAACATAGGTACAAATGACGTTGAAACATAGAGAAGCAGTTTCATTCAATGGGAGTTTTGACTACGTCATAGATTTAAATCATGCATGAACTCAAATATGAACTCTGAAAAGGAGAATAAAAGGGAATTATTTTGCAGAAACAACAATATTATGAATGTAAAATATCTAGCACAGTCATCAAGCACCCATTTCCTCAGTATTGGGGTATTTCCTCATAAAGTCTTATCACAATCTCAAACTTGGAATTCCTTAAACGAGATCCACCTTAAAAATTGGCAATGACCGAACTAATAAGATAAAGAAAGAGATGAACAGAGTTGAGGTAAAGAAAAGAAAATTTGGGAAAATTTAGAATTGAATGAGAACAGGAGAACCAGACAATATATATAGATGCTACACCTTCTGGCCCAACACATATAAAACACCACTAAGAACCAAATGGAGAATTAACCACCCATACATGATTTTTGTTGATGACTCATACATATCTAGCCCAAGAAATATATTGATGAGCTACATTTTCATAGTATACTTATTTTTTTATTTTTTATTTTTTTATGGATAAGAAACATATGCTTTATATTATAGAAGGATCTACAACTTCATAGTATTACTAAAATAAAAAGCTTATGCTTATGCACAGATCGGTTGGTGAACACCCACATAATTGTTAAGTAACCACATGCCCTAATCTAATACAATGAATCGTAAACTAGTGTACTGAGTCTTCAAACAAAATATTATCTCCAAAGTCTATGGCTTTCAACTTCAGTCTTGGTTAGAGATCCTACTGTTCTCAGCATAAAGTAGCCAAACACTAATGTATACCCTCCAAATGGAATGGGGACAGAAAGACAGGCTTGATTATTATTAAAGTTTTTGATTTTATCCTGGAATCCAGCTCATGTGCATTTTCCTAACCAAAATAATCCATGAAGTCCTCTCATGAAAAGTAAAACTCCTAAGAAATATGGAAGTTAACAAATAACTCAGCTCAACTAAGAAAAACTCCTAAGAAATATGGAAGTTAACAAATAACTCAGCTCAACTAAGAAAAACACGGCTCATAAACAAAGCAATAAAAAAGAAAAGCAAATTGCAGTACAAGACAAATCAACATTGCATATTCATATTTATACCTGTTAATCCAAGAGGCCTTAGATCCCAAAGTAACAAATGGTTGTCTGTGCATCCAGTTACAAGCCTACATTTTTTTCTCAGCAATGCGAATGCTAATGCTTGTGCATTCTTCTTCACTTGCTGCATATATGCCTTATATTCAGGGGAAGCCACCTGCTTTAAGGCTATCGCAAGAGCAGCAATGTGGTTATTATGCGGTCCACCTTGTAATGATGGAAAGACAGCGGAGTTTATCTTATCCTCCAAGTCATATCGATCACTTTCAACTCCTTGATTTAAAAGGATCCCTCTCTTCCTCGGCTCTGTACCCTTTCTATAAAAAATTATACCACCCTAGGACCTCGAAGGCTTTTATGAGTAGTTGAAGTAATAATGTCACAGCAGTTGAAGGGACTAACACATTCCTGTGTAAACAACATATGTTATTTGATAAATTTTTCAGTAAAATCAAATAAAATAGTTTAATATGCTTTTCTCAAAAAAAGACAGAATTCCCAAATCATCACCTAAACAAGCTAATGTAGGCCATTGTAAAACAAAATTCCATGTCCACATAAATATGATAGATTTCAGCATTATTTGATTATCGTCAAAGGCCAGACTTCATTACCATCAGTAAATCTGACACTAGAAATATAATGCTTTCATATTTGCAGATAAACTCATCCGGGCGTAAGAAAACATTTCCTTGCGCGAGCACCCCAGAGGCCAGTGCAGAGACTGCAAAAAATATTAAATAATTCAGTTCTTTACTTTTACTGTAGTTATACTAAGGTGACGGTCCACATAATACTTAGGGAGGCTTATGCTAGAATTCATACTAAAGAATTCATTATAAATCATAACACATGATATTTTTTTTGATAACAACACATGATTTTTTTTTTATAACCGGGGTGTCCGGGCCAGCGTACGCGCACTTCAACTAATCACCGAGGTCCATTGAACACCCTATAAACCCAAAGGACCAAGTAAACTACAATATATAACAATATGGACCTCACTCAATTCGCCATAAACCCTAAAAAGATAGCAATATGTACAAGCCTTGTTAACAAAATTCAACACGGAGTGGGCAGAACTCCACCCAACATCAATCAACAGCAATACCTGATACGACCCATCTCGACCCTCCCTATCCTATAGGCTTCAGGCACACTCCCGAGACTCAGGTGACCGAGACGTGTCACGTGAGAAAACTATGAAACATGTTTATGAATTAAAACATCATAAAACTCTTATAGCTAAAAAAATTATAGGCACTCCTTTTTGTTTCTCACAAATAATTGTAACATCATTCGTAAATAAACAAATGCAATTGAATTTTTACAAAATGAAACATATAGTATAAGGTTTTTTTTATTTTTTTTATCTTTTACCATCTAAAACATGAAATAAGTACATGATGAAGAAATATAAACTTTACAGCGGAAAATAAAACAAAACTATTACACATATAATGAAATGAAGTCCTGTGGCTTAACCTTGAGTGAGATTCCCTCCTCTACATGATCTCCTTCTTGACATGGTGGAGGTGGAAAAGAAAAACATTTAAAAACAAGAGGTAAGCTATAATGCTCAGTGAGTGGAGAATAGGTTAGTATGCAATAAAATATTTCAATATACAATAACAAAAATTCATGCTCATAAAATCTCATTTTCATAAACATATCTTATAATATAAACCATCTTTCATAACCAATGCTGAAATCTCTCAATGCAAAAACTTATTTCTGAAAACTTTCATGGTAATGAATCAATACTTGTTTTCTCTAAAAAATCTCATTTCTAAAAACATTTCATGTACAAATAGCACTTGCATTTATAAATTTCCATTTTAATTTCATGATATACATATATATATCCAAACCATCTCTCAATCACATGTGAAAACTCTCATCCAACTAGTACCCAGGGGTAAACCCGTCCAACCCTGCAAGATCTAACATCGCGCGGGTTGAATCACTATATCCATCCTGCTAGGCAGAATTGGTCACCGCTCAAGCCTTCGACCCAACGAGACCATGGATTGCTCGGGTTGGCACAATCATATCCTGTCTAGTGATATTTGCCTCGCTTGGGCCTTCGACCCACTTGGACCTATAAAATCATGTCTAGCGATATCTGTCTCGCTCGGGCCTTCGCCCACTTGGGCCGGCAAAATCATGTGTAGTGATATCTGCCTCGCTCGGGCCTTCGACCTACTTGGGCGGGCAAAATCTTATCATACGCATGCGTAGAATCAAATCAATATCATGAGAGGGATGAGTACTATATATGGTGGTTTGAAAACTACTATCATCAATATACATACTTTTATTTTTCATTTTACATAAATCTCATGCTTTCATTCATCAAGAAAACATATAACATAACATTAAATTCTCATGTGCAGTATAAGGCTAAAATGCAAGTTTTCAACATGATTTCATAATAACACCTTAGCCCAATTTTTATATTATCAACAACAATTTTCCAAAAAAAAACGATCGTTGTAAATTTTAATGATAACATACCTACTAATAATAAATTTGATTTTAATATATAATAATATATAAATAAATTTATTAATTTCAAATTAGTATTGTATAAATAGCCAAATCCAATATGAAAAGTGTAGTAATGTTAATTATCAAATCAATCATTTTTTTTTAATCAAGTGTCTAAGATTGTGCACTTATCTCTAATTCGCCTAAGCCTTTGAACTATACTCCACAATAGGTTATTAAATCAACATAATTATAGAATTAATTTTTGATGTTGATATTTAAATTTTAAACTTTGAACACAAACAATCTCGGACTTGCAATTTGGAATGTAAAATAGGTAGATTTTTAACTAAATTAATAAAATTAAAAATTAAGGAAAAAAAAAAAATCTCTCAAGGAAAGCCACGTAGAGAGAACAACATCCAAATCCAAATCCAAAATGCCTGTATTTCTCAATCAAATTTATCATAACATCATAAATAAAGATCGACCATATAATATCCCACCTTTTGTAAGTGATAACAATCGACTTTATGAAGATGCGACCTCCTGGGAAAAATCTACCATTCAATGAATGCATGAACATAAATCTAATGAGATCTGTTCTATTAAGCAGTATGCTCTTATAGGTGATTGTTGCACTAACACTCTCTCCACCTTTGCGGGTGGGGTAGGAAAATAATGATCGGAATAGAGAAAAAGTTGTTCAAGTACAACACTCACCTCTGCAATTCCCCGTGTTTACCAAAAGCATCTCCGAAAATTATGGATGCATGAAGAAATGAAGAATGAAATTCATACAACGATGTATCATATAAGACTTTCATTCTTTAGCAAGAATTATTAACAGTGTACAGGTGAATATAAGGTTAATCGACTATGACGCTCACTTTCAAAGACTAGTAATACAAAAGAATTTGGGGCTTAAGAGATTAAGACGGGTTTGTTTTACCGAGGGATTCGATCGCCAAGAATCAAATCTTTGTTATGTTGCCATAGTCTTTCCTCCAAATCTATTTTTGGAAGAGTGCGGTCACAATTTCTTACCAGAATACTTATTGAACAATCCACAAATCTCCATAGAAAAGGTAACAAGATATATATCTCTGCCATGCTGTAATGCTTTGTGTCAAATGTTATCCCATGGAAAAAACAGAAAAGTCACAGAGATATTATGACAGTAATGATAAGCTCGGATTGTTCCTATCAACAAGGTTGGTTTGGAATGTAGGCAGTAGTCCTTCGCAGAGCATCTTCAAAACCCAGTCAAATGTCAAAACCCGGCATTGCAAACTGTGTTGCAAAGTTTCAACTTGTGTCCGAACTCTAAATATCCTTGTTTGCTCTGGAGACTCTCCAGAAGACCCTTTTGCAATTTTCCAGTTCACTACACCATTTTGCAATATGTCAGCTCTAAGGAGAAAGTCAGCCATGGTCTCAAAATCTGACTCTAGGCAACCTCTTGATGTCATGGCAGAGTACTGTGGATATTGAAAGATATTATACAGCCGAAACATCTCTCACAGAAGTACACGAGTCAAGGTTATAGAGTGCAACTGAATATTAATGAATCCACTTACCAATCTTTACTCCCCCAGGAGTATGCACCATTGTCACCGAAAATAGCTACTTGTTGACAGTAATATGACAGAGCTCACAACCTTCTATAGTATTTACCGAAAAGACAGCAGAAGGATAATTAGATTAGCATTCCACCTCAGAAAGCAATTGTCTTTGATGGCTTACAGGTACATGCAACAATACAAAGAGGAGTGGACAAATTCGGCGTGAGAAAAATTGTGAATGAATATACACTGATATACGACATTTTAATATCTATCCAACAATAAAAACTATTTATTTCCCTTATTGGATTTTTGATTTATTTTCTAGTGTTTTCTTCCTAGTTTGAATAAGAGAGACAACCATTGATTTAAATGGTAGGCAATATGAGTTTTGACTCCTCCCTCTATTCTCTCTCAATTTTCCTCCATTTCTTCTCTCTTGATCCCTATCACAATTTTCCTTCCGCGTTGTCTCCTTTTGATGAACAAATAGTTTCATTTCTATCACGAAAAACTTTCTAAGTTCTACTATAATTTTTACTTCAATGATACCTCTCTCCTCCGCCTTGCAAAAACTTCTATTGACACCCAAAAGCTCTCCCAAAAGAAATCATTTATAAATCTTCCCATTTCTACTTATCTTGACTCTTAAATTCTTATTCTCTGATCAAATTTCAAAACTAACTTATCCTCTCTTTAAGGAAATACACTTTAAGAAGTAGTTATCCTATATCTTTATCTTTTCTTAATACTTAATCGCACCAAACTTCCCTCCCTCACGATGCAGTTGTGTTAAAGACTTTGATAACTATTCGGCTGGGTCTGTAAGTGTTAGCTATACATTACAAGAAACATAGGTACAAATACGTTGAAACATAGAGAAGCAGTTTCATTCAATGGGAGTTTTGACTACGTCATAGATTTAAATCATGCATACTCAATATGAACTCTGAAAAGGAGAATAAAAGGGAATTATTTGCAGAAACAACAATATTAATGTAAAATCTACACAGTCATCAAGCACCCATTTCCTCATATTGGGGTATTTCCTCATAAGTCTTATCACAATCTCAAACTTGGAATTCCTTAAACGAGATCCACCTTAAAAATTGGCAATGACCGAACTAATAGATAGAAAGAGTGAACAGAGTTGAGGTAAAGAAAAGAAAATTTGGAAAATTTAGAATTGAATGAAACAGGAGAACCAGACAATATATAATGCTACACCTTCTGGCCCAACACATATAAAACACCACAAGAACCGAATGGAGAATTAACCACCCTACATGATTGTTGTTGATGACTCATACATATCTAGCCCAAGAAATATATTGATGAGCTACATTTTCATGTATACTTTTTTTTTATTTTTTATTTTTTTATGGATAAGAAACATATGCTTTATATTATAGAAGGATCTACAACTTCATATATTACTAAAATAAAGCTTATGCTTATGCACAGATCGGTTGGTGAACACCCACATAATTGTTAAGTAACCACATGCCCTAACTATACAATGAACGTGAACTAGTGTACTGAGTCTTCAAACAAAATATTATCTCCAAAGTCTATGGCTTTCAACTTCAGTCTTGGTTAGAGATCCTACGGTCTCAGCATAAAGTAGCAACACACTAATATACCCTCCATGGAATGGACAGAAAGACAGGCTTGATTATTATTAAAGTTTTTGATTTTATCCTGGAATCCAGCTCATGTGCATTTTCCTAACCAAAGTAATCCATGAAGTCCTCTCATGAAAGTAAAACTCCTAAGAAATATGAAGTTACAAATAACTCAGCTCAACTAAGAAAAACACGGCTCATAAACAAAGCAATAAAAAAGAAAAGCAAATTGCAGTACAAACAAATCAACATTGCATAGAACGTACATTTATCTTATATATTATCATATTTATCTACAAATTGTTATTAAATAAAAAAATAATTAAAATAACAACTAAAGAATATTTTATAATATAAACCATCTTTCATAACCAATGCTGAAATCTCTCACTGCAAAAACTTCTTTCTGAAAACTTTCATGGTAACGAATCAATACTTATTTTCTCTAAAAAATCTCATTTCTAAAAACATTTCTTGTACAAATAGCACTTGCATTTATAAATTTCCATTTTAATTTCATGATATACATATATATATCCAAACCATCTCTCAATTACATGTGAAAACTCTCATCCAACTAGTACCAAGGGGTGAACTCGTCCAACCCGGCAAGATCTAACATCACGCAGGTTGAATCACTATATCCATCGTGCTAGGCAGAATTGGTCACCGCTCAAGCCCAACGAGACCATGCATTGCTCGGGTTGGCAAATCATATCCTGTCTAGTGATATCTGCCTCGCTTGGGCCTTCGACCCACTTGGACCGACAAAATCATGTCTAGCGATATCTGCCTCGCTCGGGCCTTGGTCCACTTAGGCCAGCAAAATCATGTGTAGCGATATCTGCCTCGCTTGGGCCTTCGACCCACTTGGGCAGGCAAAATCTTATCATACGCATGCGTAGAATCAAATCAATATCATGAGAGGGATGAGTACTATATATGGTGGTTTGAAAACTACTATCATCAATATACATACTTTTATTTTTCATTTTACATAAATCTCATGCTTTCATTCATCAAGAAAACATATAACATAACATTAAATTCTCATGTGCAGTATAAGGCTAAAATGCAAGTTTTCAACATGATTTCATAATAACACCTTAGCCCAATTTTTATATTATCAACAACAATTTTCCAAAAAAAAACTCAATTTCTCATGTAAATCAATAACATTAGCAATGAATCATATTTATCTAAAGTAAATCACTAAATTATGACAAATAGTAAACCAAAACAACTCATTTGAAGTTTATAACAAACAATTAATTCAAAATGAAAGTGAGGGTTTGGATTTTCCACTCACCATTTTGGAGCTTGACCCTTAAGCCAAAAAAGATTGAAATCCTCTAACAATTCCCCTGCTTGCCTCCTTATATACAAAATCCAATAAATCCTCCAAACGTAAGTCCCCCTAAGGTAACACCTCATTATTAAATCATTGGGCACTTCACACACCAAAAGATTAACCTAGCTTCTTCTTTAACAAAACTGTCTCATAACCGAATATTTGTCACTCTCGGATTTTTCATAAAAATTCTATCCATCATGTTAAGCCATAATTTTGATGGGGCCTTCTAGAGACACATAAGTTGTTCCCATAATTTTCTCAAGTCATTCTAGAATCAATAACTATTTAAAACACAATTTTCTTTCAACTCATTCAAATCTACCAACTGTTTCCAGAATTGAGGTTACTAACTTGTAAAATTCATAACAATTCAACCCTTAATCTAAACCTCACGAAAATCTCTAGAATTAAACTAGACACATATAGGATTTACCAGAATTTAAAATCACTCAATTTGGATAAGAGTAGATGCATCAAATCATTTTCCAAAAATACACGCTCTGCAGAAAACGAAAATTCCAGAATTGACAATGCAACTTCAAAAATCCATATAAAATTCAATCCTTCGAGTTTTTGAGTGAAATAAATTTCTCAACACTCCTCAAGAAGCCTATAACAAGATATCCAAAATTCAGCTTCAATCAAAAACCCAAAACATGTAAACAATTTTTGGAAAACCAGATGGACAGATTTTTGCACAATAATAAACCCATATATCAAAAATCATATCTTTAACTTGGTTTTTGTTTAGGAACAACATGTATGTTCTATCCATATAACATTATTGAAATCAATCTCCCTATTTTAATTCAATCTCATGCCATTGTACTCAGTTATGAACAACACAAATCAATTGAACTAAAACTCGTCAAAGAGGGAAAATTTAAGCTTTACTCGCCTCCCATACGCTTGATCTTTCTCCACTCTTTCTGATCATCAGAGTTTTGCTTACTGTCGGGCACTTTTCCAGCCACCTTCATCGTTCTCTACTCCTCTGTCTCTACGTTCTCTCCCTTCTTCCTTCCTTTCTTCTTTCTCTCTTCCCTCTCTTTTCTTTCTTCTCTTCTTTTTCTCCACTCTTTCCTCTTCTCGCCGTCGTTCCCTGCTTCCCCTTTTTCGGTTCTTTGATTGGCCACTGTTCATCAAAATATCTAGAAACTTTTTCCTTAATCCTCATTGTTTTGGCTATTACACTTGCTTCTTAAAACTTTCAAAATCTAACATTTCCCCAAAATCACCAATAAAATTAATAAAATTCTATACAAAAAATAAGGGGTATTATGATACCAATACTAAAGACAACCACTCTCGTTCAAATGAATGCTACAACATTCCAAAATCCAAGTCCAAGCTAGCTATCAACATAAATAACAAGGGCAACAAAGCAACCAATCCCAAATGCACATACGCATCCAAAAATCAACACTCAACCACAAAAAAAAAAAAAAAAAAAAAAAAAAAAAAAAAAAAAAAAAAAAAAAAAAAAAAAAAAAACCCACAAAATTCACACCTTCGCTGCCGCAAGTCCACTAATTTGAGCCATATCACACATCAAAACTGCCCCACATTTATCTGCAGCCTGCCTAAACCTTGCATAATCCCACTCACTCGGATACGAACTCCCTCCACAAATCAAAATCTTTGGCCTATACTCCAGTGCCCTCTTCTCCAACTTATCATAATCAATATAACCCGTCTACGGATTTACCTTATACATCAAACTCTCAACGAAAATTGAAGTTGTAGACACTTTCCTCCCATTCTGCATATAACACCCATGGCTCGTGTTCTCTCCCGACGGCGTATCGAGTCCCATAATTCTATCACCGGGTAACAAAAGCCCAGTATAAACAACTAAATTTGCTAAAGTACACGAATAAGGCTGCACATTCACACCCTAATTTTCATCACCTAAATCAAAAGCACACAACGCCCTTTTGCAACAAAGCTTTTCAATTTCATCAATAAACTCATTACCGCCATAATATCGAGCTCCAGCCATACCTTCAGAGTACTTATTGGTTAAATGACTCCCCAGAGCCTCCATAACTGCTCTGCACACAAAATTTTCGACGCTATAAGCTCAATTCCGTTCCATTGACGAATCTTTTCCTCTTCCATGAGGGTAAAAATTTATGGGTCCACCGTTCAGCGGCTGGTTGCCCTAAATTGGCTTCGTTTTATGGCGTCTGACGCACATGGACTGACCTAGAATCCGAAATTCTTGGAGGGTCGCATCAAGTTCGGCATCAGAGGGAGAGGAAGAAGGGCAGGCGAGGGCTATAGAGAGAGTGCTTGAATGGTAGCGATGGTGGGACGATGAGGATAACGATGGTGATGATAAGTCCATCGGAAAATTTAAGGATGAGAGCAACAATAACAGCAGCAAGAGGGGTAGAAGAAGGAGAAGGAACAACGTTTTTTTATGAGGAATTTCATGGGGTTTTGGGTGAATTTTGATTGTTTGGAGAAATCGAAAATGAGGAAATTGCCTTGTGCCTTTTCAAGTTTGCATAAATGTTTTTTTTTTCTTCTTCAAAGTGAGGTGTCCAAGGATTTACAAGTTTATGGGTAAAAGTATAATAAAGAGAAGATGAATTTGAATATTGAGAAGGCAAAAAGCAATTCCCGGTGAGAAAGAGCCAAAAACCTGATTGAAGCCGACATTCTCTGTGATTTTTCTTCCCGTTTTCTGGCATTATTGAAATCTTTTGCTCTTTGCATTGAAGACATTTCCTTGTTAGTTACAAACAAACAATGGCTGAGATTAACAAAGAATTCGAGAAAAACCCAACCCCCTTCCGCCGGTGGTTGTTTGAAAAATGGAGAAGAAGAGGTTGCGGTGGAGCAACTTCCGACAACTGAAGATGATGACGCCGACTCAAATTCTGGCCTGGAGGTGGAAGAAGAGGAAGAAAATATAATATTTCTTTATATTTTATAAAGATATTAGTTGTTGTGCCAATTTGGGGATATTTGGTTGTTGTTGGTTGTTAAGATGATTGGTACATTTTGTCGAGCAATTCAAGAAGGCATTGGGGGAGTGGGTGTTTTTGGCTTCCAAAGGACCAGGGAAGCCAATGGAGGCCCTAGGGAGATTGTTTATGGTAGGTTGGATGGTTGGAGTTGGCTAAAGATAGCGGAAGAAAGGGTGGGGGGTTTTAGGGGCTTGCCTACATATTGTAGGGTTGGTTATGCGCAACTGTGCTGCAAGCCCCTAGCCCCCTATTATGCACTCTTCTGCCAACTCTAACGCCATCCAACCTGCCACAACAGCCTTCGTAGGGCCTGCCTTGGCTTCCCCAGTCCTCTCGAAGACAAAAACACCCACTCTCTTGATGCCCTTAAAGCCCATATTCCCTACATTGGCAGCCTATTGCTTGTTTTGGTTTCTTTTTGTATTGATATTTAGTTTATATCGATTCTGCAGTAGGAGCATAAATTTTAATATGGGCTTGAGGTTGTTATGGATGCTATACCATACTTCCCTGGAAGGGTTACCATAAGGTCAAGTTAGCAAGTGTTTATCAGAATTAAGGAGATTCTAGGTGGGCAAAGGAGAGGTATGACCAATTCAAAAGTAGCTGTTTTGATCATTTTGTGGAGTTAGGCGAAAATTGGAATAGGGGCTTTTGGGGCAAGCTGCACATTATCTTTCGATGTACTTTGTTAGATGCAAAAAGAGAAATGAAATGTGGTTTGTGGTGGATGGGAAGCTGGTGCATTTTGGGATGATGGATTTTACTTGATGATAGGCCTATATTATGGGCCATTTCCAAAAGCAAAAGTGGAAGAGAGGGTAAAGAAGAGCAAGGCAGCCGAAACTTTTGTTAGAAAGGTTTTTTTTTTTTTGGGGGGGGGGGGGGGGGGGGGGGGGGGGGGGGGGGGGGCAGCAGTCTACTTCGACGCTTGATTTAGAGGAGAGGTTAGATGCGGAAGGCAATAATTATACCTCTTCAGAGAAGTTCAGAATTTGCTTGATATGGTTTGTGCATTCCATCCTTATGGCTTGTGACTCAACAAAAGTCTTTAATCTTAACTAGGTGTGCTTTGCAAGTAACGAGGAGTTCTTTAATTCTTATATGTGGGGAAGGTTATCATTCCAGTTAACCATTGATTCCATGTGAGGAAAAGATATGACGATAAAACACCCCAATATGTCAAGAAGAGTGTCCATTGGGACTACTGATAATCCGAGAATTATACTATTTTTATTAGGCTTTTTTGGCCAGATTTTAGATACTTCTTAGTTCATTTTTGCCTGAAATGCTACTTAATTCTTTACATTTTGTGTTTCAGGCCACCAAAATGGAAATTTTGAGCAAGTAATGAGCGAATTGGAGTTTCTAGACCTAGAAGTGAGCAGATTTCAGAATTTGGAGGAGTTCTGAAGCAGATTGAAGCACTATGAAGCTTGTTCCAATGAGAGAGCATCGGAGATCAAAGATTCAAGCAAAGAAGCACGCGGAGGGCAATTTTGTAATTTTAGAATTCTTCATGAAGGTTCGTTGCAACAAAGTTCTGTTCTTCACCGCGGCGAAGGAAGTGAAACACGAGATTCTAACTTACCTCGTCGCTGTGGCGAAAGTCTTTCTTCGCCGCAGCGAAGTCTGCGGATTTTTGTTTTCTTCAAAACGCACAATTTTATTTTAGGAAAGTTGTAGGTTTTTGGACGAACTATAAAAGGAAAACTTTACCATTTTGAGAAGGGTGTCGGAGTTCGCCTGGTTTTCATTTTTCCTTAGAATAGATTTGACATTTTTGGTAAGCAAGTGAGAAGATTGGAGATTAAACCTCATGGATTCTTCAACTAGGGGAGATATCTTTTCTTTTCTCTTTAATTCAATGTGTTGAATGCTACGTTTACTATTTTTCTTGCTGTGTATTTTGATTTAGTTATGAACTAACCCATTTTGGGTTAGGGTTTTGATTAAGTTTGGATTTCTATGGGTTAATGAATTGATTATTGCTATTTCCATATTCTATTGCATAGATTGTGTGGTTATTCTATTTTTGATGGAATTTATTTGATGCATATGATGAGATTGAGAAATGAATCATGTTGAGCTTCTTGGGTAATCACCATTGTAGTATTGAATGCTAGAGATAGATTTGAGAATCAATGAAATCAATCTAGGATTCCATTAGCTTAATGAACTTGGATATATTATTCTTCAATTTGTTGGGTTTGGAAGTTTAATAAGGAAAAGTAGGAATTCATAGCCTGAGAAGGCATGTTTGATAACTTAGCGAATTCGATTTATAATCTGTGCATGTGAGTGTGGAATTAACATAGTCTGTAGAATTCATCCATAGAGTCTGAATGAAGTTAAAACCCTAACCGTTTGTTAAATTGATATTATTCTTGCGTTTAAATTCTTGCTTTCATTAATTAGTCTTTAATACTTAGTAAGTTTTGTTTTAGTTTTAGATTTAATCTCTCCCATTAATCCAAACACATTTGGTTCTTCCAACTTGAAAACAGTTGGGAAATTTAGTGCTTAACAACCAATCCTCGTGGGAACGATACTCACTCATCACTTTATTACTTTGTGTGACTAGTGCACTTGCTATTTATGCATGTTGTAGTTACAACACATCAAGTTTTTGGGGCCTTTGCCGGGGATTGAGTTTTGTGTTAACATTGAGTTTTCTTGTGTTGGCTAGATTGAAGTTTATTTTTGCTTTAATTGTTGTTTGTTTAATTTTTTGTTGTTCTTTTCGGTTGGTTTGTGATCTCACTTTTACTCTGTTTTTGTGTAGTTTATGCGAAGAGCAAGACGTCAGCCAGTGGTTCTTGTTGATCCTGAGATTGGAAGAACCACTAGAAGACTTAACAGAGAAAGAAGAGAAAGAGAGGCAATAATGGAACCAGAAGTTATAGTTGTTGAGATGGCAGAAAATAGAATACTAAGGGAGTTTTCAGTTCCCACAGTTGAAGGTAGTGGGTCGATCATTACTAGACTAGCGGTACAAGCCAACAACTTTGAGATAAAGCCGGCAATCATCCAGATGATCCAGTAGTTGGTACATTTCAGGGGAGATTTGAAGAAAGATCCAAATCTACACATTGCTAATTTTTTGGAGATTTGTGATACTTTCAAGTCAAACGGAGTGTCAAATGACGCCATCATATTGAGACTATTCCCGTTTTCATTGAAGGATAAGGCATAGGGATGGTTAATGGCATTACCATCAGGAACGATTACAACATGGAATGATTTAGCACAGAAGTTCCTGACCAAATTCTTTCCTCCAGCAAAGTCGGCAAAGCTAAGAAATGATATCACATCGTTTCTACAAGAAGAGTTGGAATCATTATATGAGGCTTGGGAGAGATATAAAAAATTACTGAGGAGGTGTCCACATCATGGGTTGCCAGTTTGGATGCAAGTCCAAATATTTTATAACAGATTGATGGTGAATGTGCAAATTATGGTGGATGCAGCATCGGGAAGAGCACTGCAAAATAAGACTCCGGAAGAAGCTTGAAGTTTTGGCAAGCAACAATTATCAAAGGCCTAATGAAAGGGTGCAACCAAAGAAATCTATGGGTCTTCATGAAGTTGATGCATATACATCCATTTCAGCCCAACTAACAGCACTTCAGAAACAGTTGGGAAGTATGCAGGTAAATTCCATTCAAGCACCTCAACTAACTTGTGAATTTTGTGCAGGTAATCACGTGAGCAACGAATGTCAAGTGGGGAACACGTTTGCTTCAGCATCATCATTATCAGAGTAGGTTAACTACTTGGCTGGAAATCAAAGGCAACCGAACAATCTGTACTCTAACACATATAATCCTGGTTGGAGGAATCATTCGAACCTATCTTAGGGCAATCAAAATCAACATAATCAGCAGAACAGTCAATGGAACCAAAGAGCATTGCCAAACAACCAAACATGGGTGAACAATCAATCAGGAGAGCAAAGAGTGACAAAATTAGAGAACATGTTTGGATAGTTTATGCAAGAGACCATAAGTTTTATGAATGAGACGAGAACGAATTTTAGAAATCAAGGGGCGTCCATTCGGAAATTGGAGGTACAAGTGGGTCAATTGGCTGATAATTTAAATGAGAGACCATAGGGATCACTACCAAGCAACACATTGACTAACCCACGTGAGCAAGCAAATGCGATAACTTTAAGAAGTGGGACAGTGTTGGATGAGGTGGATAAATCAAGGGAAGAAGAAAGTCCACCAAAGGGAAAGGAAAAGGAAGGCTCTGATGAGGAAGTTGATGAAGAGATAGTTGCTGAAGAGAAACCATCTAGTTCAAGGGAAGAAGAACAAAAACGGGAAGTGAGACAAAGACAAAGGAAAGAGAAATTGTGATTTCCCGAGATACCACCAGAATTGGCACATCACACTCCTCCTATGCCATTTCCTCAGAGACTAGAGAAAAAGAATTAGATAAGCAGTTTTCCAAATTCATGGAAATATTTAGAAAATTGCATATTAACATTCCTTTTGCAGATGCATTGCAACAGATGACGAGTTACGTGAAATTTCTCAAGGAGATTTTATCAAACAAAAGGAAGTTAGAGGATGAGGAAACAGTGATGCTCATGAAGCAGTGCAGCGCCATTCTCCAGAAGAAGCTACTGTAACAACTGCTGTAAACTAGTACAATGCATGCATAATAACAATAGAAAATGGGCCCAAAACTTTTCTTTTTATTATAAGTAATAAGTCTTTTTTACACATAGTTCATCATTTATAAAAAGCCATTTTTAAAGACAAAAACAGGGGAAACAGTGTAGCTATTGCTCCTCTCTTGCTGATGCCCCTCCGACTGCATCATCACCTAGATCTTGCATCCACAAAGGAAAATAACGGGGTGAGCACAAAATAATGCTCAGTAAGTAAACCCTCTATCTGTTTATCCCCGTATGTATTTCTCTTAATTCTTTCCTTACACTACTTCTGATTCTGTTTCTACTAGACATCATGGCCTCATCTTATCGGAGGTACAGCCGAGTGGTGATCACACAGCACCATCTCACTCTTCATGACTGTCGGGTGGAGTTCACACAGCACCCACCCTTTCTTAGTGACTACCGAGTGGGGATCACGAAGCCCCTACTTGGTTTTCGTAACTATCGGGTAGAGACCACAAAGTACCTACCCGTTCCTCATGACTTTGGGGTGACGATCACAAAGCATTAATCCGTTCCTAATCACTGTCGGGTGATGATCACAAAGCATCAACCCATTCCTAATAAATATCGGGTGATGTTCACAAAGCATCAACCCCTTTCTAATAACTAACCGGGTGATGATCACAAAGCATCCACCCGTTTCTAATAACTGTCGGGTGATGATCACAAAGCATCAACCCATTTCTAATACTCTTCTCATTCACTCTACTCTAGCACTTCTCATTCTCTCTACCCTTAGAGTAGTTGCATCCACAAAGTTCTCTACTCATAGAGCAAGTGCATACACAAAGTTTCCTACTCTTTCTTAGGTCATTTCTCAATGCACAATTAATGCCTATGGATGGTTCATCTCCATTAATGCACTTATGAAATGCCAACATGCAATGTTTCAAGAATTAAGGTTCACTACTCATACTCAAACCTCTATTAGGCATTTCATCAAACAACTCAAGTGCATAATAAAACTCTACTATAACAATAATTCTATGTCTTTCTCTAACCCCAAAATGGGGAGAAACTCCCTCACACAACCATAATTCCTGCCAAAGAAAGACACTTCCAAAAGGATTTCTCAATATCCTTCAATACCATCTCAAACTACCTTCCCAACCCACATCTCACTTCTTATACTTGAAATGCAAGAACAATCACAAAGCACTAACAATCTCCATTTAAGACTCAATAACATGGCATATAACATACATACATAATTGCTATAAAAAACCCTAATCAAGAAAATTCTCAAATCTCAACTTGGGTTGGGATTTACTTACCTTGTTATGGAGAGATTTCACTAGCTCTTTCTTTCTCTTGGTTTTGCTTGACTTTTTCTCTATTCTTTACACAAATGAAGAAAAACCCTCAATATTCAATATACTCAAAAACTCACAAAGCTTCACAACCAAAGCAAGAATCCTTACCTTAGGATGCCTTGGATTGATTTTCTACCCCAAATCACTCCAAAAGCCCTTTAAAACTCCTTGAACAAAAGAAAGAGAAATTGAGAGGAAGTAAGAGAGGAGAGTGGCGATGGAGAAAAGGAATAAAGGGTTTGCAATGACTTAATTCCTTTTAATGAAATTTATACACAAGCATTCCCATTTTGCCCTCACTCTTCCTTAGGAATTCCATCTATATCCTTTGATTCATTACAAACACACCCCCATAAAAACATATTCTCCATGAAAATTCCTTACATTTTACTCCCTACTTTTCCTGCTAATTAGGGGTAGAATGGTCAAATTGCCCTTAGGGAAGAAAATATCTAAAACTTAACAAACATTTTGGTTGGCACGTCGCCGCGGCGAGGAAACTTCTGTCGTCACGGCGAAACTATCCAGCAGCTTCCCGTGGCTTCAACACCTCTTCGCTGGGGCGAAGAAGAAAACACCTCTTCGCCGTGGCGAAGATTCTTCTTCGCCCCGGCGAAGCATGGAACACTGAACTTCTTCTATTTCAACCAATTTCAGGGCAAGTATTCAACACACCAGTCAATCAAAGGTCAACCAAACAATAATACTAATAAACCAACTCAAATAAGAGCAAAAGAAGAAACGTTAGCTATGTACCTCAAGTGGGGCGTTACAGCTACCCCCGAAACTCAAAGATCCAGGGAGTTTTACTATTCCTTGCATTATAGGAGACATTACCTTTGATCGAGTTTTATGTGATTTACGTGCTAGCATCAATTTAATGCCTTTTTTTGTTTACAAGAGATTTGGAATTAGTGAAGTGAAGCCAACGACCTTGTCGTTACAACTTGCAGATAGGTCCATAAAACATCCGAGGGGTATAGTGGAGATGTGTTGGTGAAAGTGGACAAAGTGATTTTTCCGGCGGATTTTGTTGTTTTGGACATGGAAGAGGATAAGGAAATACCTCTTACCTTGGGCCGACCATTTCTAGCCACAGGAAGAGCACTCATTGATGTGCAAGAAGGAAAGTTATTATTGAGGGTTCAAGATGAAACAGTAACGTTCAATGTGTTTGAGGCTATGAAGTTCCCATCCGAGTCGGATTTGTGCTTTAGTGTTGATGTGGTGGATAAACTAGTAGCGGAGGTCGTTGAAGCGAACACTCCACAACTACCTCTAGAAACGTGTATAGCCCAATCAAGAACAATAAAGGTAGATAAGTCGACAAGGAACGAATGTGCTAAACTATTGGAAGCACTTTAGCCAATTGATGAGAGCTAAGATCTAGAATTTGAGGAATTTGATTTTGAAAAAGAGAAGGAAAAGGAAAGAAAGGAAGAACCTCCGAAGCTTGAATTGAAGCCTTTGCCTTCTCACCTCAAATATGTGTATCTTAGTGAAGCGGAAACCTTCCTAGTAATCATCAGTTCAAGGTTGAACAAATTGGAAAAAGAGTGGTTAATTCGGGTGTTGAGGGAACACAGATCAGCAATTGGATGGACTATTTCGGATATTAGAGGCATCTCTCCATCTTTTTGCATGCATAAGACACTCATGGAGGATGATATCAAGCTTAGAGTTCAACCACAACGAAGATTGAATCCTTCGATGAAGGAAGTGGTGAGAAAGGAGGTGGTGAAACTTCTAGATGCGGGAATAATTTATCCCATTTCTGATAGTCCATGGGAGAGTCCGGTGCAAGTGGTTTCGAAGAAGGGAGGTATCACAGTGATAACGAATGATAGCAATGAATTGATACTAACTAGGACGGTCACGGGCTGAAGAGTGTGCATTGACTACCGAAAATTAAATGAAGCGACAAGGAAAGATCATTTTCCGTGTCTTTTCATCGATCAGATGTTAGAGAGATTGGCAGGGCATGCTTAGTACTGTTTCCTAGATGGTTATTCAAGATATAATCAGATTGCCATCGCTTCTGAGGATCAAGAGAAGATGACCTTCACTTGTCCCTATGGCACCTTTGCTTACCAAAGGATGCCCTTTGGGTTGTGTAATGCACCAGCCACATTTCAGAGATGCATGATGTCGATCTTTGGAGATATGGTGGAGAGGTTTATAGAAGTCTTCATGGATGACTTCTCTGTTTTTTGTTCGTCCTTTGGTAATTCCTTATCTAATCTCTCTTTTGTTTTGCAGGGATGTCAGGGGACGAACTTGGTGCTCAACTGGGGGAAGTGCCACTTCATGGTCCAGGAAGGAATAGTACTTAGTCAAAGAATTTCAAAGGATGGAATAGAAGTGGATCGAGCAAAGACGAACGTGATTGAGAAGCTGCCACCACCCTCAAATGTTAAAGTAGTTTGAAGTTTCTTGGGGCATGCGAGGTTTTATAGACAGTTTATTAAGGATTTTTCTAAGATCTCTAAACCCCTTTGCAATTTATTGGTTAAAGATTTTCCTTTTGATTTTAATGATGAATGCATGCATGCCTTTCAAACTCTAAAAAAATTATTAGTGTCTGCACCTATTATTGCAGTTCCCGATTGGGGACTACCATTTGAATTGATGTGTGATGCTAGTGATTTTGCACTAGGAGTAGTGTTAGGACAGAGGAAAAACAAAGGGTTGCATGTAATTCAGTCACTCACTGATGCGCAATTGAATTACACCACCACTGAAAAAGAACTGTTGGCTGTGGTTTTTGCTTTTGATAAATTTCGTTCATATTTGCTAGGTGTCGAGGTGATAGTCTACACGGACCATTCAATACTCAAGCACCTATTGGCAAAGCAAGAAGTGAAACCTCGGTTGATAAGATGGATCCTATTGCTACAAGAGTTTGAGTTGGAGATACGAGATAAGAAAGGGTTGGAAAATGTGGTGGCAGACCATTTGTCAAGGATTGAATGACCAATTCAGGGAAATGAAGAAGAAGCCCAAATCAGAGAAACTTTCCCGGATGAGAAATTGATGAGAGTGGAGGAAGCACCGTGGTATGCAGATTTTACAAACTAGTTGTCGTCGAGAGTGCTCCCCATCGGCATGACCTTCCAACAAAAGAGGAAGTTTTTCTCAGATTTGAAGTACTACTTCTGGGAAAAACCATTTCTTTATAGACACTATGCTGATCAGATGATATGTAGGTGTGTTCCGGAAGAGGAAATTGAGAGTATCCTACGGCATTGTCACGAAAGGGAAGTGGGTGGCCATTTTGGAGGAGCTAGGACAACAGCCAAGGTTCTTCAATCTAGGTTTTACTGGCCAACCCTTTTCAAGGATTCTTTCCAGATGGTTCAGGAATGCGACCAATGTCAACGAAGTGGGAATACTTCAAAGCGAGATGAGATGCCACTAAACAATATCCTAGTTGTTAAGCTGTTCGATGTATGGGGAATTGACTTCATGGTCCTTTCCCAAATTCTTACGGGAACATGTACATTTTGGTAGAGGTGGACTATGTATCAAAATGTTGGGAAGCAGTTGCATTGCCATCCAATGATGCCGGGGTGGTGGTTAATTTGGTGAGAAAGAACATTTTCTCAAGGTTTGGAGTACCACGGGTAATGGAGGATCGCATTTTTGCAACAGGCAATTGGATGTATTGTTGGGGAAATATGGGGTGAAACATAGAGTTGCGACACCCTACCATCCACAGGCTAGTTGACAAGTGGAATTGTCAAACAAAGAACTAAAGGGAATCTTAGAGAAGACAGTCAATGCATCGAGGAAGGATTGGTCACAGAAGTTGGATGATGCATTATGGGCCTACCGCACTGCATTTAAGACTCTGATTGGTATGTCTCCATTTAGGGTGGTCTATGGGAAGGCATGTCATTTGCCGGTAGAACTCGAACATAAGGCCTACTGGGCAGTCAAGCAGCTCAACATGGATTTACGAGCTACTGGGGAAGAAAGAATGCTGACTTTGAATGAACTTGATGAGTTTCGTCATGAAGCTTATGAGAATGCTAGGATGTACAAGGAAAAGACCAAGAAGTGGCATAACAATCATATCAAGAAGAAGAACTTTGAAGTGGGTCAGCAAGTGTTGTTGTTTGATTCTAGACTTAGGCTTTTCCCTGGAAAACTTAAGTCTAGATAGTCCGGACCCTTCATAGTTGCAAGAGTTTACCTATTCGGAGTGTGGAGGTGTCACATGAAGAAAAAGGCACATTTAAGGTCAATGGACAGAGGTTGAAGCCATACATCGACGGAGTGATGAGTTGCACGTGAATCCCGCTCTGGCTCGACATTCCGACATGAAGACTTGAGAAAGTCGAGCTTTCGACTATAAACAAGCGCTCTTTGGGAGGCAACTCAAGTGTTTCCATTTGTTGTTGTTTATTTATTGTTTTGAAGTTGTTTAGTTTTCTTATGATTTTTAGATGAAGCATAATTTGTGTGTTTTTAGGTGTTTCAGGTGAATTATCGAATCAAGGCGAAAAATGGAATTTTTCCAGTTTTCGCCGCGGCAAACTACATTGTGCAAGAAGTGGAATTCGAAAAGTCCCAGACTTTGCCGAGGCACTGAAGGCTCTGGAATTTTTCGTTGCGATGAAGCATTTGTTTTCGCCTCGGCGAAGAAAGTTGGGCGAAATTGGCTAAGGGAAGTTCGCCGTAGCGAAGTAGTTTCTTCGCCGAGGTGCTGTATGCATTGGATTTTTTCACCACGGCGAAGAATTTGTCTTTGCCGCGGCGTCAACTGGGTTGAAAAATTTTTATTTGTAGAAATAAGAACTTCGCCGTGGTGAAGTCTGCTTTTTATAAATACCCACGCAACTTTCATTTTTAACGCAAAAGTTCAAAACATATTCGAGAGCAAAATCTTTCCTACTTCAATCCAGAGTTTTTTTCAGCACATTCCCATCACTTTTCCTCATTTTTTAACCCTCCCAAACACCAAAACAACTCATTTAACAACGATTTTTGCGAAAAATTGAAGAAATTTTGGAAACCCTTTGTTTTCAAAATTTGGGGATCTTGCCATCTAAGCCACAATCGATGAAATTGGTAGTAAATACTTATTGGGATTGAAGTGTAGATCTTGATTGTTGTGGTGTTGAGGAGTTTGGGTTTTGAATTTTGGAGTATTTGGTTGATTTTGGAAGAAGAGTAATTTTAGGGGTCTAGATGCGATTTTTGGAAGTGCCGTGGTTTTGCATGATTGATTGCGGTTATTCATAGGGTGCTTAGAGTTGAATTGTTGAGTTAGAATAGTAGTTTGGGGAAAATGCCGCTCAAAGTACTTTCCAAGGGTAAAGGAAAAGGGAAGAAGGTAGATGACCAATTTGTTAATGAGAAGGCTCGAAAACGATATGAAGGGGCAATCCAAAAGAAAGATAAAAGATTTATTGCCGAGCAGGGGTTGACCACTATTTATGCTGAAGAGTGGAGTGCAGGGCGAAAGTGGAATGCATTTATGGATGAACTTGTAAATGTGGCCATAGAGCCAATAGTAAGAGAGTTTTACGCCAACCTCCCTGATTGTGATTCTGGTCATGTGTTTGTGAGGGGCATTGATGTGCCATTTGATGCAAAGATGATCAATGATTTCTTTGATTTGCCTCAAATTACCCATGACGAGCATGAGGAATTCAGGAATACACAGTTTGAGGATAATGTGATACTTCCGGTCATAACAAAACCGGATACCACTTGGGAGATTTCAAAGAAAGGAAAGAAGAGTATCAAGGGAACTAATCTTACACCGATGGCTAGGTTGTGGCAATACTTTGTGAGTGCGAGGATGATGCCGAAAACGCATTATAGCACAATGACTTATGAGAAGGATTGTTACTCCATTCCATTGCCATAGGAAAGATAATAGATGTGGGAAACATTATCCTGACTAGTATTAAGAATGCAGCCTAACTAGGGCGAGGCAGTTTTCCATTCCCACATCTCATTACAGAACTGTGCATTCGAGCAGGGGTTGAGAAGACTAAAGATGAACCACTTATCCATGCTGCCCTAGCTCTCAACACAGCCTACTATCGGAAGCTACTTGAGCGTCAACCTAGTGAGCAGCCCAACACCGGGACAAAACAATAGAGAACCACACAAGGCACTGCCACATCATCCAGTTCCACAGCCACTATTAAGGAGATGATGCAGCAAATGCTGGATCAAATGAAACAGTTGGCAAAATGTCAGGAATGGCTGGCAGAGCAGACCTAGATGGTGTATGACATGCAGCACAATTGCTTCACCAAGCTCAACGTTGATACTTTAGAATTTCAATGGGCTAACTAGGATTCAGAAGAATGGATGGGCTTCGACTCAGAAGAGGACAATACTGAGGGAGAGGAGGAGGCCGAAGAATGAACTTGAACACCTGTTTTTGTATTTTATTTTCTTTGTTTTAGTTGTTTTTGTACTTCATTTCGAACATTGAACTGATTTTTTTTTTTTGGATGGTTTAGAGTTGGTTTTAAATTTCCTAGTAGTTGTAAAGGCGAGATTAGGATTGTAATATTTTCATATTAGTTAGTGAACTTTTCTAACATAGTGGACACCAGAGTATTTCAATTATTTTTACAGATTATGGTGAGGAGAAAGCCAAGGACTGGGTGTGCATGCTGTTGAGTGAAACTTCAACGTCACAGATTAATCAGGTAACTATCTCGTACTTTTGTAGATTTTGTTTTTCTATTCCTAATTTTTGCATAATGTGACATTGGGGACAATGTCATCTTTAGTTTGGGGGTAGGGAAAAATTTGAACAATTTTTTTATTTTTGTTTAGTTGTTGTCATGTTTTGTTGTGTATGCCAATGATGAATCACATAAGTCTATGATGAGAATAGGATTGTTGGGTTTTTATTGCTCAAAAATGTTAAGCATTGCTTCAAGTTTATGTTGATTGACTGAATTTTGCTTGAGGTTTGTTGAGTGGTTCAACCACCATTTTCATTATTTCGGCATGCTTAGATTCATTTTATGTGGTTAGGTAAAGTCTTGATAATGTTGATAGACTCTAGAACCTAGTTAGAAATGCTTGAGGCGAAATTCTAGGAATAGACATTATTGAGGAAGTTATTTAGGCAATTTTTTGGAAGGTTTGAGCCTTTCTAGCCGACCATGAATTCTATCCCTAGTTACCCATTTGAACCTTATGAAATCATCGTTGTACCTTTTTGTGTTCTTGTGCAACCAATAATGCCCAAACCTTTCACCCTAAACATGTCCGCAACCTTTAAGAGAATTCTAAACCTAATGCAAACACAAAGAGCTTAGAGAGTTGTGTGAATGAACTAAAAGATTAGTTTTGGGGTTGTGAGAAGGGCAAGAAGAATAAAAAGGGTAATTAACCTCAATAAAAAGATTATTATGTCCAAAAAAAAAAAAAAAAAAACAGAATTTGAGAATTGCAATGCAGTTGAAAAAAATGAGAAGTGCAAATGCTGAGGGTTATAAATTGGTCGACTTTGTAGTGGTGGTTGAAGAAGAAAGTGGAAGTTAATTTGAGTCTTGATGTTTGCTTAAAGAAAAATGAGTTCTCTTGCTTTGTTAATCCTATCCGTTTCTTTGAAGCCCACTAACCGAGCCTAACGTTACAAGCCTGTAAAGACCTTCTGATCTTTAGTGATGTCTAATCCTCATTAGTGGAGAGTAGTTCGATACTTAGGCTTATGGAGTCTGCCGTCATTTGATACACTTTGAAGTCGGAATGTGGATTGAAGTGGGGATCACCTACTCGAGGGACCAATAGAGAAGATAGTCGATGCAACTTATAACTTCTTGGAGTGTTGAACATTTTTCTAGTAATAATTTTTTCAACGATCTATGAGAATTGTTTAAATTCTAGGCAGTTCATTGTGTTGAGTTGAGCCTAATGTTTTTATTTTATTTTATTTTCAGTCTTACTGTTTTGCGTTGTTTTTGGACGTATGTTGTTTTTCTTTCTTTGTGTTTTGTACCTGATGCTCGAGGATGAGCATGTCTTTAGTTTGAGGGTATTGATAATCCGAGAATTATACTGTTTTTATTAGGCTTTTTGGCCAGATTTTAGATACTTTTTAGTTCATTTTTGCCTGAATTGCTACTTAATTCTTTATATTTTGTGTTTCAGGCCAAAATGGACATTTTGAGCAAATAATGAGCGAATTGGAGTTTCTGGACCCAGAAGTGAGCGGATTTCGCAATTTGGAGGAGTTCTGAAGTAGATTGAAGCACTATGAAGCTTGTTCCAATGAGAAAGCACCGGAGATCGAAGATTCAAGCAAAGAAGCAAGCGGAGGGCAATTATGTAATTTCAAAATTCTTCATGAAGGTTCATCGCGGCGAAGTTTTGTTCTTCGCCGCGGCAAAGGAAGTGAAACACAAGATTCTAACTTACCTCGTTGCCGCAGTGAAAGTCTTTCTTCGCCGCAGCGAAGTCTGTGAATTTTTGTTTTCTTCAAAACACACAGTTTTATTTTAGGAAAGTTGTAGGTTTTTGGACGAACTATAAAAGGAAAACTTTACCATTTTGAGAAGGGTGTCGAAGTTCGCTTGGTTTTCATTTTTCCTTAGAATAGATTTGACATTTTTGTTAAGCAAGTGAGAAGATTGGAGATTAAACCTCGTGGATTCTTCAACTAGGGGAGATATCTTTTCTTTTCTCTTTAAGTCAATATGTTGAATGCTACGTTTACTGTTTTTCTTGCTGTGTATTTTGATTTAGTTATGAACTAACCCATTTTGGGTTAGGGTTTTGATTAAGTTTGGATTTCTATGGGTTAATGAATTGATTATTTTTATTTCCATATTCTATTGCATAGATTGTGTGGTTAATCTGTTTTTGATGGAATTTATTTGATGAATATGATGAGATTGAGAAATGAATCATGTTGAGCTTCTTGGGTAATCACCATTGTAGTATTGAATGCTAGAGATAGATTTGAAAATCAATGAAATCAATCTAGGATTCCATTAGCTTAATGAACTTGGATCTATTATTCTTCAATTTGTTGGGTGTGGAAGTTTAATAAGGAAAAGTAGGAATTCATAGGCTGAGAAGGTATGTTTGACAACTTAGCGAATTCGATTTACAATCTGCGCATGTGAGTGTGGAATTAACATAGTTCGTAGAATTCATCCATAAAGTCCGAATGAAGTCAAAACCCTAACCGTTTGTTAAATTGATATTATTCTTGTGTTTAAATTCTTGCTTTCATTAATTAGTCTTTAATACTTAGTAAGTTTTGTTTTAGTTTTAGATTTAATCTCTCCCACTAATCCAAACACATTCGGTTCCTCCAACTTGAAAATAGTTAGGAAATTTAGTGCTTAACAACCAATCCTTGTGGGAATGATACTCACTCATCACTTTATTACTTTGTGCGACTAGTGCACTTACTATTTATGTATGTTGTAGTTACAACACATCAACTACGAAAAAATTAAAGTGGCTTGGGTAAGATTAAAGGATTTTTCTTTTGAATGTGTACTTGGTTTTAAGTATCACGTAAGAGATATGTTGATTAATAAATTAAATGATTTTGTAAATTTGATTGATTTTTTTTTTTTTATTGCAGGGAGTGGTCCATCTGTTCGTCACTCCTACTAGGGGTGAATTACTTATGGATTATTTTACATCGTTCGTACCATTGGACTAGGTTTCTGATGAGAGGATGGATCGCCTAACACGGAGACCTAGAAGGAGTCACGTAGTTGATTGCAGTTGCAAGGCTGCTTTTGAAGCATGTGTTTGAGGCTGAAGCAACAGTAGGTGGGACAGATGAGGACAAAGACATGGATGCTTAGGTTCGTACGCCTCCTCCCAATTGGCAAACTGGTACACCAAGTACCAATTTGCCAAGGCATCCACAGTCTGAGTTGGTTGACCACATAAACGGCCTACACCGCAAGTTTGAAATTTTTAGCAACACTGTATGTGAGAAGGTTGATAAAATGGAAGAGAGGATACAAAGACTGTGTAACGCCCCACTTGAGATACGTAGCCATTGTTTATGGTATGGCCTAAAGGGTTACTGAATTGCTGCTAAATGAGTTTGTATATTGTTCATGTTGTTTGGTTGGCCCTTGGTTGAGTTTATGTTTTGGGTTTGGTTGAGTGTTTACCCTGGAATTAATCAAGACTTGGCGGATTTTGGAGTTGCAGCCTTCGCCGGGGCAAGGAAGAAGCTTCGCCGCGGTGATGTCGGCTCTGAATTAACAATGTCGCTTTTGTAATTCTTCGCCGAGGCGACAGAGAATCCTTCGCCGCGGCGAAGGGCCAGACAAAAATGTTTATTAAGTTTCTAGAGAATTCTTCCTTTGGGGCACAATGACCATTTTACCCCTAATTAGCAGGAAAAGAGTAAAATGCAAGGAAATTTCATAGAGAATAGTGTAAAATGGGGGTGAGTTTGTAAAGAATTAAAGGATAAAGGTGGAATTTTCAACAAAGAGTAAGGGCAAAATGGGAAAGAGTGTATATTATATGAGCTAATAAGGGTTGAGTTCTCTAAACCCCTTCATTTCACCCATTTCCACCGCCTCTTCATCCCTCATTTTCTCTCAATTCCTCACTCAATCTTCTAAGGGATTTTTGAGAGTTTTGAGTTGGAATTTGACAAAGAATTGATCCTAAGCAAGAAGAGGTAAGAATCCCTACTCTAGATACGAGTTTTATTTATGTAAGGGTTAAGTTCTTACTAAGTTTATGCTTAGGAAATAAGGGAAAGCTAAGGTCCAACAAGAGTAGAGAGTTTTAGTGAAGACTGCTCAAGTATGAGGTAAGTAAATCCAACTCAAGCTAAAGTTTAAGAAATTCTTGAGTAGAGATTTATTTATGCATGTATATATGATGCTTGTTGAGAAATTGAGTTGAGATGCATGTCTAATTGTTGAGAAATTGAGTTGAGAAGAGTATAACATGTTGGATATTTCCTTTATGGGAAGTGTTGATGTGTGATGAGTTTGAGATGAAGTTGGAGGAGATTAAGTAGATATTTTGGGAGTGTTCTTCTATGATAGGAACCATGTCCATAGAAGGGAGTTTCCTCCCATTTTGGATGGTTAAAAAGAGAAGTAGAGTTGTAGTCAGAGAAGAGTTTTTGTATGCACATGAGTTGTTTGATGAAATGCCTAAGAGAAGTATGAGTATGAATAGTGAACCTTAATTCTTGCTACATTGCGTATTGGCATTTCATAAGTGCATTAATGAGCATAAACCATCCAGATGCATTAGTTGTGCATTTGAGAAGTAGCTTGAGAACGAGTAGAGAACTTTGTGAATAGACTACTCTAAGAGTTAAGCAAGAGTTAAGCTATACTATGGGTACTAGCTTGAGAAAGAGATGAGTATTAGCTTGAGCAAGAGTAGAGATCTTTGTGAATAGACTACTCTTTGAGAAGTAGCTTGAGAACGAGTAGAGAACTTTGTGAATAGACTACTCTAAGAGTTAAGCTATACTATGGGTACTAGCTTGAGAAAGAGATGAGTATTAGCTTGAGCAAGAGTAGAGATCTTTGTGAATAAACTACTATAAGAGCAAAAGAAGAGAATAGAGTAGGTTGTGCGATGGGGAACCCGTGAGTGATGAGTAAAGTCACGAGAGTGGGTGCTTTGTGATCCCCAGCCGTGCCTCCGGTAAGATGGGGTCGTGACATTCAGAGAGAGAGAGAGAATACACTCACGTGGCCAAGGGTTCTGAATCCATGCATGACCGAGTCCGATTGGTAGAGAATGAGTAGAAATCACGAAGAGTGGGTTAGTGCTTTGTGATCTCCACCCAGCCGTGCCTCCGGTAAGATGAGGCCATGACATGCAAGTGAGGAAGAATGAGCAAACATGAGAAAGAATAAAGAGAGATAATGAGTAGGGTTACGAAGAGTGGGATGAGTACCCAGCCGTGCCTCCGGTAAGATGAGGCCGTGACTACAACAGAAAGTTAACAGAAAAGAGTTATGAGAAAGAGAAACAGAAAGAGAATCAGTAGAAGTCACGTAGAGTGGGAGAAGTCCCGGCCGTGCCTCCGGTAAGATGGGGCTGTGACATTCAAAGAGTGAGTTAGTAGAAATGAATTATGTGATAATAGAGAGAATTAAAGAATGAGAAAGCTTGAGAAAGAATGAGATAGAAAGAGAGAGTATGATGAGAATAAGAGAGAACCATGATTTTCCTTCATGGTGAATATGACGAGAATAAGAGAGAGAACCATGATTTTCCTTCATGGTGAATATGATGAGAATAAGAGAGAACCATGATTTTCCTTCATAGTGAGTAAGAATAAGAGAAGGAGAAAAGAGAATAAGAACAGAAAGAAAGAAAGAATAAAAAGAGCAGAACAGAGTTAAAGGAGAATAAAAGTATTAGAAAGAAAGAGAAAAACAGTGAGAATTAGAAAATAGAAGAACGATAGACTAAGGAGGAACCAAAAAGTGAGTTGCGGGGACAGGTAGTAGAGGATTTACTTATTGAGCCTTGTTGTGCTCACCCTATTGTTCTTCCCTGTTTTGCAGGAAATAGGAGTAGCGGTTAGATAGATGTCGAGGAGCGGAGAGTATTGGCACCACTGTCCACCAGCTATGATGTTTTGTATTAAGTGAAAGTTTTTAATACATAGTATTTTGTATTTGTAAAGAATTATGTTTTTATGAGTAAAGAAAAATTTGAGCCCACTATCTTTCATACGCTATGTATATCTATAATTTACATAGTATGTATTATAAGAATAGTAGTAAAGAGGAGGTGTTACAGACTGGAGGAGAAACTTGATGTGGTTTTGGAAATGGTTGAAGTACAACCGTAGAAAAGAGAGAACTGAAAGAGCAAACATTTGAAATCTCTATTCACGGAAATAAGGTATGACAAGAAGAGGAGAACTAAGAAAGATAAAGAGGAAATCGATGGAAGTGGATAATCTAAAAAGGATGATAAGGAGGAAGCTAGAGGAAGTGGGGAAGTTAAATTTAAGGAACTAAAGGTTGATTTGTTTAGGCCAATAGATGAGGAACAGAAAAAAAAAATCATTTTATTCTTATTACAATGACAAAGTAAGTGACATTTGTGTCAGTTGCAAGACTGGGGATTATCCTCGAAAGTGGTTTGATTAGATGTTGAGAATGGGCTATTGGCTTGACAACTCAGTGAGTTATTTTCTCGTATTTTTCCTTATTTTTGCTTATGTTTCCTTATTTCCCGTGAGGTATTTTTTGATTGCCTAAGCGATTTGTTTTTTCTAAATAGATCGCTTGTGTTTGCCAAGACACTTATCATCTTGTTTTGATTTGATGCAGCAAAATTGACAAAGTGTTGACACTTATGAGGATGCAATAAAGTACTAATGCTGATATTTTTGATCAGCAATGTGCCATCATCGACGTGTCTTTTAGCTAGAGCCTAGTAAACATATACGAGACGTTAATGAAAAAGGTGAATGAGGGAGTTGCAACAAAGGGAGCCAAGGGGAAAAGAATGGCTACAGAGGATTTTAACGGTGTCCTTGCAGATTATTGGTTTGACAACAAGATAATGCAGTATGTCAGGGGGGAAAGGCCCAAATATGGCAACAGTTGGGCAAAGGTGAAAAGGGTATAATGCGTCGTGAACATCAAGCAAATGCATTGGATAACTATCGTTTGGCTACTCAAAGAGGGCTTGGTGTAGATCCTTGATTGCAATTGGAGTATTTATAGGGAGAGAGAGCTGGACGCGACAATGTAGCGACTGTGGAAGTTGTTCCTACGGCTTTTGCAAGACAGCGGGATGTTTGAGCAATTGGGTGATGAACTACTTATGGGAATGTGGTCACACAAGCGCGTTTTTGTTCCGACTAACGACTCGAGGTAAATTGTGTATAAAACTTACATACTGCAATTGTTCTATAATTTGACTCTAATAGTAATGTCTTCCTCATACTGTAGTGTTGATTGTGGGGTATATGCACTCAAACTTCTTGAGTTCGATATGACTAACACTTTATCGAACAACTTGAACGACCAAACTGTTAGAGTAGGTGCCCAAGAGCCAATCCTATTTTGTACGACTCTCTGTAATCATGTTTTATCATCAATAGAGGCATTTATCTATATCATGTGATCTGATTATATTCGTATAAGAAAATGATATGTGTCTTAGGATGGTAGAACCGTGAAGAGCGTATCGAGTGTTTCATATCTTGATAGTGAGAACCCTATGATCACATATGGTAGCCATTCTGGAAATGTCTCGTAGCCCCAGTATTATTCTGACCAAGGACATCGATAATATGGTAAGGCTATCATAGTGTTGGATGACCCTATTGTAAGGTAGTGACTGATCTCACTTGTCAAGGTTGTTTGCTGACAACCTTGTGCAACACATGGGTGCTTGCCATAGGCGAATTCATCGGACGAACCCACTAGAGAATTCCACATGGACGATAACTGATGAGAATGCAAAATGTCATATTTTTCCCCCTTAATGTCTAGTCTTTTATACTTATTTGGCGCCTAAATGTACTCATTATTATTTTATTTTGATTTAGGATGCAAATGGAGGCGTTAAATGCAAAACGAAACTAATTAGGTGATTTCGGACAGTTTCGACATCACTTCGTAATCTGGGTATAACTCTCTCATCCAAGCTCAGATTGAGATGATTCAAAATGATATGGAACCCTAAAAAAGAGATCTACAACTTTAATGTTTTGAGTTTGGAGAGATACTCGCTGTATCAAGGTTGGAATCGGGCTTGAAGTTGACACACCTGCACTACTGACGTTCCAGAACATTCGGCCTTATCATGCAACTAAAATATACAGTTTATTATTGGAAGTTTTGAAGATCTGGTGCACGAAAGTTACAGCTGGAAACACCACTTTCCTAGTTATATTAGGATTTTATTTTATTTTTAATTAATCAGATTTGGATAAATGTTATTTTAGGATAAAACTTAGAATATTTTTAGGAGATTGAGTAGAATTCAAAGACTTGAATTGGATATTTTAAGAGGGGGAGAGAGATCAGACGGGGATATACTACACACGCCTCCTTCCCCTCTTCTTCAACTTCTCCTTTGAGTTTTCATGATGGCCATGAGCAGCTAAATTTTCATAACTTGGTCGAAGGAAACGGAGGCCTTGGAATCAATAAAACTGTGAGATCTAATCTGTTTTTAGTGTTCAATATATGCTTTGAGTATTGGATGTTCTTCTATGCCTATTTTCATGATTGTCTCATTTAATTACTAGGAGGCCTACTAGTTCATTATTTGTTGCAATCTATCGCTAAATTAGATATCAAATCCGTAATTGTTTGATCCCTCTAATTTGTGAGTAACTAAGATTTAAGAATTTGCTGTGTCAGGACTTATTAAATCTTAAGAAGAGTGCTCGACTAAATTAAATACAACCGCTTGTGTTTGTGTTGTTCAACTACATCGATCTCTCTAATTCTTAAGGCTGCTACTAGATTAAACCTTTAGCGCTTGTCTTAGGTTGTTTAGGAGTAAGATTAATTGGATCTCTTGTTTCCTAATTAACTGCAACTAAGGAGAGATAGGAAAATAATTCCAACAGTGAATATTCAAAGTATGAATTGATATATACTTGCATCGATGATCAATTGTAAGATTCCGATGGTGGATGTTGACTTAGACCAAGGTTTGTTCTTTTGATTGATTTCGATAATTTAATCTGTATTGTCCCTTAGTTGTTTTTCCTAAAATTGTTTTCGTTATACTCAAATCCCCCCCATCCTTGTTCACGTAGCATAAAACTAGGCTAGACACTCTCCGTGGAACGATCCTTCCTTGCACTACTACATGTATTCTTTTTTTTGGAGTATAGATTTTAATTTTGGTTGCCTGCGACAGCACACCAGTAACCCCAATTTTTTTTGGAATAAATCCTCTAATGGATGGTAGTGCATGTGATCCTTAGACTTGATATCATCGAAGCGCCTTGTGCACTAATTGGTGTAGTTTGACACTAGCCCAACATAGTTTTACTCAGAATTATCAAAATGATAGTGATTGGCTATATCGAGAAGTGTATTGAGACTATGGTGGATTGACAGAGGATTCATCACTCCTGGGTATGGAAGAAATTATCTCACTGAGTAATTTGGTAGATGGCAACGACATTAAATCTGTGGCCACAGTGAGATTGAGTTGTAGCTCAATCCAATATATTTCAGCCATTGGTCTAATAACTGAATACCGAGATATCAAGGATATCTAAGGTTGACACTACTTTTGTGCTTTGGCCTTGATGAGATAATAGATGATGAAAGGATTGAATTGCATGGCAACCATACCGTTGATAGGTAGCAGTTTCATTGAATTCGAATCTATTGGGTGGCCATGATGCCTAGCTAGAGGTCAGTCTTGGTCTGTGTCGAGTGGGATGATTGATTGATTGTCAATCTAATACTATTCACTATCGATACAATGAGGAGCCTTTGGGTCACACACATAGAAGACAGATTAAGAATATAATTCGTGAGAGGGGTATTTTCACCATTTATGATAAAATGACATTTTGGTAATCTCACAGTGCAATTAAATTTGCTGAGGTTGTTGCCTAAATTTAATTTCAAATGGAAATTAAATTAGTGAAATCATGTATATATATATATATATATGTATATATGAATTAAATTGAATTTAACTATAATGGATATTATCTAATATTAATATTGATAATATGAAATTCAAATTTCGGTTTTTAAATTTGAATTGAAATGCCATGTTTGGGTTGCAAGGGGAATCTATTCCTTTGTGGAATAAGTTGTATGTTATTCCAAAATGGAATAGATGGCTATTCCAAGTCCGAATAGGATTTTGTGTGCACTATTTAAGTGCAACTAAAATTAAATCATTAAGTGATTTTGAGTTACAAAATTGAAACCCTAGTCACCTCTCTCTCTTAAAAACGCCAATTCCCTTTTGTGAGAAAAGGAAAGAAAAATTCTCCAAAAAATTGTTCTTAGAGTTGACTGAACTTCCTAGTCTAGAAATCTCTTAACGACGATAATCTTGTCTTCGCGTGGATACCGGGAATGCACTTCTACTTTGAAGTGGTTTGCGAATCCAACATCAAATCGAAGGAGCCTCCAACGCTGGTATGATATATAATATTTGGTTTGATGTTTTTATATTAAATAATGCAATCGATGTAAAGATCTTGGGTTAGTGTTAGCGGATCTTAATAAAATTTTTAATTTCCGCTGCCTTCAAGAGATCTGTTAACCTACAGTGGTATCAGAGCCTATTATGCTTGATTACATTATTTTTATTATCGATTGATGTATGTTGATGATGTGTATTTGAGATTTTGATTTGCCGATTAAAATCTAAAAAATTGTCTAACGTGTTTTGGTTGAGATGTTGTGGATTTTGCATCCGTTTTTATTTGTTTCAGGCTAAAAGAAATCAAATAAAACTTGATTTCAATGTTGGATGGATTTGTCCTTAAAAGACTGTGGGTGGCTGCCCTTTAAAAGGGTAGCAGTTGCCATGGAGGAGCAATAGCGCGCAAATGTGGGCTACAAGGAGCAGCATTGTATGCCCAAAGCACGCATGTTTAGGCTATTTGCAGTGCACCCCAGCGTCGCTGCTGGGTGCTAAAAGGTGTTGCAAGGTTGTTGCTCTAATACTCTCTTTCTATTCTTTTCTATTCTTACCGATCAGACTCGGTTGAGGCATGGATTTGGAACCTTGGCCGTGTGAGTGTATTCTCTAATTCTAGGTACAGTCCTCCTCCACATGCACTTCTAACGGACTGTACAATTCTTCTTTCTGATTCTGAGGCCGCTCACTAAAGGCGGCGTGCATGCGGGGCTATGTCACTCACGGGTTCCTCATTTCAGCAACCTTCTCTTCTTTTATCTTTTTACACTTCTTTAAATAAAAATTCAGATTTGAATTTCTTTAATATTCTCATTTCTTTCTATTTGCTCTTTAATGTTCTTTAATGCTTTTTAATGCTCTTATGAGTGTATGCGTGTAGATGGGCTCATGCTTATAATTCTTTCTAAATTCATATGTTTAGATGCAACAATGCAATATGGAATGTAAACATGTCATTCTCTACCATCTACAAACTCATCTCAAGATAACAAATAATCATACTCATACATGCACTTCTCTTTGACATTTCATCAAACAATTTATATGCACACATCAACTCTAATTTGGCTATACTTCTACCTCTCTTCTAAGCCACCAAAATTTGGAATAAGAGACACCCAGATTAACGTCAAACCTGTCCAGGATTCACACTCCATAAATTCTACTCCAATTCTTCCATAATTCATCCAAACTCTCATCAAACATCAAGTACACAAACACTACTTCCCATGGATAAATTATAACCATCATTCAACATCCATTGCATCAAAAATTCTTCATATATAAGCACATACATGCATAAAAAAAATTCTCTTCTTTCTCTTAAATCCTATGAACACAAATCATAAGAATTCAACACTTTAAAAATTAAATCTCACTTCTTAGTGCAAGGATCTTCCTTAAGGATGCTTGAGATTGAAATTCCACTAAAAATAAACCAAGATCTATGAATTTCCTTGAAAAACGATTGAAGAAATTTGAGAGAGCTTGGGTGGAAGGTGGCGTGAATGGAGGAGAAGAAATGGCTAGGGATTCATTCTTCAACTCTTGATATAACAAAATATTATTTATAGTTTCCCATTTTACCCTTGCACTTTCTATGAAATTTCATCTATGTCCCTTAGTCAATTACCAAAATGCCCTTATTTTTATTAACTTTCCCATGTTATTCTACTTCTTTTCACTCCCCACTTTTTCAACTAATTATGAGGGAAAAGACCATTTTACCCCTAATGGAATTTTAAGGAATTTTCTTCACACTTGTTCAAGATAACTTTAACACAATTCAACTAAGGGTATTAGGGCATAAGTAAAGCTACGTACCTTGATGTGGGCGTTACAGTTGCCCATGCATAGCAGCGAAAAGGGTTGGGACAGCAACAACCTTGCAAGGCTGTTGCCTGTGCACAACAACGCGCAACAGCGATCTGCTACTGTCCTGACCCTTTTTGCCCCTCTTGCAGTGGCCCCGTGGTGGCCAAGTGCCCACCAGCACTTGGCCTTGATTGGCACTTGGTTTTTCAGCCAAGTGCCCGATCTGATGTGCATGCGAATGCATGTTAAATCTGGAAAAACGGGACAGCCCGCAAAGATGCAATGGGTTGAGTTTTGGGCTTTTTTGCGTTTTTGTGCGATAAAGAAAAATCCAGAAATTTTTGAATATATGTTGTTGCATGTTGGGAATGTTCTGGAGGCCTAATTGAGTGAGGCCCGAATCAAATGGGTTAAATTGCAATTTTTTAAAATTGTTGGACCTAAAAATATTGCTAATCGTTAAGGGGTAATTCATAATTTACAAAAACCAAATCAGAATTTAATTTTGATTATTTGATGCATGATTCTTGTATGTGAATATGCATGATGTATACTCCTTTGGACCTAGATTAATTTTTGGATTATGTAATTTTAAAATAGGGCTTGCGTGCCCTATCTTTCTCTATTATCTTTGTTGTACTTCTCTCTCTCATCTCACTCCCCTCGAATGTAACTCAAGATTTCTTTTCAAATATGTAAAATTAGATTTGTAATTTTAGTTTGAGAGTTGTGTAATGTTCTAGAAGGTTAAGCGAAGGAAGAGGAAGGCAAATTACTTGAAGAATCCAAAGTTGTAATTAAACCTATGTTGACCTACCGATTCCTCTAGGCTTAGGGAATCAGTTTTAGTTGAGACTATACACCAACATATTTATATTATGCTTAGTATGCATGCTAAGGGTGTATGTCATGACTATAATATGCTAAACAAGATAAAACTGGTGAGACATGCAAAATGAAAACCCTCAATAAAGTATATTAAGTCAAATCAAGCCTTCCATCACCATGAGTTTATTCAAACCGCTGTTCGTTGGAACCTTGTTAACCAAAGTGAAGGGTATACTTCTACCAGTGGGAGATTAAATTTCATTGAGCTTTTCCTTAATGGTGATGGGTTGACTTAACTAATATGTTTTGCTTGTTCGCCAAAGTGAAGGTTGATAAGCATATCATAGGCATAGTAGAGAAGTGCACTATACAAGTGTACGTCGTGACATGTAATGTCTACTCTACTAATACTAAGAATTACACTTCAGGAAAATGGTTTGTGCCATTGAATTGTGTAATTGGCTTGTTGGGTTGGTTTACATTACAGGTTGGTAGTTGGAGCTATCAATTGGTGTAAGTTAAGTTTGTTGGCCTACATAATGAACCCAATTTGGCTTGTTTGCCAAAGCGAAGGTTTGAAATGAGCTAGATGAGATCTCAGTCCACTAGGAAAGCCAATGGGCTTTCCCGAGTTAATAGTGAGGGCTATTGGCTTGAGGAAAACAGTGGGAGCGATTATTTAATAAAAGACCTTATTAAGAAGCATGATAATAACTTTTGCTTATTCTGCACTTGTAGATTCATTAAAATGAGCAATATGAACCCATCATCATTGCGACAAATCATTGAACTGGGAAACAAATGGAATGGTGGGAATTTTGTTGACTGGTATAGAAATATAAACAATATACTTGAGTCAAGCGATAGATTATACACCATTGAGCAGACTTTGTCACCAAAGCCTACTGATAGTTTTATCTATCAGACTAGGTATGTATATATGAAGCATACAAATGATGCTAAAGCAGAAATGACAAGATACATTGTGCTTGCATCAATGACACCATTATCGCAATTGCAATGCCAAAATGTTGACTTAGCTTACATTCTTTATACTTTTTAGAAAAATGAGAAGCATATGGTGTCTTAGTCATTGTTCAAATGAAAGATGGAAGAGGGTACCAAAATTGGCGATCATATACTCAAGTTGACCTAGTATATGAACAAGCTTGAGATTTTGGGATGTAGACTCAATGAGGGTTTAGCAATAAACCTAACATTACAATCTTTTCTAGATTCTTACTCTCAATTTGTCCATGACTTTATTGAGGATGGTAAGAAGAATACCCTTTCCGAGCTTCTGGATATGTTGAAGGCTATTAAGTCTATCATCAAAATGTTAGAAACATTGACATTGGTTAAAGCTAACTCAATTGTGAATGAAAAGGCTAAGAAGTCATTGGAAGAAACTATTGTAGATAGGAAGGGCGTCTGTCCTCATTGTGGGAATCCCAACCACTGGAGGAAACATTGCAAGGCCTTTATAGCAAAAGGGAAGAAGAATGTTACTTCTTCATCTGGTATGTTCATGATTGAGATTAACTTCTTCCCTTTAGCATCTTGGGTCATTGACATAGGATATGATACTCACATTTGTACTAATGTGCAGGGACTGCAGCAGAGTAGAATGCTCGCCAAGGGAGAGGTGGACCTACTAGTTGGAAATGGAGCACGTGATGCTGCATTAGCTTTAGGATCTAATTGTTTGATTTTTCCTATAAGATTGTTATGGAACTAATGGATTATTATGATTTTCCCTCAGTTTCTAAAATGATGTTTCTGTGTTCACTTTGGACAAATGAGAATATTGCTTTTACTACTAATGGATTGTTGTCTTTTAGTATAAATAATATTCTTATGGAACTGTTTCATAATAATTTTATATGTTCTCGAAATAGACAATATGAATATTTTCAAAGTAACAACTATGCCAACTGTGGCAAGTTGAGTTAAACATACCTGAAGGAATGTGGGACAATATCAAAACTCACCTCCCCGTATACACCCCAACATAATGGTTAGGTCCATGATGAGTTTTAGTTATCTACCCACATCATTCTAAGGTTATGCCTTAGAGACTACTCACGTACTTAACCGTGTGCCATCAAAGTCTATAGATAAGACTCCATATGAACTATGGAGTGGGCAAAATGTTANCCAATTACGATGAATCACATGGATGTGGTCAATGATGCATCGTAGGATCGTGCTAGTGTACCACTGATCCTTAGACCTGAGACATCACAGTTGGATTCAACATAGGTTGTATATGGTTCATATGGTTTATAAGCACGAGACTAGTCATGTCTTGTGTAATAAGCCAGTTTGGTCATATGTTATTCATGTGCGAGGACAAGTGATGGTCAAGATGGGATCCGTTAACTCAAAATAGTCAAATCTCAAGTTCCTAGACGAATGTCAATAAACATTGGAAAAGGGAAATCTCTAGCCATATTATAATGAATGTCAGATGAAAAGTAGTTTCATGTTGACGCGTTCCATTGTATCGATTGATAATTTGATTAAAGATTAAGTTAAAGGTTTTGACATACCATGAACCATTCTTAATTGGGATTAGATGACGGAGGGATTTTACTACACGGTACGTATGATCAGAAAAGTGTAATAACTTCTTTCTACTAGTATACTTAGAAAAATATACTATGATAAAAGTATAGTTATAGCAAATGAAAAATAGCTAGTTGCAAAAATTTTCTTTACTAAACATATATTATTCTATACATAGCAAAATAACACATATATATAAGCTTTTACAACGGTGGACAGTAATGTCATTTCTCTCTGCTTGTCGATGTCCCTCCGACCGCTGCTCACCTATTTCCTACAAAACATGGGAAACAACGAGGTGAGCACAAAAATGCATAGTAAGTAAATCCTTAATCTCTTATATCCCCGCAACTTATTCTTTGGTTTTTTCCTTACTTAATTCTCTTCTTCTTCATTCTTAGTTCTTTCTCTTTTCTTTCTCTATTTCTAATTTTCATTACTCTTTCTTTCTTTCTAATTCTCCTGTTCTTTCTTTCTCTCCGTTCTTTCTTTCTAATTCTTCCTGTTCATTCTTTCTAATTCTTTCTAACCATGAGAGAAGTCATGGTAATATGCATGAATGAAATGCATATGCAATAATGCATAGAAAATGCATTTTCTTTCTTCTTTTCGATTTCTTATTCTATTTCTTTTCTTTTCTTTCTTTCTATTCTTTTCTTTTCTTTCTTTTCTTGCTTGCTCAAGCTCTTTTTTTTTTCTTTCTTGTTTTTCTTTTCTTTTTTTTTCTTTGCTTGTTCAAGCTTTCTCATTCTTTCTTTTCTTTGCCGATCGGATTCGGTTGATGCATGGATTCGGAACCCTGGCCATGTGAGTGAGTACAATCCTCATCTACATGCACTCTTGTGGACCGTACAAATTCTTTCTTTCTTCTTAGGCCACTCAATTAAGGTGGCGTGCATGTAGGAATTCTTCTTGGTACAACCCTCATCCACATACACTCTTACGGGTCGTACAAATTCTTCTTCTTCTTATGCCACTCAATTAAGGTGGCGTGTATGTGGGAATTTCTTCTTCTTAGCACTCACGGGTTTCCCCATCGCAACAACCTATTCTTTTCTCTTCTTTAACACTTTTTCTTTCTTTAATTCTTTAGTGCTTTTCTTTCTTTTTCTTTATTCTTATGAATTCTTTATTCTTTCTTTAGGTTCTCATGCATATGTAAGTATATGCATATGGATGGCTCATGCTTATGTTTCTTTCTTAAGTGTAATTATGCTATGTTGCACAAAAATAAGTTTCTCTACTTATGCATAAGCTTCTCTTAGGCATTTCATCAAACATCATGCATGCATACTTTAATTCTATTTTTGATACATCTCTATTTCTTTCTTTAATCATCCATTCATGGAGCAAAACTCCTCCACAATAAAACATGGCCAAGAAAAACACTTCAAATATTCTACTTAATTACTTTCTACATGCAACCAAACTTCACTTGGTTACCACAATCTCAACTTTACTTCTCATGGCTCAAATCTACTCATCAAGAGCCATTTACTCATCAATAGTCACATTCTCACCAATCAAATTCAACTCATAAGCACATACATGCATATCAACTTAGTTGATTGCTTAAATCTTAGTTTGGGTTGGATTTACTTACCTTTGGCTTGAGTAGTTCCACAAGAAATTATTTATCTTGTTGGGTTTGTTCTTCCTCTTAAACCCTATGCATAAACTTAATAAGAATTCAACATTAACACAACTTAATCTTATGTCTAGAACAACAATTCTTACCTCTTGATGCTTAGGATCAAATCCTTAGAAAAATCCAACCAAAAACCCTCAATTTCCTTTAGCAAATGGATGAAGAGTTGAGAGAAATCGAGAGTAGTAGAAGTGTATGAGGTGTAGCAAATGGGAAGGTTTCTAAGGCTAAACCCTTTTTAGCTCATATAAATAAACACTCTTTCCCATTTTGCCCTTACACTTTCTTGAAAATTCCATCCTTGTCCTTTCATTCCTTACAAATTCACCCCCATTCTAAAATATTCTCCATGAAATTTCCTTGCATTTCACTCCCCACTTTTCCTGCTAATTAGGGGTAGAATGGTCACTTCACCCCTATGGAAAATTCTCTAGAAACTTCACAAGGAAAATCAGCTAGCTCATTGCCCCGGCGAAAAAATACAGAGCCTACATCGCCGCGGCGACGATTCTTCTTTGCCGCGGCGAAGTCTGCATTTCCAAAATTCGCCAAGAGTTCATCAAATTCAGGGCATTCACACAACCATATCAACATACAAACTTAGCCAAGCACCAATTTACCACATTAAGGGCAAAATAAACATAAATCAAAGACGTATCTCAAAGTGGGCGTTACAAAAAGGTTCATTGGAGTTTACACTTCATTGTGGTTTAGGGGTTATGGAACATTGCTAGACGTCTACCATAATCAGTGGAAGTTTCGATTATAAAGAGTTATAACGAATCATATTGAAATCCGATATTGGGCCCATGGCTAGATCACAGTGAACCAAAATNCACCCCTATGAAAAAATACTCTAGAATCTTCACAAGGAAAATCAGCTAACTCGTCGCCTCGACGAAGAATTTTCTTCAACCCGGAGAAAAAATATAGAGCCTACATCGCCACGGCGACGATTCTTCTTCGCCGCGGCGAAGTCTGCACTTCCAAAATTCACCAAGACTTCATCAAATTCAGGGCATTCGCATAACCATATCAACAAACAAACTTAGCCAAACACCAATTTACCACATTAAGGCAAAATAAACATAAATCAAAGACATACCTCGAAGTGGGCATTACAGAGAAAAGTAGAACTCGATGTAGTCCTATAACTACAAGATACATTAGATGAAGGATGAGAAGATGTGCCACAAGAGGTGGTTGAACATCGTGAGGAGGTTACTCCACAATCTATGGATCAAAGTGAACCACCTCAAGTAGCACGAGAGCTTCGTAGGTTTGGAAGAGTACATCATGAGCCCAAGAGATATGGTTTTTGCATGACTCAACATGGCGACGTACTAGTCTACCAAGATAATGAACCCAGGACCTAGGATGATGCTATATCAGATCCAGATTTTGTTAAATGGCTTGAAGTCATGAAATCTGAGATGGACTCCATGTACTAGAACCAGGTATGGTCTCTGGTGGATCCATCTGAAGAGGTAAAACCCATAGAGTGTAAATAGGTCTTTAAGAAGAAGACTGACATGGATGACAACGTGTATACCTACAAGGCACGATTGGCTGCCAAAGGTTTCAAATAAATTCATGGTATTGACTATGCAGAAACCTTTTCGCTGGTAGCCCTGAATAAGTCTATCCAAATTATGCTTGCGATTGCTGCATATCACGACTATGAAATTTGGCAGATGGATGTCAAAAACAACTTTCCTAAATGGAAACCTTGAAGAGGATGTGTATATGACACAACCTGATGGTTTCGTTCTTGATGGACAAGTTGATAAGATATGCAAGTTGTAGAGGTCCATTTATGGACTCAAGCAAGCTTTAAGGAGCTAGAACATTCGTATTGATAAAGCTATAAAAGAATTTGGTTTTATCAAGAACAAAGATGAGCCTTGTGTTTTGTAGGAAAGTAAGTGGGAGTGCAGTGACATTCTTGGTGTTGTATGTCAATGACATACTTCTTATCGAGAATCATATACTGAACTTGCAGTCAGTAAAGACTTGGTTATCCAAGTACTTCTTCATAAAGGGCTTAGGAGAAACAACCTACATCCTCGGAATAAAGATCTACCATGATAAGTCGCGTAGGTTACTTAGCCTAAGTCAGAGTACGTACATAGACAAGGTATTGAATAGATTCAATATGAGAAGGGATTTCTTCTGATGTCACATGGTGTTTATCTCTCTAAGGATATGTGTCCTAAAACACACGATGAGAGAGATAGAATAAGGAGGATCCCATACGCATCAACAATTAGATCCATCATGTATGCCATGTTGTGTACTTGGATTGATGTCTCATGTGCATTAAGCATTTGTAGTAGATATCAATCGGATCCAGATGAGCGTCATTGGATGGCTATCAAGAACATCTTTAAGTACCTAAAAAGGACTAAGGACATGTTCTTGGTTTATGGAGAGGAATATGAGCTCAATGTAAGAGGATATAGTGAAACTAGTTTCCAAATAGACAAGGATGATTATCGATCGAAGTCAGGCTTTGTATTTTATCTCAATAGAGCTGCAGTGAGCTGGAAGAGCTCGAAGCAAAGTATTGTAGCGGATTCTATAATTGATGCTAAGTATATCACATTATCTAATTCAGCCATGGAGGCAGTTTGGATCAAGAAGTTCATTACTAAACTTGATGTGGTTCTAAGCATTACTGATCCAGTAAAGATCTACTGCCACAATAATGGAGCCATTGCTATGGCTAAGGAACCACAGTCTCACCATGATGAGGGTATTGAGTGTTTCAAATCTTGATAGTGAGAACCCTACGATCACATATGGTAGCCATTCTGGAAATGTCCGTAGCCCTAGTATTATTCTAACCAAGGACACATATAATATGGTAAGACCGTTATAGTGTTGAACGACCCTTTTGTAAGCCAATGATTGATCTTACTTGTCAAGATTGTTAGCTGACAACTTGGTGCAACACATGGGTGCTTGCCATAGGCGAGTTCACTGGACGGACCCACTAGAGGATTACACATAGATGGTAATCCCAATGTCTATGGAATAAATCCTTTAACAGATGGTGGTGCATGTAATCCTTAGACTTGAGATCACTAGAGCGCCTTCTACACCAATTGGTGTGGTTTGACACTAGCCTAACGTAGTTCTACTCAGAACTATTATAACAGTAGTGATTGGCTACACCGAGAAGTGTATCGAGATTATGGTGGATCGACAGAGGATTCATCACTCCTGGTTATGGGAGAAATTATCTCATTGAGTAATTCGGTAGATGGCAACGACATTAAATTTGTGGCTATAGTGTGATTGAGTTGTAGCTCAATCCAATCTATTCTAGTCATTGGTCCAATAACCGAATATTGAGATATCAAGGATATCTGAGGTTGACACTACTTCTGTGCCTTGGCCTTGATGAGAAAATAGATGATGAAAGGATTGAATTGCACGGTAACCATATCGTTGATAGGTAGCGGTTTTGCTGAATCCTAATCTATCGAACATCCATGATACCTAGCTAGAGGCCAATCTTGGTCTATGTCAAGTGGGATGATTGATTGATTGTTAATCGTGATACTATTCACTACCGATACGATGAGGTCCCATTGGGTTGCATATATAGAAGGCAGATTAAGAACGTAATTCATGAGAGGGGTATTTTTGTCATTTATGATGAAAAGGTATTTTCGTCATTTATGCTGAAAGGGCATTTTGGTAATCTCACAGTGTAATTAAATTAACTGAGGTTGTTTCCTAAATTTAATTTCATATGGGAATTAAATGAGTGAGAGTATGTGTGTGCGTGCGTGTGTGTGTGTGTGTGTATTTGAATTGAATTTAAATATAGTGGATATTATCTAATATTAATATTGATAATATGAAATTCCAATTTTGGTTTTTAAATTTGAATTGAAATGCCATGTTTGGGTTGTAAGGGGAATCTATTCCTTTGTGGAATAAGTTTTTGCTTTTCCAAGTGGAATAGATGGCTATTCCAAGTCGGAATAGGATTTTAGTGTGCACTATTTAAGTGCAACATAATAAAATCATTAAGTGATTTTGAGTTACAAAATTGAAACCCTAGCCACCTCTCTCTCTCTCTCTCTCAAAAATGCCATTTCCCTTTTGTGACAAAATAATTTTTCTCTAAAAGAAAAATTAGAAAAATTCTACAGAAAATTGTTCTTAGAGTTGAGTGATCTTCATAGTCTAGAAATCTCTCAACGACGGTGGTGCTGTCTTTGTGTGGATATCGAAAGTGCACTTTTACTTTTAAATGGTTTGCAAATCTAGCATCAAATCGAAGGAGCCTCCAACGCTGGTATGATATACTTTATTTGGTTTGATGTTTTTATATTAAATATTATACTCGGCGTAAAGATCATGGGTTAGTTTTAGCGGATCTTAATAAAAATTTTAATTTCAGCTGCCTTCAAAAGATCCGTTAACCTACAATGAGCAACTTTTGGAAGCGCTTAGCTACTAAGTGCTTTCATGTTCAGATGGATCCCCTAGTTGCTACAGACTCTGCTTAGGTGGTTTATTTCTTTTATACTATTGGTTGTGAGCAACAACGCTTAAGTTTGATACTTCCCATTAATATTAAATTATTTGATTTACATTCTCTTATGCATTATATTTGTTGCCATTATATTTGTTGCAAATCTATTATTCAAGCAAATGTTATCACAGAAACAAGCAGAGGAAGACATGGTCACCAGCTTTAGCATTGGGTATCTCTATGTTGGTTGGGCTGATGCGTTGTTTAAAGATGTTATGGGCTACTAGTTTTTTGTTTTTTGTGAATGGAGGTTGGCTGCTGGCTGCTGGGTTTGGTTGGACGCTATTGGTGTGGGATTTGGGTGTTGTTGGGGGGCTGCTCGTTGGGCACTACTGCAGCGTGTGTGTGGCTGGCTTTTTGTGCAGTTTTTTGCTGGGTTGGGTGCTATGGTTGATTATGTGCTGTGTGGGATTTTGATGTTGCTGGGTTTGGTTGTTTGTTTTGGATAGGGTTGGCTATTGGCTGATGGGTTTGGTTGGACTCTGTTGGTATGGGATTTGGGTGTTGCTTGGGGGTTGCTAGTCGGGCACTGCTGGGGTGTGTGTTTGGTTGGCCTTTTGTGCAATTTTTGTTGAAGATTGAACCTATTTTGGTGCATGCAAACTTGGCTCATGTTGAAAAGATAAAGGGCTAAAGAGTGAAGAAGATGAAGGTGAAAATGTGGCAGATGGCTCATGTCTTTTGGTGCATGCGTCATAATATGGTTTTTTAGGAAAACTCTATGTCTTAGAGTTTGGATTTGGGAATAAATGATTTTACTACTATTTTGGGTAGATTTAGGACTTTTATTTCTTGTTTATAATGATTTGTTTTCCTTTTTACTTTGAGATTAATTAGGAATAGATTTTCTTAGTTTAATTATCTCTTACTATAAAAGAGATGGATGTTGTATTTTCGTTTAACTGAGACATTTCAAATTTCTAAAAGAGCAGTTCAGTATTTGTTTTCCTTTTTACTTTAAGTTTAATTAGTAATCTTGTTAAACGGAATTAATATGTGTTGATGCAGTTAGGTTGTCAAATAATCCTTCTAAAATTTAGAATCGCTTAAAACGATCCCTTAAGCAATCCTATATAGATAAGCGTTGATCGCTTAAGCGATAGGCGACGCTGCTTAAGTGATCAAGGTTAATTTGCTTTTGTACTGTCAGAATAATCCTTCTTAAATTCAAGATCGCTTAAGCGATGTCAACGCTCGCTTAAGTGATCTTGTATAGATAAGTCGTGATTGCTTAAGCGATAGGCGACGTCGCTTAAGCAATCAATGTCAATTTTCTTTTTACTTGGAATAACCCCACTCAAATTCAAGATCACTTAAGATATATCAATGCTCGCTTAAGTGATCTTGTATAGAAAAGTTGTGATCGCTTAAGTGATAACCAAAGTCGCTTAAGCGATAAAGGCTAATTTGCTTTTTACTTGGAATAATCCTTTTTAAATACATGATCGCTTAAGCGATCCTGTATAGAAAGGCCTTGATCACTTAAGTGATAGGCAACGTCGCTTAAGTGATCAAGGGTAATTTGCTTTTGTACTGTCATAATAATCCTTGTCAAATTCAAGATCGCTTAAGCAATGTCAACGCTCGCTTAAGTGATCCTGTATTTTCTTTTTACTTAGAGCAATCCTTGTCAATAATTGCTTAAGCGATCCTATATAGATAAGCCTGATCACTTAAGTGATAAGCGATATTGCCTAAGTGATCAAGGCTAGTTTGCATTTGTACTGTCGGAATAATCCTTCTCAAATTATCGCTTAAGCGATAACCGAAGTCAATTAAGCGATCAAGGCTAATTTGCTTTTTACTTAGAATAATCCTCCAATACACGATCACTTAAGTGATGTCAATATTTGCTTAAACGATCTTGCATAGACAATCCTTGATCGCTTAAGCGATATGTGACATCGCTTAAGAGATCAAGGCTAATTTGCTTTTGTACTGTAAGAATAATCCTTCTCAAATTCAAGATCACTTAAGTGATCATGTATAGATAAGCCATGATCATTTAAGTGATAACCGCAGTCGTTTAAGTGATCAAGACTAGTATACTTTTTACTTAGAATAATCTTTCTCAAATACATGATCACTTAAGCCATGTCAACGATCGCTTAAGTGATCCAGTATTGATAAGCCTAGATCAATTAAGCGATAACCGATGTCGCTTAAGCGGTCAAGGCTAATTTGTTTCTTTTCTCCTCAATCTTGTGATGTTGTGAACATTTGCGTGAGAAATTATATTCTGTAATGTGGGTCAGCTGTCTGTGCAATCATAGCCATCCATATTTGTAAAATGAGGTACGTTTCTACTAACGTGTCACACTAGTGAGCTATGACATTTCTCCATGTATCATAGGGTTGTTAGTGTCACATATCCTAGTGGTTTTATTTCAATGTTGTGAACATCCGAGGTTTACATTAACGTTAGAAATCTTCTTAAATGACCTTAATATGTGTTGATGCAATTACGTTGTCAAATAATCCTTCTAAAATATAGGATGCTTAAGCGATGTAACCAATTGCTTAAGCAATCTTGTATAGATAAGCCTTGATCGCTTAAGCAATCAAGGGTAATTTGCTTCTTTTCTCCCATATCTTGTGATGTTGTGAACGTTAACATTAGTAGTCTTTTAAAATAAATTTCCTTAATATGTGTTGATGTAATTAGGTTAAGATCGCTTAAGCAATGTCAACGCTTGCTTAAGCGATCATCCATATAGATAAGCGTTGATTGCTTAAGCGATAGGCTACATCACTTAAGTGATCAAGGCTAATTTGCTTTTGTACTTAGTGTCAGAATAACTTTCTCAAATACTAGATCGCTTAAGCGATGTCAACACTCCCTTAAGCGATTGTTGAGCGTTGGAAATGCAGATTTATTTAGTGATTTGGAGGTGAAACTATAAGGAATTTAAGGTTTAATGCATGATTTATGATGTGATTTCTTGCTTGTTTTGTTATCTCCCAAAATCACGGATTTTGTTGTGTTTTAAGGTATTTAGGTTCAAAAAGATGGATTATTCGTGCTTGTGTTGGTGTTCAGACATCCTGGACCCATCAAGTGCAGATAAATCAAGGCAAACAGAAAAGGAGTGAAAGTCTTTTTCTGAGCTGTGACACACTTTTCTGAGTCATGGCGTGAAGACGATGAAACAAAAATTGAGCCGTGGCGTAGTTCATTAGACCACAGCGTAATTACATCATCAGACTCAACGATGCCACAAAAGCGCAATTGGGCCACAACGCAATTTATCTGAGCCGTGGCGTAATTTAATTGAGCCATAGCGCAAAAATTTGAGCCTTGGCGCAAATCGCGCCAAATGTAAAAATGTCGCATTTCCAACCCTAATTTTGGCTACCAGTATTTACAAGTTTGTCATTTTTTCTAAACACTACATAAAGGTACACATTTAGGGAGAGAATACATTTGGGGCTTCTTGGAAAGGTGGAGCTTTGTAATGCCCACATCAAGGTAATACCCTTAATTGAATTTGTTAAAGTTATCTTGAACAAGTGTGAAGAAAGTTCCTTAAACCTTCATTAGGCATAAAATGGTCTTTTCACTCATAATTAGTTCAAAAAGTGGGGAGTGAAAAGATGTAGAATAACATGGAGAAGTGAATAAAATGAGGGCATTGTTGTAATTGACTAAGGGACATAGATGGAATTTCATAGAAAGTGCAAGGGTACGTAAAATGGGAAACTATAAGTAATATTTTGTTATATTAAGAGTTCAAGAATGAAACCCTAGCCATTCTTCCCCTTCCATTCACGCCAATTTCCACCCAAGTTCTCTCAAATTTCTTCAATCATTTTTCAAGGAAATTCACAGATCTTGGTTTATTTTTAGTGGAATTTCAATCCCAAGCATCCTTAGGTAAGATCCTTGCACTAAGATGTGAGATTTAATTTTTAAAGTGTTGAATTCTTATGATTTGTGTTCTTAGGATTTAAGAGAAAGGGAGTTGTGTCAAGGAAGACTACTAAAGTGTTGGATTGCTCACATCTAAGGTAAGTAAATCTAACTTTAGTTATGATTGGAGTAATATTTTTTAGAGAATTTCTTTTATGCATGTATGTGCTTATATATGAAGAATTGTTGATGGATTGGATGTTGAATTATGTTTAGAATTTATCCATGAGAAGTAGTGTTTGTGTAGTTGATGTTTGATGAGAGTTTGGATGAATTATGGAAGAATTGGAGTAGAATTTATGAAGTGTAAATCCAGGCTAGGTTTGACGTTGATTTTGGTGAGTTTTGTTCCAAATTTTGGTGGCTTAAAAGAGATTTAGAAGTGTAGCCAATTTAGAGTTTGTGTGTGCATAAAAATTGTTTGATGAAATGTCGAAGAGAAGTGCATGCATGAATATGATTATTTGTTGTCTTGAGATGAGTTTGTAGATGGTAGAGAATGACATGTTCACATTCCATATTTCATTATTGCATCCAAACATGTGAATTTAGAAAGAATAATAAGCATGAGCCCATCTACATGCATACATACTCATAAGAGCATTAAAGAGCATTAAAGAACATTAAAGAACAAAGAGAAAGAAAAGAGAAATATTAAAGAATAATTCAAATATGAAATTTTATTTAAAGAAGTATAAAAAGATATGAGAAGAGAAGGTTGTTACGATGGGGAACCCGTGAGTGACCTAGCCCTGCATGTACGCCACTTTTAGTGAGCAGCCTCAAAATCAGAAAGAAGAATTGTATAGTCTATTAGAAGTGCATGTAGATGAGGACTGTACCCAGAATTAGAGAATACACTCACACGACCAGGGTTCTGAATCCATGCCTCAACCCAGTCCGATCGGCAAGAAAGAAAGAATAGAAAAGAAAAGAAAAGAAAGAAAGAATAGAAAAAAAGAAAAAGAAAGAAAGAATAGAAAAGAATAGAAAGAAAGAAAGAATAGAAAGAAAGGAAGCATAGAAAGAAATACAGAGAAAAGAAACAAAAAAACAGAATAAGAAAATAGAAAAACAGAAAAGAAAATGCACATCCTATGCATTTGTGCGTTTGCATCATATCTATGCATGATACCATGCCTACTATCATGAGTAGTGAGAAATTAGAAATTGAGAAAAAACAGAGAAAGAACAGAGAAGAATAGAGAAGTGTGATGTAAGGAAAGAAATTCAGAATATGAGCAACGAAGATAGAAGAGTAGCATAATGGGTTTACTTACTAAGCAATTAGTGCTCACCCCGTTGTTTTCAATGTTTTTGCAGGTAGTAGGTGAGATGCGGTCACTTGGAATGTCAAGAAGCAGAAGGGTTTGGCAACACTGTCGAGTTGATGTTTTGTGACTTTATTGCATTATGTAAAGATTTGTATATAAAGAAAAATTAGTTATGGGCCCATTATTTTATACTTATCTACATGTATATTTTCTTATATATATTTAGTGAGTTTTACTATTATTTTACGAGTATACTAGCTAGAGAGAGAGAGCATTACAAGCTTGGAAAAAAGAGGAGGTTCTCTTCCTCTCCTCCTCATTTGTTCTTCATGATTATGGTTCCAGCTGTTGTTGTTTCTTTTCCTTTATGTTGTATTTTGTTTTCTAGGGATTCGATGTAATCTAATTGAAGGCTTGTGTTTTATTGTTATTCTAATTATTTGATCCATTCTATTATGTTCTAGATTCATTCATTGCATTTAATTAAGTCTTTAGTTGATATTAGGGCCTGATTAGCCTTGATGTTAGTTGATTGATAGTATGAGACAAGATTGGGTATGGAATGATTGATTTGTAGCCTTGCTCGGGTATCGATTGGTTATTGTCTTTAAGATTGTCTTGTGATTAATGGGTTTTTGTTACTACATTAGGCCACACGCCACTAGCTAGTTTAGTTGATGGAAACACTAGGTTATTCTGAATGGCCATGGTATCACCTTAGAAACGAGAGATGTTGTGCCTATCTTGATTAGCTCTGTGAATTGATGATTTGTGTCTATGCGAATTGGTTCCTTCGTTGTTTAGACTAGGCTACACGCCACTAGCTAGTTTGAATGATAAAAGTACTAGGTTGAACCTGATGATGTACAAACCCTAGAATGGAGTGGGGAGAATGATAGTTTGATGATGAACACATAGCCTGATAATTATGATGGAGTTAGAGCCCTAGGATTCTTTGTAGATAGCTAGATTTAGATTTACTTTAATGTCGTTTATATGTTTTCTTTATTTCAATTATTGGTTTTGATTCATCAAGGCATAGTTACTAGGATTGCGAGAGCACCTCTAGTCTCTGTGGGATCGACCCTTACTTGTGCACGATGCTATAATTACGACTCGTGCACTTGCGAAGGATTAAACTTTGTATGTCTGTTAGAGATCTAGTATAGATAAGCCTTGATCGCTTAAGTGATAACGACATCGCTTAAGCGATCAAGGCTAATTTGCTTTATACTATATGTCAGAATCATCCTTTTAAAAAACAAGATCATTTAAGTGATGTCAACACTCGCTTAAGTAATCTAGTATAGATAAGCCTTGATCACTTAAGCGATAGGCGATATCACTTAAGTGATCAAGGCTTATCTATACTAGATTACTTAAGCGAGCGATATCGCTTAAGTGATCAAGGGTAAATTGTTTTATACTATGTGTTAGAATCATGCTCTAAAAAACAAGATTGCTTAAGCGATGTCAACGCTTGCTTAAGTGATCCTATACATATAAGCCATGATCACTTAAGCGATAGGCTACGTCACTTAAGTGATCAAGGCTAATTTTCTTTTGTACTTAATGTTAGAATAATCCTTCTCAAATACCAGATCGCTTAAGAGATGTCAACGCTAATCGGTCTAGTATAGATAAGCCTTGATCGCTTAAGTGATAGGCGACATTTCTTAAGTGATCAAGGATCTTTTTAGTTAGTGTCAGAATAATCCTTATCAAATACAAGATCGTTTAAGTGATGTCAGCACTCGCTTAAGCGATCCTGTATAGATAAGCCTTCATCGCTCAATTGCTAGGCGACGTCGCATAAGCGATCAAGGCTAATTTGCTTTTGCACTTAATGTCAGAATAACCTTCTCAAGTACCAGATCGCTTAAGCGATGTCAACGGTTAGAATCGTCCTTATCAAATACATGATCGCTTAAGTGATGTTAGCGCTTGTTTAAGCAATCTTATATAGATAAGCCTTGATCGCTTAAACATTAGGCGATATTGCTTAAGCTATCAAGGCCAATTTGCTTTAGTGTCAGAATCATCCTTATCAAATACACGATCGCTTAAGCGATGTTAGTGTTCGCTTAAGCAATCCTTTATAGATAATCCTTGATTGCTTAAGCGATAGGCGATGTTGCTTAAGTGATCAAGGCTAATTTGCTATCCTGATTAAATACATGATAGCTTAAGCGATGTCTATAATGCCCACATGGAGGTACGTAATTTACATCATCTGATAACTCTATCTTAATGGGACAATCCACTCTAATAGGGTTTAAACCTAATCTCTCTAAAATCCCATGTGTAATGAATGAATGTGTGGCTTCAGAATCAATTAATGCATAAAGGGGAGTCCATAGTGATCCCAGTGGATTTGATAGTGTTTGATATGCCTGATTTTGATGTTATTTTAAGCATGGATTTCCTAGGGAGGTTTGGAGTAGAGATTGATTGTCGGAGAAAGAAAGCAAGATTTAATCTAGATGATGGAGATAAGTTTAATGTTGGCGAGGGTCACCAGCTTAGTATGTTAATCAGTAGTGGAAAGGCCAGAAAGATGTTAAGAAAAGGGTGCCCAGGATATATTGCTCATGTAGTGCACAATAGTGATGTCCCATAACCAGAGATTCAAAATGTGCTAGTAGTTCGGGAGTTCTTAGATGTATTTCCGGAAGATTTGTCGGGTTTACCTCCGAAAAGAGAAGTAGAATTCAGTATTGAATTGGCACTAGGGACCGCACCCATTTCTGAAGCCCCTTACCAGATGGCCCTAGCCAAGCTTCAGGAATTGAAAAAGCAGCTTTAGGAACTCTTAGACAAGGGTTTTATTCGACCTAGCCATTCTCCCTGGGGTGCTCCAATTTTGTTTGTGAAAAAGAAAGATGGATCTCTACGGATGTGTATAGATTAAAGAGAGTTAAATAAAGTGGCAGTGAAGATACCCGTTACCTTGCGTAGATGATTTGTTTGATCAGCTGAAAGGAGCAACGGTGTTTTCAAAGATTGATTTGAGGTCGGGTTATCATCAAGTAAGGGTTGCAGAGCTAGATATTGCCAAGACTGCTTTTCGGACCAGATATGGGCATTATAAGTTTGTAGTGATGCCTTTTGGGTTAACCAATGCCTAAACAATCTTTATGGACTTAATGAACAGGGTGTTTCAGGATTGTCTTGATCGATTCATAGTGGTGCTTATTGATGATATCTTGGTGTATTCTAAGACAGAAAAGGAACATGAAGAACACCTAAGATTTGTGCTACAGCAATTGCGAGATAAAAAGTTGTTCGCCAAATTTTCTAAGTATGAGTTTTGGCTAGATCAAGTTATCTTTCTGGGTCATACCGTCTCAAAAGAGGGTGTATCAGTGGATCCAAGTAAAGTAAAAGCAATTCTGGAATGGCAACAGCCGAAGACAGTAAAGGAAGTTAGAAGTTTCTTGGGGCTAGCAGGTTATTATAGGCAGTTTGTAGCAGGGTTTGCTCAGTTGGCCAAACCGCTTACAGCTTTCACCTAGCAGAGAACTCCTTTCATTTGGTTGAACACATGTGAAGAAAGTTTTCAAGAGTTAAAAAGAAGATTGACCATACCTCCTATTCTTGTGTTACCACATGAGGGTGTAGATTATGACATATATACAGATGTGTCATTTCAGGGACTTGGTGTAGTATTGATGCAGTTGGGTAGAGTAATAGCTTATGCTTCTCGTCAGTTAAAAGAGTATGAAATGAGATACCCTACACATGATCTGGAGTAGGCTCCTGTAGTTTTTGCACTGAAAATATGGAGACATTATTTGTATGGAGCGAAGAGTAACATTTATATAGATCATAAAAGCTTGAAGTATTTCTTCACCCAAAGAGAGCTAAATATGAGACAGAGGAGATGGTTAGAGTTGGTTAAAGATTATTACTGTGAAATTAAGTATCAACCTGGGAAAGCCAATGTAGTAGCCGATGCCTTGAGTAGAAAAGCTTACTTGTCCCGACTTACAAGGCAGAAAGAATTAATAGAAGAATTGTGCAAAGAACATATTGAGGTCATACTAGGAAGAATTTCCAGGTAGAGATTCAGTCTACATTATTGGAAGAAATCAGAGGAAAGCAAGCTGCCGATGAGTGGTGTTAGAAAATAAGTCAACAAGTGCTTGAGGGTAAGATACCAAAGTTCCATCTATTAGATGGTGTCCTTCATTTCAGGAGTCATTTGTGCATTCCTCAAAATGATGAGCTAAAGAAGAGAATTCTTACGGAGGCTCATGACACACCATACACTGCTCATCCTGGAGCAACCAAGATGTATCAAGACTTAAAGAAAGACTATTGGTGGTCAGGTATGAAGAAGAATATTGGAGATTTTATAGCTAAGTGTTTGGTTTGTCAACAAGTGAAAGCAAAACACTAAAGGCCATCAGGTTGCTTCAGCCGTTTAGTATTCCTGAATGGAAATGGGAGAGTATTTCGATGGATTTTATTATAGGTCTCCCTAGAGTGCAGAAAGGGTTTAATGTTATATGGGTGATAGTAGATAGATTGACCAAGTCAGCCCATTTTCTTCAAGTAAAGAAGAGCACTACTTCGGATCAATTGGCCCAGATTTATATTAAAGAGATAGTGAGACTACATGATTACCCAAGACAATAGTATCAAATAGAGAATTCCAGATTTGTCTCAGCTTTCTGGACTAGTTTACAGAGGAACTTGGGTACCAGATTGGCTTTTAGTACCGCCTACCATCCTCAAACAGATGGCCAGACAGAGAGAACGAATCAGATACTTGAGGATATGTTGAGGGTTTGTTGCATGGATTACAGAATGTCCTGGCATGAGACGTTACCCTTGGTGGAGTTTGCTTATACTAATAGCTATCAGTCTACAATTAAGATGGCTCCTTACGAGGCTTTGTATGGTAGATGTTGTAGATCTCTAATACATTAGGATGAGATAGGTGAGAAAGATGAGTTGAATACAACTCTTGGGCCAGAACTAACTCAGAAAATGATGGAAGATGTCAAGTTAATCAAAAGTAGAATGAAACAAGCCCAAGACAGGCAGAAAAGTTATGCCGACTTAAAGAGGAAAGATGTTGAATTCGAAGTGGGTGATAAAGTGTTTCTAAGAATTGCCCCCTACAAATGGGTGATGCGTTTCGGTAGCAAGGGAAAGTTAGCACTGAGATACATTGGTCCATTTGAAGTATTACAGCAAGTGGGAAAGGTAGCCTATAGGTTGGCTCTACCACCCAGCATGGATAGAGTACACAATGTATTTCATGTCTCGATGCTTTGGAAATATGTAAGTGATCCTTCCCATATATTAAGTGTAGAAGATGTGGACTTAGAAGAAAATCTTGTGTATGAGGAGCGTCCAGTTCAGATATTGGACAAAAAGATTAAAGAGCTCCGAAAAAAGAGTATCCCTTTAGTGAAAGTCCTCTGGAGAAATCATAAAGTTGAAGAAGCTACATGGGAGGTAGAGCAAGACATGCAGAACCGTTACCCGGAGTTGTTTGTTTGAATTTCAAGGTCGAAATTCTTATAAGAGGGGGAGAATTGTAATTCCCACATGGAGGTATGTAATTTAATTTATGCTCTTATACCTTTAGTTGATTTTTTTGCTAAAGTTATTTTGAGAAAATGCCTTAAACTTGCATTAAGGGTAAAATGGTCTTTTCACTCAAAATTAGTTGAAAAAGTGGGGAGTGAAAAGAGGTAGAATTTCATGGAGAATGTATTAAAAATGAGGGCATTATGGTAACGGACTCAGGGACATAGATGAAATTTTAAAGAAAGTGCAAAGGCAAAATGTGAAAGTATGCATATTAATATGAGATATTAAGAGTTCAAGCAAAAAGACCCTATCATTCTTTACTCCCTCTCATGCCACTTCACTCTCAATTTCTCTCATCTCTTCATCAAATTTCCAAGGGATTTTAGAGGGCTTTTGGTAGAGATTTGATCCTAAGCACCCAAAGGTAAGAATTCTTGCAATAAATGTGAGATTAATTTTTAAAGTGTTGAATTCTTATAGTGTTTATGCTTAGGGTTTTAGCTAAAGAACAAGTCTACCAAAGAAAGAGAGATTCTAGTGGAATTACTCAGGCACAAGGTAAGTAAATCCTACCCTAAGTATGATTTAAGTTATGTTGTGTAGAGAACTTTCTTTATGCATATATATGTGTTATATGTAAAATTGTTGATGGATTTGGTGTTGAATAATGATTAGAACCTATCCATGAGAAGTTGTGTTGGTGTAGTTGTTATTTGATGAATGTTTGGATGAGATTTGGAAGAATTGAAGTGAAAATTTTGAAGTGTGTATTTTGGGCAGATTTGGTGTTAATTATGGAGGAGTTTATTCCAAATTTTTGGTGGCCTAAAATAGAGATAGAAGTATAGCCAAATTAGTGTTGATTTGTGCACATGAATTGTTTGATGAAATGCCAAAGAGAAGTGCATGTATGAGAATGATTATGTGTTACTTTGGGAAAAGTCTGTAGATGGTAGAGAATGACATGTTTGCATTCCATAATGCATAATTGCATTTAAATATGTGAATTTAGAAAGAATTATAAGCATGAAACCATCAACATGCATACATATTCATAAGAGCATGAAAAAACCCTAAAATATGTTAAAGAGAAAATAGAAAGAAGTGAGAATATTAAAGATATTAAAGATATTCAAATCTGAATTTTTCTTAAAGAAGTGTAAAAAAAAAAGATAAAAAGAAGAGAAGGTTGTTGCGATGGGGAGCTGTGAGTGACATAGTCCCACATGCACCCCGCCTTTAGTAAGCGGCCTCAGAATTCAGAAAGAAGAATTGTACAATCCGTTAGAAGTGTGTGTGGATGATGACTATACCCAGAATTAGAGAATTCACTCACATGGCCAAGGCTCCAAATCCATGCCTCAACCGAGTCCGATCGACATGAATAGAAAGAAAGAAAGAAAGAAAGAAAGAAAGAATAGAAAGAAAGAAGGAATAGAAAAGAAAGAAAGAATAGAAAGAAGGAAAAGAAAGACTAGAAAAGAAATAAAGAAATAAAGAATAAGAAACAAAATAAGAATAAGAAAAATAGAAAAGAAAATGCATAATTTATGTATTTGTGCATTTGCATCATGAATATGCATAATACCATGCTCATTATCATGGGTAGTGAAAAAATTAGAAAACAGAGAGAAAGAACAGAGAAATAATAAAGAATACTCAGGAAATGAGTTGTAAGGAAAGAAAATTCAGGATTTAAGCAATAAAGAGTGAAGGGTAGCATAGCGGGTTCACTTACGGAGCCATTAGTACTCACTCTGTTGTTTTTAATGTTTTACAGGTAATAGGTGAGTTGCGGTCACTCCCAACATCACGCAGTGGAAGGGTTGGGCTACACTGTCAAGTTGCTATTTTTTAGAACATTTTGTAAATATTTGTATATAAAAAAAAAAAAAATTAAATATGGGCCCATACTTTATTACTCATATATATATTTGTATTTTCTTATATATTTTTTTAATGAGTTTTAGTGATTATTTTACGAGTATACTAGCTAGAAAGAAAGCATTACAATGTCAACGCTCATTTAAGTGATCTTGTATGGATTAGCCTTGATCGTTTAAGCAATTGGCGACGTCGCTTAAGTGTCAAGGCTAATTTTCTTTAGTGTCAGAATCATCCTTCTCAAATACAGGACTGCTTATGTGATGTCAACATTCGCTTAAGCGATCCTATATAGCTAAGCTTTGCTCGCTTAAGCGATAGGAGACGTCGCTTAAGTGATCAAAACTAATTTGCTTTTTACTTGGTGTTAGAATCATCTTTCTCAAATACCAGATCGCTTAAGCAATGTCAACGCTCATTTAAACAATAACCATATAGATAAGCTTTGATCACTTAAGCGATGAGAGATGTCACCTAAGTGATCTGATATATTCATGTTGTACTTACTACAGTAAGTTTACAGATCTATTTGTAAATTACCATGGTTTTTGACATTCAACAATCTACAACTTTGCAAAAATAAAGCGACTCTATAACACAAACATACAACCTAGAAAGCTATGAAAGATGTATAATGAAAACACCTATTGTTTTATGATGAAAGTTACACAATCACAAGTGTTTCCGTATAGATTACAAGAACTCTAATAGCCTTACAATAAATAAACCCATAAATTATATTAACATTATTGATTTAAAAGGGCATGAACAGCAGATCGCTTAAGTGAACACCAAATCACTTAAGCGTTCTGATAACACCAGATCTGCAGATAATAGCAGATCGTTTAAGCAACACCAGATCGCTTAAGTGATCTTATAATAGCAGATCTGCAGATATCACCAGATCACTTAAGTGATCTGATAACACCAAGTTGCTTACTTGTGGCCTGATTGATTCTAGCTTGCTTGCTTCTGTCTTCGAAGCTAGTTTTCTTTATCTGCACCTGATCGATTCTGGCAATTGCTTCTCTTGTGGTCAGGTTGCTTGCAAATTGAGCACTTATTTTCCTTCTAAGGAACCTCACAGGCTAATGGAATATGCTTAACTCTTTTTCTGTCTTTGTAATGGCAGATGAATGATAATGTTAAGCAACTCTCGCGGCACCATCCACTACTCTTTTAGAGGAATTTGATATATTGTTTCTAAATAAGCCAACATGTAGTGGCTTGTCGTATAGAATGGGAACCAAAGTTTCGTGTAAATTCTTGAACCATAATCTAGCTTGCATTGTTGTTTGAGTGCTGCTAGTGCATGAGGACATGGTAAACGTTGAATGTCAAACTCTTTACAGTTGCAAGTTTTACTACAAAGGTTAACTAGGGAATCCGCACCATAGCTACATACGATGAACTCTTGAGCATTGAGAGGATAGGAAAACAATGCATTTGAAAGTCCGTTACATTTTCACAATAATTTTTTGGCCGATGGAAATAGGATTGCGATAAATTTTTTGACTACGTACGACGCTCATGGAACCAGCGTGATAATGTCCTCTGTATTGCATCAAAAATGACAACAATTGGAAACTCCCTTTATGTTAATAACTTTGAATTTATCAACTCTGCTATGTTCGTGGTCATGATATCAAACCTTCTTCCAAGAAAATAAGCTCTACTCTATCTCTCGAAACCAATTTCATGCTCAAGATACTTAGCAGTCTTATCATCCTTGATTCAGATTTGATGGAAGTGCTCCTCGAACTCATCAACTCGATATGCTTTTGCTGCCATATAGTATGTCTGAAAGAGGCCACCACAACTTTTGTTTTATGTTCTCGCCAAGGTGTCTCATACAGAATCCGTGATGTGCTAGAGGGTAAATAGTGGCAATCCCCTTTTTTTATAGAGTTATGCCTATAAAGATATTATGCACAACATGTCACTGTTACGCACTATCGCAAGTAATTGCTTAAAAAGCCAAGTCCATGACTTGTCGTTTTCAGAGTCAACCATACTCTATGCAATGGGATATGTGTGATTCTCGTAGTCTTGTGTAGTGGCAACCAAAAATGTACCTTCAAAATTTCCCATCAAAAAGCAACCATCAACAGCCAACACCTTTCTTATACTTCAAAAACCCTTTCTGGCAGCTTTGTAAGCAACAAAAAAATATTTAAATCTCATATTCTTGTCCCACTTCAAAGTTGTCTTGCTGCCTTTGTTTTTCAACTCAAGCATATAACAATACGCTTCTAGTACTGCGTACCCATGCTCCAGTGTGCTCCTTGTCAGGAAACGCTCATACATGGCGGTGGAAAACAAAAATTATTTAAATCATAGATCGTTCCTTAGAACCAAGATCAGGGCACAAATTTACAGTTTATACATTATTTAAGAATCTGCGGAAAAATCAGTTTAGAGTTTAAGAAATCATACGCACGTTTGGAGGCTCCTCGAACTTGTCTCTGAACAGATTTCGCTACCAACCTAAGAGTATGATCGAACCAATGTAGTCCACACAAAGATAACCTCAAGGAACTAAAGAGGGACTTGCTAGATTGTAATACCCCACTTGAAATACGTAGCCACTGTTTATGGTATGGCCTAAAGGAATCCTGAATTTCCCTTAAATGAGTTTATATATGATTCATGTTCTTTGGTTGAGTTTAGGTTTTGGGTTTGGTTGAGTGTGTACCCTGGAATTGATCAAGACTTAGCAAATTTTGGAATTTCAGTCTTCGCCGGGGCGAAGGAGAAGCTTCGCCGCGGCGACGTAAATTCAAGCAATTTTTCAACAAAAACAAATCCACAATTGAAAGTGAACAAATAAATTGCACAAAAATTCTTAACCTTACCAAGCCCAAGCTTTCCAACCTTCAAATGCTCCAATTTCATTCAAAATCACAAAGAAATCTCCAAATTTTCAAAACCGAGGGGTTGCTAAAAATTTCTTCAAAATGGTTTAAACCGGCGCAATTGAAAGGTGCATGATTGTTTAAAGAGGTAAGGGAGTGGAATGGTGCAGAATTTTGAGGGAAAATGGTGAGAAATTGAAGAAGAGAAAAATAAATTCTTTGGAGGCTCGAGCTTGAAATCGCAAAAATAGAGAAAATAAAGGTGGGTTTATAAAGATTCTCACGTTCGGCGCGGTGAAGTTCTTCATTCATTACAAAATACAAAACCAGTCGATGCCGCGGTGAAAGTTTCCAGAGCCTACAGCGCTACAACAAAAAACACACCTCACTGCAGCGAAATTCCCTTAGCTCAATTTTGCAAAACTCTTTCTGCCGTGGTGAAAAATTCTAGAGAGAACGTCGCCCCGGTGAAGAACATGCTTCACCGCGACGAAAACTGGAAGTTTTCCTTTTTTCGCCTTAGTTCGATATTTCACCTGAAACACCCAAAAACACACGAAATCAAAATCATTCTAATTCATAAAACAACTAAACAAATTCAAAACAAAAAACAAATGAAAACACTTGGGTTGCCTCCCAAGAAGCGCTTGTTTATAGTCGGAAGCTCGACTTTCTCATTCTTTCATCAATGTGGATCCTTGTGGGGTTCTTCACTTCCCGTTGCCACCTCTTGGTCTTTCCTTTGGAATTTCGGGCATTCTCATAAGCATCTTTTCGAAACTTCAAATTCGTATATGCATACTTGAGATGAGATGATGATTGGTTGAGTCCAACGTTTGGAGTCTTTTCCAACACCAATTTTGACTTGTGCGCATTTACACCAAATTCCTCAAATTGTTCCTTATGACGTGGGTTGCTTGGTTGAAATTCCCCCAAGTATCTTGTACACATTTTTGCTTTGAGATTTTCCCCTTCATTAGTCATGTCTTCATGTTCTTCCCACTTTTCTTCATTGTGAGGTTGCTCCAACACTATACCTCTCCTCAATGTTATGACATTTAATTGTTCTTTAGTATTTTTGTCCTTTGTGCTTGTCAAATAACCTTGAGATCTCTCTGTCAATTGTTCAACCAATTGCCCCACTTGAACCTCCAAATTTCGAATGGACACTCCTTGATTTTTGAAGTTTGAGCGTGTCTCATTCATAAATCTTATGGTTTCTTGCATGAATTTCCCAAACATATCTTCCAATTTCGACATTCTTTGCTCCCATGGTTGATGATTCACCACTGGTTGATGGTTTGGCACTGTCCTTTGATTGCTCCAAGACAAATTTAGGTGATTCCCCCAACCAGTATTGTAAGTGTTGGAGAAGGAGTCATTTTGCAGCCTTTGTGAACTAACCATGTAATTCACTTGCTCGGCTGTTGAGAAGACTAACTGGTTCATCTTGGCATTCCACACTCCCATGGTTTCCTGCACAAAATTCACAAGTTATAAAAGGTGAGTGAATAGAATTTACATTCATACCTCCCAATTGGCTTTGAAGTGATGCAATTTGTGCAGATAATGTGGCGAACACATCGACTTCATGTAGACCCATTGTTCTCTTCGGCATTGCTCTCTCATTAGGTCTTTGGTAGTTATTGTTGGCCATCACCTCAAGCAATTCATAAGCATTTTCTAGGGTCTTGTTATTTAAGGCTCCACCTGTTGCCACATCTATCATAGATTGAATACTTGGTAGCAACTCATTGTAAAATGTTTGGACTTGTATCCAAAACGGTAGACCATGATGTGCACATTTCCTTAACAACTCTGTGTACCTCTCCCGAGCTTCATAAAGCGATTCATCGTTGCCTTGCATGAAAGAGACTTCATTCGGACTCTATGGGTTAAACTTGGAGAATTAAACTAAATTCATATTCTCATGCATTGATTGTAAATCGAACTCTCTAAAGTGTCCAACATACCTTCTCAGGCTATGTTGTCCTACTCTTTCCTATTAACCTTCCGCACCCAACAAAATGAAAGTTAATAAATCTAAGTTCATTAAGCACAAGAATCCTATATTGNAAATGCAAAACCCAACAACTTAACTAATTAAACAATTCTAAAACAAATGCTAGGGTGTTGAATTCACCTAAATACGCTAACCCAAATCATAGAATCTATTACCCAAGTTCTAATTCCTTGATTGAAAATCGAATTCCCTAAGTTGTAAAACATACATTCTCATGCTACATTTCCCTACTTATCCCTATTATGCTTCCGCACCCAACAAAATGAAGATTAATAGTTCAAAGGATTTTAAGCTTTGTGGAATTCTATCTAGATTTCATAGATCGCTAAACCTATCTCTAGCATTTGCTAATCTACGGTATTTATCCCAAGAGGCACAATCACAAATCACTTCTCAGTCTCATTGTGAACAACACACATTTGAATGGTGATCAAGCATCCAAAAGACATTAAGCAAAGAGATAAACACTCAATCATGAAATTAAAACTCAAAGTAATTCAATCCATATAAATTTGAATCATTGTATCAAGATTACATCAAACCCTAGCTAAACAACTCAGTTCATACTCAAAAACGAAATAAAACGACAAAAACAAACTGAATCAAGATTCATCATTGAAAAACAAGCAAAAGATGGAGAAATCTTCTCTAATTTGAAGCCCAAATCTTCAATAATCTTCTCCTTCCATGAGCTGCCTCCCAAATGACGAACCAAGCTCCTCTTCTCTTCCTTTTCGCTCTAATTTACACCTCTCTCACTTAAGGATGAAGCCCTAGCAAGCCAAAACATGTTGTTTTATTTTTACATCTGATGCAGGTTTCGCTACGGCGAAGCTTTTTCCTTGCCGCGGCGAGGAACTTTCGGGAAAAAATTGGCATGATAGAGTCTGAATATGGAAAAGTGTTAAACATATTAATTTTATCCCTTTCAATTATCTTTCGACTCATTCAAGAATCAGCACAATCCGAGGTCTAAAGGTCAAGGTATGGCAGAAATACTGAAGCAATTCCAAAGATGTTTTTCTTCAGTTCCCAGTGTACTTTTCACTACTTCAAACCAAGTTTTCACCCTGTCCAGGTAGAATTAGGGAATACCCAAAACATGAAAGTTGTAGCTCTTCTTCTTAGCTTTCCAACGCTTCTAAATTCAGGTCATTCCAAGTTTTCAACCTCAAGTTACACAATTTACGCTCAAAACTATCATTAATGCTCAAAATCATCGTTTAGGCCTGCAAAGACAAATTAATAGAATTAGGTAGCAATTATGGCCCAAATTGTATGAAAAGTATCCTAAATCTTATCAAAATTCAATGCAAAATCATAGTGTAAAATATGATTATCACTCCTTATATTGGTAGTGAGTGTTATCGCGATTGACACCAATTGATCATCACCTAGCAAGGCATTATGCTACCTGATAGATTCGGATTCAATGAAATAGCTACCTATTAACGATATAGTTACTGTGCAATCAAATCATTTTATCATACGTTATCTCTTTGAGGCTGAGGTACAAAAATAGTGTTAACCTCAATTATCCTTGATATCTTTGCATTCAGTTACTGGACCAATGACCGGAATAATAAATTGGATTTAGTAGCAACTCAATCCCACTGTGACCACAGATTTAGTGTCATTCCCATTCATTGATTTGCGTCGTGAGATAACTTCTCCCGTACTCGAGAGTAATGAATCCTTTGTTGATCCACCATAGTCTTGATACACTCCTTGATGCAGCCAATTATTACCGTATTGATAGCTCTGAATAGAACTGTGTTGGGCTAGTGTCAAACTAAACCAATCGGTCCATAAGGCGCTTCGGTGATCTCAAGTCTAAGGATCACATGCACCACTATTTGTTAGAGGATTTATTCCATAGACACTGGGGTTACAATCCATATGGAATCCTCTAGTCGGTCTGTCTAGTGAACTTGCCCACAACAAACACCCATGTGTTGCATTAGGTTGTTGGTAAACAACCTTGACAAGTGAGACTAGTCATTGCCTTTCGACAGGGTCGTTCAACACTATGATAGCCTTACCATATTATATGTGTCCTTGGTCAGAATAATACTGAGGCTCTAGACATTTCTAGAATGGCCGCCATATGTGATCATAGTGTTCTCACTATCAAGATTTGAAACACTTGATACCCTCGTCATGATTCTACCATCCTAAGGACATATATCAATACACACAATTATGATTTACACGATATATAATAAAATGTCTTTTATTGATTAATAAACATTATTACAAAGAGTCAATTCTACAATAATTGATTGGCTCTAGGGCAACTATAACATTTCATTATAGGTATGCCTTCGAAGGGACCCTGCTCCTAGCTTGACTTGGACCATGGCCTCGACCCATAGGCCAGGGAAAAATGAGTTTCTCCTATTAACGTCTTTGTGGTAGTCCTATACGCCCATAAGGTCTCTAGGAGCTCGTTGGCCCAATTGCTCTTAAACTCTTCAAATTTGGCCTTCATAATATGCTTTATGACCTTGTTCATAGCCTTGACTTATCCATTGGCTTGTGGCCGCACCACAATGGTTAAACTTTTATGAATTCCCAGGTCATTGCAAAATTTCTTGAAATTTTCATTGTCAAACTACTTCTTATTGTCGAAGACAATGGTATGAGGTATCTCAAAATGACAAATGATATTTTTGAAGATTAAATCTTTAATCTTCCTAATGCTAATCATAGCCAAGGGCTCCGCCTATACCCATTTGGTGAAGTAGTCAACAATAAGCACTACGTATTTAACGCCTCCTCTTCCGGTTGGCAACGCTCCAATGAGATCAATCCCCCACATTGCAAATGGCCATAGGCTAGTCATCGTGGTTAATTTTTTTGGGGGAGCTTGTGGAATGTTGGTGAACCTTTGACACTTATCACACTTCCTAACAAACAGATATGCGTCATCGTAGACTCAAGGCCAATAATATCCTTTCTGGAGAATTTTGTGAGCAAGCGACCTTGCGCTTGCGTGGTTTCCACAATGTAATACCCATATTCAAAAATATGGTAAGGATTATTTTACAGTCATAGTGATTATATTTAACTAGTTTTATAGAGGAATTTCCATAAAGTTTCAATAGGGGCAAAATGTTCATTTCACACAAAATCACGTGTTCAAGTGAAAGTGAGTATGATAAATATAATTTATTAAGTGTGCTGCCATGAAGTAGAGTGGTAGAAAGATTATGGAAAATACACGTGGTGTGATTCCGGATAAAGACGTGTTTGTAAAGTAATATGAAGAAATTAAAGAATAAGGATAAAATGACCTTTTCACTCACAATTAGATGAAAAAGTGATGAGTGTAAGGAAGCAAAATAATGTGAAGAAGATGATACAAATGAGGGTAATTTGGTAAATGACTAAAGGACATAGACTAAATTTCTTAGAAAGTGCAAGGGTAAAATGGGATATATATATATATATATATTATTAGTTATAAGGCTTCAATTACAAAACCCTAGCCATTCTCACCCTTGAGCACACCACCTCTCATCTATTTTCTCTCAAGCTTCTTCATCAAATTTTAAAGAAAAATCATAGGGTTTAGCTTAAATTTTTGTAGATTTTCAATCCTAAAGCATCCAAATGTAAGATTCTAGCACAAAAGCGTGTATTTAAGCTTTAAAGTTTTGAATTCTTATGTTTTTACATGATTTAGGTCCAAGAGGAAATGAATTTTAGCAAAGGAAGGTTGAATCATTAGTGTTGTACAATTTCAAGGTAAGTAAACCCAATCTAAGCTTTAATTTGAGTAGCATATGTGTAAGTTGATTCTTGAGTGTTTGTGTATGATGGATGATAAGAACTATTGGCTGTTTAGATGCTTGTTTGATGGAGAATAATGTGTAGAAGTTCAGCCAAGATGAGTAGTTATGTAGATGTGATGTTTTGGTTGAACTTTGGAAGAAATTTTGATGAGTTGATGTTGGAATCTGGAAGAGTTGAATCTAGCCAGATTTGAAGTTAAGTTTGGTGAGTTTTTGCTCCAATTTTGGTGGATTGGGAGAGATGAGGAACTGTGGCCAGCCAAGTATTTGCATGTGCATGTGAATTGTTTGATGAAAATTCAAAGAGAAATGCATGCATAAGTTTGTTAAATCTTCTAGAAGAAATTGTTTGAGAAAGGAAAGAATTGGAGTTGAAAGGTTATGTTAGGCTTAACCAAGTGTAAGTTTTAGTATTCAAGAGTGTATTTTGTTATGCCAAAATTTAGAATTTCACTTGGTCATGTTAGTTCAATGAAATGAATGGCCTTTAGTGCATAGTTCAAGTTGCTTGAACTTTTAGCATTAGTTTGAATGACATATTGTATTTGTTAGAGCAGGTGCCCTAGAGCCAATCAATTATTGCGGAATTGACTCTTTGTAATAATGTTCATTGATCAATAAAAGGCATTTTATTCTATATCGCGTAAATCATTATTGTATGTATTGATATATGTTCTTAGAATGGTAAAACTGTGATGAGGGTATCAAGTGTTTCAAATCTTGATAATGAGAACCCTATGAGCACATATGGTGGTCATTCTAGAAACATCCATAGCCCTAGTATTATTCTGAAGTAAAGGCATAGATAATACGGTAAGGCTATCATAGTGTTGAAAGACCTTGTCGAAAGGCAGTGACCGATCTCACTTGTCAAGGTTGTTTGGTGACAACATGCTGTATGCAAGTTCACTGGACTGACCCACCAAAGTATTCCATATGGATGGTAACCCCAGTGTCTATGGAACAAATCCTCTAACGAATGGTGGTGCATGTGATCCTCAGACGTGAGATCACTAGGGCGCCTTGTGCACTAATTGGTGTAGTTTGACACTAGCCCAACCCAGTTCTATTCAGAGCTGTCAATACGGTAGTGACTGGCTACATCAAGCAGTGTATCAAGACTATGGTGGATCGATAGAGGATTCATCACTCCCGGGTACGGGGGAAGTTATCTCATGGTGCAATTCAGTAAATGGCAATGACACCAAAACTGTGGCCATAGTGGGATTGAGTTGTTGCTCGATTCAGTTTATAATTCAAGTCATTGGTATAGTAACTGAATACATAATATCGAGAGTAACATGGTTGACACTATTTCTATGCCTTGGTCTCGTAGAGGTAGCAGATGATGAAATGATTGGATTGTACGGTAACCATATCGTTGACAGGTAGTTGCTTCGCTGAATTCGAATCTATCGAGTGGCCATGATGCCTTGCTAGGGGCCAATCTCGGTCTGTATGTAGTGAGATGATTAATTGGTGTTAATCATGATACTACACACTACCGGTATGATGAGAAGCCTACGGGTCACACACATAGAAGATAATTTAAGAGTCAGTTTATAAGAAGGGCGTTTTCGTCTTTTCAGGCGAAAGGGTATTTTGGTAATCTCACAGTGCAATTAAATTTGCTAAGGTCGTAGCCTTTATTTAATTTGTTATTAAAATTAAATAAGTGAGATTATATTTAAAAATGTGTTCGCATATATTTAAATGAATTATTGTTATTGTTAAATGTTAATATATGGTATATATATTAATTGAATTTAATTAAAATAATAATAATAATTAAAATATCTAAATGGGGCTCTTTGGACATAGGGGTTGTTTGGGTTGGTGCCCAAGCCTATTCCATGATGGAATAAGGCATAGTGTGCACTATATAAGTGCAACACTTTGTGAATTAACTAAGGAATTGATTTCATTCACAAAATTAAAAACTCCAGCTCCCTTTTCTCTCTTCCACGCCAGATTGTTTTTATGCTTGAATCAAAATTTTATTTTGATTTTGTTCTTGGTTCTTAAGGCTAAAGCGGATCTAGCAAATCCCTCTTTAGTTCCTTGGGGTTATCTTCGTATGGAGTAACGGTGGTTCGATCCTACCCTTGGATCGGTAGCGAAACCCATTCAGAGATAAGTTGGAGGAGCCTCCAAATGTGCGTATGGTTTCTTAACTTTAAACTGACTTTCCTGCATATTTGTATTTAATGTATAAATTGTTAAATTTGTGCCCTGATCTTGGTTCTAAGGAACAATCCATGTTGTTTATGATTTTTGTTTTCTGCTGCCATGACTTGATCATTTCCTAACAGTAGTATCAGAGCCAAGGGTACCAAATTTTATAGTTTATTGTCTGATTTATAACATGTATTTGATTGATAACATGTTATTTTTGTTAAATCTGCAAAATCTGCTTTTGAATGAGTGATTCAATTGATCAATTAGTTTAATAATGTGTTGATGGATGAAATATTGGTTGGTTGGTATCCTGGTCGAATGCTTGTGCGTTTGATTTGATTTGGATACGTGTTATTACGCGAAAAACTGCAAAAACGCGAATTGTATGATTCAATGATTTGCAAATTTCGCTGCGGCAAAATAAAACTTCGCCCTGGCGACAAAGTTTCTATCTCAATTTGAGTCTTGCGTGAAAGGGCCAAACTGCAATTTTTAATAACCTATAAAGCCAATAACAATTCTGCACATATAAGATGGTAATTAATAATAATCCCACCCAATTCAAAAATTGATTGTTTTTGAAAAGTATGCCATGTACTTGTTTGTATATTGCATGGTGCCTAGTACATGAGCCTTATGACCTATGGTGAATGTTCTAAATTATTTTTGGGTATGTATGGTTGTAAGTTTTAAAATAGGGCCTGCATGTCCTGCCTTCCTTCCCTTTCTCGATGTACAATCTCTTCTCATCTCATTCCCCGCAAATGTAAATCGAGGTTTCTAAATTTATTGATGTAAAATTATTTTGAGATTAGTTTTATTGTAAATTTAGTATGATGTTTTTGTAATGTACTTGAGACGGAGCAAAGGACAAGGCAATCATACTTGAAGACTCAAGATATTTTTTACAAGACCCCTAGGTGACCTACCAATTCCTCTAGGCCCCAGGAAATCGGTTTTAGCTGGGCCATGTACCGGCACATTTTAATATTTTGTTTAGAATGCATGCTAAGGTTGAATGTTCAATAACATGCCAAACAATGTCATTCTAAAAAAGATAATAATCTGGTGAGACACTAAATAATAAACCCTCAATTAAAGTATATTAAGTCACGTATGCCTTCCATCGCCATGGTTTTAATCAAACCACTGTTTGTCGGAACCTTGTTCACCAAAGCGAAGGGTACACTTCTACCAGTGGGAGGTTAAAATTCATTGGAGTTTTCCTTAATGGTGATGGGTCGACTTAAAATTATGTTTTTGTTTGTTCGCCAAATCGAAGGTTGATAAATGCGTCATAGGCAGAGTAGAGAAGTACACATATTGTGTGTACGCGGTGGCATGTAGTGTCCACTCTACTGATACTGAGAACCACACTTGAAGACGATGGTTGGGGCCATTGGATTGTGTGATTGGCTTGTTGGCTTCTTCACATTTGAGGTTGATAGTAGGAGCTATCAACTGGTGTGGATTAAGTTTGTTGGCCTACCTAATCAACTCATTTTGGCTTGTTCACCAAAGTGAAGGTTTGAAATGGGCCAGATGGGATCTCAGTCGACTAGGAAAGCCAACGGGCTTTACCGAGTTAATAGTGAGGGTTATTGACTTGAGGAAAATAGTGGGAGCGTTGTTTAATAATTAAATAATAATGAACTTTATAATGACTTTATCTTTTCTGCAATTGTAGATTCACCAAAATGAACATTATGAACCTGCAACCAATAATCGAGAAAGAAGCAGGTTGGATGGATCCAATTTCTCAAACTGGTATCGTAATCTTCAGATTATACTCAAGTCGGAAAAGAAATTGTACATCCTTGAAAAGTCATACATGGCTGAGCTTGATCCTGATGCCACTCAGGAAGTAAAGGACACTTATCAAAAGTTCCTAGATGATGTTGATGGCATTCAATGCTTGATGTTAGTGATAATCCTAGGATTATACTGTTTTATCTATGCTTTTTGGCTGGATTTTGGATACTTCTTCTTAAGTTTGTGCCTAAATCGCAACTTAATTTCATATATTGTATGTTTCAAGCCAAAACGTGCAGTTAGAGCAAACTCTGAGTAGAATTGAGTTTCTGGACCCAGAATCAAGCAAATTCCAGGATTTGGGAAAGTTCTGATGAGGATTCGAAGCACTATGAAGCTTGTTCCTATTGGAGATCACTAAAGATTGAAGATTCAAGCAAGGAAGCAAGTGGAGGGCAGTTTCATAATTTCATAATAGTTCAGAAAAGTTCGCCGCAGCAAAGTACATTCTTCACTGCAGCGAGAAACTCTCGGCTCAGATTGCGAAATTAATTCCAACTCGATGCCGTGGTGAAGTTTATTCTTCGCCGCGGCGAAGTCTGCAATTTTCAGTTATTAAAACAATGCGTTTTAATTTTATTGAGAAAGTCTTAGGGTTGAGAGATCGACTATATAAGGGGGACTTAGTTATTTTAGTGGGGGTTCGACTTTGTTTTCGAAAAAGAAGAGAGAAATTGAAGATTGGAAGTCTTTAGGTTCATCAATTAGGGAAGATCTTACTGTCTTTTCGTTATTCCATCATGCTGAATTCTTTGTTTGTAGCTTTTATTTTGAATTGCTTTATTTTTAGTATGAACTAACTCACTTTTAGGTTAGGGTTTTGATGTAATTGGGATTTTAATTTCTAATCAATAAATTGATGTTGCTTTTACATTCTATTGCATGGATTGTGTATTTACTCTTGTTTTTATTGAAATCACTTGTTGAGCATGATGAGATTGGGAAGAGAATCATGTATTAGCCTCTTAGGGTAAATGCCATTGATTGATTGAACGCTAGAGATAGGTTTGAGAATCCATGAAATCAATTTAGGATTCCATTTAGATTAACGGACTTGGAACTATTAACCTTCAAATTGTTGGGTGTGGAAGCTTAATAGGGATAAGTAGGAAAACATAGCCTAAGAAGGTATGTTTTACATGTTAGGGTGTCCGATTTACAATCCATGCATGTGAATGTAGAAGTAATAGAAGCCGTAGATTAATTCATAAAATCCTAGTGAAATCAAAAACCCTAATCGCTTTGTTTTAATTGATATTTCTCTTGAATTGATTTCACAGTCATTAATTAACTTTTAAATTACGTAGTGGATTTTGTTTTAACTTTAGCTTGATTTTTCTACCGCAAATCCAAACATCTTTCATTTACTCCAGCTTGATACAAAACTAGGAAAATCAATGCTTAACATGCAATCCTCATGGGAACGATACTATACTTATCACTTTATTACTTTTTACGACTAGTACACTTGCTACACATTGCATGTTGTAAATTCAATACATCAAGTTAGCATCGATGACACCAGTACTGCAAAACTAGCATGAGAATATGGACTCTGCAGCCATTATTCTACACCTCAAGGAGCTTTTCGAAGGGAATGTTTGACATGAGAGGTACAAGGTGTCAAAAGCACTGTTTGGAAGTCGTCTGACTGAGGGAGCCCAATTTGGTCCTCATGTGCTCAAGATGATCGAGCACATAGAAAGGCTTGAGACTTTGGGATTTGAGTTGGATGTAGAATTACAAATGGATTTAATTCTGCAATCCTTGCCTGACTCTTATGTACCGTTCATAATGAATTTCAATATGAACACAATGGTGAAAACCCTGTCGAACTTTTGAACATGCTGAGGACTGTAGAGCAGGACTTGAAGAAGTTTAAGCCTGTTTTACCGATTGCTGCCAATAACGGCAAGGGTAAGGCCAAGGCCAAATCAAAGCCCAAGCCCAAAGGACAGGATGCTCTTGGGCCTAAAAGTGGCATGGGGAAGGGCAAAGTAGTCTGCTTCTATTGTGGCAAGCCTGGCCACTGGAGGAAACACTGGAAGGCTTTCCTCAAAAGCAAGAAGAAGTCAGATGCTACGACTTCAGGTATATTTATGATTGAGATTAACTTCTCTCACTCAACATCTTGGGTCATTGACGCAGGATGTGATACTCACATTTGTACTAATGTGCAGGGACTAAGGCAAAGTAGAGTTCTCGCCAAGGGAGAGGTGGACCTATGAGTTGGAAATGGAGCACATGTGGCTGCATTGGCTGTAGGGACTTACTGTTTACCTTGCCTACGGGCTTGTTGTTGGAACTACATTACTGTTATCACATACCTTCTATTTCTAGAAATATTATTTCAGTATCCGTTTTGATAATATAGGGTATCATTTTGAGATATCTAATGGATTGTTATCCTTTAGTTTGAATGGTATTCTACTTGGAACAACAAAGCTGCGGACACCGAAAATTTTGCATCGAAAATGTGTACCGGCCTACGTGTATCCCTGACTCACACCATGCCTGATTTTTTTTATAATTATTTTTCTAGTGAACGACCGTCCATCAAATATGGACAGCCGTTCACTCACATGGACTCCCATTCATATTATATGGACGGGGGTCCATATATGACGGATGGGCGTCCCCATTTAAAGGACACCCGTCCATAAGTAAAATACAATAAAATATATTTATAAAAATTAAGGACGGCCATCCATCCGTTATGGACGACTGTCCATTACCTTTGGATGGGCGCCCTCAAATAAGGGATACCTGTCCATTAAGTTTGGACAGGCGTCCGTAAGGAATGGACCCCCGTCAAAACTTAATTTGGTTTAAAAAATAAAATAAAAAATTTGGACGCCCATCCATAAATTGTGGACGGGCATCCCTTAAGTTTGGACGGTCATCAGTAACTAATGGACGCCTGTCCATTATGTATGGACGACAGTCCACACTTAAAGGACAGCCATCCCTTATGTAGACAGCAAATTAAGGGACGACAGTCCACACTTAAGGGACGGTCGTCCCTTATGTAATAACTACTCAACTTCTCCACTTTCGCTTCTCTTCTTCTTCTTCTTCTTCTTCTTCTTCTTCTTCTTCTTCTCTGATCATCTAATAACTGCCCATGACTTGGTCCATCAAACTTGCAAAAAATGTGCACAAAATGTCCCTAACCTCAACTACAGCTTCTGTGTAACTTCTCTTGAAGCAGTTCCAAGTAGCCACTGTGCAAATCTTCGCCAACTGGGTATGATCTCAATCAACTTAACTCGACGCAACGTCGTAAACACAAGATCATATATTAATGACCTCTTGAAGAACAAAAAGTTGGATCCATTCTTAATCTTTCTAATTACACGTATGACTTTGTGGTGGTTCACCTAATGGGGGATCATCCTATAATTGGATGGTTTAGTCTACTCCAACTTAAACGTGTATTTAATTTGCAATGCAACTTATATGATCCTTCATCATTAAATCTTTTGGTTGCTGAGAAGATTGAAAAATTATAAATAATTGGATATGGAACCACAAGACTGGTTGTTTTAGAACGGAAGTCTCAATTATACTGCCATGTTTTGCATTTCCCTCATCCTTTCTCCTTTTACCCAATGCTTGCTACATAGCAGAGCAGATGATGTTGTGATGGAGAGTTCTCTCAATTTCCATTCATTTGTCAGCTCTGGTCTTCTTAAAACAGCTTTATTCTTCAATCTTATTCAGGCTTTCAATTGTTTTGGCCGACAGTTTTGCCTGCACTTTGAGGCTTTTCACCTAGGAAATGCGCCTATTTACATGGCCTTCTTGCGATTCATGGGTGACGAAGAAAAGGCAAGGCAGTTTCGTTACACTCTGGAAGTTGGTGGAAATGGCAAAAAACTGACGTGGCAAGGGATTCCCAGAAGCATCCGTGATAGCCATAAGAAGGTTCGATATAGTCAAGATGGCCTAATCATTCAGAGAAACTTGGCCCTGTTCCTTTCTGGCGGCAACAGGCAGGAGCTGAAGCTGAAAGTAGCTGGCCGTATATGGAAAGAACAGTGAGATATAAAACTAACCATGGCATAGATAAATGTAGTGAAAATTTGCATTATATATCCAGTGTACTTCTGTGTAAATCTGTAGGTATATATATTGATTGCCAATTTATTACTTTTTGCTTGATTGACCTATTTGCTGAGAGTATCTCAACTCAACCTTTTGCATTGGAAAATCCCATCTCCAGAAGGACATTAAAATGAAGCCTTCCTCAGGCTAGTGACTATGTTCCCTGTTAAAATAAAGCACTGGCAGGTAATTATTGGAACTCAAAACTATTATGAAAGCAACAAAGCATGATTAAAAGATCAAATAAATCTATTCTAGTCTTAGCTGCAGAATTTGTGATCATTCAAATGCTCATGAATGGATCCAACTTTTTGTTCTTCAAGAGGTCATTAATATATGATCTTGTGTTTGCGACGTTGCGTCAAGTTAAGTTGATTGAGATCATACCCAGTTGGCGAAGATTTGCACAATGGCTACTTGGAACTGCTTCAAGAGAAGTTACAAAGAAGCTGTAGTTGAGGTTAGGGTCATTTTGTGCACATTTTTTGCAAGTTTGACGGACTAAGTCGTGGGTAGTTATTAGATGATCAGAGAAAAAGAGAAGAAGAAGAGAAGCGAAAGTGGAGAAGTTGAGCAGTTATTACATAAGGGACGACCGTCCCTTAAGTGTGGACTGCCATCCCTTAATTTGTTGTTTACATAAGGGACGGTCGTCCCTTAAGTGTGGGCTGTCGTCCATACATAATGGACGGGCGTCCATTAGTTACTGACGACCATCCAAAATTAAGGGACGCCCGTCCACAATTTATGAACGGGCGTCCAAATTTTTTATTTTATTTTTTAAACCAAATTAAGTTTCGACGGGCGTCCATTCCTTACGGACGGGCGTCCCTTATTTGTGGGTGCCCGTCCAAAAGTAATGGACTATCGTCCCTAATTTTTATAAATATATTTTATTGTATTTTACTTATGGACGAGCATCCTTTAAATGGGGACGCCCATCCGTCATATATAGACCCCCGTCCATATAATACGGACGGGAGTCCATGTGAGTGAATGATCGTCCATATTTGATGGACGGCCGTTCACTAGAAAAATAATTATAAAAAAATCAGGCGTGGTGTGAGTCAGGCATACACGTAGGCCGGTACACATTTTCGGTGTTCGTAGCTTTGTTGTATTTGGAATTGTAAGGTTATATAATGAATTATATGTTCTTGATTTAAACAATAAGGATATTCTCAATATTGAAACCAAGAAAGCTAAACATAGCGATAAAAACCAGACATATCTCTAGCACTATAGATTGGGTCATGTTAATAAGACCTGCATTGCAAAACTTCAAAGGGGTGGAGTTTTGGACCCTTTTGACTTTTAGTCATTTGAGGTATGTGAGTCATGCCTGTTAGGCAAGATGAACAAGTCTCCTTTCATAGGACAAGGTTAAAGGGCTACTGAACTATTAGGCATCATCCATAGCGATGTAGGTGGTCTACTAACAGTTGAAGCCAGGGGTGGATATTCATACTTCATCACATTTATTAATGATTTAAGTAGATACGGTTATGTCTACCTCATGAGACATGAATCTGAAGTCTTTGATAAGTTCAAAGAATTCAGGAATGAAGTATAGAATATGTTCAGCAAAAGTATTAAAGCTCTTTGGTCAAATTGAGGAGGTGAATACTTAAGCTCAGGGTTTTCAGAATACTTGAAGCAACTCACCCCTCCGTATACACCCTAACACAATGGAGTGTCTGAAAGGAGGAATAGGACCTTACTTGACATGGTTAGGTCCATGATGAGTTTTAGTGATTTACCTACATCATTCTGGGGTTATGCCCTAGAGACTACGACTCACGTTTTAAACCATGTGCCGTCAAAGTCTATAGAAAGCCCAACTTGTCTTATCTAAGGATTTGGGGTTACGAAGATTATGTTAAGAAATTGACTTCAAACAAGCTAGGCCCAAAATCTTGTAAATGTATATTTGTAAGGTATCCAAAGCAGACCAAATGATACTATTTCTACCACCCAGAAGAGCGCAAAATTTTTGTTGCTCGTTCTGCTGTCTTTCTAGAAAATGAATTTTCTCTAAGAAGTACTAGTGGGAGAAAAGTAGAACTCGATGAAGTTCAAGAACCACAAATTGTACTAGATGAAGGACGGGATGGTGTGCCATAGGAAGTGGTTGAACATCATGAGGAGGTTACTCCACAAACTGTGGATCAAAGTGAACCACCTCAAGTAGCACAAGAGCTACGTAGATCTGGTAGAGTACGCCATGAGCCCGAGAGATATGGTTATCTTATGACTCAACATGGTGATGTACTAGTCTACCAAGATGATGAACCCAGAACCTACGAAGACACTATATCAGATCCAGATTCCGTTAAATGGCTTGAAGCCATGAAATCTGAGATGGACTTCATGTACTAGAACCAAGTGTGGTCTCTAGTGGAACCACCTGAAGGGGTAAAACCCATAGGGTGTAAATGTGTCTTCAAGAAGAAGACTAACATGGATGGCAACATGCATACTTATAAAGCACGACTAGTTGCCAAAGGTTTCAAACAAATTCATGGCATTGACTATGAAGAAACCTTTTCGCCGGTTGCCATGATTAAATCCATCCGGATTATGCTTGCGATTGCTACATATCATGACTATGAGATTTGGCAAATGGATGTCAAAACTACTTTCTTGAACGGAAACCTTGAGAAGGATGTGTATATGACACAACCAGATGGTTTTGTTCTTGATAGTCAAGCTAATAAGGTATGCAAGTTGCAGAGATCCATTTATGGACTCAAGCAAGCTTCAAGGAGCTGGAACATTCGTTTTCATGAAGCCGTAAAAGAATTCAGTTTTTTCAAGAAAGAAGATGAGCCCTGTGTTTACAAGAAAGTGAGTGGGAGCGCAGTAGCATTCCTAGAGTTGTATGTCGATGACATACTTCCGATCGGGAATGATATACTGAACTTGCAGTCGGTAAAGACTTGGTTATCTAAGGGCTTGTCTATGAAGGACTTAGGAGAAGGAGCCTACATCCTTGGTATAAAGATCTATCGTGATAGACCGCGTAGGTTGCTTGGCCTAACTGAGAGTGTGTATATTGACAAGGTACTGAAAAGATTCAGTATGGAAGAATCCAGGAAGGGATCTCTTCCGATGTCACATGGTGTTTATCTCTCTAAGTAATTGTGTCCTAGAACATAAGATGAGAGAGATAGAATGAAGAGGATCCCATATGCATCAGCAATTGGATCCATCATGTATGCCATGTTACGTACTTAGATTGATGTCTCATGTGCTTTAAGCACTTGTAGTAGATATCAATCGGATCCAGGTGAGTATCACTGGATGGCTGTCAAGAATATTCTTAAGTACCTAAAGAAGACTAAGGATATGTTCTTGGTTTATGGAGGGGAAGATGAGCTCACTGTAAGAGGATACAGTGATGCTAGTTTCCAAACGAACAAAGATGATTATCGATCACAATTAGGGTTTGTATTTTGTATCAATGGCAGTGCAGTGAGCTGGAAGAGCTCCAAGCAAAGCACTGTAGTAGACTCTACAATAGAGGCTAAGTATATTGCATTGTCAGATGCGGCCAAGGAGGCAGTCTGGATTAAGAAGTTCATCACTAAACTTGGTGTGGTTCCTACGATTGTTGATCCTATAGACATCTATTGTGACAACAATGGAGCAATTGCTCAAGCCAGGGAACCACGGTCTCATGAGAAGTCCAGACACATACTCAAACGATTCCATCTTATCAGGGAGATAGTTGAGATGAAAGACGTGCAAATTAGTAAAGTGTATACTGACGACAATCTCGTAGATCTACTGACAAAGCCTCTATTAGTAAAGTGTATACTGACGACAATCTCGCAGATCCACTGACAAAGCCTCTATTGTAGCAGAAGCATGAAAGGCACTTGAGATCATTTGGTATTAAATAAATGAATGATTGGCTATAGTGCAAGTGGGAGATTGTTAGAGTAGATACCCTAGAGCCAATCAATTATTGTAGAATTGACTCTTTGTAATAATGTTCATTAATCAATAAAAGGCATTTTATTCTATATCGCGTAAATCATTATTATTGCAATATGTATTGATATATGTCCTTAGAATGGTAGAACCATGACGAGGGTATCAAGTGTTTCAAATCTTGATAGTAAGAACCCTATAAGCACATAGGGTGGCCATTCTTGAAACGTCCATAGCCCTAGTATTATTCTGAAGTAAGGGCACAGATAATACGATAAGGCTAACATAATGTTGAACGACCTTGTCGAGAGGCAGTGATTGATCTCATTTGTCAAGGTTGTTTGGTGAAAACCTGGTGCAACACATGGGTGCTTGTTGTAGGCAGATATACCGCAGCAAGTTCACTGGACTAACCCACCAGAGGATTCCATATGGATGGTAACCCCAGTTTCTATGGAATAAATCCTCTAACGAATGGTGGTACATGTGATCCTTATACTTGAGATCACCGAAGTGCCTTGTGCACCTATTGGTGCAGTTTGACACTAGCCTAACGCAGTTCTATTCAGAGCTGTCAATACGGTGGTGATTGGCTGCATCAAGGAGTGTATCAAGACTATGGTGGATTGATAGAGGATTCATCACTCCCGGGTACGATAGAAGTGATCTCACAGCGCAATTCAGTATATGGCAATGACACTAAAACTGTAGCCACAATGGGATTGAGTTGTTGCTCTATCCGGATTATAATATAGGTCATTGATCCAGAAACTGAATACATAATATCGAGAGTAACCGAAGGTTGACACTATTTCTATGCTTTGGTCTCGTCGAGATAACGTATGATGAAAGGAACGAATTTTACGATAACCATGTCGTTGACAGGTAGCTACTTTGTTGAATCCAAATCTATCGGGTGGCCATGGTGCCTTGCTAGGGGCCAATCTTGGTCTGTGTTTAGTAAGACGATTAATTGGTGTTAATCGCGATACTATACACTGTCGGTATGATTAGGAGCCTATGGGTCACACACATAGAAGATAATTTAAGAGCCAAGAAGAAATAAGGGCGTTTTCGTCTTTTTAGGCAAAAGGGTATTTTGATAATTTTACAGTGCAATTAAATTTGCTGAGGTCATACCCTTTATTTAATTTATTAGAAAAAATAAATAAGTGAAATTATGTTTAAATATGTGTTCGCACATATTTAAATAAATTATCATTATTGTTAAATGTTAATATATATATATATATATTAAATATATATTAATTGATTGTAATTAAAGATAATGATGAATTAAAATAAATATCTAATTAGGGGGTGTTTGGAAACATGGGGTGTTTGGGTTGGAGCTCAAGCCCATTCCATATGGGAATAGGGCAAGTAAAATAACACTATAAAAGAAAAGTGTTAATTGAAAAATAGAAATAGTTTTTTTCATTCACTATTCATAAAAAAAAGTGCAAAACCCTACACCCCCATTTTCTCTCCCACACCAGATTTTGGTTTAGCCAAAATCAAATACTCATTTTCTTCTTTGTTTCTTAAGGATAAAGAGAATCTAGCAAATCCCTCCTTAGTTCCTTGCGATTATCTTCGTGTGGACTATGTCGGTTCGATCCTACACTTGGGTTAGTAGCAAAACATTCAAGGACAAAGTTGGAGGAGCCTCCAAATGTGTGTAAGATTATTGAACCTTGAATCTGATTTTCTGCAGAATTAATTTATATACTGTATAAATTGTGATATTATACCTGGATCTTGGTTCTAAGGAACGATCCATGTCATTTATGTTTTTGTTTTCCGCTGCGTAAGTGGGTCGTTCACTAACATAAACAAGCACTCCTTGGAAGGCAACCCAAGTGTTTCCAATTGTTGTTGTTTATTTATTGTTTTGAAGTTGTTTAGTTTTCTTATGATTTTTAGATGAAGCATAATTTGTGTGTTTTTTGGTGTTTCGGGTGAATTATCGAATCAAGGCGAAAAATGGAATTTTTCCAGTTTTCACCACGGCGAAGAAGTTTCTTTGCCGCAGCGAAATGCATTGTGCAAGAAGTGGAATTTGAAAAGTCCCAGGCTTCGCCGCGGCAAAGTATTTGTTTACACCTCGGCGAAGAAAGTTGGGCGAAATTGGCTAAGGGAAGCTCGCTGCAACAAAGAAGTTTCTTTGTCAAGGTGCTGTATGCACTAGATTTTTTCGCTGCGGTGAAGAATTTGTCTTCGCTACAGCGTCGACTGGGTTAAAAAAATTTTATTTGTGAATTAAGAACTTCGCCGCGGCGAAGTTTGCTTTTTATAAATACCCACGTGACTTCATTTTTCACGCAAAAGTTCAAAACACATTCGAGAGCAAAAATTTTCCAACTTCAATCCAGAGTCTTTTCATCACATTCCCATCACTTTTCCTCATTGCTTAACCCTCCCAAACACCAAAACAACTCATTTTAACAACGATTTTTGCGAAAAATTGAAGAAATTTTGGAAACCCTTGGTTTTCAAAATTTGGGGATCTTGCCATCTAAGCCGCAATCGATGAAATTGGTGGTAAATACTTATTGGGATTGGTAAGATTTCGAGTTATCCAAACTTTTTATTGATCAATTTCGATATTTTTGAGTTGAATATGAAATTTGGATTGTTGCGTGAGTTGTGGAACTTTTTGTGGTGTTTGTGCTTTGATTGTGATTTAAGAAGTGTAGATCTGGATTGATGTGGTGTTGAGGAGTGTGGATTTTGAATTTTGGAGTATTTGGTTGATTTTGGAAGAAGAGTAATTTTGGGGGTCTAGGTGCGATTTTTGGACGTGTCGTGGTTTTGCAGATTGATTGTGGTTATTTGTAGGGTGCTTAGAGTTGAATATTTGAGTTAGAATAGTAGATTGGGGAAAATACCGCTCAAAGTACTTTCCAAGGGTAAAGGAAAAGGGAAGAAGATAGATGACCGATTTGTTAATGAGAAGGCTCAAAAACAATATGAAGGGGCAATCCAAAGGAAAGATAAAGGATTTATTGCCGAGCGGGGGTTGACCATTGTTTATGCTGAAGAGTGGAGTGCAGGGCTAAAGTGGAATGCATTTATGGATGAACTTGCAAATGCGGCCGTAGAGCTGATAGTAAGGGAGTTTTACACCAACCTCGCTGATTGTGATTCTGGTCATGTGTTTGTGAAGGGCATTGATGTTCCATTTGAAGCACAGACGATCAATGATTTCTTTGATTTGCCTTAAATTACCCGTGATGAGCATGAGGAATTCAGTGTTAGGAAATGGTCCATATACGCATCGGAAAAACAAAAAATCATAATACAAGGATCGTTCCCAAAGAGTCAAGATCAAAGGTATAATTTTACAGTTCATATTAAAGTAGAAATCTACAGAAAAATTAATCATGAGTTTAGAAAACATACGCATGTTTAGAGGCTCCTCCAACTTTGTCAATGAACGTTTTTGCTACCGACCCAAGTGTAGGATCAAACCCACATAGTCCACACGAAGACAATCACAAAGAACTAAGGAGTGATTTGCTAGATCCTTATTAGCTTTAAGATTAAAGAAGAAAAATCAAATGAATTGATTTTGGGCAAAATGAAATGCTGCCATGGCAGAGAGTTTGGGGCTGTGTGTATTTCTCTTTTATGATGAAAATGAACTAATGAAAAATCACCTTTCTTTCAATTAACACTTTTCTTTTATAGTGTTATTTTAATGCCCTATTCCCATATGGAATAGGCTTGGGCTCCAACCCAAACACCCTATGTTACCAAACACTCTCAATTAGATATTTATTTTTATTTCATTATTATCTCAAATAAAATCAATTAATATATATTCAATCTATATATTAACATTTAACAATAATGATGATTTAATTAAATATATGCGAACACATATTTAAACGTAATTTCACTTATTTATTTTTTTCTAATAAATTAAATAAAGGCTACGACCTCAACAAATTTAATTGCACTGTGAAATTACCAAAATACCCTTTCACCTAAAAAGACAAAAACGCCCTTCTTTCTTCCTGAGTCTTAAATTATCTTTTATGTGTGTGACTCATAGGCTCCTCATCCTACCGGCAGTGTATAGTATCGCGATTAACACCAATTAATCGTCTCACTGTACACAGACCAAGATTGGCCCCTAGCAAGGCATCATGGCCACCCGATAGATTTGGATTCAGCAAAGTAGCTACCTGTCAACAATATGGTTACCATACAATTCGATCCTTTCATCATAAGTTATCTCGACGAGACCAAAGCATAGAAATAGTGTCAACCTTCGGTTACTCTCGATATTATGTATTCAGTTTCTAGACCAATGACATGTATTATAATCCGGATATAGCAACAACTCAATCCCACTGTGGCCACAGTTTTAGTGTCATTGCCATATACTGAATTACGCTGTGAGATAACTTATCTCGTTCCTAGGAGTGATAAAGCCTCTGTCCATCCACCATAGTCTTGATACACTCCTTGATGCAGTCAATCACCACCGTATTGATAGCTCTGAATAGAACTGTATTAGGTTAGTGTCAAACTATACCAATCGGTGCACAAGGCGCTCTGGTGATCTCAAGTCTAAGGATCACATGCACCACAATTCGTTAGAGGTTTTGTTTCCATAGACACTGGGGTTACCATCCATATGGAATCCTCTGGTGGGTCAGTCCAGTGAACTTGCTGTGGTATATCTGCCTACAGCAAGCACCCATGTGTTGCACCAGGTTGTCACCAAAGAACCTTGACAAGTGAGATCAGTCACTGCCTTTCGACAGAGTCGTTCAACACTATGATAGCCTTACCGTATTATCTGTGCCCTTACTTCAGAATAATACTAGGGCTACAGACGTTTCTAGAATGGCCACCATATATGCTCATAGGGTTCTCACTGTCAAGATTTGAAACACTTGATACCCTTATCACAGTTTTACCATTCTAAGGACATATATCAATACATATTGCAATAATAATGATTTACGCGATATAGAATAAAATGCCTTTTATTGATTAATGAACATTAATTGATTGGCTCTAGGGCATCTACTCTAACATTCAGGAATACACAGTTTGAAGATAATGTGATACTTCCGGTCATAACAAAATCGGATACCACACGGGAGATTTCAGAGAACGAAAAGAAGAGTATCAAGGGAACTAATCTGACACCGATAACTAGGTTGTGGCAATACTTTGTGAGTGCAAGGATGATGCTGGAAATGCATTATAGCACAGTGACTTATGAGAAGGCATTATTACTCCATCCATTGCCACGGGAAAGAAAATAGATGTGGGAAACATTATCCTGAATAGTATTAAGAATTTAGCCCAACCTGGGCGAGACAGTTTTACATTCCCACATCTCATTACAGAGCTATGCATTCGAGCAGGGGTTGAGAAGACTAAAGATGAACCACTTATCCATGCTGCCCTAGCTCTCGACACAGCCTATTATTGGAAGATACTTGAGCGTCAACCCAGTGAGCAACCCAACACCGAGACAAAACAACAGAGAACCACATAAGGCACTGCCACATCATCCAGTTCCACAGCCATTATGAAGGAAATGATGCAACAAATGCTGGGTCAGATGAAATGGATGGAAAACGTCAGGATTGGCTAGTAGAGCAAACCTAGATGATGTATGACATGCAGAACAATTGCTTCACCAAGCTCAACGTTGATACTTCGGAATTCCAATGGGCTGACTGGGATTTAGAAGAATGGATGGGCTCCGACTCAGAAGAGGACAATACTAAGGGAGAGGAGGAGGCCAAAGAATGAACCTGAACAGCTGTTTTTGTATTTTATTTTTGTTTGTTTTGGTTGTTTTTTTATTTTCATTTCAAATAGTGAACTAATTTGCTTTTTGTTTTGGATTGTTTAAATTTTGTTTTAGTTTCCTAGTAGTTAAAAAGGCGAGATTAGGATTGTAATATTTTCACATTAGTCAGTGAACTTTTCTAACATAGTGGACACCACAGTTTTTCAATTGTTTTTCAGAATTTGGTGATGAAAAAGCGAAGGACTGGGTGTGCATGCTATTGAACGAAACTTCAACTTCATGGATTCATCAGGGAACTATCTCGTACCTTTGTAGATTTCTGTTTTTCTATTCTTGAATTGCGCATAATGTGACATTAGGGACAATGTCATCTTTAGTTTGGGGGTAGGAAAAATTTGAAAATTTTTTATTTGTGTTTATTTTATTTTCATGTTTTGTTGTGTATGCCAATGATGAATTGTATAAATCTATGATGAGAATAAGGTTGTTGGGATTTTATTGTTGAGAAATGTTAAACACTGCTTCAAGTTTATGTTGATTAACTGAATTTTGCTTAATGTTCTTTGAGTGGTTCAACCACCATTTTCATTTATTTTGGCATGCTTAGATTCATTTTATGTGGTTAGGTAAAGTCTTGATAATGTTGGTAGACTCTAGAACCTAGTTTAGAAATGCTTGAGGCAAAATTCTAAGAATAGACATTATTGAGGAAGTGATTTAGGCGATTTTTCAAAACGTTTGAGCCTTTCCAGCCGACCATGAATTCTATCCCTAGTTACCCATTTGAACCTTATGAAATCATCAGTGTCCCTTTTTGTGTTCTTGTGCAACCAATAATGCCCGAACCTTTCACCCTAAACACGTCCGCGACCTTAAGAGAATTCTAAACCTAATGCAAACACAAAGAGCTTGGAGAGTTGTGTGAATGAACTAAAAGATTAGTTTGGCAGTTGTGAGAAGGGCAAGAAGAATAAAAGGGGTAATTAACCTCAATCAAATGATTGTTGTTATGTTAAATATATATATATATATATATATATTTGAGAAGTGCACATGCTTAAGAGTTATAAATTGGTTGACTTTGTAGTGGTGGTTGAGGAAGAAAGTGGAAGTTGATTTGAGTCTTGATGTTTGCTTAAAGAAAACTGAGTTCTCTTGCTTTGTTAATCCTGTCCATTTCTTTTAGCCCACTAACTGAGCCTAACGTTACAAGCCTGTAAAGACCTTCTGATCTTTAGTAATGTCTAATCCTCATTAGTGGAGAGTACGATACTTAGGCTTATGGAGTCTGCCGCCATTTGATAAACTTTGCATTTCTGCATAAAATAATCTAGGAAGTTGGAATGTGGATTGAAGTGGGGATCACCTACTCGAGGAACAATAGAGAAGATAGTCGATGCGACTTATAACTTCTTGGAGTGTTGAACATTTTTCTAGTAATAATTTTTCAACAATCTTTGAGACTTGTTTAAATTCTAGGCAGTTCGTTGTGTTGAGTTGAGTCTAATGTTTTATTTTATTTTCAGTTTTGTTATTTTGCGTTGTTTTGGGCGTTTGTTGATTTTCTTTCTTTGTGTTTTGTACCTGATGCTTGAGGACGAGCATGTCTTTAGTTTGGGGTATTTGATAATCCGAGAATTATACTGTTTTTGTTAGGCTTTTTGGCCGGATTGTAGATACTTCTTAGTTCATTTTTGCCTGAATTGCTACTTAATTATTTACATTTTGTGTTTCAGGCCAAAATGGACATTTTGAGCAAATAGTGAGCAAATTGGAGTTTCTGGACCTAGAAGTAAGCGGATCTCAGAAGTTGGGGGAGTTCTGAAGCAAAGTGAAGCATTATGAAGCTTGTTCCTATAGAAGAGCATCGAAGATCGAAGATTCAGGCAAAGAAGCAAGCGGAGGGCAATTCTATAATTTCAAAATTCTTTATGAAGGTTCACCGCGGTGAAAACTATTAAGCATAAGATTCCATTTTACCTCGCCGCCGTGGCGAAGTTCCTTCTTCGCCTCGGCGAAGTCTGCGAATTTTAGTTTCTCCAAAACGCACAGTTTTATTTTAAGAAAGTTTTAGGTCTTTAGGTAAGGTATAAAAGAAAAACTTTACCATTTTCGTGGGGTTCGTCATTTTTTTTTATTGCAGTTCATTTAGAGTAGCTTGTTTTCGTTTTCCTTAGTAGAGATTTGACGATTTTTGGTTGAGAAGTGAGAAGAATTGGGATTGAATCTGGTGGACTCTTCAACTAGGGTAGATCTCCTTTCTTTTCTCTCATTTCAATATGTTGATTGTTGGATTATTTGTTTTCTCGCTTGTTATGTTGATTTAGCCATGAACTAACCAATTTTGGGTTGGGGTTTTGATGTAATTCGGATTTCCATGGATTAATCAATTGATTGTTGTTATTTTCATTTACTTTTGCACAAATTGTGTAGTTATTCTTGTTTGTATTGCTTGTATTTGTCGAACATGGTGAGATTAAGAAATGAATCATGTTAAGCTTCTTGAATAATCACCATTGTAGTATTGAATGCTAGTGATAGATTTAAGAATCAATGAAATCAATCTAGGATTCCATGTGCTTAATGAACTTGGACCTATTAATCTTCAATTTGTTAGGTGCGAAAGTTTAATAGGAAAAAGTAGGAAAACATAGCCTGAGAAGGTATGTTTTATAACTTAAAGAATTCGATTTACAATCAGTGCATGTGAATGTGGAAATAGCATAATCTGTAGGCTTAATCCATAGAGTCCGAATGAAGTCAAAACCCTACCCGTTTGTCTAAATTGATATTACCCTTGTTTTTAATTCTTGCTTTCATAATTTAGTTTTTAACACTTAGCATATTTTGTTTTAGTTTTAGTTTAATTCTCTCCCATTAATCCAAACTAGTTCGATTCCTCCAACTTGAAAAACACGTAGGAAAATTAGTGTTTAGCAACCAATCCTCATGGGAACGATACTCACTCATCGCTTTATTACTTTCTGCGACTAGTGCACTTGCTATTTTTGCATGTTGTAGTAACAAAGCATCACAAAGTATTGAAAAAATTCAGTATGGAAGAATCCAAGAAGGGATTTCTTCAGATGTCACATGGTGTTTATCCCTCTAAGGCAATGTGTCCTAGAACACAAGATGAGAGAAATAGGATGAAGAGGATCCCATATGCATCAGCAATTGGATCCATCATGTATGTCATGCTATGTACTCAGATTGATGTCTCGTGTGCTTTGAGCACTTGTAGTAGATATCAAACGGATCCAGGTGAGTGTCACTGGATGGATGTCAAGAACATTCTTAAGTACTTGAAGAGGACTAAGGATATCTTCTTGGTTTATGGAGGAGAAGATAAGCTCACTGTAAGAGGATACAATGATGCTAGTTTCCAAACGGACAAAGATAATTATCGATCGCAATCAGGGTTTGTATTTTGTCTCAATAGGGGTGCAGTAAGCTAGAAGAGCTCCAAGCAAAGCACTGTAGCAGACTCTACAATGGAGGCTGAGTATATTGCATTATCAGATGCGGCCAAGGAGGTAGTTTGGATTAGGAAGTTCGTCACTGAACTTAGTGTGGTTCCCAAGATTGTTGATCCAATAGACATCGATTGTGACAACAATGGAGCAATCACTAAAGCCAGGAAACCACGGTCTCATCAGAAGTCTAGACACATATTCAGACGATTCCATCTCATCAGAGAAATAGTTGAGAGGAAAGATATGCAGATCAGTAATGTGCATAATGACGAAAATCTCGCAGATCTATTGACAAAACCTCTTTCGCAGTAGAAGCATGAAAGACACTTGAGATCATTTGGAATTAACTACATGAATGATTGGCTATAGTGCAAGTGGGAGATTGTTAGAGTAGGTGCCCTAGAGCCAATCAATTATTGTAGAATTGACTCTTTGTAATAATGTTCATTGATCAATAAAAGGCATTTTATTTTATATCGTGTAATCATTATTGTATTTATTGATATATGTCCTTAGAATGGTAGAACCGTGACGAGGGTATCAAGTGTTTCAAATCTTGATAGTGAGAACCCTATGAGCACATATGGTGGCCATTTTAGAAACGTCCATAGCTCTAGTATTATTCTGAAGTAAAGGCACAGATAATACGATAAGGCTATCATAGTGTTGAATGGCCTTGTCAAAAGGTAGTGACTGATCTTGCTTGTCAAGGTTGTTTGGTGACAACCTGGTGCAACACATGGGTGCTCGCTGTAGGCAAGTTCACTGGACTGACCCACTAAAGGATTCCATGTGGACGGTAACCCCAATGTCTATGGAACAAATCCTCTAACGAATGGTGGTGCATGTGATCCTTAGACTTGAGATCACCGAAGCACTTTGTGCACCAATTGGTGTAGTTTGACACTAGCCCAACGTAGTTCTATTCAGAGCTGTCAATACGGTAGTGATTGGCTACATCAAGTAGTGTATCAAGACTATGATGGATCGACAGAGGATTCATTACTCCCGGGTATGGGGGAAGTTATCTCACAATGCAATTCAGTAAATGGCAATGACACTAAAACTGTGGCCACAGTGGGATTGAGTTGTTGCTCGATTCAGTTAATAATTCAAGTCATTGGTCCAGTAACTGAATACATAATATCGAGAGTAACTGAGATTGACACTATTTCTATGCCTGATCTCGTAGAGATAATAGATGATGAAATGATTGGATTGTACGGTAACCATATCGTTGATAGGTAGCTGCTTCGCTGAATCCGAATCTATCGGGTGGCCATGATGCCTTACTAGGGGCCAATCTTGGTCTGTGTGTAGTGAGACAATTAATTGGTGTTAATCGCGATACTACACACTATCGGTATGATGAGAAGCCTACGGGTCACACACACAGAAGATAATTTAAGAACCAGTTTATAAGAAGGGCGTTTTCGTCTTTTTAGGCGAAAGGGTATTTTGGTAATCTCACAGTGCAATTAAATTTGCTGAGATCATAGCCTTTATTTAATATGTTATTAAAATTAAATAAGTGAGATTATATTTAAATATGTGTTCGCATATATTTAAATGAATTATTGTTATTGTTAAATGTTAATATATGGTATATATATTAATTGAATTTAATTGAAATAATAATAATTAAAATATCTAAATGAGGCTGTTTAGGCATAGGGGCTGTTTGGGTTGGTGCCCAAGCCTATTCCATGATGGACTAGGGCATAGTGTGCACTATATAAGTGCAACACTTTGTGAATTAACTAAGGAATTGATTTCATTCACAAAATTAAAAACTCCAGCCCCCTTTTCTCTCTTCCAGGCCAGATTGTTTTTATGCTTGAATCAAAATTTTATTTTGATTTTGTTCTTGGTTCTTAAGGCTAAAAAGGATCTAGCAAATCCCTCTTTAGTTCCTTGGGGTTATCTTTGTGTGGACTAACGGTGGTTCGATCCTACCCTTGGATCGGTAAAAACCCATTCAGAGATAAGTTGGGGGAGCCTCCAAACGTGTGTATGGTTTCTTAACTTTAAACTAACTTTCTTGCAGATTTGTATTTAATGTATAAATTGTTAAATTTGTGCCCTGATCTTGGTTCTGAGGAACGATCCATGTTGTTTATGATTTTTGTTTTCCGCTGCCATGACTTGATCGTTTCCTAACAGTATTTAGTCATTGAATTATGAGTTTTGAAACTTTTGACTTTAGAAAAAATGATGGCAAGAATTGCATATTAAATTGTTGCAATGGTGTAGTATTGATGAGAGTAAAAGATGGGTGATTATATTATAATATTACAAAATGCCACAATAAATTGTCAAGCTTGTATGCTTGAAATTAGAAAGATCATTCAAAGAATGGCTTGGCCAAATGAGTATATTGTTGTTTCTTGTTTTGAGATTAGTTATAAACAATATGTAATAAGTGATTTTATCTTATAAAGAATAGAAACGATTTCCCAAGTATAAATATCAAAGAAACATCAAAGAAATAGAAGTTTAGTTTATGTATTAAATACATGACCATTTTAGAAATTGATTGGTATGAGTATAGTTTTCATGCCTTATTATATATTACAAGCCATATAATTTGCTAGAAGATCTTAAGAATATTTTTTATTGGCCAAAAGTTTAGTTAAGAATGTTAGAAAGGAATTAGAATTTAGCCAAAGTATATATGTTGTTCCATATGTTAGATTAATTTACAATGATTAATATGGCAATATAGATTATTGTATAGAATGTAGCCAAAAGAAAGAGAGAAAGAAAGAAGGGCATGTATAACAATTGAAGTTGATGGTCATGTAAGAGTATGCAAATTTATGGCATTAAGATTTGTATTTAGAAAGTTGTACAAGGCATGTTTGTTATATTAGAAAAATATTAGAGAGTTGTTTAATGACATGGTTATGTGACATATAAGTTTGAGAAAATTCTAGTAGTATAATTGGGCAAGTTAGTAGACTTAATACCTAAGTTATGGCATAACTTTTTATAGAAGAAATTAGTTGCCTAAATGTAGAATTCATTCCCTAGTTGAATTGTGCCATTTTAATATCTCACTAATAGAATTATAGAAGAGTAGAGTTTGTGAGAGTTAATGTACTTGTGTACGTGTGCATTTTACATAGCGTGATAGAATTGAAGAATTAAAGAATTATATACAAATTATAGAATCGCGTACGTACACACGATGTATAGAATTCGAAATAAAGAATAAAATAAAAAATGTTTAAGTTAAGCGTGTTATTAGAATAGAACTTTGGGCTTTCCAGAAAAGTATAGAATTAAAAGCCTTAGAATTAATAGAATACATGCCAAAGTCAGACACGTATTTTCGGATCATGCATAGACAACATATAAATGCATGACATAGCATAGGATATATTTCAGAAATTTTATAATTATTGGAAATATCTAGCTAGTTATTTTGCAGATTTATAAAGCATGTTTTCAAAGGGCAGTTGCGATGGGGAACCTGTGAGCATTCGCTGCGTTAGCTAGTGGCGACAGAGATGCAGAAGTTTCCCACATGCACGCCACCATCAATGAGCAGCCTTAGAATAGAAAATAGAATTGTACAGTCCGCTAAAAGTGCATGTGGATAAGGACTGTACCCAGAAAGAATTTCAGAATACGTTCACATGGCCAGGGTTCCAAATCCATGCCTCAGCCTGGTCCAATCGGCAAACCAGAACAAAAAACAAAAAAAATTTCAGAAAAAAAGAAAAACAGAATAAGAAATAGAAAACATAAAGAATTTCATAAAGGAAAAGAACTTCAGAAAGAATTAGAAAAGAATTTTTAGAAAGAATACCCACATGATCATTTGCATACGCATTAGACATTTTATGTGCATTGCATCTTATGTATTTATGCATAGATTAAAGAGTTTCTTTTATTATTGCGTGTCTGACTAGCCAAGAAAAGGAAATAGAAGCCTGTGAGAATAGAGAAGAAAAGAAAATAGAAGCCCATGAGAATAGCCAAGAAAAAAATAGAAACCCATGAGAATAGAGAAGAAAAGAAAATAGAAACCCATGATAATAGAGAAAAAAAAATAGAAGCCCATGAGAGTAGAGAAGAAAAGAAAATAGAAGCCTATGAGAATAGAAAAGAAAAGAAAAAGAAGCCCATGAAAATAGAAAAGAAACAGAAAGTTATAACCTAGTAGAGAAGAGAAATAAAATGATAAAGAAAAGCACAGCCCTAGAAGGATTTAGAAAGATTTGAGAAAAATAGAAGATTGCTAAGTAGTACGCCTGAGAATAAAAAGAGAAAGCAAGCAGAAATTTAGAAGCAGTACAGCGAAAACAGGGACAGCGGAGTAAGATCATAGTTAGATTTGGTTTACTTACTGAGCATTTATAGCTCACCCCGTTGCTTTCTTTATTTTGCAGGTATTAGATTGTAATGGTCAGGAGACGTCAAACTGGCAAGAGGATTGCACAGAATATCTTAGTGAAGAATTTAAACATGTATTTATATATGTGAGAAATAGTCATTGTGTAATAGTATGTTATAACTGGATTAAGGATAAAAAATTTAGACGAACACCCTTTTTAAGCTAGATATTCTCTGGATTCTCTCTATAGGATACTCAGTGAATACTTGCCTAGTGAGATATTACACACAACTTCCTTCATGGATTTCTCGCATAATGTAATTTTCTTCTACATCATTTACACAGCATAAAACCGGCATGTTATAGCCCCTTTTGTATAGCATATCTCTGATCATAGTGTAGCGAGCTGCCTTCGTTCAAAGTGTATGAGCTTCGACTTTGTTTTCTGATAGGACTCCTTCTTTCAAGTAGGTAATGATAGGGTCTATCCATGAGGGAGCCTTGTCTATGGCCATTGTTGTGGGACTGTCATTTGAGATACTTTGAGTTTTGAGGAGTTGCACGAGAGTAGAGTCAAGAACCTTGGAGCCAAGAGCTGAGGCTATTCATGCCAAGGCGTCTACTTTGGTATTTTGTTATCGTGGGATTTGCCTAATTGTGTGGCTTTCAAATGATCCTAGCTCAGACTTCACTTTTTGTTAATAGGCAATCATTTTTTCCTCTTTAGCCTAATATTCCCCGAGGATTTGCTGTACACCTACCTAGGAATCACTGTTTACGTTAATAGATTTAGCTCATATTTCCTTGGCCAAGCATAGTCCAACTAGTAGTGCTTCATATTTTGCCTCATTGTTTAAGGCTTTGAATGCGAACTTGATGGCATTGTGCATGTGTACACCATCTGTACTAATCAAAAGTAAGCTAGCACCGGCTCCTCTTTCGTTTGAGGAACCGTCCACATACAGGCTCCAAATGGTAATGACTTCAAGTGTCTGTTGAGAAGTACTTGTATATCATCTTTGTGTTCTCCTAATTCTATTCAATGACTTGGCTAGTAGGAGAATTCTGATATAAAATCTGCGAGTGCTTGCCCTTTGATTGTGGTTCGCGACTTGTATTGTAGGTAAACTTGACTTAGGTCTACCGACCATTTGAGTAATCTACCGAAGCTTCTAGTTTTTGCAAAACTTGGCAGAGGGTGTAGTTACTTAAGACATGGAAGGTGTGGCATAAAAGTGTGGATGCAGTTTCCTTGACGTGATGATCAATGCAAGAGCAAGTTTCTCCATCTTCGGATATCGCATCTCATCGTCGAGTAGCCTTGTACTTATGTAATCTATTGGCCATTGAATTTTCTCCTCCTCTCTGACCAACGCGGCCTAACCGCATACAAAGAAACTGACAAGCTAACAACAATATTTCACTGTATAGCTTTGCAAGCAAGGGAAATTGTCCCAAGTGCCTCTGTAGTTCTTGGAATGCTTGCTCACATTCTGTTGTCCATTGGAATTTTTTGTTTCCCTTCAAGACTTCAAAGAAGAAGGTAGTGATTGTACCTTTGAAACGAATACGACTAAAGCTGCCACTCTACAGTTAAGCTTTGCCCATGTTTTGGCTGGTCACGACTGCTCATATTTAGAAAAGCTTGATTTTTTCTCCAGGTTAACTTTGATTCCACACTGGTTGACCATGAACCCAGAAATTTCGCTGAACGACCCCAAGGCGCATTAAGTGATTTAGCTTCTTTATTGGTACCTTCGAGATATTAAAAGTTTCTACTAGATGGATGACATGTTTGGAGCATGTTTGAACTGACAAGTGTAGTTATCTATGTACAACCTCCAGGTGCCTTCCCATTTTGATCACAACATGATCACTAGTTTATAAATGCTCTAGCATTTTTCAAATCGAATGGCAGGACCTGTGAGCATACAGACCTCACATCAGTGATGAACAAAGTGAGTCTTAGTGCGCACTGGGGATCTAGTTGTAAACGGAGTATGCGCATAAACAAGTAGTCATGGCTTGAAGTCGCATCCACAACTGATCTATCCTGGCAGTGGGAAAGCATCCTTTGGGCACACCTGATTTAACTCTAAAATCCACGCACGTCTGCCATTTGTCATTGGGTTCTTTACCAAGATAGGTTCATGACCCCCATGGATATAAGCCGCAGATAAATCCTATAGATAAAGTTTTCCACCTCGGTTTTCAATGCTTTGTAGCGTTTGGGATCCATAGCTCGCCTTTGTCGAATAGGTTGCTTGTCGAGGTCAACGTTCAACACTGACACATTACCTTTGGATCAATACCCACCATGCCGCTATGGGTCCATGCAAAAACATCTTGGTTTTCCTTGAGAAAACCAATCAATTCTTCTGCTATGCTCCATCGAGATCGCTTCTGACTTGCAGGGGTGATATGGGTTATTTTCATCAATCGCTATCTTCGTAGCTTTTCGTAGGCCGCTGGAAGTCTTCCCCTCGATGACTTGATGGTCAATCTCTTCTACCTCTGGGTGATAATCGCCTTCAACCACCATCATCGTTTGGCAGCCTTGAGAAGCAATCTGAATAGCTTTGTTATAACATTCTCGAGAGTCCTACTGAGAACCTTTAACATGACCCACCCCCTAAGGTGTAGGAACTTGATCATTTGATGATATATTGAGGTCGTAGCTTTTAACCTCCACAGAGAGGTCATCCAACTATTACATTGAACACCAACGGCAATCTACCACCAAAAAAGGCCATTGGGTTGCCTAATGCTCTCTTCCAATGTGATGGGAAGTGAGATTAGACCCGTGGAAGTATGTAATCCCGACGAACCTGTAAAGTGGAGTTACAACGATTTAGGGCATTTTCTTTTAGACCCATCTGCTTGAAGGTAGGGTAAATAGAATATTTACAGCACCCTATTATCTATGAGCATTCATGGACTTTCGATTCCCCGTACTAGCTGTGATGACCAAAGCATCTTCAGGGATGATGACCCCCACTTGCATCTTCCTCGGTGAAGACAATTGGTTCAGCATCAGCTCGTTGGCACTTAGGATGCAAGTCAGACTATTTACATTTACGTAGGATCTAAGCGTGCTTCTCAAGCAAAGATTTAAAGAGAACCATGAACTTCCCCTATGTGGGGTCCGCCAGAGATGATGCAAATGTCTCTATCTTCTTCCTATGCTCTACGTTGTAGACTTTCTGCTTGTCATCAACCTTGCTATCGCTCTAGGATTCTCTGGCCTTAACGTATTCTTTCAGGTAACCCCTTCAATGAGGTCTTCAATCGTGTTTTTCAACGTGAAACATTCTTTAGTAGCATGCCCGATATCTTGGTGATATCGACAATACTTCTTCAGATTGCGCTTTTCTTAGGTGTCTTTATTTCATCGGTTTAGGAAGTAACCCGGTCTGTTTGAATAGTAAATATTTCCTCTATTGGTGCGACTAGAGTGTAAAACAAGGTTGAGGAATCAGAGCAAGTTCCTCTTGAAATCTACTCAAGGTTTTTTATAGCCTCCCTTTAGTTGTCTTCACGCTTCTGTGAGACAACCACTCTTTTTCTTTCTCTAGGGTATTGCCAACCCTGTTGTGGATTTCGGTTGTCATGTTAGGAAGACAACCTCGAGAGTGGCTACCAAATTCTCGAGTTTGCCATCCGATAAAATTGGGCTAAAGACACATGATCTTCAACCTGCAAATCTTTCCACAAATCAGTTTATGGATACCCCTGCTATGATTAGAGTTCATATATTCTTTAGGAGCATTTACTACCTGACCTAGCTCGCGATTGAATTGCTCTAGATAGGACTTCAATGTCTTATCCTTATCTTCCAAATGCTAAGATAGCTCAATGGCATAGAGACTTTCGATTTGCCTAGAAGTGCTTAAGGAATTGTGTGCTCAGTTGTTTCCAAGAGGTGATCGATCCTGCGGAAGCGATCTAATCCACCTCTTGCTCCTACCACTCAGGTTACCGCTGAGCACTGACACTTAGCTAAATTGAGACTGATGTAGCTCTATTAGGCCATTAAACACATCAAGGTGGTCTTGTAGGTCGCCACAACCTCATGACCTTAACATCGAGCATTCTAAACCTAAAGGAAATGGCTCTTGGAGGATCTCTAAAGAAAATGGCGATCCCCAAGCCCTGTGATTCTTCCTCTTGTCATGGGAAGCTCGTCTAACTCGTTACAAGTTCACTATTAGTGCCCAGCAAGGAGTTGCTCTTTGCGACCTCCGTTCGCTGTCTATGATGATCAAAATTTCTCCTTGGTGAGAGGATGGATGACTTCGCTGATTTCGATGGTGCCTACCACCCCCCACTATCGAACATTTTTCTTCATGCGTTACCATTCATGCGACAGGTTACTTTGAAGGTGTTTCTAGCTGGTTTCATTCCTATAATTTGTTCGCGAGTCCCTTTAGGTCATGATTGGTGTTCACACCTCTCGTTATCTACGTGATATGGTGCCTATCTCCAGAATGGAAAGCACGATGGTTTTAGTCGTATTACACGATCTCGATAGATCGCTGATAGTCTTCTACATTCCTTCTTGGGGCATACCATGATATAGTGGCGACGTGGGGGATCCGACATCGATCCCTTGGCCTTGTCTGTGAAGAGCACTGTTGGTTAGGTGCTTCTAGAGCATTTGCAGCATTGGCGGTAGCATCTAGACATTCCCAATGTCTGAACAGCGGTGGTTAATGTTCCAAGCATCTTATCACTTGAGATTTCAAACTCCATTCTTGGGCGATAAGGCTAGATTTCTTCGAGGATAGGGCCAAGTGATTTCTGCCACCTTCCCTCCTAGGTTAAGTGGCTTCGAGTTGTTCTTACGTTATCATAGTAAGGAGTTGTGAGTCAATTATGAGTATGACTATTGGTAATAGATGAGAGCTTTGGCGGTTCCTTCTTCTAGCACCAAATTGTTCATGCGAATTTTCACACCAACGAGAGGTACGCAAGCCTTCAAAAGTTTGAGCAAGGGATCTATGCAAGACCATAGAATGGATGGATTAGCGAGATTTGTGTGGTAGAAAATGAGTAATGTGTTAGTGATGAACATAAAGGTAATGAAGATAGATACAGACAATTTTTAAGTGTTCAGTAGCAGTAAGCAATTCCTACATCTCTACTGTTATTTTTACTAAATTACAAAATAGGAGTAGCTCTCATTATCAGATATTTTATATATACATACGGGGTGAAAACCCTTATTTAAGTGCTGGAGTAATCTTGGGAGTGAAGTAATTCACATGCATCTGGACATGGCGTCGCATTTTTATTTGAATAACGAACAACCCTATGCAAGTGGACTGTGAAAGTATTCAAGCCGCATTCTTATTGGTGAAGCTATCTTCATGGGAGAGCTCATGGACTTGGCAAGGCGGCTGATTTCTCTCTTGCAGCTTTGTCCTCTAAAAGTGGGTCCACCTGGTGACACATTCCCTCTTTATTCTGCATGTATTACCATCCAAAAATAATGATATCATAGTACAGTTAAGTCCCATTCATTTAAACATTTCTGTACATTTTGTTTCCTACCATTTTGAAATTACATGTAGCATTTTTCTATTTCTATTGACTCTGGTTCCACTCTATAATTGCTTTAGTATTAGTAATATACATGGATGTATCTATAGACATAGACAAGCCTGTTAGCAAAAATATTTAAATTTAAGTACTACTTTATTCTCTGAATATTTTATCTCGTTATCAACAACCAAGCTGCCTCATTCATGACTGTTGAGTGTTGTAGATTACTGGTAGATTAAATGCATCTAAGGTACATATAAAGATCCATCATGTAGAGGAACACAATTCGGAAAAGATAAGAGATTATAAAGATAACTCTTGCTATAAAAATTCCTCTAGATACTTACCATTTTTTAGGAGACATGATCCATCAAATTGTCATGTTCAAACAGATATAGACAATCTCACAAAACTTGAGAATTCTCTATGCATCAACCACAACCTGATCATATTGGAGAACCGTATATCTTTATTTTCATTACTTATCCATGAAACAAATGTTTGTTCACAAATTAGGTTATCTCATTTATAAGACTAATTAACGGATTCAGTAAAATAATGTGAGTAGGAATATTTCAATCTCCTAGTCGCTATCCTAGAAATGCTGGAACCTCGGAATTTGTCATATGAAACTCAGCAAAACAGGAACACAGAGACACTTACTGAGCATTGATTGATGTTCAGTAAAAACATGTGACTAAAGCAGATATTAAGAATAAAAACTTATCAAATTGGTTTCTTTAGAATTTCTTTTCTTTTTAAGCTTAAGTTGTATAATGTAAAACAGGGTATTTTGTAGGCATTTACAAGAACTCCAACCCTCTCAAATTTGGAACTCTATAATACTGGATCGATAACAAAAAATTAAATAGATAATATTTCCAATAATATGCCAAATAAACCAAATAGGAACACAATTCGTGCAACTTGGATTCAGACTCATAATCTATATATACAAAATCTCCATTCAAAACTCTCATTCTCTCACTTTCACCTTCTACTTCCTAACGAAACGCACACTTCTTTATCCAAGAACTCAAGCGCCGAAATCATAATTTGTTGCGGCTTTGCAAGTTCTAGAAGCCATAATCATCATTATACATCCTGGAATGAGTTAAAGTAAGGGTTCTTGGTAGGGTTCTTTCAGTGTGTCTATCTTGCAGTTCCCACCATCCTAATTTGCCTTGCTTTGCTGTAAATCGAAATATGAAACATCTTCTTCACTCTTAAAAGAAAGGAGAATTCTGAAACTTTCTGGTTGACCAGAATTGGATGTTTAGGGTGAATATAGACTATGGACATAGAGTCGAGTTTGTTTACAATCTATCTCTCGAATTGCAGTTGGAGGAACATTGCTAGATGTGATAATGAGGTGTGGGGGTAAATTATCTGAACCTGACACAGGCACTAGCCACATAGTGGCTTGTGGGTTCAATTGAACCCACTGAACTTTTCAAAAATTTTAAAAAAGTATTAATAGTTTATAGATTTTACTTTTAACCCCACTTCCTTCATGTTGACCCCACAAAATAAATTATTAATTAATAATATTTAAACTTTTCTTCTCTTTATTTCCATTTTTTGCTCTCCTATTTATTTTTCCTTTGGTTGGATACTCAAGAAAGGCTACTCCTAGGATTACAAGGTAGATGATGCTAATTTTATTTATTTTTTTACTTAAAATTAATTCTTTCTTTTAGCTTTCTTAATTGATGAAAGATCATGAGTTACGGGTTTTGTTGAGTTTATAATGAGTTTGAAATAATTCTTAGATTTTGATGTAAGTTTGATTTAATCTTATTTAGTTGAGGTATGGGTTAATTATATTGTTTTTTTAAGTTGGGTTTGATAAATTGTGGTTAGTTATTGAGTTAATTTTGAATATGGTTTAAAGAATTGATGAAACCCTAAGTTGTAGAGATTTGGGGATTTGGTTTAATTTTGATATATTGGTTAATTGCTTGATATTTTGAGTTAGATTTGATGAGTTTTTATGGGTTTATGAGTTGAATTTTATTGGGTTAGTAGAAATTGTTTGAAAAACCTAAGTTATGAGTTGAATTTTGATAAATTTGTGTTGTTTTTTGTAACACCCACAGCAAGGTACGTAATTTTATTTATGCCCTAATATCCTTAGTTGGATTTCTTTGAAGTTACCTTAGACAAATGTGAAGAAAATTCATTAAAATTTCATTAGGGGTAAAATGTTATTTTCACTCCTAAATAGATGAAAAAGTGGGAAGTGAAAGGAAGCAAAATAATGTGAAGAAGATAATACAAAATGAGGGTATTTTGGTAATTGACTAAAGGATATAGATGGAATTTCATAGAAAGTGCAAGGGCAAAATGGGAATATATATATATTTATTTAGTTATAAGGTTGCAATTAGCTAAACCCTAGCCATTCTAACCCTTGTTCACGCCACCCTTCACCTCTTTTTCTCTCAATTTTCTTCACTAAATTTCAAAGGAAAGCATAGGATTTGGCTTGGATTTTTATAAATTTTCAATCCTAAAGCATCCAAAGGTAAGATTCTAGCATAGGGAGTGTGATTAAACTTTAAACTTCATCGAGTTCTACTTGTCTCCCACTAGTACTTCTTAGAAAAAATTCCTTTTCTAGGAAGACACCAGAACGACAAACAAAAATTTTGCGCTCTTTTGGGTGGTAGAAATAGTATCTTTTGGTCTCCTTTGGATACCCCACAAATATACATTTACAGGATTTTGGGCCCAGTTTGTTCGAAGTCAATTTCTTAACATAAGCTTCACAACCCCAAATCCTTAGATAAGACAAGTTGGCCTTTCGCCCATTCCATAGTTCATATGGAGTCTTATCTACAGACTTTGATGGCACACGGTTAAAAACGTGAGTCGCAGTCTCTAAGGCATAACCCTAGAATGATGCAAGTAGATCACTAAAACTCATCATCGACCTAACCATATCAAGTAAGGTCTTATTCCTCCTTTCAGATACTCCATTGTGTTGGGATGTATACGGAGGGGTGAGTTGTGATACTATCCCACATTCCTTCTGTTAAAGTAGATGCCCTACAGTCAATCAATTATTGTAGAATTGACTCTTTGTAATAATGTTCATTAATCAATAAAAGACATTTTATTCTATATCGCGTAAATCTTTATTATTGCAATATGTATTGATATATGTCCTTAGAATGGTAGAACCGTGACGAGGGTATCAAGTGTTTCAAATCTTGATAGTGAGAACCCTATGAGCACTTATGGTGGCTATTCTAGAAACGTCCGTAGCCCCAATATTATTCTGAAGTAAGGGCACAGATAATATGGTAAGGCTATCATAGTGTTGAACGACCCTATCGAAAGGCAGTGACTGATCTCACTTGTCGAGATTGTTTGGTGACAACCTGGTGCAACACATGGGTGCTTGCTGTAGGCGAATACACCGCAGCAAGTTCACTGGACTGACCCACTAGAGCAATCCATATGGATGGTAACCCCAATGTCTATGGAACAAATCCTCTAACGAATGGTGGTGCATGTGATCCTCTGACTTGAGATCACCGAAGCACCTTGTGCACCGATTGCTGTAGTTTGACACTAGCTTAACACAGTTCTTTTCAGAACTGTCAATACGGTGGTGATCGGCTGCATCAAGGAGTGTATCAAGACTATGGTGGATAGACAGAGGATTCATCACTCCCGGGTACGGGAGAAATAATCTCACGGCGCAATTCAGTAAATGGCAATGACACTAAAACTGTGGCCATAGTGGGATTGAGTTGTTGCTCTATCCAGTTTATAATACAGGTCATTGGTCCAGAAACTGAATACATAATATCGAGAGTAACCGAAGGTTGACACTATTTCTATGCCTGATCTAGTAGAGATAATAGATGATGAAATGATTGGATTGTACGTAACCATATCGTTGATAGGTAGCTGCTTCGCTGAATCCGAATCTATCGGGTGGCCATGATGCCTTACTAGGGGCCAATCTTGGTCTGTGTGTAGTGAGACAATTAATTGGTGTTAATCGCGTACTACACACTATCGGTATGATGAGAAGCCTACGGGTCACACACACAGAAGATAATTTAAGAACCAGTTTATAAGAAGGGCGTTTTCGTCTTTAGGCGAAAGGGTATTTTGGTAATTCACAGTGCAATTAAATTTGCTGAGATCATAGCCTTTATTAATATGTTATTAAAATTAATAAGTGAGATTATATTTAAATATGTGTTCGCATATATTTAAATGAATTATTGTTATGTTAAATGTTAATATATGGTATATATATTATTGAATTTAATTGAATAATAAATAAATAAAATATCTAAATGAGGCTGTTTAGGCATAGGGGCTGTTTGGGTTGGGTGCCCAAGCCTATTCCATGATGGACTAGGGCATAGTGTGCACTATATAAGTGCAACACTTTGTGAATTAACTAAGGAATTGATTTCATTCACAAAATTAAAAACTCCAGCCCCCTTTTCTCTCTTCCGGCCAGATTGTTTTTATGCTTGAATCAAAATTTATTTTGATTTTGTTCTTGGTTCTTAAGGCTAAAAAGGATTAGCAAATCCCTCTTTAGTTCCTTGGGGTTATCTTTGGGGACTAACGGTGGTTCGATCCTACCCTTGGATCGGTAAAACCCATTCAGAGATAAGTTGGGGGAGCCCCAAACGTGTGTATGGTTTCTTAACTTAAAATAACTTTCTTGCAGTTTGTATTTAATGTATAAATTGTTAAATTTGTGCCCTGATCTTGGTTCTGAGGAACGATCCATGTTGTTTATGATTTTTGTTTTCCGTGCCATGACTTGATCGTTTCCTAACAGTATTTAGTCATTGAATTATGAGTTTTGAACTTTTGACTTTAGAAAAAATGATGGCAAGAATTGCATATTAAATTGTGCAATGGTGTAGTATTGATGAGAGTAAAGATGGGTGATTATATTATAATATACAAAATGCCACAATAATTGTCAAGCTTGTATGCTTGAAATTGAAAGATCATTCAAAGAAGGCTTGGCCAAATGAGTATATTGTTGTTTCTTGTTTGAGATTAGTTATAAACAATATGTAATAAGTGATTTTATCTTATAAAGAATAGAAACGATTTCCCAAGTATAATATCAAAGAAACATCAAAGAAATAGAAGTTTAGTTTATGTATTAAATACCTGACCATTTTAGAAATTGATTGGTATGAGTATAGTTTTCATGCCTTATTATTACAAGCCATATAATTTGCTAGAAGATCTTAAGATATTTTTTATTGGCCAAAATGTGTTAAGAATGTTAGAAAGGAATTAGAATTTAGCAAAGTATATAGTTGTTCCATATGTTAGATTAATACAATGATTAATATGGCAATATAGATTATTGTATAGAATGTAGCCAAAAGAAAGAGAGAAAGAAGAAGGGCATGTATAACCATTGAAGTTGATGGTCATGTAAGAGTATGCAAATTATGGCATTAAGATTTGTATTTAGAAAGTTGTACAAGGCATGTTTGTATATTAGAAAAATATTAGAGAGTTGTTAATGACATGGTTATGTGACATATAAGTTTGAGAAAATTTAGTAGTATAATTGGGCAGTTAGTAGATTATACCTAGTTATGGCATAACTTTTTATAGAGAAATTAGTTGCCTAAATGTAGAATTCATTCCCTAGTTGATTGTGCCATTTTAATATCTCACTAATAGAATTATAGAAGAGTAGAGTTTGTGAGAGTTAATGTATTTGTACGTGTGCATTTACATAGCGTGATAGAATTGAAGAATTAAAGAATTATATACAAATTATAGAATCGCGTACGTACACACGATGTATAGAATTCGAATAAAGAATAAAATAAAAAATGTTTAAGTTAAGCGTGTTATTAGAATAGAACTTTGGGCTTTCCAGAAAGTATAGAATTAAAAGCCTTAGAATTAATAGAATACATGCCAAAGTCAGACACGTATTTTCGGATCATGCATAGCAACAAATAAATGCATGACTAGCATAGGATATATTTCAGAAATTTATAATTATTGGAAATATCTAGCTAGTTATTTTGGAGATTTATAAAGCATGTTTCAAAGGGCAGTTGCGATGGGGAACCTGTGAGCATTCGCTGCGTTAGCTAGTGGCGACAGGCGAGCGAATTTCCCACATGCACGCCACCATCAATGAGCAGCCTTAGAATAGAAATAGAATTGTAGTCGCCTAAAAGTGCATGTGGATAAGGACTGTACCCAGAAAGAATTTCAGAATACGTTCACATGGCCAGGGTTCCAAATCCATGCCTCAGCCTGGTCCAATCGGCAAACCAGAACAAAAAACAAAAAAAATTCAGAAAAAAAGAAACGAATAAGAAATAGAAAAACATAAAGAATTTCATAAAGGAAAAGAACTTCAGAAAGAATTAGAAAGAATTTTTAGAAAGAATACCCACATGATCATTTGCATACGCATTAGACATTTTATGTGCATTGCATCTTATGTATTTATGCATAGATTAAAGAGTTTCTTTTATTATTGCGTGTTGACTAGCCAAGAAAGGAAATAGAAGCCTGTGAGAATAGAGAAGAAAAGAAAATAGAAGCCCATGAGAATAGCCAAGAAAAAAATAGAAACCCATGAGAATAGAGAAGAAAAGAAAATAGAAACCATGATAATGAGAAAAAAAATAGAAGCCCATGAGAGTAGAGAGAAAAGAAAATAGAAGCCTATGAGAATAGAAAAGAAAAGAAAAGAAGCCCATGAAAATAGAAAGAAACAGAAAGTTAAACCTAGTAGAGAAGAGAAATAAAATGATAAAGAAAAGCACAGCCCTAGAAGGATTTAGAAGATTTGAGAAAAATAGAAGACTGCTAAGTAGTACGCCTGAGAATAAAAGAGAAAGCAAGCAGAAATTTAGAAGCAGTACAGCGAAAACAGGGACAGCGGAGTAAGATCATAGTTAGATTTGGTTTACTTGAGCATTATTAGCTCACCCGGTGCTTTCTTTATTTTGCAGGTATTAGATTGTAATGGTCAGGAGACGTCAAACTGGCAAGAGGATTGACAGAATTCTTAGTGAGAATTTAAACATGTATTATATATGTGAGAAGTCATTGTGTAATAGTATGTATAACTGGATTAAGGATAAAAAATTTAGACGAACACCCTTTTTAAGCTAGATATTCTTGGATTCTCTCTATAGGATAATCAGTGATACTTGCCTAGTGAGATATTACACACAACTTCCTTCATGGATTTCTCGCATAATGTAATTTTCTTCTAAATCATTTACACACATAAAACGGCATGTTATAGCCCCTTTGTATAGCAATATCTGATCATAGTGTAGCGAGCTGCCTTCGTTCAAAGTGTATGAGCTTCGACTTTGTTTTCGATAGGACTCCTTCTTTCAAGTAGGTAATGATAGGGTCTATCCATGAGGGAGCCTTGTCTATGGCCATTGTTGTGGGACTGTCATTTGAGAATATTGAGTTTTGAGGAGTTGCACGAGAGTAGAGTCAAGAACCTTGGAGACAGAGCTGAGGCTATTCATGCCAAGGCGTTAATTTGGTATTTTGTTATCGTGGGATTTGCTAATTGTGTGGCTTTCAAATGATCCTAGCTCAGACTTCACTTTTTCTTAATAGGCAATCATTTTTTCCTTTACTAATTCCCCGAGGATTTGCTGTACACCTACCTAGGAATCACTGTTTACGTTAATAGATTTAGCTCATATTTCCTTGGCCAAGCATAGGCCAACTAGTAGTGCTTCATATTTCGCTCATGTTTAAGGCTTTGAATGCGAACTTGATGGCATGTGCATGTGTACACCATCTGTACTAATCAAAAGTAAGCTAGCACCGGCTCCTCTTTCGTTTGAGGAACTATCCACATAGGGCTCCAAATGGTAATGACTTCAAGCGTCTGTGAGAAGTACTTGTATATCATCTTTGTGTTTCTCCTAATTCTATTCAATGAATTGGCTAGGAGGAGAATTCTGATATAAAATCTGCGAGTGCTTGCCCTTTGATTGTGGTGCGACTTGTATGTAGGTAAACTTGACTTAGGTCTACCGACCATTTGAGTAATCTACCGAAGCTTCTAGTTTTTGCAAAACTTGGCAGAGGTGGTAGTTACTTAAGACATGGAAGGTGTGGCATAAAAGTGTGGATGCAGTTTCCTTGACGTGATGATCAATGCAAGAGACAGTTTCTCCATCTTCGGAATCGCCTCTCATCGTCGAGTAGCCTTGTATTATGTATCTATTGGCCATTGAATTTTCTCCTCCTCTTGACCAACGCGGCGCTAACCGCATACAAAGAAAACTGACAAGCATAACAACAATATTTCACTTGGGATAGGCTTTGCAAGCAAGGGAAATTGTCCCAAGTGCCTCTTGAGTTCTTGGAATGCTTGCTCACATTCTGTTGTCCATTGGAATTTTTTGTTTCCCTTCAAGACTTCAAAGAAGGGAAGGTAGTGATTAGTAGCCTTTGAAACGAATCGACTAAAGGCTGCCACTCTACCAGTTAAGCTTTGCACATGTTTTGGCTTGGTCAGACTACTCATATTTAGCAAAGCTTGAATTTTTTCCAGGTTAACTTCGATTCCACACTGGTTGACCATGAAACCTAGAAATTTCATTGAACCGACCCCAAAGGCGCATTTAAGTGGATTTAGCTTCATTTGGTACCTTCGAGAATATTAAAAGTTTCTACTAGATGGATGACATGTTTGGAAGCATGTTTGGACTTGACAAGCATGTTATCTACATACACCTCCATGGTCTTCCCTATTTTTTTAGCGAACATATGATTCACTAGTTGTTGATAAGTGGCTCTAGCATTTTTCAAACCGAATGGCATGACCTTGTAGCAATACAGACCTCAATCAGTGATGAACGAAGTATGGTCTTTGTCTAGTCCGTACATGGGGATCTAGTTGTAACCGGAGTACACGTCCATAAAACTAAGTAGCTCATGGCTTGAAGTCGCGTCCACAAGCTGATCTATCCTTGGCAGTGGGAAAGCATCCTTTGGGCACACCTGATTTAAATCTGTAAAATCCACGCACGTCTGCCATTTGTCATTGGGTTTCTTTACCAAGATAGGGTTCATGACCCACCATGGATATTAAGCCGCAGATAAATCCTATAGATAAGAGTTTATCCACCTCGGTTTTCAATGCTTTGTAGCGTTTGGGATCCATAGCTCGCATTTAATGTCGAATAGGTTGCTTGTCGAGGTCAACATTCAAACAATGACACATGACATTTGGATCAATACCCACCATGCTGCTATGGGTCCATGCAAAAACATCTTGGTTTTCCTTGAGAAAACCAATCAATTCTTCTGCTACTGCTCCATTGAGATCGCTTCCGACTTGCAAGGTGTGATATGGGTTATTTTCATCAATCGCGATCTTCGTTAGCTTTTCGACTAGGTCGCTGGAAGTCTTCCCCTCGATGACTTGATGGTCAATAATCTCTTCTACCTCTGGGTGATAATCGCCTTCAACCACCATCATCGTTTGGCAGCCTTGAGAAGCAATCTGAATAGCTTTGTTATAACATTCTCGAGAGTCCTACTGGGAACCTTTAACATGACCCACCCCCTAAGGTGTAGGGAACTTGATCATTTGATGATATATTGAGGTCGTAGCTTTTAAACTCCACAGGAGAGGTCATCCAACTATTACATTGAACACCAACGGGCAATCTACCACCAAAAAAATGGCCATTGTGGTTGCCTAATGCTCTTCTCCCAATGTGATGGGAAGTGAGATTAGACCTTGTGGAACTATATGATAACCGACAAACCTGTAAAGTGGAGTTACAATCGATTTAAGGGCATTTTCTTTTAGACCCATCTGCTTGAAGGTAGGGTAATATAGAATATTTACAGCACTCCTATTATCTATGAGCATTCTATGGACTTTTCGATTCCCCGTACTAGCTGTGATGACCAAAGCATCTTCATGGGGATGGTGAACCCATCTTGTATCTTCCTCGATGAAGACAATTGGTTCAGCATTAGCTCGTTGGCACTTAGCTGGATGTAAGTCGAGACTATTTACATTTACGTAAGGATCTAAGTGTGCTTCTCAAGCATAAAGATTTAAAGAGAACCATGAACTTCCCCCTATGTGGGGTCCGCCAGAGATGATGCAAATGTCTCTATCTTCTTCCTATGCTCTACGTTGTAGACTTTCTGCTTGTCATCAACCTTTGCTATCTGCTCTAGGATTCTCTTGGCCTTTAACGTATTCTTTCAGGTAACCCCTTCAAATGAGGTCTTCAATCGTGTTTTTCAACGTGAAACATTCTTTAGTAGCATGCCCGATATCTTGGTGATATCGACAATACTTCTTCAGATTGCGCTTTTCTTAGGGTGTCTTTATTTCATCGGGTTTAGGAAGTAACCCGGCTTTGTTTGAATAGTAAATATTTCCTCTATTGGTGTGACTAGAGGTGTAAAACAAAGTTGAGGAATTAGAGCAATTTCCTCTTGAAATCTACTCAAGGTTTTTTATAAGCCTCCCTTTAGTTGTCTTCACGCTTCTGTGAGACAACCACTCTTTTTCTTTCTCTAGGGTAATTGCCAACCCTGTTGTGGATTTCGGTTGTCATGTTAGGAAGACAACCTCGGAGAGTGGCTACCAAATTCTCGAGTTTGCCATCCGATAAAATTGGGCTAAAGACACATGATCTTCAACCTGCAAATCTTTCCACAAATCAGTTTATGGATGAACCCCTGCTATGATTAGAGTTCATATAGATTCTTTAGGAGCATTTACTACCTGACCTAGCTCGCGATTGAATTGCTCTAGATAGGACTTCAATGTCTTATCCTTATCTTGCCAAATGCTAAGATAGCTCAATGGCATAGAGACTTTTCGATTTGCCTAGAAGTGCTTAAGGAATTGTGTGCTCAGTTGTTTCCAAGAGGTGATCGATCCTGCGGGAAGCGATCTAATCCACCTCTTTGCTCCTACACTCAAGGTTACCGCTGAGCACTGACACTTAGCTAAATTAGAGACTTGATGTAGCTCTATTAGGCCATTAAACACATCAAGGTGGTCTTGTAGGTCGCCACAACCGTCGATGACCTTAACATCGAGCATTCTAAACCTAAAGGGAAATGGCTCTTGGAGGATCTCTAAAGAAAATGGCGATCCCCCAAGCCCTGTGATTCTTTCCTCTTGTCTCATGTGAAGCTCGTCTAAAGCTCGTTACAAGTTCACTAATTGGTGCCCAGCAAGGAGGTTGCTCTTTGCGACCTCCGTTCGCTGTCTATGATGATCAAAATTTGCTCCTTGGTGATGAGGATGGATGACTCGCTGATTTCGATGGTGCCTACCACCCCTCAGTCTATCGAACATGTTTCTTCATGCGTTACCATTCATGTGTGACAGGTAACTACTTTGAAGAGTTTCTGGCTGGGTGTCATTCCTAGCAATTTGTTCGCGAGTCCCTTTAGGTCGTGGATTGGTGTTCACACCTCTCGTCTATCTATCGTGATATGGTGCCTATTCTCCAGAATGGAAAGCACGATGGGTTCTAGTCGTATTACACGATCTCGGATAGATCGCTGATAGCCTTCTACATTCCTTTTTGGGGCATACCATGATGTAATAGTGGCCGCGTGGGGGTTTCTTGACAATCGATCCCTTTGGCCTTGTCTGTGAAGAGCACTGTGTTGGTTAGGTGCTTCTAGAGCATTTGCAGCATTGGCGGTAGCATCTAGACATTGCACCAATGTCTGAACAGCGGTGGTTAATGTTCCAAGCATCCTTATCACTTGAGGATTTCCAACTCCATTCTCGGGTGGTAAAGGCTAGATTTCTTTGAGGATGGGGCGCAAGTGATTTTCTACCATCTTCCCTCCTAGGTTAAGTGGAACCTTCGAGTTGGCTCTTACGTTATGCATAGTAAGGAGTTGCGAGTCAATTATGAGTATGACTATTGGTAATAGATGAGAGCTTTGGCGAAGGTCCTCCTTCTAGCACCAAATTGTTCATGCGAATTTTCACACCAACGAGAGGTACGCAAGCCTTCGAAAAGTTTGCACAAGGGATCTATGCAAGACCATAGAATGGATGGATTTAGCGAGATTTATGTGTGTAGAAAATGAGTAATGTGTTGAGTGATGAACATAACAGAGTAAATGAGAGATAGATACAAACAATTTTTAAAGTGGTTCAGTAGCAGTAAGCAATTCCTACATCCACTGTTATTTTATTACTAAGATTACAAAATAAGAGTAGCTCTCATTATCAAGAGATTTTTATATATATACATACGGGGTGAAAACCCTTTATTTATAGTGCTTTGGAGGTAATCTTGGATGTGAAGTAATTCACATGCATCTGGACACGTGGCGTCGCATTTTTATTTGAATAGACGAAGCAACCCTTATGCGAGTGGACATGTGTAAAGGTATTCAAGCCGCATTCTTATTGGTGAAGCTATCTTCATGTAGGGAGAGCTCATGGACTTGGCAAAGGCGGCTTCATTTCTTCTCTTGCAAGCTTTGTCCTCTAAAAGTGGGTCCACCTGGTGGACACATGTCCGCTCTTTATTCTGCATGTATTACCATCCAACAATAATGATATTCATATGTACAGTTAANACCGTCGATGACCTTAACATCGAGCATTCTAAACCTAAAGGGAAATGGCTCTTGGAGGATCTCTAAAGAAAATGGCGATCCCCCAAGCCCTGTGATTCTTTCCTCTTGTCTCATGTGAAGCTCGTCTAAAGCTCGTTACAAGTTCACTAATTGGTGCCCAGCAAGGAGGTTGCTCTTTGCGACCTCCGTTCGCTGTCTATGATGATCAAAATTTGCTCCTTGGTGATGAGGATGGATGACTCGCTGATTTCGATGGTGCCTACCACCCCTCAGTCTATCGAACATGTTTCTTCATGCGTTACCATTCATGTGTGACAGGTAACTACTTTGAAGAGTTTCTGGCTGGGTGTCATTCCTAGCAATTTGTTCGCGAGTCCCTTTAGGTCGTGGATTGGTGTTCACACCTCTCGTCTATCTATCGTGATATGGTGCCTATTCTCCAGAATGGAAAGCACGATGGGTTCTAGTCGTATTACACGATCTCGGATAGATCGCTGATAGCCTTCTACATTCCTTTTTGGGGCATACCATGATGTAATAGTGGCCGCGTGGGGGTTTCTTGACAATCGATCCCTTTGGCCTTGTCTGTGAAGAGCACTGTGTTGGTTAGGTGCTTCTAGAGCATTTGCAGCATTGGCGGTAGCATCTAGACATTGCACCAATGTCTGAACAGCGGTGGTTAATGTTCCAAGCATCCTTATCACTTGAGGATTTCCAACTCCATTCTCGGGTGGTAAAGGCTAGATTTCTTTGAGGATGGGGCGCAAGTGATTTTCTACCATCTTCCCTCCTAGGTTAAGTGGAACCTTCGAGTTGGTTCTTACGTTATGCATAGTAAGGAGTTGTGAGTCAATTATGAGTATGACTATTGGTAATAGATGAGAGCTTTGGCGAGGTTCCTTCTTCTAGCACCAAATTGTTCATGCGAATTTTCACACCAACGAGAGGTACGCAAGCCTTCAAAAAGTTTGAGCAAGGGATCTATGCAAGACCATAGAATGGATGGATTTAGCGAGATTTGTGTGTGTAGAAAATGAGTAATGTGTTTAGTGATGAACATAAAAGAGTAAATGAGAGATAGATACAGACAATTTTTAAAGTTGTTCAGTAGCAGTAAGCAATTCCTACATCTACTGTTATTTTATTACTAAAATTACAAAATAGGAGTAGCTCTCATTATCAGGAGATTTTTATATATATACATACGGGGTGAAAACCCCTTATTTATAGTGCTTTGGAGGTAATCTTGGGTGTGAAGTAATTCACATGCATCTGGACATGTGGCGTCGCATTTTTATTTGAATAGACGAAGCAACCCTTATGCAAGTGGACATGTGGAAAGGTATTCAAGCCGCATTCTTATTGGTGAAGCTATCTTCATGTAGGGAGAGCTCATGGACTTGGCAAAGGCGGCTTCATTTCTTCTCTTGCAAGCTTTGTCCTCTAAAAGTGGGTCCACCTGGTGGACACATGTCCGCTCTTTATTCTGCATGTATTACCATCCAACAATAATGATATTCATATGTACAGTTAATTACCAATTCATTTAAACATTTCTGTACATTTTGTTTCCTACCATTTTGAAATTACATGTAGCATTTTTCTATTTCTATTGACTCTGGTTCCACTCTGATAATTGCTTTAGTATTAGTATATATACATGGATGTATCTTATAGACATAGACAAGCCTGTTAGCAAAAAATATTTAAATTTAAGTACTACTTTATTCAATCTGAAATATTTTATCTCGTTATCAAACAACCAAGCTGCCTCATTCATGACTGTTGAGTGTTGTAGATTACTGGTAGATTAAATGCATCTAAGGTACATATAAAGATCCATCATGTAGAGGAAACACAATTCGGGAAAAAGAATAAGAGTATTATAAGATAAGCTCTTGCTATAAAAATTCCTCTAGATACCTTACCATTTTTTAGGAGACAATGATCCATCAAATTGTCATGTTCAAACAGATATAGACAATCTGCACAAAACTTGAGAATTCTCTATGCATTCAAAGTCCACAACCTGATCATATTGAAGAGAACCGTATATCTTTTATTTTCATTAACTTATTCCATGAAACAAATGTTTGTTCACATAATTAGGTATCTCATTTATAAGACTAATTAACGGATTCAGTAAAATAATGTGAGTAGGAATATTTCAATCTCCTAGTCGCTATACTAGAAATGCTGGAACCTCGGAATTTGTCATATGAAACTCAGCAAAACAAGGAACACAGAGACACTTACTGAAAGCATTGATTGATGTTCAGTAAAAACTAGGATGAAGCTAAAGCAGATATTAAGAAATAAAAACTTATCAAATTTGGTTTCTTTAGAATTTCTTTTTCTTTTTTAAGCTTAAGTTGTATAATGTAAAACAGGGTATTTTGTAATGCATTTACAAGAACTCCAACCCTCTCAAATTTTGAGAACTCTATAATACTGGAATCGTAATAAATAAAAAATTAAAAGATAATATTACAAAAATGAATAGCCAAATAGAAACAAAATAGGAAACAAATTCTGATGCAACTTGGATTCAGACCTATAATTATATATACAAAATCTCCATTCAAAAACTCTCATTCTCTCACTTTCACCTTCTACTTCCTAAGGAAAACGCAACACTCTTTATCAAGAATCTCAACGTCAATGGTCACAGTATACACAATCGATCAGAATTAATCATAATTTGTTCGGCTTTGCAAGTTCTAGAAAGCCATAATCATCATTATACATCCATGGAGATGAGGTAAATAAGGGTTCTTTCAGTGAGTCTACTTGCAGTTCCCACCATCATAATTTGCCTTGCTTTGCTGTGAAATAAAATATTGAAACATTCTTCTTCACTCTAAAAGAAGGAGAATTCTTGAGAAACTTTCGGTTTACCAGAGATTGTGGAATGTTTTAGGGTGAATATAGAGCTATGGACATAGAGGTCGAGTTTGTTACAATCTATATCTCGAATATGCAGTTGGAGGAACATTGCTAGATGTGATAATGAGGTGTGGGGGTAAATATCTGAACCTGACACCAGGCACATAGCCAAAGTGGCTTGTGGGTGTCAATTGAACCCACTGAACTTTTCAAAAATTTAAAAAAAGTATTATAGTTTATAGATTTACTAATTTAACCCCACTTAACTTCATGTTGACCCCACAAAATAAATTATTAATTAATAATATAAACTTTTTCTTCTCTTTATTCATTTTTTTGCTCTCTATTTTATTTCCTTTGGTTGGATACTCAAGAAAGGCTACTCCTAGGATTACAAGGTAAGATGATGCTAATTTTATTTATTTTTTACTTAAAATTAATTCTTTTTTTACTTTCTAATTGATGAAAGATCAGAGTTACGGTTTTTGTTGAGTTTAATAAATGAGTTTGAAATAATTCTTAGATTTTGATGTAAGTTTGATTTAATCTTATTTATGTTGAGGTATGGGTTAATTAATTGTGTTTAATTGGGTTGATAAATTGTGGTTAGTTATTGAGTTAATTTGAATATGGTTTTAAAGATTGATGACCTAAGTTGTAGAGATTGGGGATTTGGTTAATTTTGATATATTGTTAATTGCTTGATATTTGAGTTAGATTTGATGAGTTTTGAGGTTTATAGTTGAATTTTATTGGTTAGTAGAAATGTTTGAAAAACCTAAGTTATGAGTTGAATTTTGATAAATTTGTGTTGTTTTTTGTAACACCACAGCAAGGTAGTAATTTATTTATGCTAATACCTTAGTTGGATTCTTTGAAGTTCCTTAGACAAAGTGAAGAAAATCATTAAATTCATTAGGGGTTAAATATATTTTCACTCCTAAATAGATGAAAAAGTGGGAAGTGAAAGGAAGCAAAATAATGTGAAGAAGATAATACAAAAAGGGTATTTTGGTAATGACTAAAGGATATAGATGGAATTTCAAGAAAGTGCAAGGGAAAATGGGATACTATAGATATATATATATATATATATAAGGTTGCAATTAGCTAAACCTAGCCATCTAACCCTTGTTCACGCCACCCTTCACCTCTTTTTCTCTCAATTTTTCACTAAATTCAAAGGAAAGCATAGGATTTGGCTTGGATTTTATAGAATTTTCAATCCTAAAGCATCCCAAAGGTAAGATTCTAGCAAGGGAGTGTGATTAAACTTTAAACTTCATCGAGTTCTATTGTCTCCCACTAGTACTTCTTGAAAAAATTCCTTTTCTAGGAAGACACCGAGAACAAACAAAAATGTCTCTCTTCTGGGTGGTAGAAATAGTATCTTTGGTCTCCTTTGGATACCCCACAAATATACATTTAAGATTTTAGGCCCATGTGTTCGAAGTCAATTTCTTAACATAAGCTTCACAACCCCAAATCCTTAGATAAGACAAGTTGGTTTCGCCCATCCATAGTCATATGGAGTCTATCTACAGACTTTGACGGCACAGGTTAAAAACGTGAGGCGTAGTCTCTAAGGCATAACCCTAGAATGATGCAAGTAGATCACTAAAAACCATACGACCTAACATACAAGTAAGGTCTTATTCCTCCTTTCAGATACTCCATGTGTTGGGTGTATACGGAGGGGTGAGTTGTGATATATCCACATTCCTTCTGTTAAAGTAGATGCCCTAAGGTCAATCAATTATGTAGAATTGACTCTGAATAATGTCATTAATCAATAAAAAGCATTTTATTCTATATCGCGTAAATCATTATTATGCATATGTATTGATTATATCCTTAGAATGGTAGAACCGTGAGAGGTATCAAGTGTTCAAATTTGATAGTGAGAACCTATGAGCACTATGGTGGTTCTAGAAACGTCCTAGCCCATTATTCTGAAGTAAGGGCACAGATAATATGGTAAGGCTATCATAGTGTTGAACGACCTTCGAAAGGCAGTGAGATCTCATTGTCGAGGTTGTTGGTGACAACCTGGTGCAACACATGGGTGCTTGCTGTAGGCGAATACACCGCAGCAAGTTCACGAATACCCACTAGAGAATCCATATGCAGGGAACCCTAATGTCTATGGAACAAATCCTCTAACAATGGTGGTGCATGTGATCCTCTGCACTTGAGATCACCAGAGCACCTTGTGCACCGATTGGTGTAGTTTGACACTAGCCTAACCAGTTCTTTCGAGACTGTCAATACGTGGGGATGGGCATTAGAGGTGTATCAAGACTATGGTGGATGAAGAGGATTCATCACTCCAGGTAGGAGAATAATCTCGCGAATTAGTTAGTTAGTAAGGCAATGACACTAAAACTTGGCCAAGTGGGTTGAGTTGTTGCTCTATCCAGTATAATACAGTGCATTGTCTAGAAACTGATAATAATATCGAGAGTACCGAAGGTTGACACTATTTCATGCCTTCTCTCGTGAGATAAGTATGATAAATGATTGAATTGTACGTAACCATTCGTTGACAGGAGTACTTTGCTGAATCCGAATCTATCAGGTGGCCATGAGCCTTGCTAGGGGCCAAATTTGGTCTGTGTATTGTGAGATATTATTGATGTTAATCGCGATACTATACACTACGTATAATAGGAGCCTATGGGTCACACACATAGAAGATAATTTAAGACTCAGGAAGTAAGAAGGGCGTTTTTCTTTTTAGGTGAAAGGGTATTTTGGTAATTGCAGTGCAATTAAATTGTTGAGGTCGTGCCTTTATTAATTTGTTAGAAAAATTAAATAGTGAAATTACATTAAATATGTGTTAGCATATATTTAAAATAATCATTATTGTTAAATGTTAAATATTTATATTAATAATATATAGATTATATATTATATATATATTATTAAATATATTATATATTATATATTAATGATTTATGGAATGATGAATTAAATAAGATCTAATAGGGGTTGAACTGGGTGTTTGGGTTGGAGCCAAGCCATTCCATATGGAAATAGGGCAATTAAAATTTAACCTATAAAAGAAAGTTAATTGAAAAGTAAGAATTCTTTATTAGATCATATAAAAAAGAAAAAAACAACCGCCCCCTCTCTCCCATGCCAGACTGGTTTTTTGACAAAATCAATTACTTCATTTCTTCTTTGTTCTTAGCTTAAAGAGGGATCTAGCAAACCCTCTTAGTTCCTTCGGATGTCTGTTGTGGACTCATGTGGTTCGATTCCTACACTTTGTCGGTCCAGCAAAATCACTAGAGAAAATTGGAGGAGCCTCAAACAGTGCGTATGTAGTCTTAAACTCTAGATTAATTTTCTGCAGATTCTTATGTTATATAAACTGTTAAAATTGTACCCGTCTTGGTTCTTGGAACGATCCTTGTATTTATTGTTCTTTGTTTGCCTCAAGGCTCATTTCACTACAGTTGTATCAGGGCCTAGGGTACCAGATTTTACAGTTTTAGGGATGGTTGACTTACATGTATTGATGATAAATGTTGCCATTAAAGAATGTGCGTAAAATCTGCCTAAAAGCTGTTTTAAGAGATAAATTAACGATAATTTAGTTTGGTTGAGGACTTGCAAAGTTGGGATATTAGGTGAGGAGTTTGTGTGAAAGCAGTGTGTATATGATTGCAAAATCTGTTTAGGGTGTATTGGTTACTGTTTCAAATGGATTTGGAGCTACAGATTCATGGTGCATCGACGCACACGCAGCGATATAACACCATGTCGCGGCGGTGCGGATTGGGCACTTCACGCTGAGTGTGATCAGCGTCGCCGCGAGAAGTTTACATAGACCGCGGCGATCGTCCTTAGGACGAGCGCTATACGAAAATCAGCGCCGCCGTGGTGGCGGATAAACCCTTGTGCGACGAGCTTGCAACGTTCATCATGAACGTCAAGTAAACAGCGGCACGCGTGCAGTATCAACTGCACGCAATAGTGAGCGACTGTTAAACGTGACAGGGGCCAGCATCGATAAAGTTTCAAACTTTGGACCAAATTGCCTTGTAAATTGGCAGGGGGTAATAAATTAACCCACCAATTCAAAATTGATGTGTTTTAAATGTATGCCATGCACTTGTTGTATATGTAGGTGTCGTACATGAGCCTTAACCTATGGTGAATGTTTAAATATTTTTGGGTATGTTATGGTTGTATAATTTAAAAAGGGTTGAGTGTCCGCCTTTCTCTTCTTATCAGTGTACCTTCTCTTTCATTCTTACCCGAATGTAAATCGAGGTTCTAAATTTATGATGTCAAGAATTTTGAAATTTTTTATTGTAAATTTAGTATGATTTATTTGTAATGTACTTAAAGAGGGAGCAAAGGCAAGAGCAATCATACTTGAGGCTCAAGATATTTATTACAAGGCCCCTGGGTGACCACCGATTCCTCTAGGCTCAGGAAATTGGTTTTAGTTGGGCATGTACCGGCACAGTTTTATATTGTATTAGAATGCATGCTAAGGTTGTAATGTTGAATAAATGCAAAAACAATGTCATTCTAACAAGATAATAATTGGTGAGACATTAAATAACAAACCCTCAATTAAAGTATATTAAGTAACGGATAGCCTTCCGTCATCATGGTTTAATAAAACACTGTTTAGTCGAAACCTGTTCGCCAAAGCGAAGGGTACACATTCTACCAGTGGGGAGGTTAAATGCATTGGAGTTTTGCCTATGGGGATGGGTCGACCTTCAAATGACGGTTTTGTTTGTTCGCCACAAGCGAAGGTTGATAAACGACGCATCGGTGTAGTAGAGCAGTACATATATTATGTTACGGTGTGGACATGTAGTGTCACTCTACTAAACTGAGAATCACACTTGAAACGACAATGGTGGAGCCATTGGATTGTGTGACTGTGAGCTGTTGGTCTCACATTGTGAGTTGAATAGTAGGAGTCATCAACTAGGTGTGGATTAAGTTTGTGGCCTACCTAATCAACTCATTTGGCTTGTTGCCAAAGTGAAGGTTTCATGGGCAAGGATGGATCTCGGTCCATAGGAAAAGCAACGGGCTTCTTCGAGCTAATAGTGAGGGTTATGACTTGAGAAAATAGTGGGACATCGTATATAATAAGACATATTAAATAATAATGAATCTTTATAATGACTTTTTTTTCTGCAATGTAGGATTCACACAAAATGAGATTATGAACCTATCGACGATAATCGAGAAAGAAACAGGTGGATGGATCCACAATTTCTCAGTTGGTATCGTAATCTTCAGGATTATATAAGTCAGAAAAGAAAATTGTATATCCTTGAAAAGCCATAATGGCTGAGCTCTGTCCCTGCCCCATATGCCACTCAGGAAGTAAAGGTACTCTCAAAATTCCTTGATGAATTGCTGATAGGTTCAATGCTTGACTGATAGCATCGATGGACACCCTATGCTGCAAAAGCAAGAGAATATGGGAAGTTTCTTCCATTATTCTATACCTCAAAGAGCTTTTCGAAATAAATGCTCGACATGAGAGGTACAAGGTGTTGAAAGCACTACTTGGGAGTCGTCTGGCTAAGGGAGCCCAAGTTGGTCCTCATGTGCTCAAGATAATCGAGCACATAGAGAGGCTTGAGACTTTGGGATGTGGCTTGGATGCAAAATTACAAATGGATTTAATTCTACAATCCTTGCCTAACTCTTATGCTCTGCTCATAATGAATTTCAATATGAACACAATGGAGAAAACCCTGTCAGAACTTTTGAACATGCTGAGGACTGCAGACCAGGACTTGAAAAAGTCCAAGCCTGTTTTACTGGTTGCTGCCAGTGAAGCAAAGGGTAACAGCAAGGGTAATGCCAAGGCCAAACCCAAGCCCAAGCCCAAAGGTTAGGTTGCTCTTGGTCCTGAGAGTGGCATAGGGAAGGGAAAGGTAGTCTGCTTCTTTTGTGGCAAGCTTGGCCACTGGAGAAAACACTGCAGGGCTTTTCTCGTAAGCAAGAAGAAGTCAGATGCTATGACTTCAGGTATTTTTATGATTGAGATTAATTTCTCTCCCTCAACATCTAGGGTCATTGACACAGGATGTGGTACTCACATTTGTACTGATGTGCAAATACTAAGGCAGAGTAGAGTCCTCGCCAAGGGAGAGGTGGACCTACGAGTTGGAAATGGAGTACATGTGGCTACATTAGCTATAGGGACTTACTGTTTATCTTTGCCTACGGGCTTGTTATTGGAACTATATAATTGTTATCATTTACCTTTTATTTCTAGAAATATTATTTTATTATCCGCTTTGGATAATATAGGGTATCATTTTGAGATATCTAATGGATTGTTGTCCTTTAGTTTGAATGGTATTCTATTTGGAATTGTGAGGTTGTATAATGGATTATATGTTCTTGATTTAAACAATAAAGATATNTGTGCCCTTAGTTCAGAATAATACTGGGGCTACGGACGTTTCTAGAATGACCACCATATGTGCTCATAGGGTTCTCACTATCAAGATTTGAAACACTTGATACCCTCGTCACGGCTCTACCATTCTAAGGACATATATCAATACATATTGTAATAATAATGATTTACGCGATATAGAATAAAATGCCTTTTATTGATTAATGAACATTATTACAAAGAGTCAATTCTACAATAATTGATTAGCTCTAAGGCATCTACTCTAACAGTTGCTCCATCCAGTTTATAATACAGGTCATTGGTCTAGAAACTGAATACATAATATCGAGAGTAACCGAAGATTGACACTATTTATATGCCTTCGTCTCGTCGAGATAAGGTATGATGAAAGGATCGAATTGTACAGTAAATATATTGTTGACAGGTAGCTACTTTGTTGAATCCGAATCTATCGGGTGGCGGGTGGCCATGATGCCTTGCTAGGGGCCAATCTTGTATTAGTGAGACGATTAATTGGTATTAATCGCGATACTATACACTACCGGTATAATGAGGAGCCTATGGGTCACACACATAGAAGATAACTTAAGACTCAGGAAGTAAGAAGGGTGTTTTCGTCTTTTTAGGTGAAATGGTATTTTGGTAATTTCGCAGTGCAATTAAATTTGCTGAGGTTGTAGCCTTTTATTTAATTTGTTAGAAAAATTAAATAAGTGAAATTACATTTAAATATGTGTTAGCATATATTTAAATAAATAATCATTATTGTTAAATGTTAATATATATATATATATATATATTAATGGATTTTAATTGAGATAATTATGAATTAAAATAAATATCTAATTGGGAGTGTTTGGAAACATGGGGTGTTTAGGTTGGAGCCCAAGCCTATTCCATATGGGAATAGGGCAATTAAAATGTTACTATAAAAGAAATGTTTTAGTTGAAGAACTAAGAGATTCATTCAATTGATTATTCATTGTAAAAGAGAAAAACACAAAGCCTCTTTTCCTCTCTCCCACGCCAGACCTAGTTTTTGCCTAAAATCAATTTCTCTTCATTTCTTCTTTGTTCATAAGGCTAAAGAGGGATCTAGCAAATCCCTCCTTAGTTCCTTGTGATTGTCTTCATGTGGATTTCATTGGTTCGATCCTACACTTTGGTCGGTAGCAAAATACACTCAGAGACAACTTGGAGGAGCCTCCAAACGTGCGTATGATTTCTTAAACTCTAGATTAATTTTTTGCAGATTCTTATGTTGATATATACTGTAAAATTGTACCCTGATCTTGGTTCTATGGAACGATCCTTGGTATTATTGTTCTTTTGTTTTCCGCTGCCTCAATGGATCGTTTCCTAACACCTTTAGGTATTCAGAAAACCCTGAGCTTAAGTATTCACCTCCTCGATCCGACCAAAGAGCTTTAATACTTTTGCCCAACATATTCTATACTTCATTCTTGAATTCTTTGAATTTATCAAAGGTTTCAGCTTTATGTCTCATAAGGTAGACATAATCGTATCTACTGAAATCATCAATAAATGTGATGAAGTATGAATATCCACCTCTGGCTTCAACTGTTAGTAGACCACATACATCACTATGGATGTTGCCTAACAGTTCAGTAGCCCTTTCACCTTGTCCTATGAAAGGAGACTTGGTTATCTTACCTAACAGGCATGACTCACATACCTCAAATGACTGAAAGTCAAAAGGGTCCAAAACTCCATCCCTTTGAAGTTTTGCAATGTGGGTCTTATTAACATGACCCAATCCATAGTGCCAGAGATATGTCTGGTTTTGATCGCTATGTTTAGCTTTTTTGGTTTCAACATTAAGAATATCTTTATTGTTTAAATCAAGAACATATAACCCATTATATAACCTTGCAATTCCAAATAGAATACCATTCAAACTAAATGATACCCTATAATACGCAAAGCGGATACTGAAATAATATTTCTAGAAATAGAAGGTACGTGATAAAAATTATGTAGTCCCAACAACAAGCTCATAGGCAAAGATAAACAATAAGTCCCTACAACCAATACAGCCACATGTGCTCCATTTCTAACTCGTAGGTCCACCTCTCCCTTGGCAAGCACTCTACTCTGCCTTAATCCCTACACATCAGTACAAATGTGAGTACCACATCCAGTGTCAATGACCCAAGATGTTGAGGGAGAGAAGTTAATCTCAATCATGAATATACATGAAGTCGTAGCATCTGACTTCTTCTTGCTTGAAAGGAAAGCCTTGCAATGTTTCCTCTAGTGGCCAAGCTTGCCACAATAGAAGCAGACTACTTTGCCCTTCCCTATGCCACTCTCAGGCCCAAGAGCAACCTGTCCTTTGGGCATGGGCTTGGGCTTAGGTTTGGCCTTGACCTTACCCTTGCCGTTACCCTTTCCTTTACTGATAGCAACCAGTAAAACAGGCTTAGGCTTCTTCAAGTTCTGCTCTGCAGTCCTCAGCATGTTTAAAAGCTCTGACAAGGTTTTCACCATTGTGTTCATATTGAAGTTCATTATGAATGGCGCATAAGAGTTAGGCAAGGATTGCAGAATTAAATCCATTTGTAATTCTGCATCCAACTCAAATCCCAAAGTCTCAAGCCTCTCTATGTGCTCGATCATCTTGAGCATATGAGGACTAACTTGGGCTCCCTCAGTCAGACGACTTCCAAACAGTGCTTTTGACACCCTATACCTCTCATGTCGAGCATTCCCTTCGAAAAACTCCTTAAGGTGTAGAGTAATGGCAGCAACATCCATATTCTCATGCTGCTTTTGTAGCACTGGTGTCATCGATACCAACATCAAGCATTAAACACCATCAGCATCATCAAAGAACTTTTGATAAGTATCCTTTACTTCCTTAGTGGCATCAGGATCAGGCCCAGCCATGTATGGATTTTCAAAGATATACAATTTCTTTTCTGACTTGAGTATAATCCGAAGATTACGATACCAGTTTGAGAAATTGGATCCATCCAACCTATTTTTTTTCTCGATTATCGGTCACAGGTTCATAAATGCTCATTTTGGTGAATCTACAATTGCAGAAAAGATAAAGTCATTATAAAGTTCATTATTATTTAATATGGTCTTTTATTAAACAACACTCCCATTATTTTCCTCAAGTCAATAGCCCTCACTATTAACTGGGGAAAACCCGTTGGCTTTCCTAATGGACTGAGATCCCATCTGGCCCATTTCAAACCTTCGCTTTGGCGAACAAGCCAAAATGAGTTAATTAGGTAGGCCAACAAACTTAAACCACACCAGTTGATAGCTCTTACTATCAACTTCAAATGTGAAGAAGCCAACAAGCCAATCACACAATCCAATGGCCCCAACCATCATCCTCAAGTGTGATTCTCAGTATCAGTAAAGTAGACACTACATGCCACCGCGTACACACAATATGTGTAGTTCTCTACTATGCCTATGACGCGTTTATCAACCTTCGCTTTGGCAAACAAGCAAAACCATCATTTTAAGTCAACCCATCACCATTAAGGAAAACTCCAATGAATTTTAACCTCCCACTGGTAGAAGTGTACCCTTTGCTTTGGCGAACAAGGTTCCGATGAACAGTCGTTTGATTAAAACCATGGTGATGGAAGGCATATGTGACTTAATATACTTTAATTGAGGGTTTATTATTTAGTGTCTCACCAAATTATTATCTTTGTTAGAATGACATTGTTTGGCAAGTTATTGAACATTCAACCTTAGCATGCATTCTAAACAAAATATTAAAATGTGTCGGTACATGGCCCAACTAAAACCGATTTCCTAGAGCCTAGAGGAATCGGTAAGTCACCTAGGGGTCCTATAAAAATATCTTAAGTCTTCAAGTACGATTGCCTCGTCCTTTGCTCTGTCTCAAGTATATTACAAAAACATCATACTAAATTTACAATATAATTAATCTCAAAATAATTTTACATCAATAAATTTAGAAACCTCGATTTACATTCGAGGGGAATGAGATGAGAAGAGAATGTACATTGAGAAAGGGAAGAAAGCCAGGACACGTAGGCCTTATTTTAAAACTTACAACCATACATACCCAAAAATAATTTAGAACATTCACCATAGGTCATAAGGCTCATGTACCAGGCACCATGCAATATACAAACAAGTACATGGCATACATTTCAAAAACAATCAATTTTTGAATTAGGTGAGTTTATTATTAATTACCCTCTTATATGTGCAGAATGGTTATTGGCTTTATAGGTTATTACAAACTACAGTTTGGTCCCTTCACGTAAGACACAAATTAGGATAGAAACTTTGTCGCCGCGGCGAAGTTTTATTTCGCCATGGCGAAACTGGCAACCCTGAAAATTTCCAGCAAGAACGTTGCCACGATGAAGTCTGCAAATCATTGAATCGTACAGTTTGCGTTTTTGCAGTTTTTCGCGTAATAACACGTATCCAAATCAAATCGAGCGCACAAGCATTCGACCAGGATACCAACCAACCAATATTTCATCCATCAACACATTATTAAACCAATTGATCAATTGAATCACTCATTCAAAAGCAGATTTTGCAGATTTAACAAAAAAAACATGTTATCAATCAAATACATGTTATAAGTCAGACAATAAACTGTAAAATTTGGTACCCAAGGCTCTGATACCACTGTTAGGAAACGATCAAGTCATGGCAACGGAAAACAAAAATCATAAACAACATGGATCGTTCCTTAGAACCAAGATCAAGGTACAAATTTAACAATTTATACATTAAATACAAATCTGTAGGAAAATTAGTTTATAGTTAAGAAACCATACGCACGTTTGGAGGCTCCTCCAACATATCTCGGAATGGGTTTCGCTACCGGTCCAAGGGTAGGATCGAACCACCGTTACTCCACACGAAGATAACCCCAAGGAACTAAAGAGGGATTAGCTAGATTCTCTTTAGCCTTAAGAACCAAGAACAAAATCAAAATGAAATTTTGATTCAAGCATAAAAACAATCTAGCGTGGAAGAGAGAAAAGGGGGCTGGAGTTTTTAATTTTGTGAATGAAATCAATTCCCTAGTTAATTCACAAAGTGTTGCACTTATATAGTGCACACTATGCCCTATTCCATCATGGAATAGGCTTGGGCACCAACCCAAACAACCCTATGTCCAAACAACCCCATTTAGATATTTTAATTATTATTATTATTATTATTTCAATTAAATTCAATTAATAAATATACCATATATTAACATTTAACAATAAAAATAATTCATATAAATATATACGAACACATATTTAAATATAATCTCACTTATTTAATTTTAATAACAAATTAAATAAAGGCTACAACCTCAACAAATTTAATTGCACTGTGAGATTACCAAAGTACCATTTCGCCTAAAAAGATAAAACGCCCTTCTTATAAACTGGCTCTTAAATCATCTTCTATATGTGTGACCCGTAGGCTCCTCATCATACCGGTAGTGTGTAGTATCGAGATTAACACCAATTAATCGTCTCACTACACACAGACCAAGATTGGCCCCTAGCAAGGCATCATGGCCACCCAATAGATTCAGATTCAACGAAACAGATACCTGTCAATGATATGGTTATCGTACAATCCAATCCTTTCATCATTCGTTATCTCAACGAGACCGGGGCATAGAAATAATGTCAACCTCAGTTACTCTCGATATTATGTATTTAGTTACTGGACCAATGACCTGAATTATAAACTGAATAGAGCAACAACTCAATCCCACTGTGGCCATAGTTTTAGTGTCACTCTCATTTACTAAATTGCGCCGTGAGATAACTTCCCCCGTACCCGGGAGTGATGAATCCTCTATCGATCCACCATAGTCTTGATACACTCCTTGATGCAACCAATCACCACCGTATTGACAGCTATAAATAAAACTGCGTTCGGCTAGTGTCAAACTACATCAATCGGTGCACAAGGCGTTCTGGTGATCTCAAGTCTAAGGATCACATATACCACCATTCATTAGAGGATTTTTTTTCCATAGACACTGGGGTTACCATCCATATGGAATCCTCTAGTGGGTCAGTCCAGTAAACTTGCCTACAATAAGCACCCATATGTTGCACCAGGTTGTCACCAAACAACCTTGACAAGTGAGATCAGTCACTGCCTTTCAACAGGGTCGTTGAACACTATGATAGCCTTACCGTATTATCTGTTCCCTTACTTTAGAATAATACTAGGGCTACGAACATTTCTAGAATGGCCACCATATGTGCTCATAGGGTCCTCACTATCAAGATTTGAAACACTTGATACCCTTGTCACGGTTCTACCATTCTAAGGACATATATCAATACATACAATAATGATTTACGCGATATAGAATAAAATGTCTTTTATTGATCAATGGACATTATTAGAAAGAGTCAATTCTACAATAATTGATTGGCTCTAGGGCACCTACTCTAACAAGAATCATACACTAGAAGAAGCTACATGGGAAGTAAAGCAAGATGTACGTAACCACTATCCTGAGTTGTTCATTTGAATTTCACGGATGAAATTCTTTTAAGGGGATGAGAATTGTAACACCCACAGCAAGGTACGTAATTTTATTTATGCCCTAATACCCTTAGTTGGGTTTCTTTGAAGTTCCTTTAGACAAATGTGAAGAAAATTCCTTAAACCTTCATTAGGGGTAAAATGGCCTTTTCACTCCTAATTAGATGAAAAAGTGGGAAGTGAAAGTAAGCAAAATAATGTGAAGAAGATAATAAAAATGAGGGTATTTTGGTAATTGACTAAAGGATATAGATGGAATTTCATAGAAAGTGCAAAGGCAAAATGGGAAAAGGTTGCAATAACCTAAACCCTAGCCATTCTAACCCTTGTTCAAACCACCCTTCACCTCTTTTTTCTCCATTTTCTTCACTAAATTTCAAAGGGAAAGCATAGGATTTGGCTTGGATTTTTACAGATTTTCAATCCTAAAGCATCCAAAGGTAAGATTCTAGCACAAGGAGTGTGATTAAACTTTAAAGTTTTAAATTCTTATGGTTTTTATATGATCTAGGTCCAAGAGGGAGAGACTTTCAGCAAAAGGGAGATTATATCACAAATTCAAGGTAAGTAAACCTAATTTTAGCCTTGATTTGAGCAAGACTTGTGTAGAATGATTCTTGCATGTTTTTATGTGTTTGTATGTGAGAATTGTTTGCTGTTTTTGTAGTTGAATGATGTATAATTTCCAGCCATAAGAAGTAGTGCTTGAGTATGTGATGAATTGGTGGAATTATGGAAGAATTAGTGATGGAATTTTTGAAGTGTTGAGAATTGTTGAAAACGGCCAGGTTTGATGCTATAGTTAGTGAGTTTTTGGCTCAAATTTTGGTGGATTTAGAGAGATGTGGAAGTGTAGCCAACATGGTAGTTGCATGTGCATATAAAGTGTTTGATGAAAATCCAAAGAGAAAATGCATACATGAGTTGGTTAAACCCTATTGAAGAAAGGGTTAGAGAAAGGCAAGAATTGAAGTAGAAAGATTATGTTGGGCTTAACCAAGTGTAATAGAGTGCATATTGTTATGCCAAAATTTAGAATATCACTTGGTCATGTTAGTTCCATGAGAGAAATGGCCTTAGTGCTTGATTCTAGTTACTTGAACCTTTACTACTTCTTGAATAACACATGAAAGTGTTAGAAAAGAATTGCATGTTAAAGTGTTACTTTGATATGGCATTTGTGATAGTACAGAATGGTAGAATATGTCATGACATATTATTATGCCATAATGAGTTTTCAAGTTTGTGGATGCGAACTTGGAAAGAATATCAAAGAATGGGCTTGATCATGCATATATTGTGCATATGATCTATGTATTAGCCTTGATTTGGTACACGAGAATATTAAAGAATATGTTAGCAAAGAATGAGAAAAAGAAAGAAAAGAAAATGGTTTGTAGTTTTCTTTTAAGCTAACATGAAAATATGTATTTTTCTCATTTACTAAAGAATGCAAGTGTAGAATTTCCATAACTTGGAAATTCATGTTGAAATGTGTATAGTATCTCTTTCTATTCTCTTTCTACAGCATGTTATGTTATAAGGTTGTTACGATGGGGAATCCGTGAGTGACAGAGATGCCCATATGCACGCTGCCATCAGTGAGCGGCCTCAGCAAAGAGATACAATATTTGTACAGTCCGTCAACAGTGTATGTAGATGAGGACTATACCTAGCAGAGAAGACCTACATGCATGCCGCCATCAGTGAGCGGCCTCAGCAGAGAGAAACAGTATTAGTACAGTCCGTCAATAGTGCATGTAAATGAGGATTGTACCCAGTATACACTCACACGGCCAAGGTTTCAAATCCATGCCTCAACCTAGTCCGATCGGCAAACCAGAAAAGAAAAGAAAAGAAAGAGAAACAGAGAAGAAAAGAAAGAGATACTACAGCAGAAGGGGCAGAAAACAGAAAAAAAAAAAAAGTTCTTTTCTCGAGAAAGTTTATTATTCTACATATGTGTTATGCTACTTTCATGATTCAGCATTTCTTATGTGCTCGACGATGTACAGTTTTATTCATTGTCTTTGGACGTTGGTAAGTAGCAAATCAGAATATCAGAAAAGAATGCAGAATATCATAAAAGAATAAAGAATATTAGCAAAGATTAAAGTGAGAAAAGGAAAAATTAGAACATGAGTAACGGAGGAAAACAGTAGCGCGGTTTGGTTTACTTACTAAGAAATTAGCGCTCACTCCGTTATTTTACTGTTTAGTAGGTACTAGATGATTTACGATCGGGTGGGACGTCAAGAAGCGGAGGAGTTTGGTGGCACTGTTCAAGACTACCTTGTACCTATTAAAGTATATCAGTTGTTTTGTGTATATATTTATATGAATTAAAATTAGAATTTTCGGATTTTACATTATATATACATATGTATATATGTTCATAAAAGTTATTTAGTGGATTTTGTCATGTATCTCTTAAAGAATTACTAGCTAGACAATATATTACATTTTTTTAATTGTAATTGCAAATAAATTATATTTCTGATAATAAAAATTCTTTTACTTTTTTAGTTATGGACAAATTTTTTATCAAAAGAAAGTTTTCTAATGAGGAACCATCGATTGAACAAAACATAAGGCGTCACGATAGTGTTCACAATGAGCCTATGGAATCTAGTTCAAGACATACATATGTTAAGCTTAACTTGAGTAGTCTTCTTGTAGATCCTAGATTGAGGATTAAAATTTTAGAATATCATCCTAATGATAGAGACAAAGTGAGAAAGGCATACTTGCAAAAAGGACCTTGCCAACCACACAATCATAATTTTAAAAAGCGAGCAATTGGGAATTTAATACGTCGTTTTAATCCCGTTTGATTTAGAGAATATGCAAATTGGTTGAAGTATAGTGTAGAAAAAGAGGGTGTTTTTGTTTGTGTTATTATCTTTTTAGACATGAAATTGGCATTGATATTACCTGTTGCAACTGCAAGTGTTGAAAGAGCATTTTCTGCGATGAAGATTGTGAAAAATCGACTACGGAATCGAATGAGAGATCAATTGTTAAATGATTGTCTTATTACATATATCAAGAGAGAGATATTTGATAGAATTGTCAATGAAGCAATTATGTAACGTTTTTAGAATATGAAAAATCGTCGAGAACAATTGTAAAATTGATAATTTGGTATATATAACTTTTAAAAGTATATTTTTTATGCTTATTACTTCAGTATAAAGTAAATTTACCAACTTAGATATTTTAAACCCACTAACTCAGAATCCAGGCTACGTCCCTGCCTGACACTATACTTGCTTAATATTGAAGGGTTTGTAGCATTCATGAAAAGGGTTATGTGCACTGTGATCTTAAACCAACCAATATTCTTGATTTCCTGGAAAAAGATGGGATAAATAGTGTTAAAATAGCATATTTTGGATTAACCAAAGAGTCTAATGAAACACTAAATCCAAACTGTTACAAGTTTAGGTTTAGAGGTATCCTTATTTATATGTCGCCAGAATCTGTTGCGTTTGGTGAGATTGAGACAGCATTGAACATATGTCTCTTAGTTGTATTGTAGTGGAGATGTTTACCAGGAGGACAGCTATGTGGTTGACGAATAAGAAGACTATCATGTATGAATTGACTGAATTGAAAAAGACATCAATCATATCAGAAAATTTGTCAAATGAAAGAAAAGTTTTCTTGATGAAATGCTTTTTGCAAATCCTAGGGAGCGGTGGACAACAAAGAAGCTAGTGGAGCATTCTTTTATAGTTGATGAAATTATGCCTGAGAGTCAAATGATCCAAAAAAAAATCTTCTCTTTTGTTGCCATCCATGTGTTATCCTAAGTTAGGTTTTGTTTCTAAGGTTTAAGGAAACATTAAATACTTGTTAATTTTGTAGACAATTTATATCAGAATCTTTTTAGAAAATCTTTAAAATCTTTAGTTCCAAGAAATCTCTAGTTCCAAGAAACTCATTATAGAATTTTACATGATGAGTACGTTTACGGATGTCCTAGCTTCCCAATAGTTTTTAACTTCTTATTGATTTTTTTGATACATCTTTAATGGATTAGGTAAATAGATTTTTTATTTATTTTCAAAGCTTTAAAAAAAATACCATAAAAATTATTTTGCCATCAGAAGTGAATATAACATATGTTGGTTCTATAAAATATTTTCGACGTAAAACATGATTAAGCTACTAATTTGGCAACAAAAAACAGAAAAAAATCTATTTGTAATTTGTAATGACCGTTGTCCAATACCCGAACAAACAACATTCAGCCCAAAATAATTTCTTTCATTAATTGAATCTTTACACTTAGAACAGTATTCTTCGTAAAATATTTTCAGTTACTAAAATAAACAGAAAATCAAACATTTGAAGCTTTGTACTATTTCCAAAGGCAAATGAGCTCATCAAGTGCCCAAGATCAGCCAAACCCATGGAATTTGAAAGAACCTCTTCTTCATTCTTGGAAAAGCATCCTGGAAAAACTCATTATCATCCAACCCATCAAACAATGTTGTCAAGTCTTCTTCATTTCTATTAGAAGGAGGCTCTTCATCTACACTTGAATTTGTAGCAGTTTCAGTCTTGGTTGCACTACCATCATCAACTGTCATCTGCAAAGGGGATTGTACTTGTTCTTCATCCTCTAGGAATAGCTCCTTATCATCATTCAACTCATCGTTTTTCAAATCTTCTCCGCTTCCATTAGAAGGAGGGTCTTCATCCACACTTCAATTTATAGCAGTTTCAGTCTTTGTTCCACTACCATCATCAACTGTTTGAAAAGAGAACTCTGCTTGTTCTTCATTAGGAAATAAATCTCCTAGGTTAGCACACTCATTATCAATACTCAGACCAGGAAAAAGCACTTCTATAAATGTTGAATTTGTCTTGACGTCTTCAATAACATCATCATCATTCACAAGTGCCATGGCTTCCGATTCTACCCGTTCTTGATAATTTTGAACCTTGAAGCATTTATTAGACGGAACATTATCATCAAAATGCTCAACTTCAGGTGCCTTTCTCTCTCTTTTTTTTTTTCCAAGCCCCTTTTCTTAGTTGGTCAATTATTCTTTCGAATTCGACAAAGCACGTATTCATCATGACCCAATAACATATACTCATGCATTATCCACTCTCCATCATGTTCAAACCCCTTCTTTTGGTATCTATATCATTTTTTGGACCTTATTACCGTATTGTCAGATTGAATTTCTTCAGCAGAATCTTCACCCTGCCAAGAACCTGAACCAACTCTCCTGCAAATTCGTTTACTCCTCCGAGACTTTTTCTTCAAGGCAGTAAAAAAGTAGAGATCCTCATCATCCTTTTGACAGTTCTTTGTAGAACTCCCATATCTCATAAGGTTCTTGACTGTGCTGATGTGGCATTGATTTATGCTTATGTGGAGTCAAAGTTTTTAAACTTTGGTCAGAGGCAATTTAGAAGAAAGAAAGGGACAGTTCTGTAATTTTCCTTTTGGTATATTTGTTGTGCCTTATCTCGACTCTTTTACTTTGCTCTCTGGATTGTTCTCTCTTGGTTACAAAGAGAGAAAGTTGTTGAGGGAATCATCAAGATGGAGCTTTGGTATTTGCAGAATGAGATCAACGATAGTGTTGAGATTTCTTTGTAACTGATTTTATTCATTTTCTTCTTGTATAAATTACTGATTAATTCTATGTATTTGATATGTGAGAGGTGTGAGACACATGTGAGCAATCTAGGGTGGTTTACAAAGGGGAGTTGTCACTGGGTTCTTGGTGTAAAACTGACTCACAAACTCTGTAAGGTTTCTAATGGAGATCGAGGTGCTGACCAAATTGATGTTCTCAAATATTCTCAAGATCTTTTGCAAGGAATTGGCGGTCCAATGACTAGGGCAAAGACAAAGAGGATGAAAGAGGCTTTGCAAGGCTTGATCATGGAAGTGCAATACAAAGAGGTTGTACTAGAAGACTCTAAGACTAAATTCGAAGATTTCAAAATTTCACCAAGGATGGCCTATTATCTTTTTATGCAAGGGATAGACTCAAAAGATCAAGTTGGATGCAAAGATTAATTTAGGAATTAATTTTCATTTATTTAATCTTGGGCTTTTTTTTTATGTTTTAATTATCATTAGACTCTTTAGTCTTTTATTTATTTAAGGTTTATTTAGGCCCAATTCACTTGTACTTGGGCCCAACCCGTTTTTCAATTAGCTAGGGTTTTCTTTTAAGGTTTTTTGCTTATAAAAAGGGGCAGTCATGTTATTTTTTGGGGACAGATTATTATCAATTCAAGTTTTTTTCAGAAAGCTATTTGCTTTGCCTTCTTGTGTTCTTGATTGAATGATTGAATCTCGGCTTATCAAAGGGAGTGATCAACCTTTGTGGCGTCTCAAGATTAGGGTTTTAAGGACTTAGTTTCCTTAGGGTTCTAATTCGATCATCCTCAACACGTTCCTAGCAAACCAACTTGTTCCTATTGTTAGAGTAGATGTCCTAGAGCCAATCAATTATTGTAGAATTGACTCTTTGTAATAATGTTCATTAATCAATAAAAGGTGTTTTATTCTATATCGCGTGAATCATTATTATTGCAATATGTATTGATATATGTCCTTAGAATGGTGGAACCGTGACGAGGGTATCAAGTGTTTCAAATCTTGATAGTGAGAACCCTATGAGCATATATGGTGGCCATTTTAGAAACGTCCATAGCCCCAGTATTATTCTGAAGTAAGGGCACAGATAATACGGTAAGGCTATCATAGTGTTGAACGACCTGTCGAAAGGCAGTGACTTATCTCACTTGTCAAGGCTGTTTGGTGACAACCTGGTGCAACACATGGGTGCTTGCTGTAGGCGAATACACCGCAGCAAGTTCATTGGACTAACCCACCAGAGGGCTCCATATGGATGGTAACCCTAGTGTCTATGGAACAAATTCTCTAACGAATGGTGGTACATGTGATCCTTAGACTTGAGATCACCGAAGCACCTTATGCACCGATTGGTGCAGTTTGACACTAACCTAATGCAGTTCTATTCAGAGCTGTCAATACCGTGGTGATTGGCTACATCGAGGAGTGTATCAAGACTATGGTGGATTGGCAGAGGATTCATCACTCTCGGGTACAGGAGAAGTTATCTCACGGCGCAATTCAGTATATGGCAATGACCCTAAAACTATGGCCACAGTGGGATTGAGTTGTTGCTCTATCCAATTTATAATACAAGTCATTGGTCCAGAAACTGAATACATAATATTGAGAGTAACCGAAGGTTGACACTATTTCTATGCCTTCGTCTTGTCGAGATAACGTATGATGAAAGGATCGAATTGTACGGTAACCATATCGTTGACAGATAGCTACTTTGCTGAATCCGAATCTATCGGGTGGCCATGATGCCTTGCTAGGGGTCAATCTTGGTCTGTGTATTAGTGAGACGATTAATTGGTGTTAATCGCAATACTATACACTTCCGATATGATGAGGAGCCTAAGGGTCACACACATAGAAGACAATTTAAGATGCAAGAAGAAAGAAGGGCATTTTCGTCTTTTAAGGCGAAAGGGTATTTTGGTAATTTCACAGTGCAAATTAAATTTGCTGAGGTCGTAGCCTTTATTTAATTTGTTAGAAAAATTAAATAAGTGAAATTATGTTTAAATATGTGTTCGCATATATTTAATTAAATCATCATTATTGTTAAATGTTAATATATAGATTAAATATATATTAATTGAGTTTAATTGAGATAATGATGAAATAAATAAAATATCTAATTAGGGAGTGTTTGGTAACATGGGATGTTTGGGTTGGAGCCCAAGCCTATTCCATATGGGAATAGGGCATTAAAGTTTTACTATAAAACAAAATTTTATTTGTAAAATAAAACGATTAATTGATTAGCTCATTTTTCATTGAAAAACCAAATACACAGCAACCCCATTTCTCTCCCACGACAGAGACCCATTTTGCCTAAAATCAATTCATTTTGATTTCGTTCTTCTTTAATCTTAAAGCCAAAGAGGATCTAGCAAATCGTTCTTTGGTTCTTTGTGATTGTCTTCGTGTGGACTTCATAAGTTCGATCCTACGCTTGGGTCAGTAGCAAATATGTACAAAGACTATTTTGGAGGAGCCTCCAAACGTGCGTATGTTATTCTAAACTCTTGATTAACCTTTTGTGCAGATTTTACTTTAATATAAATTGTAAAATTATACCCTTGATCTTGGCTCATGTAAACGATCCTTGTATTATATTTTTTTGTTTCCGCTCCGCATATGGATCATTTACTAACACCTATTCTATCAGTTTCTCTTCATAGTGTATGTTTTCTACTACCCTGAAGAGTGGATGTATGTAATCAATCTGATTACCGAACCACTATAAATCTGTGTGTATGCTCTTTACTGTTTATGCTCTTATTTTCTTTATATCTCTACCTTGCTATGAATGTTTTGGTTACTTTAGAAATTAGGTTTTCTAAATTGGACAATTTGTAAGTTCAACAAATGGTATCAGAGCCAGGTTAGGTCTGGAATTAGAGATTGTTCGAATTTGGCTTTGTCTAGGGTTAGATCTAAATTTGGTTATTATTCTTGATTTAGGGTTTATTCTAGGTCTTAAATTTTTTGGGGGTTTTCGCATCTCCTAGTAACTAAGGAAGTAGTAAACCTAGATATGTCTAAGTTTGAAATAGAGAAGTTCACATGTGATAATCATTATGGGTTGTGGAATATGAAAATGAGGGATGTCTTAGTTAAGGATGGGTTATCAGCTACCTTAGAGGGTGAGGGTAGCTTACCAGAGTCTTTAATTGAAAAGGAGAAGAAAGATCTTCTAGATAAGGCTCACAGTACCTTAATTCTAGGATTAGGAGACAAAGTTTTGAGAGAGGTAAAGAAAATGACCACACCAGCAGGGGTTTGGGAAAAACTAGACTCCTTATATCTGTCTAAGTCTTCCCCTAATAGATTAGTTTTAAAACAAAAATTCTTCGGTTTTAAAATGGTTGAGGGAAAGTCATTAGGTGATAATATGAATGACTTTATGAAATTAGTGCAAGACTTAGAAGGTTTGAGTGTTAAAGTAGAAGATGATCGAGGACCAAGCTGTTATCCTCATAAACTCTCTACCCAAAATGTACTCTAACTTTGTTGATACCCTAAAATATGGTAGGCAAACCCTTAAACTAGATGAGGTTATGGTTGCAATTACTGCAAAAGATGTTGAGTTTAGGAAAGAAGGTAAACTAGATGGAAAGGGGTTATATGTGAGAGGAAGATTTGAAAAGAAAGGTCATAAGAAAGGGAGTTTCAGGGGTAGATCAAAGTCTAAGTCAAAATTTGTTAGAAAATGCTTCCAATGTCATAAAGAAGGTCATTTTAAGAGGGACTATCCTGATAGGAAGAAAAAATCAAGGGAAAATGATGCTAGTGGGAGTGTAGATGTAGCTTCTGATGGGTATGAGAGTTCTGATGTGTTGGTAGCCTCTAAAAATGAAATTGATACTGAATGGATACTTGATTCTGGTTGTTCTTTCCACATGACTCCAAATAGGAGTTTTCTGTCAAACTTTAGAAAACTAGAGTCTGGAAAATTTTTGATGGGCAACAATGCAGTTTGTAGAGTCTTAGGAATAAGAGATGTAAGGCTGAATTTGTATGATGGTAGTTCAAAATGGCTCACGGATGTTAGATACATACCAGAGATGAAAAAGAAATTTAATTTCTCTAGGAAGTCTAGACTCAATTGGCTATAGCTATAAGGCTTAAGGTGGAGTCCTTAAAGTCACTAAAGGATCTTTTATTGTAATGAAGGGTGAGAAGAAGAATGGGTTGTATGTTCTAAATGGTTCAACCATCACTAGAACAGTGTTGTATCTTTATCTCAAAAGTCCAATAAGACAGCTTTATGGCATAGGATGTTAGGGCATGTTAGTGAAAAAGGACTAGTTGAGCTGAGTAAGCAAAAGGTTCTAAGAGGGGATAAAGTAGAGAAGCTAGATTTCTGTGATCATTGCATCTATGGGAAGATAAGCAGAATTAGATTTAGTGTGGGAAAATACTATTCTAAGGCTATCTCAGATTATATCCATTCTGATGTGTGGGGGCCAACTAAATATCCATCTTTGGGAGGTTGTAAGTATTTCATTAGCATCATATATTATTACTCTAGGAAAGTATGGATCTATTTCTTGAAAAATAAGGGAGAAGCTTTTGGTAAGTTCAGGGAATGGAAAGTTATGATTAAGAACCAGACAAGAAAGAAAATTAGGAAATTGAGGATTGATAACGGTTTAGAATTCATAAATGAGGAGTTTGATAAACTGAGCAAGAATGGTGGAATCTTAAGACATAGGACAGTTAGATATACTCCACAACAAAATGGGTGAGCTGAAAGGATGAATATAACTATATTGGAGAAGGTTAGAAGCTTGTTGTCTTGTGCCAAACTTCCCACTAAGTTCTGGGTTGACGCTGCTCATACATCAGTATTTCTTATCAATAGACTTACTTCCTTAGCTATAGAGTTTAAAACACCCATTGAGAGATGGACAGAACATCCAGCTGATTATGGTAGCTTGAGAGTTTTTGGTTGCACTGTCTTTGTGCATGACAAATCTGATAAGTTACAACCTAGAGCCATTAGGTGTATTTTCATAGGGTATCCTGATGGGGTAAAAAGGTATAAGTGCTGGGATGTTGCTAGGAAAAGATGCATAATTAGTAGGGATGTCAGATTTAATGAAGAAGAATTGAGTGGCTTGAATGAAAAGACTGATAAGATGAATTCTGAAATAATTAGGTTTGAAATGCATGGAGAAGCTCCTTCTAACAATTCTAGCAATCTGCAACCAGAATATCAGCAAGGAGATTTACAAACTTAAGAGGAAGAATCTGTGTTAGAAGAGAATGAAAATGATTCAGTTTATGATGAAGAAACTGAATTGGAGAATTACCAGTTAGCTAGGGATAGGCAAATGAGAGAAATTAGGTTGCCTATGAGCTTTTCACAAACTGACATGGTTGCCTTTGCACTTCAAGTTGCTGAAGAGATAGAAGATGAACCTAAAACTGTTAGGAAAGCTATGGAAAGCAGATAATCTAAGCAGTGGAGGTTAGCTATGCAAGAGGAATGTGAATCTTCGATGAAGAATAAGACTTGGGTTCTTATTAGAAACCTAAAGAGAGTAGAGTTGTTAAGTGCAAATGGGTTTTCAAAAGGAAGGAAGGAATTCCAAGGGTAGAAGCTCTTAGATTAAAAGCTAGGTTGGTTGCTAAGGGCTTTACACAAGTTGAAGAGGTAGATTTTACTGAAATTTTTTCACCTGTGGTAAGGCACACTACCATTAGGGTTCTACTGTCCTTAGTAGCTCAATTTGAACTTGAATTAGAGCAACTTGATGTCAAAACAGCTTTCTTGAATGGTGATCTAGAAGAAAAAATCCTAATGGAGCAACCTAAAATGTTTGAAAAATTTGCAAGAAATCAGGTATGTTTGTTAAAGAAGTCCTTGTATGGACTAAAATAGTCCCCTAGGCAATGGTATAAAAAATTTGATAGTTTCATGATCCTTTCTGGTTTCAAAAGAAGTAAGTTTGATAGCTACCTTTATTTCAAATGTTTATATGATGATTGTTATCTTTAATTAGCACTTTATGTTGATGACATGTTGTTCGCTTGTAAAGATGTTGTTGAAATTGCTAAGTTTAAGGTAGAAATGAACAACCAGTTTGAAATGAAAGATTTGGGGCAAGCTAAGAAAATCCTAGGAATGAACATAGAGAGAGATAGGAAAACAGGGAGGATTATTCTATCTCAAAAAGAGTATGCTGAGAAAGTTATTAGAAGGTTTAATATGCTTGATTGTAAACCTATCAAAACACTAATGGGGCAGCATATTAAATTAAGCTTGAATCAGTGTCCTAGTTCAGAGGATGAGAGAAAGGAAATGATTAATATCCCTTATGCTAATGCAACAGGAAGTCTAATGTACCTCATGGTCTATACAAGGCCTGATTTAGCTTTTGCAATAAGATGTGTTAGCATATTTATGAGTAATCCTAGAAAACCTCATTGGGAAACAGTGAAATGGATCCTAAGGTATATTAGGGGAACAATGTCAACAGGAATTGTGTATATTAAAGAGAAAAACTTGATGGATTTCATTGTGGGGTGTGCAGATGTTGGTTATGCTTGTGATAGAATAGGAACAAGTTGGTTTGCTAGGAACGTGTTGAGGATGATCGAATTAGAACCCTAAGGAAACTAAGTCCTTAAAACCCTAATCTTGAGATGCCACAAAGGTTGATCACTCCCTTTGATAAGTCGAGATTCAAGCATTCAATCAAGAATACAAGAAGGCAAAGCAAATAGCTTTTTGAAAAAAACTTCAATTGATAATAATCTGTCCCCAAAAAATAACATGGCTATCCTTTTTTATAAGCAAAAAACCCTAAAAGAAAACCCTAGCTAATTGAAAAACGGGTTGGGCCTAAGTACAAGCGAATTGGGCCTAAATAAACCTTAATTAAATAAATAAAAGACTAAAGAATCTAATGATAATTAAAACATTAAAAAACAAGCCCAAGATTAAATAATCGAAAATTAATTCCTAAATTAATCCTTGCAGCCAACTTGATCTCTGAATCTATCCCTTGCATAAAAAGATAATAGGCCATCCTTGGTGAAGCTTTGAAGTCTTCGGATTTAGTCTTAGAGTCTTCTAGTACAGCCTCTTTGTATTGCACTTCCATGATCAAGCCTTGCAAAGCCTCTTTCATCCTCTTTGTCTTTGCCCTAGTCATTGGACCGCCAATTCCTTGCAAAGGATCTTGAGAATATTTGGGAACATCAACTTGGTCAGCACCTTGATCTCCATTATTCCCCCCCTCTTCGAAAGGATTCGTCCTCGAATCTCCTACATCAAACAAAGATAAATCAGCAACATTAAAAGTTGCACTAACATTACCATAGTCGCTTGGCAAATCTAGCTTGTAGGCATTATCATTGATCCGCTCCAAGACTTGAAAAGGTCCATCTCCTCGAGGCTACAATTTTGATTTCCTTTGTGTGGGAAACCTCTCCTTACGCATGTGCACCCAAACCCAATCTCCAGGTTGGAAGACAACCTTCAAACGCCCCTTATTGGCTTGCTTAGCATATTGCTCATTCTTCCTTTCAATGTTGGCCCGAACTCTGGCATGTAAATCCTTCACAAAATCTGCATTTTTCTTACCATCAAGATTAGCATGCTCATTAGTAGGCAAAGTTAAAATATCCAAAGGTGTTAAAGGATTAAAGCCATAAACAATTACAAAAGGAGAAAATGAAGAAGTAGAATAAACAGTCCTATTATATGCAAACTCAATATGTGGCAAACACTTCTCCCACTGCCTTAAGTTCTTTTGAATAATAGCACGTAACAAAGTAGTGAGTGTCCTATTAACTACTTCAGTTTGACCATCCGTTTGAGGATGTGCAACAGTAGAAAATAACAATTTGGTTCCTAATTTATTCCATAAAGTGCGCCAAAAATGACTTAGGAACTTAACATCTCTATCACTAACAATTGTCTTAGGCAACCCATGCAAACGAACCACTTCTTTAAAGAACAAATCAGCAATATGTGTTGCGTCGTTTATTTTAGAACATGCAATAAAATGAGTCATTTTACTAAACCTATCAACAACAACAAATATGTTATCCTTACCACTTTGAGTCCTTGGTAATCCTAAAACAAAATCCATAGATATATCAATCCAAGGTTGATTAGGTACAAGTGAAGTGGTATACAAGCCATGCGGTCTAACTTTAGATTTTGCTTGCCTACATGTAATGCACTTATTACAAACATATTGCACATCATGCTTCATATTAGGCCAATAAAAATGCTCACGTAATATATCTAAAGTCTTTAGAACACCAAAGTGACCCATCAAACCTCCCCCGTGACTTTCCCTAACAAGCAACTCACGAATAGAACAAATAGGCACACATAATTTATCTTTCTTAAATAGAAATCCTTCATGCCTATAAAAATCACCAAATGCACACTTATCACATGCATTCCATACTTGTCTGAATTTAGAATCATTGGCATACAAATCCCTAAGCAATTCAAAACCAAGTAATTTAGTTTGCAATGAAGTAAGTAATACGTACCTCCTAGACAATGCATCAGCCACAACGTTTTCTTTCCCATGTTTGTATTTGATTACATAAGGAAACGTTTCTATGAACTCCAACCACTTAGCATGTCTTTTATTAAGCTTACCTTAGGTCTTCAAGAACTTCAAGCTCTCATGATCGAAATGAATGATGAATTCCCTCGGCAACAACTAATGCTGCCATGTTTGAAGAGTTCTCACTAATGCATAAAGCTCCTTGTCGTAAGTAGGATAATTCAACGCTGCCCCACTTAGCTTTTCACTAAAATAAGCAATTGGTTTGGAATCCTGCATCAAAACAGCTCCTATTCCAACCCCGGATACATCACATTCTATCTCAAAAGCTTTATCAAAGTTAGGCAAACACAACAAAGGTGCATTAGTTAGCTTATCTTTCAAAGTTTTGAAAGCCCGGTCATGCACATCATCCCACTTAAAAACAATATTCTTTTTAACAAGTTCATTCAAAGGTGCAACAATAGAACTAAAATCTTTAACAAACCTTCGATAAAAACTTGCTAAACCATGGAAACTTCTCACCTCGTTCGCATTCTTAGGTGTAGGCCAGTCCCTTATTGCCCTTACCTTTTCTTCATCAACACTAATACCTTGCGAACTAACAACAAATCCAAGAAACACAACAGATTCCATGCAAAACGTGCACTTCTTAAGATTAGCATACAATTGGTGCTCCCTCAACACACTAAACACAGCATGCAAGTGTTTCACATGTTCATCCAAATTTTTGCTATAAACTAAAATATCATCAAAGTAAACTACCACAAATTTTCCCATGAAAGCAAGCAAGACATGGTTCATTAACCTCATGAATGTACTAGGTGCATTAGTTAAACCGAAAGGCATTACTAACCACTCATAAAATCCATATTTAGTTTTAAATGCAGTTTTCCATTCATCTCCCTCTTTCATGCGAATCTGATAATAGCCATTCATTAAATCAATTTTAGAAAACAATTGAGAGCCATGCAATTCATCAAGCATATCATATAATTTGGGGATAGGATGTCTATACTTTACCGTTATCTTGTTAATAACTCGGCAATCCACACACATGCGTCATGTTCCATCTTTCTTTGGGACTAAGAGGAAAGGAACCGAACATGGGCTGAGACTCTCCCTTACAAATCCCTTTTGCAACAGCTCATCCACTTGCCTTTGTATCTCCTTCATTTCCTTGGGATTAGCTCCATAAGCAGGTCGATTTGGTATGGCGGAACTAGGTATGCAGTCTATTTGATGCTCAATTCCTCTTAGAGGAGGTAATCCATGGGGAATCTCCTCAGGAAATAGGTCCTCAAATTCCTGCAATAAAGACACGACAACACTTGGCAAAGATGAGTTAAGGTCGTTAGTAGAAAGATAAACATCCTTGTACAAAAGTACAAGTACTTGTTGCCTCGCCATCATTACACTCTTAACCTCATGTTTTTCAACAAGTAAACTCATTCTTTTATTTTTCTCTCCTTTTTGCTCACTTTTCTCTCCATTTTTCCTTTCGACCTCCACTTGCTCTCTTTCTATTTTCCTCTTGCTCACACTGTTGTTTCTTTCTCATTTTGCACTCTCTTGCTATCCTAGTCCTCATAAGCTTGCAAAGGTTTGAGAGGGGCTAATACAACTTTTTGGTTGTTCATTACAAAAGAATAACGATTTTTGTACCCATCATGCGACACCCTCCTATCAAACTACCACGGTCGGCCAAGCAATATATGACTAGCATACATCGGTGCCACATCACAAAGAACCTCATCCTCATACTTGCCAATTGAAAAAGGAACCCAAACTTGCTTGTTTACGTTCACTTCTCCATAGTTATTCAGCCATTGTAGCTTTTATGATTTAGGATGCTTCTTCCACTTCAAATTTAACTTTTCTACCAACTAAGTACTAGCAACATTAGTACAACTCCCACTATCAATAATCAACGTACATACCTTATCCTTCACGTGGCATCTTGTGTGAAAAATATGCTCACGTTGTTCCTCATCTCCTTCATCCTTAGGCTGCATACTCAGGGCTCTCCTTGTAACAAGTAAATCACCATGCACAGGTTCTTCCACTTCAACATTAGAACAATCCTCCAATGGTGGCATCTCATCGTCACTTGAGCTACACTTTCGACTTCTCCATTTGCCCGTACAACCATAACCTTTTTGTCTAGGCATTCAAAAGCAATATGTCTGAATCCTTGACACCTAAAACACTTAATATCACGTGACTTAGTAAGAGTTTTAGTTTCGGGTTTACCTTTAGGAACAACAACCAAATTTTTTGACTTTGCGTCTTCTTTTGTTCTGAAGGCAACTTTGTTGTCCTTCCAATTTGATCTCCACGGAGAGCTAGAGGACGAACAACATCTAAACCTCTTGAACCTGATTTGCTTATCCACTTTAACAGCTTTGTGCAGTAGCTCCTCCATCTCTACATAATGTTGCAACTCAACCATGTCAGCAATCTCCTTGTTCAATCCGGCATTGAATCTAGCCATTGTTGCTTCTCTGTCTTCCTCTATGTTTGATCCAATCATGGCGATTTCCATCTCCTTATAATAATCCTCTACACTCATGGAACCTTGAACCAGCCCTTGCAACTTCCTATACAAATCTCTACAATAAGGGCTAGGTATAAATCTTTTGCGCATCACCAACTTCATCTCTTCCCATGACCGAATAGGCCTCTCACCATTCCTACATCTATTGATCGCCAATTGATCCCACCATATACCTACATAATCTGTAAACTCCATGGCTAGTAGCTTTACTTTCTTCTCCTCAGAGTAATTATGACAATCAAATACGTGCTCAACCTTTCTTTCCCACTCCAAGTATAGCTCAAGATCATTCTTTCCTTGAAAAGTCAGAATTGCCATCTTTATACTGCCTATATTGTTATCTCCTTTGGAGTCAACCTTCTTGGCCCGTTTATAACTTATTCTCTCCACTTCGGAATCAACTTCGTCTTCTTCGTCGAACTCATGTCTTCTATGTGATTTAGAACCAGAAGAGGACTCCAAATCATTCAATCTCGCATTCAGCAATTTAAATTGGTCATTAACAGCCTTGATGAAGAATTTCATGTCGACCTATTGTGGTTCTCCTCCTTCCTTACTCATGGTTTCAACCTGTAAAATTAAATAAAATAAAAGGTGTTGTTCCTCACACACTCCCTCACGTGTTTGCACTCAAATCAGATTCTTATAACTCGTGTTTCAAACTATTTTGGCTTTTTCTTGATGATGATCTCTCTTGCCTTTTACGACTCAAAGCCAAGCCAGCCCCCTTTATGTTCTTAACATAATCAAAGAATTCAACAAATCTCAAGAAGCAACCGGTTGGATGGTGACAATCTCAAAAATCAGAACTTTAAAAACTTAGTTGAGGCAAACGGTGAACAGAAAGAAAGACCCAAGATGACTCTAAAGAACCAAGAAAAATAAGAAAAACTCTAAAAGGAAGCAAACAAGGACATGTAAAGAAATCACTAGAATTGACGAATGATTAAGAAGGCAAAAGACCAAAACAACCTTGATTCTTGAAACAATCACTAGAACAAAATAAAGGGAAACTAGACAAAATAAAAAGGAAACTAGAACAGAATAAAGGAACAATTACAGAATAAGAACTCAAGCACAGAAAAAACAGAATTGGAACATTAATTCACAAAAATGGGACATTACAAAAGAACAAGAAATGGGAAACTAACAACTCGAAATTCCACTTTGTTCTTTTTTTTTTTTTTTTTTTTTTTTAACGCAGAAGAACTTGAAAAGACAAATTCAATTTTTTTTTTTTTTTTGAATCAAGAACGCAAACAAAGAGTGTTGGAGATAAATAACCTGTTTCCAGCAACATACTCTATACCATGATAGAATAGGAACAAGTTGGTTTGCTAGAAACGTGTTGAGGATGATCGAATTAGAATCTAAGGAAACTAAGTAATGGAGATAGGGGTGCTGACCAGGTGATGTTCTCAAATATTCTCAAGATCTTTGTAAGGAATGGCTGCCAATGACTAGGCAAAGACAAAGAGGATGAAAGAGCTTTGCAAGGCTTGATCTGAGTGCAATACAAAGAGGCTATACTGAAGACTCTAAGACTAAATTCGAGATTTCAAGCTTCACCAAGGATGCCTATTATCTTTTTATGCAAGGGAATCAAAAGATCAGTTGGATGCAGGATTAATTTAGGAATAATTTCTTTATTTAATCTTGGGCTTTTTTTTTATGTTTTAATTATCTTAGATCTTTAGTCTTTTATTTATTTAAGGTTTATTTAGGCCAATTCGCTTGTACTTGGCCCAACCCTTTTTTTTCATTAGCTAGGGTTTTTTTTGTGTATAAAGGGACATGATTTTCTTATCAATTAAGTTTTTTTTCAAAAAGCTATTTGCTTGCCTTCTTGTGTTCTTGATTGAATGTTGATCTACACTGAAACAAATATATCAAAGGGAGTGATCAACCTTTGTGGCGTCTCAAGATTAGGGTTTTAAGGACTTAGTCTCAAGCTGAGTATGTGGTGATTACAGAAGCTATCGAGGAAACAATTTGGCTCAAGGGAATGCTTAGTGAGCTAGGATTTAATCAGGCTCAAGTTCCAATCAAGAGTGATAGCCAAAGTGCTATATTCCTATGCAAAAACCAAACCTTTCATGAAAGGTCCAAACACATTGATGTGAGGCTGCACTTCATTAGAGATATGATTGAAGAAAAGATTATTAAGGTGGAGAAAATTCTTGGGAAATAGAATCCAGCAGATATGTTTACCAAAGTTGTTACTTTGGATAAACTAAGGCTCTTCAAGAGCCTACTCTAGATTGAATAAGAATGAAGGAAATTTCCAGGGCAGTAGGGGATGAAGAAATCAGATGCCAAGGTGGAGATTTGTGTTGATGTGGCATTGATTTATACTTATGAGGAGTCAAAGTTTTTAAAAATTGGTCAGAGGCAATTTAGAAGAAAGAAAGGGACAGTTCTGTAATTTTCCTTTTGGGATATTTGTTGTGCCTTTTCTCAACACTTTTACTTTGCTCTCTGGATTGTTCTCTCTTGGTTACAAAGAGAGAAAGTTGTTGAGGGAATCATTAAGGTGGAGTTTTGGTACTCGCAGGATGAGATCAACGATGGTGATGAGATTTCTTTGTAACTGTTTTTATTCCTTTTCTTCTTGTATAAATTACTGATTAATTCTATGTATTTGATATGTGAGAGGTGTGAGACACATGGGAGCAATCTAGGGTGGTTTATAGAGGGGAATTGTCACTGGGTTCTTGGTGTAAAACTGACTCACAAATTCTGTAAGGTTTCTCTTCATAGTGTATGTTTTCTACAGCCCTGAAGAGTGGATGTAGGTAATCAATTTGATTACTGAACCACTATAAATCTGTGTGTATGCTCTTTATTGTTTATGCTCTTATTTTCTTTATATCTCTACCTTGCTATGAATGTTTTGATTACTTTAGAACTTAGGTTTTCTAAATTGGACAATCTGTAAGTTCAACATTGACTACCATAAAAATCACAATTTATGATAGGATGACAATAAAATGGTAAACCAAGAATCNAATAGAATCCAGCAGATATGTTTACCAAAGTTGTTACTTTGGATAAACTAAGGCTCTTCAAGAGCCTGCTCCAGATTGAGTAAGAATGAAGGAAATTTCCAAGTCAGTAGGGGATGAAGAAATCAGATGTCAAGGTGGAGATTTGTGTTGATGTGGCATTGATTTATACTTGTGAGGAGTCAAAGTTTTTAAACATTGGTCAGAGGCAATTTAGAAGAAAGAAAGGGACAATTCTGTAATTTTCCTTTTGGGATATTTGTTGTGCCTTATCTCGACACTTTTACTTTGCTCTCTGGATTGTTCTCTCTTGGTTACAAAGAGAGAAAGTTGTTGAGGGAATCATTAAGGTGTAGTTTTGGTATTCGTAGGATGAGATCAACGATGGTGATGAGATTTCTTTGTAACTGATTTTATTCCTTTTCTTCTTGTATCAATTACTGATTAATTCTATGTATTTGATATGTGAGAGGTGTGAGACACATGGGAGCAATCTAGGGTGGTTTATAGAGGGGAGTTGTCACTGGGTTCTTGGTGTAAAACTGACTCACAAACTCTGTAAGGTTTCTCTTTATAGTGTATGTTTTCTACAACCCTGAAGAGTGGATGTAGGTAATCAATCTGATTACCGAACCACTATAAATTTGTGTATATGCTCTTTATTGTTTATGCTCTTATTTTCTTTATATCTCTACCTTGCTATGAATGTTTTGGTTACTTTAGAACTTCGGTTTTCTAAATTGGACAATCTGTAAGTTCAACATTGACTACCATAAAAATCACAATTTATGATAGGATGACAATAAAATGGTAAACCAAGAATCTTGTTGTGCAAGTAATAAGAAATTATTTATGATAGGATGACAATAAAATAGTAGTTGTGCAAGTAATAAGAAATTAAATGATGATCAATTGGGCGAAACTTAACGCCAGAGAGAGTATAAAAACAGTTTTGCATGGGAGCGATAGAGTTGGGGAAGATTTGGGTGGGAGGAATAGCAGTAGAATACGAAGATGGTTTACGAAATAAATATGATAGTTGGTGTTGGATTTTGTGGAAGAAAGGGAGAAGAAGGGTGTTCCACTTCCACCGGTGCCTGGAATGGAAGGTGAGAGAGAGTGAAGGAGTGGAGTTAATATAAATAGATTAGAGAATGAGGCAAATCAAGGAGTTTAAGTTTGAGAAGTGAGTTATTGTACTTAGTTTCCTATTTTGGTGAGAGGGAGCTGAGTGAGTGTTCAAAAGGTTTGGTGAAGAGAAAGAAGAGGGAGAAGAAGTTTTATAAGAGGATATAAATTGATTACAGAAGTTTATGTAAATAGAGAGTTTGGAGCTTCGTATTTGAGTAAACAATTTTTTCCCACCCAAATAATGGCTTAATGACACTTTTCTACCCACAAGCTTTTAAAATACCACTTTACTTAAATTTATATTCCGTTTCCGATTTCAGCATTGTCGCAAGCCTAAAACCACCACAATTCTCTTCTCCTATCATCACTCATCAAAACCCCTTAACCTACTCTTGCTGACCCCGCCAATCATCGGTAATCGAGCGATTAGGGTTTGCACAGTCACTGCTCTTAAGTTGAATTCCGATCAATCTTAACCATCAAAATCCAATCTTCTACCACCAAAAGACTTATCGGCCTCCCCTCTTCAACAACCCCAACAGTCGGACCTAGTTTGCTCTTTGTTTGCCGTTGAAATATAAATTTGAATAGTAAAGTTATATTTTAAAAGTCTATGGGCAATTAAGCCATTATTTGCGTGGGAAAAAAGTCATTAACTCTTTTGTATTTTGGTTTAACATAATATGGAGCAAAGCCAATCAACTTAAATTTTATCATTATTAAAAACTTGAATTGAATCGAATTTTTACACTTAAACAAATCTATCTCCAATTCTAACAAAAATCACAGAAAAGCAGAGCTTGATATTTATTTATATTAAATAGTAGTTTGTTTAAAAGTAGAATTGGCATAGTAAACCTGATTATAGAAGAGGATCCAATACTATAATAAGTGTGCGATATTTTACAGCTTTATGAGGACCCAAGCTTCTTACAAATGTTAAATGACGGTCTAATACCATCCTGTGCCCCTGTGGTTTGCAAAATTCACTATTAATCCTTGTGCTATCCCAATTATCGAAATACTTTTCTTTCATTAAAGCCAACTTTTGACTGATTTTTACGAATATCCAAATTATGCCTAAAAGTAAGTTACTACAAAATTAAGAAAAATATTTTAAGTTAAAAAAAAAAATAGCTTAGCAAAAAAATTCACTAAAATTACGAAGAACATAAACAATTAAAAAAATAATTTATAAATTTAAGAAATTCTTTTAAATTGGTAGATTTTTTTTATTTCTTGTCTAAGCTTTTCACTGTTTTTGCTTCTTTAAACATTTTAAAGAATTTAACAGAATTTCAAGATTTTTTTTTATTTTTTTAGTATTTTTAAGAATTTTATTTTGAAAATTTTAGGATTTTCTTTTAAGTTTTTTAAAAACTTATTTTTATGGCAATATTATCATGTAGGAGAAAACAAGATACGAGAGAGATTTAGGTTAATATTTTTATTACTTTTATTTCTCAACTCAATCCTTAAATACTTGAAACAATTTGATTTTCTTTATATTTTGAGTATCAAAGAATTATTGGATGCATTAGAATAAATCTCAAGTATTATTTATTTATTTAATATATATTTTTAATAATTAATTATTGAGATATGATGAGAATAGTAAATGAATGACAAATTGATAGTTGATGAATAATAACTGATAATGATGAATTGTCGACAAAAATTTGAATAATGCATAAAATTTTCTTTTCTAGAAATAAGTTTAAGAGCTTGTATTGTATAAATATACAATTAAACTAAGGAAATTTTTGCAGTACAATAAAAAGATTTAGTGGAAAACTTACTTAGATTGACAATCATGAAATACTTTTATATATACATAGACATTTTAATATGAAAACACATTGAGTTTAATTGTAGATATATTAAATATAATATTATATTAATACCTTAAAATTTTAACTTAGATTCAGACACAAATTTTCATTCAATGAATATGAGAAAGAGTTTGGAGATAGTTACTTTGTTTGCAACCTCAACAACTTCTACACCATATGTATATATATACTTTGAAGAAAAAACAAAATTAAATTTATATGTGAAACAACTTACAATTTTGGAATAATATGAATAGAAAAAAAAAATTAAGGTTTTATGAGATAATAATGGAGTGTCAAAAGGAAATTAAAGTTAATTTTTGTAAACAATAGGAAATTAAATTAAATTTTAATAATTTAATATAAGGAAAAATTTGTTATTATAAAATTGATTAAAAAGTGAGACTTTTTTGGTCAATTAGTAAGCTGCTAACACATCACTCTTAATTTATAGAAAAATAATTGTAAAAACTAAAATGCGTAATTTCAGTCAATTACCGTAACAAACTCCCACAAATTGACCTTGCACGAGTTCAAATATTTAAAAAATTAAAAGATGAATATTATATATTATCAAAAACACAAAAATAAAAAATGCTTAAACTAAAGAAAAAAATAATATACGGTGTGAGTCGACGATGACTTAATCTGCACGTGCTTTAACCATTAATTATTGGCCGAACGACTTGTACCTACCCAAAGTTTGTCATAAAGACAAATAGGTATCCAAAAGGTTTGGAAATAACAAATAGATATTTCCGTCATATCTGTTAGTAATTTCTGTCTGGCAAAGGACAGTGTGGTAATTTCATGTACAGCTTGTAACACCTACTGAAAAACTAGTACAATGCATGCAATTAACAATGAAAAATTGGGCCCAAATATTTCTTTTCATTACAATTCACATGTCTTTTATACACAAAGGTTACTGTTTACAAAAGTGCATTTAAAAGACAAAATAGGGGAACAGTGTAGCTATTGCTCCTCGCGCGCCGACGCCCTCCAACCGCATCATCACTAGAACCTGCATCCACAAAGGAAAATAACGGGGTGAGCACAAATAATGCTCAGTAAGTAAAACTCTCTAACTGTCTGTCCCCGTGTGTGACTCTTAATCTTTCCTTTTCTAATTTGTTTCTATTTCTGTCTTTCTGTTTCTATAACATCATGGCCTCATCTTACCGGAGGTACGGCCGAATGGCGTTCACACAGCACCATCTCATTCTCTATGGCTATTGGGTGGAATTCACACAGTACCAACCCATTCTTAGTGATACACGAGTGAGGATCACAAAGCACCAACTCGGTTCCTCCTAACTATCGGGTGGAGATCACCTAGCACCTAACCGTTCTCATGAATTTGGGTAACGATCACCAAGCATTTACCGTCTTAGTCACTATCGGGGGATGATCACCAAGCATCAACCCGCTTCTATAGCCATTGGATGATGATCACAAAGCATCAACCCATCTCTAAGGGCTATTCGGATGATGTCACAAAGCATCAATCCGATTCCATAACGGTCGGGTGATGATCACAAGCATCATCCCAACTATACCACTCTTCTAACTCATTCTATTGTAGCATTTTCAATGCTCTCTACCCTTAGAGTAATTTTACCCACTAAGCTCTCTACTCATAGGGTATTTCTAAACACAAAGTTTCCTACTCTTTCTTAGGTCACTCTTCAATGCATATAACAATGCACATGGATGATTCATCTCTATATGCACTTGTGAAATGCCAACATGCAATGTTGCAAGAATTAAGGTTCATTACTCACACTCAAACCTCTATTAGGCATTTCATCAAACAACTCATGTGCACTAAAACTCTATCATAGCCATGAATCTAAAACTTTTCCTAACCATCCAAAATGGGGAAAAACCCCTTCACAAAGTCATAATAACCTGTCAAATAAAACACTTCCAAAAAGGGTTCCATAACACCCCTTCAAATCCATCTCAACTACCTTGCCAAACCAACAACCCATTTCTCATATTTGCAAAGTAATAACATTCACAAAGCATAGAAATTTCTATTTAATCCTTCTACATGCCTTATTACATGTATATCACATACATACATCAAATCTATCAAAACCCTAATCAAGAAATTTCATATATCTCAACTTGGGTTGGGTTTTACTTACTTGCTATGGAGAGACTTCACCAAATCTTCTTTCCACTTGGTTTCTTGGCTATTCTCTCTACTCTTAACCAAAAGAATGAAAACCTCAAAAACCAAAATGAACTAAAATCTACATATCACACAACTTAAGGAGAAATCCTTAACTTAGGAAGCCTTAGGTTGCTTTCATACCCCCAATCACTTCAAAACCCTTGAAATTCCTTGAACCAAAAGAAAAGAGAAATTGAGAGGAGAAGAAATGAAGAGTCACGTTTGAGAAGAAGAAATGAGGGGTTCTTTGATTCTAATTCCTTTTAATGAAATATTAACACACTCATTCCCATTTTGCCCTTGTTCTTTTGGAATTCCATCCATATCCTTTGATTCATTACAAACTCACCCCCAATCAACATATTCTCCATGTAAAATCCTTACAATTCACTCCCCACTTTTCTGCTAATTAGGGGTGAGAAGGGTCAATTGTCCTTAGGGAAGAAAATGTCTAAAACTCAACCAACATGAAATTCGGCCCGTCGCCGCGGCGAAGAAACATTTGTCGCCGCGGCGAAACTGTCCAGAGAGTTTCACCCTTGGTTCAACCCATCTTCGCCGCGGCGAAGATTCTTCTTCGCCCGGCGAAGCTTGGTACACTCAAATTCTTCTATTTTCAACCAATTTCAGGGCAACAATCAACATAACATTCAAACAAACAAATATAACAAAAACCAACTCGATTAAGGGCGAAAGAGGAAACAATAACAACGTACCTCAAGCGGGGCGTTACACAGCTACAAAATTTTTAAATTTTAAATATTGTTTTCGATTAATGAAGCAAAACTTCTTTTAGAAGATTCGTTTAAGAATTTGACACATGTCCCCAACATTGACTGTGGCCAAATACTAGAGTAAATGAAAAGCCAAAACATTTGTTGCCTCTTTCATTATTGTCTCTAAAGGAGTTTGAGCATATCAACGGGAAAACATCAACGATGACGAGTGAAATGGAAACTGGGGACAGTGGAGGATGAGTTAAAACCGGCAACAGTGGCGAAGTGAGTTTCACTGAACGAAAACGAACCCTACACAGAGACGGTTTTGTTTCGATTGACCCTCGCATTTATCTAGTTGATCAATGGAAGTTTGCTATCTTGTCACTGGGTCGTCCAGAGTACACTACAGGACTTTGATGTCGTGTTCAACCATTTCTAGGTATGTTTACTTCTGATGTGTTCATTTCTTTTTTAATATTCAGTTCTTATATTTTCTGCTTGCTGAAACTATGTTTTCTTTATTTCTTCATAGAAGAGATGTTTATGGTGCTTGGGAACAATACCTCGGTTTGGAGCATTCTGACAATGCCCCAAGAGGGCTTATTCTGTAAATCGGGTAACATAATGTTATCGAAAACTTCATATGTCCGAGCAATTATCAAGAACCCAAAAAAAACATTTCGGTTTAGATACAACCAATTGCTACTTGCTCAGGTGTATTACTTTCTCAATTGAAGTCACATGACTACATAGAATAGATAACAATTTGAAATTCATAATTCGCCCTTACTTGCATTGGGAACTAGATTAGATGTTTGGTTGTTTTTGAGGTTTTTGTTAGTTTGTTTGGTTGCTAAGTATAGAAAATAAATTTTATATAGAGCTTTCGAATCTAATTTCTAAAATCAGTTGATGAAGGAGTCTACAAGGTGGGCATGGAAGTGAAATTGCAATAAAGTGTGATTGGCATGATGTACAGTTTGGATTAAAGATAAATAGTTATAAGATACTATTATTCTTGCAATTTATGATTTATCAACAAAAATTATTGCATTCATCTGACAATTTGAAGTTTAATAAGTTGTGTATTTGATCAATTGCTAATATGTGAACACCTTTGCTTCTGCAGTGAATAGTGGAGAATCTTAATGTTGCTGGATTTAAGCATTTATGTTTTGAAGTATTAGAATCTTAATGTTGTTGGATCTAAGCACTTCAACTCAGCTTATTGATGAGGATGGTACATACAATGTTGTTGGGTTTAATTGTTTATTAGAATCTTAATGTGGAGATTAATGCTTATTAGAATCTTATGTTGTTGGATTTAAGCACTTCAACTCAGCTTATTGATGAGGATGGTACATTCAATTGTTTATTCTCAAACCAAATGCAATTTGTATGTGAATTCGAAATGGCTGAGATATAAGTTAGCTCATCTGTTCCTGACTTTTCCTGTATGATATCTGTGCACCATCTCTTTTAATTTTTGGTTATTTTTACTTCTTATGATACGTCTTTCCTATCTTACTGTTTTGTTTGTTTGTTTGTTTGTTTGTTAATTATTATTGGTGTATGCTCTGTGTCATGTTACTCACCATGTCCATGTCCATGTCCCAGCAGCTGTTGGTGCTGCTCCGGGAAGTCACGTGTCAAAGTTGCTGCAATTTTACAGGCTGTTTCAAGTCGTCAACTTATAAGTGTAAAAAGGTGAATCTTTGTTCTAATTTTTCCTGGGGTTCTGGGCTGGGATTGTGGGCTGCCTGGGGCAGGTTTTTTTTTTGTTTTGTTATGTTGCTGTGTACAATTAAGCGATGAATTAATTAATTGTTAATCATCATTACACTTCTAATGGGCACTTTCCGTAATGCTAAATGCATTGTACATGGAATATTATCGATTGATTTTTGTCTCATTTTTAAATGCAATATTATGAATCATAAATAAGAATGGTCTTATTCTAGTATTCTCTATCCAATTTTAGTTCGCATGCTTTAATTTGAGTTTTCATTTACTAATTCATACTTCTTAATTTTTTAATTATTATTTGTTTGTTTAGTATCTTGAACTTTATCTACTATAGTTTTATTTCTAATTTTTTATCATCTTTTTGTTTTGTTATTGAAAACCATAGTGTATCTCTTTGTCAGTTTACACTTTTCCGGAAATCCCAATGACGAAGTATGGAGGAAATTGTCGAAGATGTAACTTAGCAAATATAGTTGAAGATTTACACAACATTTAAGAGTCTGTAATGACTCTCTTTCTAGCTAGTATACTCGTAAAATAACAGTAAAACTTACTAAATATATATAAGAGAATATATACATATAAACGAGGATAAAATTATGGGCCCATATTTAATTTTCTTTATACACAACTTTACACAATATAATAAAGTCTCAAAATAGTAACTCGACAATTTTGCCCAACCCTTCCGCTACGTGATGTTCCAAGTGACCACATCTCACATGTTTCTTGCAAAAACATTGAAAACAACGGGGTGAGCACTAAGTACTCAGTAAGTAAACCCGCTATGCTACCCTTCTCTCTCCATTGTTTAAATTCTGAATTTTTTTCCTTACTTCACATTTCCTCATTCTTCTCTATTCTTTCTCTACTCTTACTCTGTTTTTCTCTCTGTTCTTTCTCTATTCTAATTTCCCACTACTTAGATAATGGACAATGATATTAGGCATATATATAATGCAATTGCACAAATGTATAAAATATGCATTTTTTTTTTATATTTTTCTTATTCTGTTTTCTGTTTCTTTTCTCTGTATTTCTTTCTTTGCTTCCTTTTCTAGTCTTTCTTTCTATTCTTTCTCATTCTTTTTCTTTTCTTTCTCATTCTTTTCTTTTCTTTCTTATTCTTTTCTTTTCTTTTCTTTTCTTTTCTTATTCTTTTGCCAATCGGACTCGGTTGATGCATGGATTTGGAACCTTGACCATGTGAGTGTATTTTTCTTTCTTGGGTATAGCCCTCATCCACATGCACTCTTACGGACTATACCAATTCTTCTTTCTTATTCTTAGGCCGCTCACTAAAAGCGGCGTGTATGTAGGAAAAATTCTTCTTGTCACTCACAGGTTCCCCATCGCAACAACATTTTCTTCTTTTTATCTTTTTACACTTCTTTAAATAAAATTCAGTTTTGAACTTCTTTAATATTCACATTTGTTTCTATTTACTCTTTAACATTCTCTAGGGTCTGCTTAGGAGTTTTTTTTTTCACTGGTTTTGGGGGGTTTTTAATTAGACTGGTTTTGAGGTGTTTAAAAACCATTACTTGCCAGATTTTTAATAGGCTGCTTTTGACTGGTTTAAAAACCCCCCAAAACTAGTGTAATGTATTTTTGAGAGGTTTATAAAGCACACCAAATCGGGGTGTTTTGATTGGTTTAAAAAATTTATCTTAAAAAAACCCTTTTCCACTAATAATCCCTTTGCTGCACACAAATCTCTTGCTGGAATGTTTGTAGAAATGCTTTTAGGGGAATGCGTTTTTTCTTGTTTGCACTTGAAGGATAAATGCACCTAAAATTTTAAACCAGAATTGAATTCCTGCTTCTCCAAGCCATTACAGCAGTAGATGCCTCTAACCCTACATGAAACATTAGCTTCACAATCTCTATTGTTCAACACCAATGCATTAAAATTAACTTATTAACATCAACCGAAATACAAGTTAAAAGGATCTAGTACTAATCTCAATGTGTCTCTAAATATTAGAAACAACTATCAAAATCTTTCATCCGAACTATTGTAGCTGCATAAATAAAAAAGATTTCAAAAGTAATATGAAGGTGTGCGTAACCCAAACCTATAGAGTCATTCATTATGTCAAGTTAGGGCTTTAAACACCACCTATATCATTTTATGGAGTTGGCTAGGCACCAGAGCAATTGTAAGTAAAATGCGTGGTGAATTTGAGAGTCAACTCCTCCATTCTTATGATGGTAATGGAAATCAACGCAGCAAACTTCTATTCTTTGACACATATAGTAATGGACTAATTTGCATTTTAGCTTAAAAATCCTAGAAGCAAAAGGCGTTTAACCTTAACAAATAAAATAAAGCGAAAGATAGACAAATAATGTCCTCTTGTTTGATTGGAGAGAAAGAAAATAAAAACAAATAATGTAGGCATTATCTGTATTTATCAAAGTTAATTCATCAAAAGAGAGAGTGTTTTAACTTCATGGGCATATATGTAAATTTATTATTTAAAAAAACTGTCAGAACCATTGGAAAATAAACTCCCAAGCATAGGTTAGGTGTTTTAAAAACCGCTACTAAAAACCCCTCAGAACCGCTACGGTGGTTTATCCTTAAAACCGCTACGATGGTTTACTTTCATAACCGCTACCATAAAACTCCCAAGCAGACCCTTAGTGTTTTTTCATGCTCTTATTAGTATGTATGCATGTAGATGGTTTCATGCTTATATTTCTTCATAAATTCACATGTTTAGATGCAATAATGCAATATGAAATGCAAACATGTCATTCTCTACCATCTACAAACTTATCTCAACATAACACATAATCATATTCATACAAACATTTCTCTTTGACATCTCATCAAACAACTTATGTGCACAAAGCAACTCTAATTTGGCTACACTTCTATCTCTTTTCTAGGCCACCAAAAATTGGGAATAAAACCCTCCATATTTAACGCCAAACCTGTCCAAAATATACACTTCAAAATTTCCACTCCAATTCTTCCAAACTTCATCCAAACATTCATCAAACATCAAATACACCAACACAACTTCTCATGGATAAGTTATAATCATCATTCAACACCAAATCCATTAACAATTCTTCATATAAAACTTATATATGCATAAAAGAAATTCTCTACACAATATTACTTAAATCATACTTAGGGTAGGATTTACTTACCTTATATGTGAGCAATCCAACACTTTAAAAATCTTTTTTGATCCAACTCTCTTCCTCTTAAATCCTATGAACATAAATCATCAAGATTCAATACTTTAAAAATTAAAACTCACTTCTTGATGTAAGGATCTTATCTAATGATGTTTGAGATTGAAAATCCACTCAAAAGTACCTAAAATCTATGAATTTCCCTTGAAGAAGAATTAAAGAAATTGAGAGAATATGAAGGTGAAGGTGGCATGAAAATGGGTAAAGAGTGGCTAGGGTTTTACTCTTCAATCATTGATATAACATAATATTATATATAGTTTCTCATTTTGCCCTTGTACTTTCTTTAAAATTTCATCTATGTCCCTTAATCAATTACCATAATGCCCTCATTTTATTAACTTCTCCATATTATTCTATCTCTTTTCACTCTCCACTTTTTCAACTAATTTTGAGTGAAAACACCATTTTACCCGTAATGAAAATTTAAGGCATTTTCTTCACATTTTCTCAAAATAACTTTAACAAAAATCAACTAAGGGTATAAGGGCATAAGTTAAGTTACGTACCTTAATGTGGGCGTTACAGAGCCGTAACAGAAGCATCTTGAAAATTGCTTCTGCATTTTTTGTATATCTTCCCTGTAAGCAGTTTCTGTTTATTTGTAACTAAGGAAGAATTTCATTACAAATTATGTTCTTTTGTATGAATGATTCATAAAGAATATCAGCCACAATAAGCAATTTTATTCTGCCGCATTCTTTGCATATATTGACTTTGAAAATTTGCTAGCAAAATAGGGACAAAATGGTCATTTGTTGTGTCTATTTTTTACAAACTCATAAGGACAAACTGGTCATTTCACTAATTCATAATAATTTGATGGCATAATTGTAATTCACCATAATGATGTGGGTATTTACGTAATTGAATGAGTTGATTAATCATAAATTAATAAAAAATGCTAAAATATCAAACTTTCAAGGACATTCTAGTCTTTTTTACTATTGTTGTCCTTTAGCAAACAGAAATCACTAACAACGTATGACGAAAAGTGTTTATTTATCATTTTCAAATCTTTTAGATACCAATTTATCTTTAAAGCAAACTTTGGATAGGTGTAAGTCATTTCCCCTTATTTATTCAACATTTAGAGAGGGGGTGACATGACATCCACGGATCCATTTACTCTATTATAAGAGATGGGATTCCTTTATTATTTTATATTTATTTAATTTCAATATCATCATCATTATTCATTAATTAAATGGTTAAACACTTGTATTTAACTTAATTCATTAAGAAAGAGAAGTAAAAGAAACTTCAAACACAAATAATGTTATTTAATAGAATAAAATTTCTTTCTTTTTGGGTATATTGAAAAGCTCACGTTGTAAACAGAGGAGAGGAATCTGGCAAAGATTTTAACAATAACACCTCTAAAATGCCCAAATTATATTTAAAACAAAATTCCTGAATTAAGGATCAATTCTAGCCTCGACCAGCTTAATCTTGGAAAACAATTTATTTGAGATATTTAATAACTTATTAGTTAAACCATCTAATTTTTTCATAACTAACAAACAGATGAACACAGTAAGGGCAGCCAACTAATCATATTTTTAATTCATACAGATGCTCAACAAAAACCACCACACAAAAGTCAAATAAAGATTTCTAGAGTATTGATCTCTTTAACTCAAAACTCCACAATAATCTAAGTGCCCAACAAAATACAAAACCTTAAGAGAAAATTGGTGATTAAATAACCACTGAATTCTAATCAAAGAGTGAGAATCCCATGTCATCATCGCTCTCCTCCTTCTCTTCCTTCTTCTCCTCAGCAGGAGGAGCCTCAGCAGCAGCACTGCCTGCAGGGGCTGCGGCAGCAGCTCCACCACCTCCAATGAAAGCTCCACCACCAACAGCACCAACAACTACCTGTACCCAACCGAATTTATTTTACAGCAAAAACAAGAAGCAACAAGCAGAAATAAAAGGCATAATGGCAAGTTTGTAACCAGTATACAGATAAAAACAGAGTGCCCTTTAAAAAAACACAAAATAATTTAACAAAAAAGGGGAAAGCTAGCAACTGTCACCTCCTCATGTACGAGAAAACCTTCCCTACAACAGATGTTTCCAAACATCCAAGCATGAGGCAAGTGTATCTCACTCAAGTGACATGCCACTCCATCATTCGATGGTCGTACCAAAATCTGTTATATGGGAGATTTTTTCCTTGTGCACACGTCATGTTCTCATAATTCTTTTTACAAGTTATATTCCCATAAATAAAGACATAGCTTTGTCCCTTTCAATCATTCATCTTCATCATCAAGTTAATAAATCATCTAGCCGTGTTAGTTTCTTTGATTTGAACAGCCACACAAAACTTTGGCAATATACCCTTGGTAATCTAGATATCAGAATTTTATTTCTCAACTTGAAGGTTCTGGTCTCACAAAGGACAAAACAAGAAGCAAAACAAAATCATATCAGCTTAATTTGAAATGCAAACATGGAAATATGTGACTGCTTAAATCAACAACACTAGACTTCTCATTTTAAAAACAAACCAAAATACAAATCAAAATTTATTGCTCAAGTAAATCACAATTATTTGACTCAAAAACAAATCAACATCTTAACAAAACACAGGGAAATGATGTATAAAAATTCACAACCCATAAAACCATATCATATATAATATCAAAAATTATTATCTTTGGTAAATCAACCAAACCTAGTGAATCCAAAAACAACTAATCATTCGAAGAAATAAATCTATGATCACTTAATCAATATAGTCTCCTCTTTCTTTCAATGTTTTCTGTCTAACATCAAATCCAACCGGGTCAATGGTTAAGGCCTTTTACCACAGGCACAGTGGCTTTCACTACAGAATTACCAGCTTAATGTCTAAAGAAATAAAAACTATTGACTATTAAATCAATAAAATGTCTTCTTCCATCATAAAATTCAAACAATGTTTGATCCAAAAGAGGGGCCTTTGTTCCCCGAAAGTAGCAGGATTTTAGAAAAATTACAAAAATAGATTTAAAAAAAAAAAAAAGTGAAGCGAGTTAAGACCTGGAAAACGGCAGAAGTGGGAGTGACGAAAGAGAAAGAGGACTGAACTCCACCGGATGAATCAGCAGCGAGAGAAGTTTGGACCAACTTTCTCTGCAACTCATAAGTGGACCCAGCCGAGGCCTCTAAGTCACCGGAAACCTGCTTCCCGGACCACTCGCCGCCGTTGTTTCTGCAGACAAAAGTGAAGACTCCCATGGCGGCTGCTTGATTTGATTCTTCAAATGTACAGAGCTCAGCCTTTAGTGTAGAGAGGAACGGCTCGTCTGTAGGAGACGATTATTTATATATTTGATGGGTGCGGAACCCTAGTAAGGGTTTGAGCAGGAGGGCAAATAGGGAAATACGAAATTGTCCCCGGTGAACAGGGTCATATTTAAAGGAGTAATGCTACAGTTACCGAAGGTATTTACCGAATTTCTGTATCGAATAACGTAGCGAAATCTTGATGTTGATTCATTACAAGTTAATATTAATTAACGGTCAAGATTTTATTACGTCATTCGATGCACGAATTTGGTGTATAACTTTCGGTAACTCTATTATTTTCCTATTTAAAAATACCCCAAATGTATGAAAACAGCTACCCTCATTCCAAAAATTATTGCAAACTTCCACTTCACTGTATTTTTTTTAAAATAATTAGTGGGAATTGACCAGGGTTAAATGTGTAAAATCACAGATAATATAGTTAAAAAAAACTAGGTTAAATGTGAGAACATTTTATGAAATATTTAATTTTTCTAAAAAGTTATAAATCTATATATTTATATAATCCTAAGCATGGTCTACTTGATTGACATGTAGGAGTTTTAAAGTTCTAAAATTGTTGGATTTTAACATGTTGGAAGATTATTCGACACATGGTTGCATGTAATTGGTGATGAAATGAGATATGTACATTTGGTTGTATGTAATTGGTGATGATGTGAGATATGTTGATGTGTAAGATTTTTGGTTATGAATAATGTTATGTGCATTAACCCATACTAACCCAAGTACTAACTGACGTGGCAAACCTCTCTTATTGCCACGTCAGTTCTCCCAAAAAACTAAAAAAAAAAAAAAAAAAAAATCAAAATTTCAATTGTTAGTATTTGGATTAGTACAATTTGATTAGTACACATAACATTACTCTTAGGGTTGTGGCTTAAGCCCCACTCGAACCCAAACCTGAAATTATGTTGGGCGACTCTATTCCATTGATTTTTTTTTCTTGCTTGCGTCACATTTAATTTTTATAAGGGTAAATCAGTCATTTAGTTGAAGAGAAAGACTTAAAGTCTTAAAAAATGCTACACACCACACTCAAGGTATTAAATGACTTTGACTAGACACGAATAAGGAACAATCGTTCCTCATGAAAAAATGATCGCCCCTCTCTAAAGAACAATCATTCATTCCTTATGGAATGGTCATACATTATCAAGGTATAGTTATTTCATAAGGAGTGAATGATCGTTCCCTAGAGAGAAACAATCAGGGGCGGACCCACATGGGGTCACGTGAGGTCAAGTACCCCACTTGGATTTTTTTAAATATTTTCATTTTGCCCCCATAAAAAAACTAAATTACAAATTTTAGTAAATTAAATTAATTAAAAAATTTGACTTTCTTTAATAATATTTTTTCCCCAATCCTAATTTTTTCTCGTCCAGCGTGCCCCTCTCCATCTCTCAAACCCTATTTTTCTCTAATAATATATTGAAATTTATGCAATTATTTAATTTTGTGTTTAGCCTATTTATGATGAAAGATTTACTTAGCTTTACAAATGAACATTCTCAAGCACTACAAAAAAATAAAAAAAAATAAAGATATTGTAAATATTATGAATTTGGTTGAAGCGTATAAACAAGCTTTACAATTGATGAGGGATAATGGAAGGGAGAATTTACTTAGCAAAGTTTGTTCTTTTTGTGCCAAACATGACATTGATATTTTAAATATGGATGTCAAAAATTTTATTCAAGGGCGATTACAATGGAAGACTAAAGGTATCATAAACATGCATCATTACCGTATAATATTTTATAGTGTCCTAGATATACAACTTCAAGAGTTGAATAATCGTTTCAATGAGATAAATATTGAATTATTTATTTGTTTGGAAGGCTTATGTCCTAATGAATTTTTTGTTGTTTTTGATATGCAAAAATTGATGCGTCTTGCTGAACTTTATCCATAAGATTTTTCTAACTTATAATTCATAGCACTTGATTCTCAATTTGATATTTACATTTTGGATGTACGCTCTAATGTCAAATTTATGGAATTGAATGAGACTGGAGATCTTGCAAGAGTGATGGTTGAAACTAAGAAGGATAGAATGTTTTCATTAGTTTATCTGTTGATAAAATTAACATTGATTTTACCAGTTGCCACTGCTAGTCTAGAGAGAGCATTTTCAACAATAAATGTTGTGAAGAATCGTTTGCGAAATAGAATGAGAGATTAATGGTTGAATGATAGTTTAGTTTTATATATGGAAAACGATGTATTTGATAGTATTGATAATGAAGTCATTATACAATATTTTCAAAAGATGAAATCTGGTCAAGGACAATTATAAATGTATCAGTTAATGAGAATTTTATTAATACAAATATTTGTGTTTATCTTTATTTATATTTATGTTAATTGTTATTTTAACGTTTGACCCCCCTGAGTTTCATTCTTGGGTTCACCCTTGGAAACGGTCATTTCTTCTGTGAGGAATGTCTATTCCTTCATAAAGAACGATTGTTCTTTATGAATGAATGATCATTTCCCTATAAAAGAAAAAAGAAAAAAAAAAAAGATCATTGTTCTTTATGAATGAATGATCATTTCCCTATAAAAGAAAAAAAAAAAAAAATCATTTCTTAGGTGACGCATTACTCCAAAGTCTTAAACCACTATGAATTTTCAATCAATAAGTCAAGTTACTAATGTTTTAAATACTTGAAAGTACTTCCTTCAAACTAACGATGGTTACTAAAATTCTAACTTTGAAACAATATATTTTAAGCAAAGACAGTTGAATTAAAAGTGAATTGCCCTTTCTGTTTTTATATGTAGGAGCAAATTATCTATTTTGTTGTCTATTAAAATTAAGGAGGTCAATATTTAATATTTTGAACTGCAGAATTGGACATACTAAAGCCCAAACCCAAGGTGGCAATCAATTATCTTATTGAATAGGTGATATTTCTTAAACCCCATGATAGTCGATAGGGATGCTAATGTAAATGACCTTCAGAAAATTTAAAGACGTTCATCTGTTTGTTTTATTATTTTAGATATGATTTATAGGATTTTTGAAAAAGTAAGAGCTTATGAGGTAAGATTTGAAAATTAACAAAAATACCCCATAGGTTTGTTAATTTATTAAACACCCTTGTAATAAAACATTAAAAATTAACAAAAACACCTCCATCCACACATTAAATACCGACAGCTGGCCACCACCGTTGGAGGGTAGCCGGAGCCATCGTATTGGCACACGATCAGTTGGATCTGGCCGGTCTTGTGTCGATATGACCTTTTCCAATCAGATCCATTGTGAATCTAACCGAAAAAAGTCAGATCTATTGCTAGATTTGGTCGTTGATGGCCAGATCTGACCATATTTGGTCGTCAACGATGGCTAAAGATATAGTCGTCGTTGACGACTAGCTACGACCAAAGATCTGGTCGTCAACGGCCAAATCTTTGGCCTTAGATCTAATCTTTTCCGACTAGATCACAATAGATCTGGCTGGAAAAGGCTAGATTGGCGCACTACCAGCCAAATCTAGCCTGTAATGCACTATTATACTAGATTCCGGCCACCTACCGGTGGTGATGGTCGAAATCTGGCAAAGGTGGGTGGTGGGGGTGTCTTTGTCAATTGTTAAACTTTTTTTTAGGTGTTTAGTCAAATTAACAAACCTAGGGGGTTTAAAAATAATTAAATAAAATAAAATAGGATTTTCAGAATAAGAAAACAAATGTGTATTTTGGAAAAAATAGGAATATGATAGTGTAAAAATAGGGAAACAAACACACATTTTTGCCTTCCTATTTGCATTCTAGAAGGATTTACTTCATTTACTTGCGAAATTGTTTAATATGAAACACACTAATTATTATTGCAACGTATTAAATACCTTTACTAAAAGGTTTTTTCTATATTGTCCTGATCGTTATAAATAAGTTTTTTTATATATTTTTAAGGGTTTTTTTTTATATAATTATAAAAGAATATAATATTTTTTAATAACAAGTGAGTGTATTTAAAACTTAACGATTTCATAAGGTAAATAAAATGAACTCTTATGTATAATCTCATTTATCTATGCATAAAAACAATGATAGGATGTTTGTTATTTGAAAACGTAAAATATAACTTATGACACATAACATTTTTCTTGGTTAGTATTAAATTTTTAATAAAATTAATTCATTGTATAACATTTGTCTTTCTCAAATCCTTCTATAATTGTTGTTTCGAAGGAAGGGTTTCTCAATGGTTTAAACAATTGCAATTCGGTTTATATAAACAAAACTTTAAATTTGTAATGGTTTTTATATAATTTGTAAATTGTTAATGTTTAAAGTTTATTATCATCTGGAGTTGGATTTTTTTTGGAAAATAACTATTTAGTCCCTAAAGTAAGGTCTGGTAAAATTTTGGGTTTGGTATAATCAGAAAATGACACGGCAGTCCCGCCAGTTGAATTGCTAGTTTGCCACTACCAACAATTAGACTGTCGTAGGGCTGTTCAACGAACTGAGCCGCTCGCGAGTCGGTTCGGTTCTTCTCAAGTCTGGCTCGGTTTGGCTAAGTTCGAGCCAGCTCGGCTCGGTTCGGTTCGATTCATCAGAGTATACGAGCCGAGTTCGAACATGCCTCGACTTACGAGCCAAATTAGGCTCGTCTGGTTCGCGAGCCGAGTTAGGCTCGAACTTGAAGGGCATATTAACGGAGTTTTTAGAGTAAGGGGGATTAACATAAAATTGTGCAAGGAAAATGTTTTAAGAAATGACAAACATTCCCCCGATTTTTAAGCCCTAAAAACACGATTAACCATTGTTTGCCATAAAACCAAAGAGGGGTGAGCAATTTCAAGTGTCTTTCATCATCTCCGGTAAGTGTAAGCCACCTTTGGTGTCTTTTGTGGTCGCCATCTTCTTCACCGTAGGACCGTAGTCTGCTTTGTGGGGTCTCATTCGAATCTCGTCGTCAAAAGACCCAAAGGCCAAAGTCCCAAACCCATCTGCTTCGTGGTCGTCTATCGTGCTGTGGGCTTGTCGTCGGCGTTGCCATGAACGTTGTTGTGTTGCTGAAGGTGTCGGCTTGTAAAGGACTATAGGTATTTTACTCTGTCTCTGTGGGTATAGTTTGCTGCCAGATTTGATTAATTTATTTGTGTGGTGTGGGTGTATTTTCCTCCCCAAATAATCTGCCGAAATCTCAATATTTGACAGGTCCCCGAATATGTTTGCTGCACGGTGAGGAGTCTAAGGAGTGAGGACTAAGGACCAACCATCTGCTTTAAAGAAAATGTACTCTTTTTAAAAGAGTTAGCACTTAGCACTTAGCAGGTATACCGTATACACAAGTCACAACACATTTGTAATTTGTAAATTGTAACTTGTAAGACTGAGGAAGAGAGGATAGATTAAATTAAGTGGATCTACAAATTGTACAAAACAATAACCATCTGCTGCTGTGCTGCACGTTTGTAACTTGGAGTTGGAGAACATTTAATGGAAAATAAATGATTTTAAAGATAAACGATGGTAATATTTTAGTTAGTTGTTGGTCCCCCACCGGTAAAGTAATATGAAAAACAAAAGTTGCTGCTTGTTGGTCGATCGGTCCCCTACTGCTACTGGTAAATTAATAAGAGATGCATTAAGACATTAATAAGAGGTAAATTAATAAGAGCAACTGTGCAACCAGTAAAAAAACTTGCAAAATTACCATTAAAGGTGTGAATGAAGGCTGACAAAACTCCATAGTCATTTAATGTTTATGTAGTTGAGTGGGTTTAATGGAGTTGGAAAAAAAAGTTTGCTTTTAATGTTTATGTAGTTGAGTGGGTTTAATGGAGTTGAAATAATAATTTTGCTTTTGGTCTTAAGATCTTCATGGCTTTACTTCGGTTTGCATTTGAGAAATGCTTGATTTTTTTTTCTTATATAGGTTTGTAAATGGACGGGAGTTCCTCAAGCACCCCTACGACTACAATGCAAGATACAATTACTATTACACCGAGCGGTAATAGTAACTTAAATGCGACCACAACAAATACGGAATAAAGTATTAGTAGCCTGGGTAACGGTGATGAGAATGAGAATTCGATTCAGAAGAAAAAAAGGGCTAAGACATCAGTGGTATTAATGGAGATCGAGGTGCTGACCAAGTTGATGTTCCCAAATATTTTGAAGATCCTTTGTAAGGAATTGGCGGTCCAATGATTAGGGCAAAGACAAAGAGGATGAAAGAGGCTTTGCAAGGCTTGATCATGGAAGTGCAATACAAAGAGGTTGTACTAGGAGGGGGGGGGGGGCTCAAGACTAATTCGAAGGTTTCAAAGCTTCACCAAGGATGGTTATTATCTTTTTATGCAAGGGGTAGATTCGGAAGATCAAGTTGGATGCAAGGATTAATTTAGGAATTAATTTTCGTTTATTTAATCTTGGATTTTTTTTTATGTTTTAATTATCATTAGATTCTTTAGTCTTTTATTTATTTAAGGTTATTTAGGCCAATTCGCTTGTACTTAGGCAACCCATTTTTCAATTAGCTAGGGTTTTCTTTTAGGGTTTGTTGCTTATAAAAAGGGGCAGCCATGTTATTTTTTTGGGGGACAGATTATTATCAATTGAAGTTATTTCAGAAAGCTATTTGCTTTGCCTTCTTGTATTCTATTAAATGTTGAATCTCGACTTATCAAGGAGTGATCAACCTTTGTGGCGTTCAAGATTAGGGTTTTAAGGACTTAGTTTCCTTAGGGTTCTAATTCGATCATCCTCAACACGTTCCTAGCAAACCAACTTGTTCTTTTTCATCATTTGGTATCAGAGCAGGTTGCTGGAAACATGTTATTTATCTCCAACACTCTTTGTTTGCGTTCTTGATTCAAAAAAAAAAAAATATAATTGAATTCGTCTTTTCATAGTTCTTCTGCGTTTTCTTTGAATTTGTTTCGTAGTTCTCTTAAATTCTTCCTTCTTTTTAATTTTCTTATGCTTTATTTTATGTGTTCAATCCATCTTTGTTCAAAAAAAAAAAAAAAAAAAAAAAAAAAGGAAGAACAAAGTGGCAATTTCGAGTTGTTAAGTTTCCCATTCTTGTTCTCTTTGCTAAGTGCCCTATTGTTGAATTAAGTTTCCAATTCTTGTTTTTCTTGTGAGTTTTTATATTCTTGTTGAATTAGTTTCTTTATTCTGTTCTAGTTTCCTTTTATTTTGTCTAGTTTCTTATTTTTGTTCTAGTGATTGTTTCAAGCATATACAAGGTTGTTTTCTGTCTTTTGCCTTCTTAATCATTTAGCGTCAATTCCAATGTTCTTTCATCTTTTGCTTCCTTTAGAGTTTTTATTTTTCTTGGTTCTTTAGAGTCATTTGGGTCTTCTTTCTGTTCACTGTTTGCCTCAACTAAGTTTTTAAAGTTCTAATTTGAGATTGTCACCATCTAACCGTTGCTTCTGAGATTTGTTGAATTCTTTGATTCTGTTAAGAACTAAAGAGGGCTGGCTTGGCTTTGAGTGGTAAAAGGCAAGAGAGCATCATCAAGAAAAGCCAACATAGTGTGAAACACGAATGATAACATTTGATTTGATGCAAACACGTGAGGGAGTGTGTGAGGAACAACACCTTTTATTTTATTTAATTTTACAGTTGAAACCATGAGTAAGGAAGGAGGAGAAACACAAGAGGTCGACATGAAATTCTTCATCAAGGCTGTTAATGACCAATTTAAATGCTGAATGCGAGATTGAATGATTGGAGTCCTCTCCGTTCTTAATTACATAGAAGACATGAGTTCGACGAGAAGACGAAGTTGATTCCGAAGTGGAGAGAACAAGTTATAAACGGGCCAAGAAGGTTGACTCCAAAGGAGATAATAATATAGGCAGTATAAAGATGGCAATTCCGACTTTTCAAGGAAAGAATGATCCTGAGCTATACTTGGAGTGGGAAAGAAAGGGAGCACGTATTTGATTGTCATAATTACTCGAGGAGAAGAAAGTAAAGCTAGCAGTCGTGGAGTTTACAGATTATGCAGGTATATGGTGGGATCATTGGCGATCAATAGGCGAGAAATGGTGAGAGGCCTATTCGGTCATGGGAAGGGATGAAGTTGGTGATAGCAGAGATTTATACCTAGCCATTACTATAGAAAGTTGCAAGGGCTGGTTCAAGGTTCCATGAGTGTAGAGGATTATTATAGAGATGGAAATCGCCATGATTAGAGCAAACATAGAGGAGACAGAGAAGCAACAATGGCTAGATTCATTGCGGATTGAACAGGAGATGTTTGATGTGGGGTTGCAACATTAGTAGAGATAGAGGAGCTACTACACAAAGCCTTAAAGTGGAGAAGCAAATCAAGTCCAGAGGTTCAGATCTGGTCGTCCTCTAGCTCTCCGTGGGAGATCAAATTGGAAGGACAACAAAGCTGCCTTCAGAACAAAAGAAGAAGCTGTTTTTTTGTTACCATTAGGGAGTACCACCTCCTTAACTCCTTCCATACTGATGGAATAGGAACAAGTTGGTTTGCTAGGAACGTGTTAAGGATGATCGAATTAGAACCCTAAGGAAACTAAGTCCTTAAAACCCTAATCTTGAGAGCCACAAAGGTTGATCACTGCTTTTGATAAGTCGAGATTCAAGCATTCAATCAAGAACACAAGAAGGCAAGCAAATAGCTTCTGAAATAAACTTCAATTGATAATAATATATCCCCCAAAAAATAACATGGTTGCCCTTTTTTATAAGCAACAAACCCTTCACAAATCTACCTTTTTCTTACCATCAAGATAGCATGCTATTAGTAGGCAAAGGTAAAATATCACAAGTGTTAAGGATTAAAGCCATAAACAATTTCAAAAGGAGAAAATGAAGAAGTAGAATGAACAGTCCATATATGCAAACTCAATATGTGGCAAACACTTCTCCACTGCCTTAAGTTCTTTTGAATGATAGTATGCAACAAATAGTGAGTGTCCTATTAACTACTTCAGTTTGACCACCGTTTGAGGATGTGCAACAGTAGAAAATAACAGTTTGATTCTAATTATTCCATAAAGTGCGCCAAAAATGACTTAGGAACTTAACATCTCTATCACTAACAGTTGTCTTAGGCAACCCATGCAAACGAACCACTTCTTTAAAGAACAAATAACAATATATGTTTTCGTTTGTTTTAGAACATGCAAAAAAATGAGCCTTTACTAAATATCAACAACAACAAATATGCTATCCTTACCACTTTGAGTCCTTGTAATCCTAAAACAAAATTATAGATATATCAATCCAAGGTTGATTAGGTACATGTAAGGGGATACAAGCCATGCGGTCTAACTTTAGATTTTGCTTGCTACATGTAATGCACTTATCACAAAGATTGCACATCATGCTTCATATTAGGCCAATAAAAATGCTCACGTAATTATCTAAAGTCTTTAGAACACCAAAGTGACCCATCAAACCTCCCCATGACTTTCCCTAACAAGTAACTCACGAACATAACAATAGGACACATAATTTATCTTTCTTGAATAGAAATCCTTCATGCCTATAAAGATCACCAAACTCACACTTATCACATGCATTCCATACTTGGCTGAAATTAGAATAATTGGCATACAAATCCTTGAGCAATTCAAAACCAAGTAATTTAGTTTGCAATGAGTAGTAATACGTACCTCCTAGACAATGCATCAGCCACAACGTTTTCCTTCCATGCTTGTATTTGATTACATAAGGAAACGTTTCTATGAACTCCAACCACTTAGCATGTCTTTTTTAAGCTTACCTTGGGTCTTCAAGAACTTCAAGCTTTCATGATCGAAATGAATGATGAATTCCTTTGGCCACAAGTAATGCTGCCATGTTTGAAGATTCTCACTAATGCATAAAGCTCCTTGTCGTAAGTAGGATAATTCAACGTTGCCCCACTTAGCTTTTCACTAAAATAAGCAATTGGTTTGGAATCTGCATCAAAACAGCTCCTATTCGAATCCCGGATGCATCACATTCTATCTCAAAAGCTTTATCAAATTAGGCAAACAAACAAAGGTGCATTAGTTAGCTTATCTTTCAAAGTTTTGAAAGCCCGGTCTTGCACATCATCCACTTAAAAACACATTCTTTTAACAAGTTCATTAAAGGTGCAGCAATAACTAAAATCTTTAACAAACCTTCGATAAAAACTTGCTAAACCATGGAAACTTCTTACCTCGTTCGCATTCTTAGGTGTAGGCCAGTCCCTTATTGCCTACCTTTTCTCATGAACACTAATACCCTGCGAACTAACAACAAATCCAAGAAACACAATAGATTCCATGCAAAACGTGCACTTCTTAAGATTAGCATACAATTGGTGCTTCCCAACACACTAAACACAGCATGCAAGTGTTCACATGGTCATCCAAATTTTTGTATAAACTAAATCATCAAAGTAAACTACCACAAATTTTCCCAGAAAGCACGCAAGACATGGTTCATTAACCTCATGAATGTACTAGGTGCATTAGTAAACCGAAAGGCATTACTAACCACTCATACCAATCCCTATTAGTTTTAAATGCAGTTTTCCATTCATCTCCCTCTTTCATGCGAATTTGATAATAGCCATTCTTTAAATCAATTTTAGAAAACAATTGAGAGTCATGCAATTCATCAAGCATATCATCTAATCTAGGGATAAGATGTCTATACTTTACCGTTATCTTGTTAATAGCTCGGCAATCTACACACATGCGCCATGTTCCATCTTTCTTTGGGACTAAGAGGACAAGAATCGAACATGGGCTGAGACTCTCCCTTAGAAATCCCTTTTGCAACAGCTCATCCACTTGCCTTTGTATCTCCTTCGTTTCCTCGGGATTATCTCTATAAGCAGGTCGATTTGGTATGACGGAACCAAGTGTGAAGTCTATTTGATGCTCAATTCCTCTTAGATGAGGTAATCCATGGGGAATCTCCTCAGGAAATAGGTCCTCAAATTCCTGTAATAAAGACACGACAACACTAGGCAAAGATGAGTTAAGGTCATTAGTAGAAAAATAAACATCATTGTACATAAGTACAAGTACTTGTTGCCTCACCATCATTACACTCTTAACTTCATGTTTTTCAGCAACTACACTCATTCTTTTATTCTTCTCTCCATGTTGCTCACTTTTCTCTCATTTTTGCTTACTTTTCTCTCCATTTTTCCTCTCGACCTCATTTGCTCTCTTTCTATTTTCCTTTTGCTCACACTGTCGTTTCTCTCTCATTTTGCACTCTCTTGCTATCCTAATCTGGTCCTCATAGCTTGTAAGGGTTTGAGAGGGGCTAATACAACTTTTCTGTTGTTCATTACAAAAGAATAACGATTTTTGTACCCATCATGCGACACCCTCCTATCAAACTGCCACGGTTGACCAAGCAATATATGACCAGCATACATCGGTGCCACATCACAAAAAACCTCATCCTCATACTTGCCAATTGAAAAAGGAACCCGAACTTGTTTGTTTACCTTCACTTCTCCACAGTCATTCAGCCATTGTAGCTTGTACGGTTTAGGATGCTTCTTCCACTTCAAATTCAACTTTTCTACCAACAAAGTACTAGCAACATTAGTACAACTCCCACTATCAATAATCAACGTACATACCTTATCCTTCATGTGGCATCTTGTGTGAAAAATATGCTCACGTTGCTTCTCATCTCCTTCATCCTTAGGTTGTATACTCAGGGCTCTCCTTGTAACAAGTAAATCACCATGCACAGGTTCTTCCACTTCAACATCAGAATAATCCTCCAATGGTGGCATCTCATCGTCACTTGAGCTAGCACTTTCGACTTCTCCATTTGCCCGTACAACCATAACGTTTTTGTTTGGGCATTCGGAAGCAATATGTCCAAATCCTTAACACCTAAAGCACTTAATGTCATGTGACCTAGTAAGAGTTTTAGTTTCGGGTTTACCTTTAGGAACAGCAACCGAATTCTTTGACTTTGCTTCTTCTTTTGTTCTGAAGGCAGCTTTGTTGTCCTTTCAATTTTATCTCCATGAAGAGCTAGAGGACGAACCAGATCTGAACCTCTTGGACTTGATTTGCTTATCCACTTTAACGGCTTTGTGCAGTAGCTCCTCCATCTCTACATAATGTTGCAACTCAACCACATCAGCAATCTCCTTGTTCAATCCGGCAATGAATCTAGCCATTGTTGCTTCTCTGTCTTCCTCTATGTTTGCTCTAATCATGGCGATTTCCATCTCCTTATAATAATCCTCTACACTCATGGAACCTTGAACCAGCCCTTGCAACTTTCTATAGTAATGGCTAGGTATAAATCTCTTGCGTATCACCAACTTCATCCCTTCCCATGACCGAATAGGCCTCTCACCATTTCTATGCCTATTGATCGCCAATTGATCCCACCATATACCTGCATAATCTGTAAACTCCACGACTGCTAGCTTTACTTTCTTCTTCTCTGAGTAATTATGACAATCAAATACGTGCTCAACCTTTCTTTCCCACTCCAAGTATAGCTCAGGATCATTCTTTCCTTGAAAAGTCGGAATTGCCATCTTTATACTGCCTATATTATTATCTCCTTTGGAGTCAACCTTCTTGGCCCGTTTATAACTTGTTCTCTCCACTTCGGAATCAACTTCGTCTTCTTCGTCGAACTCATCTCTTCTATGTGATTTAAAATTGGAAGAGGACTCCAAATCATTCAATCTCGCATTCAGCAATTCAAATTGGTCATTAACAGCCTTGATGAAGAATTTCATGTCGACCTCTTGTGGTTCTCCTCCTTCCTTACTCATGGTTTCAACCTGTAAATTTAAATAAAATAAAAGGTGTTGTTCCTCACACACTCCCTCATGTGTTTGCACTCAAATCAGATTGTTATCATTCGTGTTTCATACTATGTTGGCTTTTTCTTGATGATGATCTCTCTTGCCTTTTACCACTCAAAGCCAAGCCAGCCCCCTCTATGTTCTTAATAGAATCAAAGGATTCAACAAATCTCACGAAGCAACCGGTTAGATGTTGACAATCTCAAAAATTAGAACTTTAAAAACTTAGTTGAGGCAAACAGTGAACAGAAAGAAAGACCAAGATGACTTTAAAGAACCAAGAAAAATAAGAAAACTCTAAAAGGAAGCAACAAACATGTGAAAGAAATCATTGGAATTAACGCTAAATGACTAAGAAGGCAAATGACACAAAACAACCTTGTATATGCTTGAAACAATCACTAGAACAAAAATAAAGGGAAACTAGAACAAAATAAAAAGGAAACTAGAACATAATAAAGGAAACTAATTCAACAAGAATAAGAAACTCAAGCAAGAAAAACAAGAAATGGAAACTTAATTCAACAAAAATAGGATACTTAGCAAAGAGAACAAGAACGTGAAACTTAACAACTCGAAATTGCCAGTTTGTTCTTCTTTTGTTTTTTTTTGGTTTTAAGAACAAAGATGGATTGAACATAGGAAATAAAGCACAAGAAAAATTAAAAAGGAAGGAAGAATTCAAAGAGAACTATGAAACGAAATCCAAAGACAACTACGAAACGAAATTCAAAGAAAACACAGAAATACTATGAAAAGACGAATTCAATTTTTTTTTTTTGAATCAAGAACGCAAACAAAGAGACTTAATTCAACAAAAATAGGATACTTAGCGAAGAGAACAAGAATGTGAAACTTAACAACTTGAAATTGCCACTTTGTTCTTCTTTTGTTTTTTTTTGTTTTTAAGAACAAAGATGGATTGAACACAGGAAATAAAACACAAGAAAAATTAAAAAGGAAGGAAGAATTCAAAGAGAACTATGAAACGAAATCCAAAGACAACTACGAAACGAAATTCAAAGAAAACGCAGAAAAACTATGAAAAGATGAATTCAATTTTTTTTTTTTTTTTGAATCAAGAACGCAAACAAAGAGTGTTGGAGATAGATAACTTGTTTTCAGCAAGCAAAGCTCTGATACCAAATGATGGAATAGGAATAAGTTGGTTTGGTAGGAATGTGTTAAGGATGATCGAATTAGAACCCTAAGGAAACTAAGTCCTTAAAACCCTAATCTTGAGATGCCACAAAGGTTGATTACTCCCTTTGATAAGTCGAGATTCAAGCATTCAATCAAGAACACAAGAAGGCAAAGCAAATAGCTTTCTGAAATAAACTTCAATTGATAATAATCTGTTCCCAAAAAATAACATGGTTGCTCCTTTTTATAAGCAACAAACCCTAAAAGAAAACCCTAGCTAATTGAAAAATGGGTTGGGCCTAAATACAAGCGAATTGGGCATAAATAAACCTTAAATAAATAAAAGGCTAAAGAATCTAATGATAATTAAAACATAAAAAAAAGTCCAAGATTAAATAAACGAAAATTAATTCCTAAATTAATCCTTGCATCCAACTTGATCTTTCGAATCTACCCCTTGCATAAAAAGATAATAGACAATCCTTGGTGAAGCTTTGAAATCTTCGAATTTAGTCTTAGAGTCTTCTAGTACAGTCTCTTTGTATTGCACTTCCATGATCAAGCCTTGCAAAGCCTCTTTCATCCTCTTTGTCTTTGCCCTAGTCATTGGACCGTCAATTCCTCGCAAAGGATCTTCAGAATATTTGGGAACATCAACTTGGTCAACACTTCGATCTCCATTAAGTCCCCTCACTGCTCTTATTTTCGTCACCGCCCATCCCGACCAAAAGCTTCACAGATTTGTTCCTCATCTTTGCTTCACATCTCATCCTTCTCAGGTTGGTTTTGTTTTCATATTCATTTTGGTAACGAATCTTCTAAACTTTTTCAGTTCTTTTTCATTTTTTTACTTTGTGAGCTCTGCTTAACGAATTGACAAAGACATTTTGGTATAACCGTAAAATAATTTAAGGAGGGCAAGACGGGAATTAACATTTTATGTTACGATTTTGCGGAATTGGGGGGAGCTATTTTTTGAAAATATTAGGGAGGTCTATGTCATGTACCATTTGTTTTTTAAATTATATCAAAATCATCCTCTTCAAATAATGAACCAGTCTTCCTTCAAATTTAAATTCGTTGGTTGCTTCTTTTCAGTTTTCATTTCGTTTTCTCCTGATCTGACTGATAAGCAAAAAATAGTCTCTCACAATAGTAAAGGCCTCACTTCACACAGATCTTAGCGGTATAATTCTTCATTTGTGGCTATTTTCTTTTTCTTTTTTCTTTTTATATAATTTATGCGAATTATTCTGTGTTTAACTCTTAAATTAATGCGTATTCATTTGCAATTTGTAATATGATTCTCAAAAATTACGAAAATCAGTTTCGTTTTCCGTTGATGTGGAGAAAGAATAGTACATTCACCAAGTAATATCATAATATTTGTTCTCGTTCAGTTTAGACAATTTGATCAAAAAAAGGCGTCGTTTTCATCGGAGCGGAAATGGCAGCGAAGCAAATGGAGGAGATTCAGAGGAAATTAGGAATGCTGAATTATCCAAGAGCCAATGCGCCGGCGCAGTCTCTTCTCTTCGCCGGCATGGAGCGTTACGCTCTTCTCGAATGGCTCTTCTTCAAGTAATATTTTACCATTTTTTCTCCTTCAGTTTATGCAATTTGATAAAAAAAAAAAAAAAACAGTCTCGTTTAATGGTTTCTATTCCGATTCTAGGTTATTGGGCGATAAATCTCCTTTCTCACAACAAAATTTACAGGGAGATGCTATGGATCGCGATGAAGAGACCGGTCGCATTCAATGTATGTTTAATTTCATCGTTATTGTTATTAGTTTGGTTAAGAATACAGAATTTGATTTTGTGGGAGGTGTAACTGATTCTCCGAAAAGCACTTTCCGCAACATTATTTCAAATTTATGTACAAAGTAGAAAATTACTTTTGACTTATTTTAAAAGTGCTTTTTTAGTGTAAAAAGCATTTGGAAATGTGCTATTATCATTATGGTTAATAACCTGATGTTTTGCAGATTTGGCAGAGATTGCGAAGTTTTTGGGTATTACAACAACTATAGATGTTGAAGCCATTCAAGTAAGTGAATCAAGTTATTTGTTCACTATGTCAGTTGCTTAATTTACAGTTTTTTCTGTATGATCATTTTTATTTTGAATTTCTTTTTTTTTTTTTTTTTAGTAGGAACTGTAGTATATGTGTTAGATTTTCTTTTTTCCCTCTACTAGTAGCTTGAACTATGTTCTTGAGTCATATTGTGAAATTTAATTTTCTTGAGATAATCTGGAATGTTGCACTCATTTTGGGGTAGCAGAAAAGTTGAATGGTCTACAGATCTTTTTACATTGTTGAAATTTTAATCATTTTTTCTTTCAAACTTGAATTAAGAATAGCAAGGTGATAAAGCTTTCTTTTCCTGAAGTTGGCATGGAAGCTGGTAGCATGCAATAAACTGTTCTTAGCATGAACATTATGAATTTTGTTTCCATAGAAGTTGAGAATATATTGAGAGCAAGAAAGTTTAATAAAAAATAAAAATAAAAAAAGATGATTGTTTGGGTTTGTTTTTATCTTCTTTCTCGTAGCATAGAGGAGTACTAGAAATGAGTTAGTTTTTTTTTTATTTTTTTTCAAACTACCCAGAATTCTCTTGACCTTTCTTGTGTTTATAAAGTTTTAAAATGGGGGCTACTTCTCGACCTTACACATTTCATTCACAGTGTGAATTTGACAGAACACAACACATACATGTAAATAATGTAAATTGTACCTTCAGTTGCATCATTATATTTTATGCATTATTTTTTGTTTTTCTGATTGTTAATATCTGTCATGTGATTTGAGTACATATATTGAACATAATTGGTCTCCTACAGCTCCCTATTACGTAGTGTGGGAGGTCCAAGACATGCCAATCATAAGTTTGAATTTTTGCATCTATGATCTGCACTTGACTAATGTTTGAGAGAGCATGTGTGTTTACTAAAAGTTTAATAAGTGAATAACATTTTACATTTCAGGGGCGTGGAAGTTATGAAGATCGAACTGAAATGCTTCAACTTATAGTTGATCTTGTGGAGGCGAGCATCTATGCTGATAATCCTGATTGGAGGTTGATATGACTGACTTTAAATTAGTTGAGAAATTATATTTGCTTTCATGGAAGACATGTATAACTAAATTTATTATTTCCACTTGTGTATTGGATGTTCATGTTCTTTTTTTTTTTTTTTTTTTCTTCTCGTTTAGCAGCGTTCCTGATATTTATTTTGTATACTTCTGCAGCATTGATGAGCAAGTAGCAAAGGACATACAACTAATAGACTCTATTGCAGAGAAACAAGCTCTTATTTTCTCAGAAGAATGCAAGTTGTTCCCTGCAGATGTGCAGATTCAGTCAATATATCCATTGTAAGAACTTTGTTTCTTTATCCGCTATGTTTACATCTTTTTCTCTAATTTGATTGTTACAAGATGTTAGGGGGTTAAGAGTTTTTTCCATTGAATTTTTGAAGCCTAGCTTATTTGAATGCTTGATTCATCATATGTACGTGTCTTTGCTAATTAAAATTATTTTAAGTACAAGCAATGTCTTTTTGTGTGTGTTTGATTTCTTCTGATGTTTGCCAAAGTTATGTGTCATTGCAAAACGTTAGACTAATCTACCACTAGTCTTCACTACTACATGTCACAACATTAATTTTCATTAGTACATCACTTCATTAGCAACCCTCTGATATATGTCCAGTTCAATAGAAACTGGAATGCTAGAGAGTGTAACTCTTTTTTACATACAACTTAAGTTGAGCAAAATAATACATATTCGCGCTGCACTTCTTTTTGCTTATTTTTTAGTATGGTATGGGTGATATTTCCCCTTCATACCAAAAGAATTTAAATTCTTTGTATAACAAAATCTTTGTCTACTGTCATAATAGCACTTTATCATTAAGAAATAAGGTGTAGAGAATTGGAGAAAAGTAAGTTTAGTTCTCTTTTCTAATGGAAGGAGCAGAAGATGTGATTATATTTGAATATGAAAGGGTGTATAAATCTAAATTTAAATGAGGTACAATGAAAAACTGGGTGTATAGAGTATCCTTCTGGATGAATATCCCAATTCTTAGAAAAGGACCATATTAAGTTGTAATAGGTATGTTGTAATATGTCCAATACTAATAGGAAGTAAGTTTATAATGATTTTGGTTTTTTGTTTTTCAGAATTTGCAAATGTCTCTCGGGGTTTGTCATAATTACCATATGATTGTGTGGACTGGCAAAAACCTTCTCCTCCTTTTAGACTTCTCCCTGTTTAAGATTCAGACTCAGTCCTTTGCTAAATGTGTGATAAGTTTTATGAAAGACAAATACAATCCTGTTTATGATAACCCCTGTATATTTTGTGTTAGTGTCAGTATGGTTACTTTTATTACTAGATTTAGTAACATTCTGTTCCATCATTCAAAATTCATTTGTAGACCAGATGTTTCTGAGCTGGAGACAAAGCTTTCAGAACAATCAAAGATACTCTCGAATCTTCAACAGAAGGTCACAGATTTGGCATCTAAGGTTTATCCCTGTTCCTTAGCTATTTATTTTTGTCTGTCTTGTCCATTGTTCACTAGACTACTCTAGACTGATCAGCTTCCCATGGGTTGTCTCTGGCATCAACTTTTCCTATGTATGCTTTGAGACCACAGTAAGCATAAATAATAATGACAATTAATATGATGGAAGCTTTAAGTCACTTAATTTACTTGCTTGAATTTAGCGTTGCTGTGAGGTGAAACTTGGTTTAGCTTTTTTCTTCTCCCACTTGTAGGTTGCCTAGGTCATTAGTTTTGATGGGTGGAGCTCTTTCTTCTATGTGATTCTAATCCTGTAAAGTGATATATATGATGTTCAAGCATTTTCTAGTGCCAAAATCTTGGGATCTGTTCAAATCTTACCTGAAGTATATTTAGGTCATGGTAATTGATATTCTAATTATTACTTCTTGTGGATTGACGACATAATGCTCTTATTCGGACTCATTCTAAAATTTCACCATTTCATCACGAAATGGTTTATTTTCAAATTTTATTTTTTTTTGCCAGTGAATATTTCCCAAACTTCCATTTTGTCTCTTCTTGTTTTTTCTTATGCTGTTTGATAGTATATGTCCTTGTGTTACTTTCTGTCAGCATGCTTACAATCCAGATGAGGAGTATGCAGAGGTGGAATCCCAACTTCGGGCTAATCTGGAATCTTTTCTTGAAACCGCAAGATCATTTAATACAATTTACACCAAGGTTTGCTCCTCTCTTGCTTTTACTTGATTTGCTTTGGGTTACTTTGCTACCATCCTTGTTATATCTACTTGAATGCAATGGTTAAATTGAAGGAATTTTCCATTTGAAACAAAAAAAGGCTTTTATTGTTATGAAATTGGATATGTTATGGTATATATTAACCTTTATTCTTTAATTTTTTCTTTTTGTCCTCTTTTATTATTTGTAAATTCCCCAAATTCATTTCATGCTTTGCAAAAGATAACAAAATCCGTATTCTTGAATTATGAAAATTTAATATAAATTGAAGAATTGATATTACTAGGTTGCATTTTTTTTAAAACTCAGTGACCAAATAGAAAATTTTATTTCATTTTTGAAATTTCCATGTAGTACAAAAAATATGCTTGCCCTAAAATTTTTCTCTGTTTTGACCTACTCTGCAATTTCAATAACATGATTGGAATTGGAATTGAAATTGATGATCAACCTAAAGTTAATTGTAATATCTGTTATGAACAACTTTTGAGCTGGACTCTTTGTTTATGTAGTTTCTTGAGTAATGATATCATGCTCTTTGTAGGAAATTCGCCCCTGGACTCACATGATGGAGGTACCACAGCTTCATGGGTTTGGGCCTGCTGCCAATCGCTTGTTAGAGGCATACAAGATGCTTTTAAAGGTAAACAGTGATTGTTCTTCTTGTTGTCTCTTCCTTTAATCATCTCATGTAGCAGATATCAGGTGGTTCTTCACTGAAAGGAAAGTCATTTATCACTTTTAACAGCCTAGCTATAGACACGATGACAGTGCATTATGCCTTTAATTAGTAAGCTATATCTTGGCTAGATTTGCCACTGATTATATACAATAGTTATTGGGAATCTGATTGCTGATTTATGACTTCAATTTTCCTTAGTACTGCTAACTTAGTTTTGCATGATGTTGTGTATGCTAACTCTTTATAGACCCTTTTACACGTAACACATGTTACACGAATTTTCATTTTGGTTTAGTTTTGTGGGTGGAAAGAAATTGAACGATTGGCTAGTTTCTTCATTATGATGTAATTGCAAAAAACTGATGCATTATGGCACATTTTGTTCTTAAAATATTGGACAATCACCGGTTGTTATGATAACAGAATAGATAAAGTGTATCCAAACAATGTTTTGTTCATATTATGTTTGTCATTATTCTAGTTTTGATCTATGTTATAGACTAAACAGATGTGTCTTATTTTATTTTGGGATTAGCTTGACTATTAATTTGTAATTAGAAATCCTTTTATTGCAGTTCTTAGGTAACTTGAGAAATCTTAGGGACTCATATGCAGCCCTTGGTGTTGGATCGTCTGAAACAATTGCTGGCGAGCCCTCTTCAGTCACAAGAATTATTTCAGAGTGTGAATCTGCCTTAACATTTTTAAACCATGATCTTGGAATTCTTTCGGCCTCAATTGCGCGTGAGCAAGGTGAAAAGGTGACTTTATGAAATATTTTTAAAAGATAGGGAAGACTGTCACCTCCTCTACTTCTTTTTTTTGATATGTTTTCCAGTTATATTTTCCAAAGCCATCTTAGCTTTTTGATTTCTTTAATCGCTTAATTGATTGTTAATTAAATTCCACTCTGAGGAAATGATGAGTCTTAGAGGCCACATTTTTAGTTATAGTATGGTGTTTTGTATCTGTATCATGGTGGTGTGTAATTTGTAGATATGAATTTCATGACTTTTATACGCTAATATTGCTCTAGTTACGATTGAATACGATAAGGTTTACATGATTAGTCCATTGTCCTTATGTCACTGACTTTTAGTCCAGTTAATTACATTAGAACTCATTAGTAGGTGACATGATAATGTATGATCCATGTTGGAAACTAGCTTGGTATGAAACCCTCAAAACTCTAGTATATTATCGAACTAGAAGGGATAAACTTTTGAATAACTTTTCTCGTTCAATAGTGTTACTATGCTTGCTGCAGATTTGTCTCTCCGTTGATGCTTATTACTGGTCTGAATTCTTAGTTTTGCTAAGAGTTTTGTTTTTATGATTTTTTCATGACTGCTTTGCTACATGTAAGGTTTATACGGAAGTGGTATTTTCTTGAGGAAATCACTCATGACTGATAAAACCTTGAGGCTCTGCATTTTCACAATGTCTCACTCTATTTCCTTACTAATTTAAGGTAAAAACTATGGTATTGAGCGCTGAGATTTTTTTTATGTTTTTGGGTTTAAATTTGAGCTCCGAAGATTGTACTGGGTATTTTGATTCCAAGGGGTGTATGTTTTCGGTGAACTGGTATTGAAAAGGCAGGACAGTACAAATATCCTTATAACTTGCGTGGAAGGAAGCAGTACTATTTCTAACATGCACTAAATTTCTAATAGTGCTATGCTAACCGCAAATTCGAGATCCATGGAGCTGAGCTCAGGGTCTCATAGGTCTCATTTTTGTACGCCCTGTTTAAAGCTTTCTTCCTCTTACCGTTGCATGGTTTTAGGTAATTTCAAATTGTTATTATCTATTATTTATAATTAATTAATTGTATTTATTAATAATTAATAATTGGGATTTATTAATATTTGGTAATTATAAATAAATATTAAACAAAATTTTATTATTAAAAGTAAATTAGTATTTATATCATTAATAATTTTTTTTATTAAAATTAGTTTATTCTGAGATCTTTATATCATTAATAATTTTTTATTAAAATTTGTTTAATTTTGTTTATTATATCAGAATATTGCTTAAGCGGTGTAAAGTTTGCTTATTGGCAAGATTTGACATTTTGACGACATTGCAAGTTGTTTCCATGGATATTCCTTGGCTCTATTCAATCTTACCTGAAGTAACTTTAGGTCATGTAATTGATATTCTAATTATTACTTCTTGTGGATTGACGACAAATGCTCTTATTCGGACTCATTCTAAAATTTCACCCATTTCATCACGAAATGGTTTATTTTTCAAATTTATTTTTTTTTGCCAGTGAATATTTCCCAAACTTCCATTTTGTCTCTTCTTGTTTTTTTCTTATGCTGTTTTGATAGTATGTCCTGTGGTACTTTCTGTCAGCATGCTTACAACCAGATGAGGATATGCAGAGGTGGAATCCCAACTTCGGGCTAATCTGGAATCTTTTCTTGAAACCGCAAGATCATTTAATACAATTTACACCAAGGTTTGCTCCTCCTTTCTTGCTTTTACTTGATTTGCTTTGGGTTACTTTGCTACCATCCTTGTTATATCTACTTGAATGCAATGGTTAATTGAAGGAATTTTCCTTTGGAACAAAAAAAGGCTTTTATTGTTATGAAATTGGATATGTTATGGGTATATATAACCTTTATTTTTTAATTTTTTCTTTTTGTCCTCTTTTTATTTGTAATTCCCCAAATTCATTTCATGCTTTGCAAAGATACAAAATCCGTATTCTTGAATTTGACAATTTATATAAATTGAAGAATTGATATTACTAGTTGCAGTTTTATACTGTTCTTAGCATGAACATTATGAATTTTGTTTCCATAGAAGTTGAGAATATATTGAGAGCAAGAAAGTTTAATAAAAAATAAAAATAAAAAAAGATGATTGTTTGGGTTTGTTTTTATCTTCTTTCTCGTAGCATAGAGGAGTACTAGAAATGAGTTAGTTTTTTTTTTATTTTTTTTCAAACTACCCAGAATTCTCTTGACCTTTCTTGTGTTTATAAAGTTTTAAAATGGGGGCTACTTCTCGACCTTACACATTTCATTCACAGTGTGAATTTGACAGAACACAACACATACATGTAAATAATGTAAATTGTACCTTCAGTTGCATCATTATATTTTATGCATTATTTTTTTGTTTTTCTGATTGTTAATATCTGTCATGTGATTTGAGTACATATATTGAACATAATTGGTCTCCTACAGCTCCCTATTACGTAGTGTGGGAGGTCCAAGACATGCCAATCATAAGTTTGAATTTTTGCATCTATGATCTGCACTTGACTAATGTTTGAGGGAGCATGTGTGTTTACTAAAAGTTTAATAAGTGAATAACATTTTACATTTCAGGGGCGTGGAAGTTATGAAGATCGAACTGAAATGCTTCAACTTATAGTTGATCTTGTGGAGGCGAGCATCTATGCTGATAATCCTGATTGGAGGTTGATATGACTGACTTTAAATTAGTTGAGAAATTATATTTGCTTTCATGGAAGACATGTATAACTAAATTTATTATTTCCACTTGTGTATTGGATGTTCATGTTCTTTTTTTTTTTTTTTTTTTCTTCTCGTTTAGCAGCGTTCCTGATATTTATTTTGTATACTTCTGCAGCATTGATGAGCAAGTAGCAAAGGACATACAACTAATAGACTCTATTGCAGAGAAACAAGCTCTTATTTTCTCAGAAGAATGCAAGTTGTTCCCTGCAGATGTGCAGATTCAGTCAATATATCCATTGTAAGAACTTTGTTTCTTTATCCGCTATGTTTACATCTTTTTCTCTAATTTGATTGTTACAAGATGTTAGGGGGTTAAGAGTTTTTTCCATTGAATTTTTGAAGCCTAGCTTATTTGAATGCTTGATTCATCATATGTACGTGTCTTTGCTAATTAAAATTATTTTAAGTACAAGCAATGTCTTTTTGTGTGTGTTTGATTTCTTCTGATGTTTGCCAAAGTTATGTGTCATTGCAAAACGTTAGACTAATCTACCACTAGTCTTCACTACTACATGTCACAACATTAATTTTCATTAGTACATCACTTCATTAGCAACCCTCTGATATATGTCCAGTTCAATAGAAACTGGAATGCTAGAGAGTGTAACTCTTTTTTACATACAACTTAAGTTGAGCAAAATAATACATATTCGCGCTGCACTTCTTTTTGCTTATTTTTTAGTATGGTATGGGTGATATTTCCCCTTCATACCAAAAGAATTTAAATTCTTTGTATAACAAAATCTTTGTCTACTGTCATAATAGCACTTTATCATTAAGAAATAAGGTGTAGAGAATTGGAGAAAAGTAAGTTTAGTTCTCTTTTCTAATGGAAGGAGCAGAAGATGTGATTATATTTGAATATGAAAGGGTGTATAAATCTAAATTTAAATGAGGTACAATGAAAAACTGGGTGTATAGAGTATCCTTCTGGATGAATATCCCAATTCTTAGAAAAGGACCATATTAAGTTGTAATAGGTATGTTGTAATATGTCCAATACTAATAGGAAGTAAGTTTATAATGATTTTGGTTTTTTGTTTTTCAGAATTTGCAAATGTCTCTCGGGGTTTGTCATAATTACCATATGATTGTGTGGACTGGCAAAAACCTTCTCCTCCTTTTAGACTTCTCCCTGTTTAAGATTCAGACTCAGTCCTTTGCTAAATGTGTGATAAGTTTTATGAAAGACAAATACAATCCTGTTTATGATAACCCCTGTATATTTTGTGTTAGTGTCAGTATGGTTACTTTTATTACTAGATTTAGTAACATTCTGTTCCATCATTCAAAATTCATTTGTAGACCAGATGTTTCTGAGCTGGAGACAAAGCTTTCAGAACAATCAAAGATACTCTCGAATCTTCAACAGAAGGTCACAGATTTGGCATCTAAGGTTTATCCCTGTTCCTTAGCTATTTATTTTTGTCTGTCTTGTCCATTGTTCACTAGACTACTCTAGACTGATCAGCTTCCCATGGGTTGTCTCTGGCATCAACTTTTCCTATGTATGCTTTGAGACCACAGTAAGCATAAATAATAATGACAATTAATATGATGGAAGCTTTAAGTCACTTAATTTACTTGCTTGAATTTAGCGTTGCTGTGAGGTGAAACTTGGTTTAGCTTTTTTCTTCTCCCACTTGTAGGTTGCCTAGGTCATTAGTTTTGATGGGTGGAGCTCTTTCTTCTATGTGATTCTAATCCTGTAAAGTGATATATATGATGTTCAAGCATTTTCTAGTGCCAAAATCTTGGGATCTGTTCAAATCTTACCTGAAGTATATTTAGGTCATGGTAATTGATATTCTAATTATTACTTCTTGTGGATTGACGACATAATGCTCTTATTCGGACTCATTCTAAAATTTCACCATTTCATCACGAAATGGTTTATTTTCAAATTTTATTTTTTTTTGCCAGTGAATATTTCCCAAACTTCCATTTTGTCTCTTCTTGTTTTTTCTTATGCTGTTTGATAGTATATGTCCTTGTGTTACTTTCTGTCAGCATGCTTACAATCCAGATGAGGAGTATGCAGAGGTGGAATCCCAACTTCGGGCTAATCTGGAATCTTTTCTTGAAACCGCAAGATCATTTAATACAATTTACACCAAGGTTTGCTCCTCTCTTGCTTTTACTTGATTTGCTTTGGGTTACTTTGCTACCATCCTTGTTATATCTACTTGAATGCAATGGTTAAATTGAAGGAATTTTCCATTTGTAACAAAAAAAGGCTTTTATTGTTATGAAATTGGATATGTTATGGTATATATTAACCTTTATTCTTTAATTTTTTCTTTTTGTCCTCTTTTATTATTTGTAAATTCCCCAAATTCATTTCATGCTTTGCAAAAGATAACAAAATCCGTATTCTTGAATTATGAAAATTTAATATAAATTGAAGAATTGATATTACTAGGTTGCATTTTTTTTAAAACTCAGTGACCAAATAGAAAATTTTATTTCATTTTTGAAATTTCCATGTAGTACAAAAAATATGCTTGCCCTAAAATTTTTCTCTGTTTTGACCTACTCTGCAATTTCAATAACATGATTGGAATTGGAATTGAAATTGATGATCAACCTAAAGTTAATTGTAATATCTGTTATGAACAACTTTTGAGCTGGACTCTTTGTTTATGTAGTTTCTTGAGTAATGATATCATGCTCTTTGTAGGAAATTCGCCCCTGGACTCACATGATGGAGGTACCACAGCTTCATGGGTTTGGGCCTGCTGCCAATCGCTTGTTAGAGGCATACAAGATGCTTTTAAAGGTAAACAGTGATTGTTCTTCTTGTTGTCTCTTCCTTTAATCATCTCATGTAGCAGATATCAGGTGGTTCTTCACTGAAAGGAAAGTCATTTATCACTTTTAACAGCCTAGCTATAGACACGATGACAGTGCATTATGCCTTTAATTAGTAAGCTATATCTTGGCTAGATTTGCCACTGATTATATACAATAGTTATTGGGAATCTGATTGCTGATTTATGACTTCAATTTTCCTTAGTACTGCTAACTTAGTTTTGCATGATGTTGTGTATGCTAACTCTTTATAGACCCTTTTACACGTAACACATGTTACACGAATTTTCATTTTGGTTTAGTTTTGTGGGTGGAAAGAAATTGAACGATTGGCTAGTTTCTTCATTATGATGTAATTGCAAAAAACTGATGCATTATGGCACATTTTGTTCTTAAAATATTGGACAATCACCGGTTGTTATGATAACAGAATAGATAAAGTGTATCCAAACAATGTTTTGTTCATATTATGTTTGTCATTATTCTAGTTTTGATCTATGTTATAGACTAAACAGATGTGTCTTATTTTATTTTGGGATTAGCTTGACTATTAATTTGTAATTAGAAATCCTTTTATTGCAGTTCTTAGGTAACTTGAGAAATCTTAGGGACTCATATGCAGCCCTTGGTGTTGGATCGTCTGAAACAATTGCTGGCGAGCCCTCTTCAGTCACAAGAATTATTTCAGAGTGTGAATCTGCCTTAACATTTTTAAACCATGATCTTGGAATTCTTTCGGCCTCAATTGCGCGTGAGCAAGGTGAAAAGGTGACTTTATGAAATATTTTTAAAAGATAGGGAAGACTGTCACCTCCTCTACTTCTTTTTTTTGATATGTTTTCCAGTTATATTTTCCAAAGCCATCTTAGCTTTTTGATTTCTTTAATCGCTTAATTGATTGTTAATTAAATTCCACTCTGAGGAAATGATGAGTCTTAGAGGCCACATTTTTAGTTATAGTATGGTGTTTTGTATCTGTATCATGGTGGTGTGTAATTTGTAGATATGAATTTCATGACTTTTATACGCTAATATTGCTCTAGTTACGATTGAATACGATAAGGTTTACATGATTAGTCCATTGTCCTTATGTCACTGACTTTTAGTCCAGTTAATTACATTAGAACTCATTAGTAGGTGACATGATAATGTATGATCCATGTTGGAAACTAGCTTGGTATGAAACCCTCAAAACTCTAGTATATTATCGAACTAGAAGGGATAAACTTTTGAATAACTTTTCTCGTTCAATAGTGTTACTATGCTTGCTGCAGATTTGTCTCTCCGTTGATGCTTATTACTGGTCTGAATTCTTAGTTTTGCTAAGAGTTTTGTTTTTATGATTTTTTCATGACTGCTTTGCTACATGTAAGGTTTATACGGAAGTGGTATTTTCTTGAGGAAATCACTCATGACTGATAAAACCTTGAGGCTCTGCATTTTCACAATGTCTCACTCTATTTCCTTACTAATTTAAGGTAAAAACTATGGTATTGAGCGCTGAGATTTTTTTTATGTTTTTGGGTTTAAATTTGAGCTCCGAAGATTGTACTGGGTATTTTGATTCCAAGGGGTGTATGTTTTCGGTGAACTGGTATTGAAAAGGCAGGACAGTACAAATATCCTTATAACTTGCGTGGAAGGAAGCAGTACTATTTCTAACATGCACTAAATTTCTAATAGTGCTATGCTAACCGCAAATTCGAGATCCATGGAGCTGAGCTCAGGGTCTCATAGGTCTCATTTTTGTACGCCCTGTTTAAAGCTTTCTTCCTCTTACCGTTGCATGGTTTTAGGTAATTTCAAATTGTTATTATCTATTATTTATAATTAATTAATTGTATTTATTAATAATTAATAATTGGGATTTATTAATATTTGGTAATTATAAATAAATATTAAACAAAATTTTATTATTAAAAGTAAATAAGTATTTATATCATTAATAATTTTTTATTAAAATTTGTTTAATTTTGTTTATTATATCAGAATATTGCTTAAGCGGTGTAAAGTTTGCTTATTGGCAAGATTTGACATTTTGACGACATTGCAAGTTGTTTCCATGGATAGACTATACAGTAAAACTTTTCTATAGTTATAATGGTGAGACTAACTAATTTTATTACTATAAAGAAGTTATAATTTAATAGAGGTGTAATTACAAAAATTATTGTATTGATTTTTTATTTTATAATTCATGTTTTAGTAGTATAGTATTATAATTTCAATTCATATTTTAGTAGTATTATGATTTCAATTCAGTGCTATAATTGTCTACTTTTGAAACGAATAGAAGATTGTATCTTGGAATCAGCAAAGATAAGTGTCATTGATAAAATTGTAAATGCACTTAATGCATGGTCAATTGATGTGAAGCCACAAACAATTGTCAATGCTTTTAAGCACTACAAAATTAGGACCCCCAATTTCAGTGAATTGCAAGTTACAAATGAAGTGGATGAGGAGAATATAAGAGTCATTGCAGAATTGAGGGATCAGATTTGATAATTTCATCATTTTAAGCGAATGGATAATCATCTTAATCGAATGGATATTAATGTCTTCTTTGATCATCCAAATAAGTGACAAATCGTGTATGTTTTAATTAAAGAAGAAATCATTGATCCAAATAAGTGACAAATCGTGTATGTTTTAATTAAAGAAGAAATCATTGCTACAATTAGACAAGAAGATAAATGAAATAATCTTGAAGATGATAGTACGAAAATTCAAAAAGTTTCATGCCATGAAGCTTTAAACATGCTTGAGAAGCTAAAAATATTTTAGCTTCAATAAAAAGATGTCCATGTTGGCGAGCTATTACGTATTCGCAAGGTAAAAGATATGGTAACAATTCTAAAACATAAATCATTGTCCCAAACAACTTTAGATAAATATTTTATTTCATCTTAAATCTTTAATGTAACTTAACATATTTTTTTTTTTTTTTGTAATATACATATAATTATTACTATGTAGAGACAACTTTTCTTAAGGCGGTAATTAAAAAAATTATAACCTATAACAATGTGTAGTTTATTCTTATTTATAACTATCCCAAATTGGGACTAGAATTTTTTATGACTGTGTAGAATTTATTTCTATATAAAGTATCACTATAGAGAGGTTTTACTATATTTGGAAAGAAATATTCTAAACAAAATATCAATGATCTGAAACACGGACTGGTCGGCTTGTCCAGTTCGATCGGGTTTCACTCCTCACTTGTAACACCCACAGTAAGGTACGTAATTTATTTATGCCCTAATACCCTTAGTTAGATTTCTTTGAAGTTACCTTAGACAAATGTGAAGAAAACCCCTTAAAACTTCATTATGGGTAAAATGATATTTTTACTCATAAGTAGATGAAAAAATGGAGAGTGAAAGGAAGCAAAATAATGTGAAGAAGATAATAGAAATGAGGGTATTTTGGTAATTGACTAAAAGATATAGATGAGATTTCATAGAAAATGCAAGGGTAAAATGGGAATACATGCATATATTATTATATATAAGGTTTCATTAGAAGAAACCCTAACCTATTTTCAGCCTTGTACATGCCACCCTCACCTTTTTTTCTCTAAAATTTCTTCACTAAATTCCAAAGGGAAATCATAGGATTTGGCTTAAATTCTTATAGCTTTTCAATCCTAAAGTATCCAAAGGTAATATTCTAGCATAAGGAGTGTGATTAAACTTTAAAGTTTTAAATTCTTATGGTTTTTATATGATTTACGTCCAAGAGGAAGAAACTTTTAGCAAAAGGAGGTTATATCACACATTCAAGGTAAGTAAACCCAATTTTAGCCTTAATTTGAGCAAGACTTGTGTGGAATGATTCTTGCATGTTTGTATGTGATTGTATGTGAGAATTGTTGGCTATTTTTTATGTTGAATGATGTGTAATTTCCAACCATGAGAAGTAATGCTTGAGTATGTGATGAATTGGTGGAATTATAGAAAAATTAGTGATGGAATTTTGAAGTGTTGAGGATTGTTGAAAACAGCCAGGTTTGATGCTATAACTAGTGAGTTTTTGCTTAAATTTTGGTGGATTTAGAGAGATGTGGAAGTGTAGCCAACTTAGTAGTTGCATGTGCATATGAATTGTTTGATGAAAATTCAAAAAGAAAATGCATGCATGAGTTGGCCAAACCCTATTGAAGAAATGGTTAAAGAAAGGCAAGAATTGAAGTAGAAAGATTATGTTGGGCTTCACTAAGTGTAAATTTTAGTATTCAATAATGCATTTTGTTATGCCAAAAATTTAGAATATTACTTGGTCATGTTAGTTCCATAGAGAGATGACCCTTAGTGTTTGGTTCTAGTTAGTTGAACCTTTACTACTTCTTGAATAGCACATGAAAGTGTTAGAAAAGAATTGCATGTTAAAGTGTTACTTTGATATGACATTGTTGATAGTAGAGAATGGTATAATATGTCATGACATATCAATATGTCATAATGAATTCTCAAGTTTGTGTATGTGAACTTGGAAATGAGAGAGAATGGGCTTGATCATGCATATATTGTGCATATAATTTATTTATATATATAACATTGATTTGGTAAATGAAAATATTAAAGAAAATGTTAGCAAAGAATCAGAAAAAGAAAGAAAAGAAAATGGCTTATAGATTCTTTATAAGCGAACATGTACATATGTATATTTTCTCATTTACTAAAGCATGCAAGTGTAGAATTTCCATAGCTTAGAAATTTATTTAGAAAAATATATAGAATCTCTTTCTATTCTCTTTTTACAGCACGTTATGTTAGAAGGTTGTTGCGATAGGGAACCTGTGAGTGACAGAAATGCAAAAAATTATCACATGCATGCCGCCATCAGTGAGCGGCCTTAGCATAGAAAAACAATATTTGTACAGTCCGTCAACAGTGCATGTGGATGAAGACTGTACCCAGCAGAAAATTCTTACATGCACGCCACCATCAGTGAGTGACCTCAGAATAGCAGAACGGAATTAGTATAGTCCGTCAGTAATGCATGTGGATGAGGACTGTACCCAGAAAGAATTTCATAATACACTCACATGGCTAGGGTTCCAAATCCATGCCTCAACCTAGTCCGATCGGCAAATCAGAATAGAAAACAGAAAAGAAAAGAAAGAGAAACAAAAATAGAAAACAGAAAAGAAAAGAAAAGAAAAGAAAGAGATACAACATAAGAGATAGAAAACAGAAAAGAAAAGAAAGTTCATTTCTCAGAAAAAGTTTATTATTCTGCATATGTATTATGCTATTTGCAATATTTAGCATTTCTTATGTGCTCGACGATGTACAGTTTTATTAATTGTCTTTGCATGTTGGTAAGTAGCAAATCAGAATATCAGAAAATATTAAAGTGAGAAAAAGAAATTTAGAATATAAATAACAGAGGAAAAATAGTAGTGCAGTTTGGTTTACTTACTGAGCAATTAGTGCTTATTCCGTTATTTTACTGTTTTACAGGTACTAGATGATATACGATCAGGTGGGACGTCAGTAAGCAAAGGAGTTGAGCAGCACTGTCCAATAATATTTTGTACTTATTAAAGTATAATAGTTATTTTGTGTATATATTTATATGAATTAAAATTAAAACTTTCGGATTTTACATTATATACATATATGTATATATGTTTACAAAAGTTATTTAGTAGATTTTGTCATATATTTCTCAAAAAATCACTAGCTAGAGAGAATATTACATCACTCCCATTTAATAATGTTTAAAACATGGTTATGTTTATTGAACCGTTTTGGACCGTTGTTGGATCGATGAAATAGTGTCAAACTGTCGGTCCAACTGGATCAGATGGAAAACCGGTCCACTACACATTCAAAGTCAACATCCCGAAAAGGCTAAAACAAAATCTCATTCTCCTCCTTTATCCATCTTTGAGTTTGAACAAATCAATTCAAAACAAACAAAACCCTAAGCATTCACTTCACTTTCCAGCATAGCCAAGAAAATACTTTCTTGCTATCCAAACACTAATTTGAAAAGGAAAGAAAGATTTAATCCGGTTCACAATTGGCGAGCTCGAAATGGCTTGAAAGGTGAAATAGAGCATTTGGGTGTTTCGTTGTGTAATTGAGTTGGATTTGATATAATTGAAGAAAGTGAGGGCTTGTGAAGAGGAGGGAAAGTGATGGCGATTTAAGAAAAGAAGAGTTGGAGAGGAAGAAAAGAGGAGTTGATTGACTTGAGACGAGAGAGGTTCCCTTTCATTATGTGGGTTTGGACTTTTGATGTCCTTCGCAGTTGAGATGAGTTATGTTTTTTTTACTAATGGCAGCGGCTGCAATTGTGGGGGAGTGGCGTTCACAACGGAGAAGAAAAATTGGTGGCGTTGATAACTTGATAACTTCTTTAGGGTTTATATATTTAATAAATTCAAATTTTTTATTTTTGACATCAGCTGATGTCAGTATGACGTCACTAGTTTGACCGACTGGTTAGACTGGTCAAATATTGTAGTAGGCCTTGACTGAGTTAAGCCCGGTCTTGACTGTGAAATTGCAAATATTGTGGTGAAAAGATTAAAGAGTTTGGATAAATCGTCCAGTCCTAATTTTGAGAGAATAGACATTTGGTGCCTCATAGCACATGAATTCTTTATGGTCATAGGACAAGAATTGATGTAGATTGAAATAAAATTAATGTGAGAAAAGAATCTCAATTTTAATTTTAATTGTCTTATAGTGCCATCCTTTGCATAAAGAGAGAACAATCAAGGATTAACAACAATTTTTTCTACACGTATTACAAGGATTAAAATGAAAACTAAAAAATTAAGGCTCCTTTTGGATACTTTTTTTAAAGCATTTGTCAAATTCTATTCTACATACATTTTTAGGATAGGATTATGAGCATGTGTTTTAGTAGTTTGGAAACATTTTCTAAATATTTAGATTACTTTTTAACACCCTATATTTGTTAATTTAGACTAAACATCATCTACAATAAAAGTTTATAAATTATAAAAACACCCTCACCCCACCCATTAATTGCCAACAGCCACCACCGCGTTAGAACGTGGGGTCGAAAGTTGCCGGAATAGCGCAAAACGGTTGGATCTGGCCAGTCATGCGCCAATCTGGCATTTTCCGACCAAATCTTAACCTTCGTTGATGGCTAAACGCGACTAGATTTTTGTCATCAACGACCATATCATTGGTCGTAGATCTGATAGGAAAATGGCCAGATCGGCGCATGACCGGCTAGACATTTTGGCCGTCAACGACCATATCATTGGTCATAGATTTGGCAAGAAAATGGAGATCGGCACATGACCGGCTAGATCTAGTCGATCGTGCGCCATTCCAGCAGCGGTGACTGCTAGCTGGTGATAGGCTGGGTGGGTGGGTGGTGTTTTATAATTTGAAACTTTTATAAGAAAGATAATTATTAATGTTTTGAGTTGAATATAATATGATTTGATTTTGAGAATATTAAAACAAATGTTATTTTTCATTTTGGATAGGATAGTAGAGTAGGATATGATAAAAATAGATGGCCAAACGCAACTAAATCAGCCACAACAAACACTTAATAAATTAATATTCAAATGTTTTCAGCGTAAAATTTATTATGCTTTTTTCTTATTTACATTCCAAAGAATATATATCAAGGTAATAAAAATACTAATTCGGGTTATAAAATGTACTGAGAAATGTGTTTTTCTATTTTTTGTGAACAAATTATATTGATGTTGTTAAAAATTTGACCTTTTGCCATGTGATTTCAGGGTACACATAGATTATCCATATTTTTATAATATTGGAATTATGTAATAAATTATGAAAAAGGTGCACATTAAGATTATCCAATTGGAATTATGTATAAATTATGTTGTAGTTTGGCCTTGCGACTAGTGAGGGACCTAGGATTTTTTTGCCTGAAGGGGCCTCTGCGGCTCCATCATTGTCTGTCAAACAACTAGTAAAAACTTTAAAAAAATCATCAAACCTGAAATAAATAATACAATTCAAGAACCTGAAATGAAAGAATGTATAACACAATACTTTCATACTTAATAAAAACTATGAAAAATAAAAGCTTGAGCAAATGTTTTGAAAATAAAATTAAATTCACAGGAAACACAAAACAATTTACGTGGAAAAACCTCTTCAATGTGGAGAGAGCAAAAAACGACGGGAAATAACGATCCTTAAATTCATATATCAAAGAGTTTACAACAACCACAGTCCACTAAAAATATTCCACACAAATTTCTTATTTCTCTTTTTTTTTTTTTTTTTTTTTTTTTTTGGCTTCCAAAGATTATAATAAAATTTTCATGATTTTGATCAACCTAGCCTAAATTAAAGTTGACTAAAACTTAAATCAAGTCCACGTTGTTGACTTTTAATATGAATGAATAAAAAATGAAGAATTTTTTGGTATAAACATAATAATAACTCAAATTTCTTAATAATTTTGAGTAGTTAAACGGTGACTTTGAAATGTAGGAAGTGGTGGGTAAATGTGGAAGAATAAACGTCCAGTAAAATTAGTTAAGGTTTAATTTGGAGAACAACAAACCTTATGAGACACAAAACAAACTCACAAGATCCATGTATTTTTTCATCAAATTAGAATAAAAAATATCTAAAAAAAAGTATGATTCAACCCTAAAATAAACTAAATTGAAATGAGCAATACACATACTTAAAACTGATAAAATAAAAAACGGAGCTAATTGTGACACCTTGAATAATGAAAGCTTCAACAATTTCAATCTTCAAAAATTTTAAGAGCGAATAGCTTAAGAAAGAGAAGGAAAGAATGAGAGAGTAAAAAATTTTGGGGTAGAATCATAAAAAGCAGATAAAGTTATGAAAAGAGTTTTAAACTTTTAATATAATATAAGCTCGAAATATATATATTAATAACAAGTTTTTAGTGGGCTTGGATATATATATATATAGTTCTCATTTTTTAAAAGTCTGAGAGTATGCCTAGATAAGTTGATATATATATATATTAATAACAATTTTTTATGGGCTTATATAAGCAATTTTTTTTTTTTAAATCTAAGGGTAAGCCTAAAGGGGCTGGATCCGCCCCTGCTTGCAACATCCAGTAGAGGCATAGGGTGCCTCATGGCAGCCGCTTGAGGCCACTAAAGGCTTTGCAGCCACTTGAATGGCTTGGAAGCCTTATTGGCAACATTGATAAAGGCTAAACAAGGCCACTCGACAATTGTCAAGGCCAGATCTAGACCCTTTGTGGTTGGATAGAGGTCAAATATAGTTTCCACACATGTTAATAGGTGAGATCAAGCTCGATGCTGCTGAGGTCAAATTTGGCTTCTCGATACCTGAAAAAGTTAGATTCGGTTCTATGGGCATTTATAAAAGCCAAATTTGGCCTTTAAACAACTAGTAGAGGCCTAGTTCGGCTCCGGGAAGCCCATTGAGGCATTTCCTTGCAAGCAAGGGAGGAAAAAGAAGAGGGGGAGGAGAAATAGGAGACGCATGGGAAAGGGAAAAAAAAAAAAATGGAAGTGGCAGAATTATGCTATTGTTTCCTTGAATAAGGTATATTCAAAAATACCTTTTTTTTTTTTTTAAATTACAAACTACCAATTTGTCAGTCAACTTTAAGAGTGTGTTTGGCTTAAGAACTGTTGTATTATTGAGAATGTTATATTAATAGAAAGATAGATTACCTTGAAAATTACTGAGAATGTTTATGGAAATGTGTTGATTAGGTTGGAATAAATTGGTGGGTATGTTATATTGATATGTTTGGTTGGGAGAAATAAATTGGTGGGTATGTTATATATATTACTAAATTACCCTCCTTTTTAAATATTAATATACTATTTTTTTGAATCATTTTTAACCCCCTACATTTGAGATTTTGCTAAACACTTCAGTCACATAAAAGTTTAATTTCTAACAAAATCACTCCTACCCACCCCAAGCCACTGCCGACCACCACTGCGGTCGCAACAATAGTGGCCAGAACTGCGTACAATCGGCTCTGGCTATTAACAACCATGATTTGGTCGTTATTTGTTGACGACGACTAGAAGCCATAAATCTAGCTGGAAACGGCTAGAGTGATGCATGTAGGCTAGATTTGACTGATCATGCACCGTTCTGGTGACAATGACTAGAGGTGATGGCCAGATTCGGCCACCAATCTTGGGTAATTTTTTTTTTCAAGTTCAAGGGTATTTTGTTAGGTTAGGTATACTAGAGCCAATAATATTAGACTCTTGTAATATTATATTGAATATCAATAAAGACATAAATTCTATGTCATAGCATTCATTTATATATTTGTATATATATAGATATATGTCCTTAAAATGGTTGAATCGTGAAAAAGGAATTCAATGTTTTAAATCTTAATTGTGAGAACCTTATGATCACATATGGTGGCCATTATACATATTTGTATATCATAGCAATCATTTATATATTTCTATATTATAGCCACTACAAGAAATTTAACATTTAGGGACGAAAATTTTCATCACATAAAGTGCAAAATTCGTCCTAAAAAGTAATGTGGGACGACAGACCAAATCGTCCCCAAAGCCGCGTCGCCAAAGGATAATGCCCACGAAATACGGTTTCGCTTTCGTCCCAAAGCCATGCCATTGGGGGCGAAATACGGTTTCGTCGTTAAAAATTATTTATTTTGTGACGAAATTTTTTGTCCACAAAAGAATAATTATTCGTCCCAAATGAGACTGTTTCGTCCCCAAAAAAAAGCACAATTAGGGACGAAACAATTTCGTCCCTAACTGGATCAATCATTGGGGACAAAAACTTTCGTCCTTAATTTTATGATGAATTGGGGACAAAAATTTTAGTCCCCGATGTTGTAGTGAATTGGGGACGAAAAATTTCGTCCCTCATGGTATGATGAATTGGGGACGAAAAATTTTCTCCTTGATTGGGTTGATAATATGATGATTAACCGTAGTCCCAATTTATGAATCAACCCTACTAATTTTCCTTCATGATAATACCCAGATTCATTTTCACTTCACTATATAAACAAACAAAGCAACAAAAGCTTAGTTTCCCAAATCAAATTGCACTTCTTTATTAACAAAAACTGTCAACATTACAATTCCTACTTACCCACTACCACAGAATCTTCTAAGTAAGTTTCAGGATTCCAATCCCAAAAGAGTGAAACAAGAAACAAAATTGCAAACATCTTTGTTCTTTCCTATAGCCCAAAATCTTCAATGCTGTCATAGTTTCTTGTTTGCTTCCATCCCTACTACTTCGAGCTCAAGTTTATCCGCCCTAAATGCAATCTCTTTGTCTTCAACAACATTTTATTTACAATTCAGATTTTCTTGATTAGCTTCAAAGAATGATTTACCAGTTATTCCTCATCAAGTTGTTGTCGTTGCGACGTTAGTTGCTCTACTAATCTATCCAATGCTTCCTTCAACCACCCATATTGACTTTGACCAGCTTTTCTGGCTCCTGCCACACTCATCTGCACAAAAAAAGTGACATAATTATCAAAAAAATTTCTTTATAAGATATCTAACCAGAAATAGCTTTCTGAATGCCTTTGAAAAATAACATCATTCACAATAATTTTTCCTCCATTTTACCGTCCGTTCAATTACCCACTGTTAACCGAGTGTTCTATATAAAATTTACCATGTATATTAGACACATTTATGTCAACGATGCCATTACTCAGACTGATCAACACAACCAAAACTCAGAAGAAGACAGAAGAAGAGTTTTGATTGTAAGGGCAATAATTAATTGCAGTAGAGCCTGCCAATTTCAAGAATATACAACAACAGAAATCAAAATAAATAATGGTCATTACTGCTTCCAATATATTGTCAAGCACATGAACAAGAAAAGTTTCCCAGAAAGTTGAAGAGGGATTACATACCTGAGATCAATGCCCATAAACTGAGGATTCAGCTGTATTCCAACCACCTAAAGAAATTGAACGAAAACTTCTTTCACATAACATTTATGACATTTTATATCTGCAATGTATGTGTGGCATTATATACAGGACGTGAGGTATAATTCAACAGACTTCCAACTACAATTTCTTAGTTATAGTATAGCAGGAAAAACTGAAAGAAGTCATGTACATAAGAGTGAGCAGTGACATTATAAGAGATTAATCAAAGGTATTCGTCGTGTACCTATATCCAATAAGAAAGAGACATGATCAAAATAAGAAAGACACATGATCAATGCACATTTTGTAAAATAACTTAATTTGATTAAAACCAATAAACAATTACAAGTTATTTACTGTTAAATACATTTAATCCAAAATTATCTGGGTACATTCTATCTCCAAATTTTGAAAAGAAGGTCACAGTTGAGATTTGGATAGGTAAAATTTTTTAAATGAATTCCCCACCCAACTTTATCGATTATATTGAAGTTTTCCTTTTTGTTTTGGGAGAAAAGCAAAATTCAGAAAGTTTTAAAAGGAAACAAGAAAGCCACTTGAAAATGTAGGGGCTTTGTCTAGCTGACAGTGAAGAAAGGTGTTGTTTAAGGAACTGTGAGTGGACACATTTTGACCTTTTTCCATAATAACAGTAAAAGGCACAAATTTGTTTACCCAAAAAACAAGGCACAATTTTTTATCCACCGTTACTTCACATACTGAATGCCCATAGGTGCGCCCAAAGCAATAGCTCCTAAAACATTTACCAGAGCCCCTGCAAAGTAAAAGATGGATCAGTTATCCTATGTTATGCAGAAAAACAAAGGGAACTCCTCATCTTTAATAGCATTTTCAGAAATTCGTCTACTTTTTTCCAACATAAAATCCAAAAAATAACCAAAATGCAACAACTCCACAGAACCAAAGCTTTTCTCCCACCAAAATCAGTGTTTGACAACAATCAGCATTGTAGAGAGCTTCTTGAGTCGTGAAGTTGAAATGAAAGAATTAAAAGTCAAAATCCTAAATTGAAAATACTATTGACAACAATAATCACCTTGAGCCGTGAAGTTGGATTTAGAATGAATTTCTAAATGTCATAAATGTTATGTGAAAGAAGTTATCACTCTGAAACTTTCATCATTTCAAGCGACAATGCCTACTTTGAGTTTCAAAATACTCATGACACAGCATAAAACATTAAAAAATCTGTATTTCAAGCCAGATATACTACTAAATGTTTATTCAACATCATACTATCCTATTTACAAATTATAACATGATAAAAGTCACAAAGCCCCAAGTAATTTTAGGAATTGAAGATGATTATATAATTACAAGCCAGTGGATAAACACGGAGTAGCGAGTACTTACAGTAGGTGATATGAAATCCATCTGGGTACCAATTCCAAGTAGCACAACCAACAATACAAGCATACAAAACAGTTAACCCATTCGAAACATTAAAAAATACAAAATATAACACATCAAAATTCTAAAGAACTTGAGCAAATGAGTAAGCAAACAGCTAATTAAAACAATACATTGCATCGATAATGAAGTCGAGTGCAAAGGGTCGATGGTGGAGTCAGAAGAAGTGGAAAGGTCCGAGAGGTCGGTTTGGTTGGATTGAGCACGGAGAGATACAAGGTGAGACGATGGGCTGAGGGGAAGGAGGTGACGCTTGTGGCGGGGGTGGAGATGGATTTGTTTAGAGAGAGAAAGAGGGATCTAGCCATCGGTTTTGGAGGAAATTTGAGTGAAGATTGCGAAAATCTCAATTGAGAGAAGAAGACATTTTGGGGCAAAAATTTCGGGTTAATGGATATTAGGTTTCGGGGGACGAAAACTTTGGGACATTTTGGGACGAAAATTTTGGGTTAATGGGTATTAGGTTTTTGGAGACAAAACAATTCGTCCAAGAAAAATGTTTTTAGCTACAAAATGTTTTGTCCAAAAATAATATATTTTGTCCCTAAAAATATATTTTTACGATCAAGAATAAAATTATATTTTGTCCCTAATAAGTTTTCCAAATTTTGCACAATTAGAGATAAAAGATTTCGTCCCAGGAAATGAAGGTTTTTAGCTAAAAAACTTTTCGTCCAAAAATAATAAATTTCGTCCAAGAATGATTTTCCTCCATACTATTTCATCCTTCCCTTCAAATGGCATTGTTGGCGTGGGGCAAAAATTGAGTGCTAATCATTTTGTGACGAAATTACACTTTCGTCCCCTAAAATTAGACCTGGCAAAACGGGTGGGTGGGCCGGGTCAATGGGTACGGGTCAAACGGGTACGGGCCTTATACGGGTCCAATATTTTGGACCCGTGCCCTACCCTATACGGGTACGGGTGGACCTGTTTTTTCTCTCTCCAGATTTTAGTTTCTTTCACCCCTAATAGTTTTCAATTATAACAATTACACCCCCAAAATTCCTGCAGTTTTAAATTTTTTACATTTACACCCCCTAAATCAACTACTCTAAATTCAATTCAATTAAGAATATAAACAAATATGAACCAAAATAAATAAATAACACATAAACAAACAATAACATATAATACAAAACTACAAATACCAACCAAAATAAACAAATACAAAATCACTAATACACAATTACACATAAACAAACAAAATAAGTCAATAAACTATAAATACNACAGTCGTGACATTCTGAGTGATTTTTGGGCATCTTACATATTGAACTAGGTTGAGACCGAAACATAAAAGTTGTATCCCTGTCTCTAAGCTTTAAAACAAGACTAAAACTGTAGCAATCCAATATGTATAACTCAAGTTATGCCTTCTTGAGTGTGACCTGTGCAGAATGACTATCTTGATGCAACATTGCATTTGTGCATTTCATAAGTGCATTAACTAAGAAATTTTAAGCATGAACCATCCTTATACATTAATTGTGCATTGAGAAGTAGCTTGAGAAAGAGTATAGAACTTTGTGAATGAACTACTCTAAGAGTAGAGAGAATGAGAAAAATACAAAGAGCGGGTTGGTGCTTTGTGAACTCTTCCCGGCCGTGCCTCTGGTAAGATGAGACTGGGACATTCAAGTGAGAAAGAATGAAGAGAGAATGAGTAGAGTCACGAAAAGCAGGTTGGTGCTTTGTGAACTCCACCCGGTTGTACCTCCGGTAAGATGAGGTTGTGACTTACAATAGAAAATTAATAAAAGAGAGCTGTGTGAAAGAGAAACAGAAAGAGAAAATAAATGAGACGAGAAGTGTGTAAGGAAAGAATTAAGAGAAAGAGTTACGGGGATAGAGGAGTAGAGGATTTACTTGCTGAGCATTATTTTTTTGCTCACCCCGTTGTTTTTCTTTGTGTTTATAGGATCTAGGTGAGGACACGGTTGGATTGGTGTCGGCAAGCGAGGAGCAATAGCTACACTGTCCACTGTTTTTGATTACTTTTTGTAAAATGATATCTTATTTGGTAATAAGAATGTTTATATATAATAAAAGAAAATTTTGGGCTCGTCTACTTTTGTTGATATAAATGTATTTTACTTTATGTATTTCTATGAGTATCCTAGTATAAAGGAGTTATTACAGTTTTACTACCTTAGACCAACTAAGCATCATTTCTCACTCTCAACTTAGTCCATTAATTCATCTAATTCTCTGGCCCTCAAGAATAAAAAACATTAGGCACAATAATAAAACTTAGGAGGTTATCTCAATAGCAATTCAAGAGATTGGGCTACACCTTAGCCCTAGAAAATAAAGTTAATTCATAGCAAATATAAAAGAAACAAACATCTTTATTAAAACAAAAATCATCAGTTTAAGGAAGCACAAAGAAAAACTTCTCTATAATTTTTTTTCCAAAAGCTCCAGAAATTCTAATGCTCGTCTTTTCTTCTAATTGTTTTCCTTTTGATCTCCCCCCAAAAGTCTCCGTATTTATATCCCACAAGGGTTAGGGTTTCGTTTCCTCTCATTCTACTAAGTTTAGGACTCCTAAAACACCAATTTCCTAGTCAAACATGGAAATAAATTTTCTAGTTTTTGTGAGTGTGCCATGGTACCATGCCACAGCATGGGTGGTTTTGACTTTGTTGTGCTGCAGCACAGTGCCACGGCATGGTGTTGAAATCTTCTCTTCAATTGAAACCTTGCATCATTTGTCAACACTCCAGAGATGGTGATTTTTGAGCATGAAAACATTCGAATCTGGTCAAGTGGTAAACATATAAATGTGGCCCTTCAAATCAACTTTCCAATTGTCTCAATCCAAGGTCCACAGATCTTGTTATTGTCGAAATACCGAAGCATTTTCAAACTGAAGCGTAATCTAGAATCTTCTCTTTGACTTCAAAACTCCATAACTTCTTCAATTCAACTTCGATGCTCGGTCCGTTTGTTTGTACTCGTTACTCATTCCATTGTTGACATGATTCTTCATCTGAGCATAACATTTAGCATTAATAACTTGAAAAAACTCAAACAATTGTGATCCCATAAAAGACATTTATGACAATATTAAGCAAATTTAGCAATTTAAGCCTAATTTCTCACAAATAATCCCCATAAACCACTAAGTAAATGTGTAGTTTCAAGCTTTTATCACAACCCTCAACCAGCTTCTTCTTAGTCCCTTTCAAGCTAAGTGACAAAAATTAAGTCTTTTAGCTTGAAAATTAAAAACAAAATAAAACTTGCATCTAAACTATCCTAAATCACTTCCGTAGATTGACATGGTTGCATTTAGCATATGCAACAAGCCTTTAAACCCCTAGGCAGCCCTAGTTGGACATGTTGTAGTCTCGTGAGGGTTTTTAACGATGATACTAATAAACATCCAAACCTAACCTAGCCTAACCTAGACTCAAACAAAAATTTTCAGATCACTATGTATATTTGTTTCAAAAATTGTGTCTACATACACAATTCAAATAATTAACATCCCATAAATATAAATAATAAACAACTATTAATTAAACGTTTATTATAGACCCTCTCATATGAACAACGACAAACCCGGATGATTTTATGCACAACATCTCCCAAGAGTTTTTCTCCAAAAAAAAAAAAAAAAAAAAATCGATACAATCCTACAATCAAACTCCATAGGCTCACTTTTGAAATCACTCTCCACTAATGTAGAATCCAACACTACCTTGGATTATTAGGTCTTTATTATGGTTGTAATGTTAGTCTAGAGTAATGGTTTATGAAAGAATAGAAAGGAATTTTAACAAAATTAAGAGACTTAATTTTTCCTTCTCTTCTCTTCACCATCAATCTTTTCTTCTCACATTAACATACCCTTTTTTTTCGGTTTTATTTTATTTTAAGAAACAATTCTCTTTAAGGAAGAATACACAATCAAACCCCATCTTATCATTCCGCTCTTCCCACAACCCCCAACCTATCTAGTTGCATTAATTCAGGTTGTGATTCAATTTCACACAACTTCTACCCTCACTTCTTCAATTGATCGCACCAAGCTCGTGCTAGGATTTAGTCTCTCAAACATCAAACAGATAGGAATGTGTTTTAGGCTTATAATCAAGGTGGGTTATAGTAGGTGTAAAAAAAGAAAATACGGCAAATAATGTGTTTAAAATGGCCCAAAAGTGTTAACTAGTCATAAAAATCTAAAAGGTTGGCTTGAAAAGCTCAACCAGTCCAAAGAGAGAATTGTCTAAATCCTTTCCTAAGTAATGTGGAGGATTTCGCCTCAACTGGTTATCAAATGAGTTCTAGAGTTTATGCACAATTTTCAGAAAAATATTATTGCCCATAAAATCACACATAAAACGTCCCTAAGTTTCCGAATTACTCAACCAATCAAACCCATTCCCAAGAGAGTCGTAAACTAGATGAAATTGACACCTACTAACATCCTTACACTATGCAAAAGTTAATGTCTTCTCAAAGTTACATTTTGTCACAATCATAGTGCTATCATTTGCATACAAAATAATCCCATAACTAAACAAAATTGAAAACAAAATACAAAAAAAAAAAAAAAAAAAAATCCTCATAAATCCATAAATTCAAAAAAGTTTTGGAAGAGACTTCTCTTACCCCAACCTAGTATCTACATTGTCCCCAAGGTACATATGTAAACAAAAGGAAAAATTACCCCCTTTTTTAATAGTGAAGTGCGAATTCGCGTGATAATTCAATCACCTCCCTCATTTTATTCCATTGTTTAAGTCAAGTTCCAACTGAAACAAAGAGACTTTCAATGTACCTTATCGGCAACACACCTCAATTGTTAAATATATGAATTTAGAGAAACAAATACAACATCAGAAATTAAAAAAAAAAAAAATTTAATTCAAGTACAAACCAAAACAAATTCAAAACAAATTCAAAAAAAAATCAAAATTAAAGTAAAGAGCTTGGATTGCCTCCCTAGAAGCGCTTTATTAGAGTCGTAAGCTCGACCTTTTTTTTTTCTTTTTGACTCCTTAAATCTGAATTATCAAGGAAAATCAAATCCTTCATATCTTTAATGCCACCATCTACATAAAGCTTCAATTTCTCTCTTCCCCTCTTATTCTCAATTTCCTCATACATAGTCCTAAAATTGACTACTCAAGTTTCTGGGGGTGGACAAGGGTATTTTTCTTCTAAGGTTTCAGCTACTTTGTCATCAAGGATGCTAATCTCAAAAACATGTATCTACCTCGAATGGATACTTCATAGTATCAAAGACATTAAATTCAACTTGTTCATCCTTTACCCTAAAGATTAGCTTTCCTAAACATCTATCAGAGTCTTACCCATGCTAGAAAATGTCTTTCTAAAATTAGAGGTACTTCCCAATCTTCTTCCATATCAAGCACAATAAAATCTACTAGGAAATTCAATTTATCTACTTTTATTAAGACATCCTCTATTACTCCCCTAGGATATTTTATAGACCTATTTGCTAATTGAAGATGAACAGTGGTTGGTTTTACTTCTCCTAGGCCTAATTTCTTAAAAATTGAAAAGGGCATCAAATTTACAATAGCATCTAGATCACATAAAACCTTATCAAAATGAAAAATACCTATTGTGCAATGAATTGTGAAATTCCTTGGATCTTTGAGCTTTTGTGGTAGTTGCTTCAATAGCAACACACTACACTCTTTCGTAAGCATCACCGTCTCATGTTCTTCAAATCTCCTCTTCTTGGTGAGACTCTCCTTTAGAAACTTTGCATACTTCGGCATTTACTCTAACATGTCTACAAAAGGAATGTTAATGTGTAAACTTCCAAACATGTCCATGAACTTACCGAATTGCTTGTCTAATTTTCGTTTCTACACTCTGTGAGGATATGGAAGGGTCATTTCATCATTCATTGCCATGTGGGAAGTTTTGTTGGTTTCTACCCTTGTGCCAATACACTTTGTCGAGGCATGCTTACTTCTGGTTTCTTCTATGCCACAACATGGTCACTTTTGTCCACTTTTTCTTCTATGAGTTTTAGCCCTTTTTCTTCTTCCTTGATTGATTCCTTCAACTCCTTACCACATCTCAGCATGATAGCATTGATGCTCTCCTTCTGATTCTTCTTCGTATCACTTGGTAATGAACCTTGAACTCCTCCTAATAAAATACTATGTATTTGTCCCAATTAAGTCTCAAGGTTCCTTATGGAAGCGGATTAATTTTGCAACAAGTCCTCATATTTCTAGAGTTGAGCTTCATTCTTGTCAAATCTTTTACCCGATTTCTCCATAAACTTTGCAAGCACATTCTCCATGTTGGATTTCTTCTCTTGAGGTTGGAAGCCCAATGGTGGTTTGTGCTAATTGTTGTTGCTCCATGAAAAGTTTGGATAATTGCGCCATTTTGGAGTGTATGTGTTAGAGTATGGATTCCCTTGCCCTCACTAAAAATTGTTGATATAATTTGCTTGTTCCGGTTGAGCAAATGGATTCCCTTCTTAACAATCCTTTGACAAGTGATTCCCTGCGCAGAGTTCACAAGTTAGAGGAGAAGAATCAATTACATTTACCTTTAGAGCAGTACCCAATTGTTTCTGAATAGCTGAAAGTTGAGTAGCCAATGGGGTGTAACCATCTACATCATGCACCCTCTTAACTCTCCTTGGTAAATTCCATTCCGAAGACTTCAAGTAATTGTCGCTTGCCATCACTTCAATTAAATTGTAAGCTTCCTCTGCTGTTTTTTTTTTTTTTTTTTTTTTTTTTTTGAATTCAAAGCTCTCCCACTTGTAGCATCTATCATAGCTTGTATATTTGGCAGCAACCCATTGTAAAATGTTTACACTTGCGACCATATTGGCAATCCATGATGAGGACACTTCTGTAAGAGATCTTTGTATCTTTCCCAAGCTTCATAAAGTGACTCCATATCTTCTTGGTAAAAAGTAATGTCACTTCTCATCTTGGCAGACTTGATAGGTGGAAAATATTTCATAAGGAACACCTGAACTAACTCATTCCAAGTCGTGATACTTCCAGGTAGTAGAGAAATTAACCAAGCCTTAGCTTAATCCCCAAGAGAAAATAGGAAAATCCTTAGCCGAATTGCATCGTCAGATACCCCATTATGTCTGAATGTGTCGCTACCTTTGAAAAATTGGCAATATGCAAATTAAGATCATCACTAGACAACCCTACAAATTGTATCGAATGTTGTATCATCTGAATAATGGTTGGCTTTATTTCAAAATTATTCACTTGAACTGGTGGTCTCCTAATGCTAAAATAACAACCTTCAATAGTAGGACTAGAGTAGTCCTTCAATGCTCTTTGAATAACTACAGCTCCACCAGTTGCATTGCCCCCTGGGATTTCCTCATTCTCATTTTCTTGATTCTTCACATCTTGATTTTATAATTACCCATCTAGCCATTTCAATAGATTTTTGTGAGTTGGCTTGCCTTTTTTTCTTTTCTCAACTTTCTAGCCATTCTTTAAATCTCTGAAACAAAAGGATCAAGATCAACACCTTTAGAACGTAAGCTCTCTAGGATCTAAAAAACAAAAAAAATTAAAATTAAAAAAAAATCAAATTAGCAACTAAATAGCTTGTAATGATATTGATGGAAAAAATAATTCCCTGGTAATGGTGCCGAAAACTTCTTGTGATTTTCGCAAGTGTACAAAATTATTAAAGTAATAAAGTGTAAGTATACAGATGTCAAACCCTAGGGAATTACTAGTTACCAATTACCAAAATAAACTATCCTATTACTATTTGATTAATCTAACTTTTATCAAGAAAAACCTAGATTAAAATAAATGATGGAATTTTAAAAACAAAACTGAAAAGAAGACAAACTCAATAATTCTTTGGTTTTAACTCAAGATGACTAACCTAAGGCATAGATTTCACACCAAGTCTTATTCATATGCATTGACAACTCATGCTAATTTCATTAAGCTCTTCCCAAAGGTCAAACTTCCTAAATTTTCAATAATTTTCTCTCAAAACAATTATCAAATTATCTCCTAATTACTAACCCAAATTATCTCTAATCAAATTTAAGCAATTAGAGATCATTACGTTCTATGGAGTTTACCAAAACCTCACAAGTCACGGCAACCTATCTATAGCATTCGCTCAACCTATGGTTTTACTACCTTAGACCAACTAAGCATCATCTCTCGCTCTCAACTTAGTCCATTAATTCATCCAATTCTCAGGCCCCTAAGAATCAAAAGAATTAGGCATAATAATAAAACTTAGGAAGCAATCTCAATAGCAATTACACAAGTTATTCAATACATATTCAAGAGATTGGGCTACCTCTTAACCCTAGAAAATAAAGTTAGTTCATAGCAAATATAAAAAAACAAAAATCTTTATGAAAACAAAAATCATGAGTTTAAGGAAGAACAAAGAAAATTTTCTCTATGATTTTTCTCCAAAAGCTCCAGAAATTCTGATGCTCTTTTCTTTTCTTCTAATGGTTTTCCTTTTGATCTCCCCTAAAAAGTTTCTCAAACAATGTTAAAGACTTGTATTTATATCGCACAAGGGTTATGGTTTCTTTTCCCCTCATTCTACTAAGTTTAGGACTCTTTAAACCCCAATTTCCTAGTCAAACATGGAAATAAATTTTCCAGTTTTTGTGAGTGTGTTGTGATACTATGCTGTAGCATGGTTGGTTCTGACTTTGTTGTGCCCCAGCACAGTGCCACGGCATGGCGTCCAAATCTTCTCTTCAGTTCAGACCTTGCATCATTCTTCAGCACTCTAGAGATGGTGATGTTTGAGCATATAATGTTCGAATCTAGCCCACTAGTAAACATATGAAATGTAGCTTCGAATCATCTTTCCAATTGTTCAAGAATCGTCTCAATCCGAGGTCCACAGATGTAGTTATTGTCAAAATACTGAAGCATAATCTAGAATCTTTTCTTTAACTTCAAAACTCCATAACAACTCTAATTCTCGATCCATTTATTTCTACTCATCACTTATTCCATTTCTAACATGATTCTTCATCTGAGCATAACATTTAGCATTAATAACCTGATAACACTAAAACACACCCGTGATCCCATAAAAGACATTTATGAAAATATTAAGCAAATTTACCAATTTAAGCCTAATTTCTTACGAATAACCTCATAAACCACTAGGTAAATGTGTATTTTCAAACTCTTATTAGTCCATAGGAACAAAGTTCCCTTGTTCTACTATTTTCCATAAATTGTAATCTATGGACCTAATATGAAGTCTCATTCTAATTCTTTATTGTGTGTATTTTACATCACAAAATAATGAGGTCTTGTAGTACAATGGCCTTCATTAAAGAGAGGTATTGATGTACTAGCCATCCATATCTAGATCGGTTAACTCTTGAAACTATTAGGTTTTCTACACAAGAGCCCAAGCTCTAATACCAATTGTATAACCCTATATGGCAAATATTCCTTTTTGGGGGGGTGGGGTTGGTGTGAATATGAATCAATGAAAATAAATGCAGAATAAAAAATTTCAACAACACCAACGAATAGCAATGAGTTTAACTAATCAATGTGCAATAAGTAAACTCAACAAGCAATGAATGAGAATGATAATGATCAATAAAGATAAATAGTGGTGAGCAATAAATATAAACAAGTGATGATTATTTTCAAGTAAATATGCAAGGAATAATAATTGAGTTGAGAGAGAATAAATGCTTAGAGATTTATAGTGGTTCGGAGCTATATCTACAAGCCTCCAGCATCCACTTCTTCAAGACAACCTCTTTGAAGTTCCACTAGAATCAAATTTTGCCTTTTACACTAGTTTGATAGGATTTGTCTCTTACAATAGTTTGACAGGATTTCGCCAAAAAGATGTTTGAATAAAAGCTTATTAATTACTTCCTCTTAAACTAGGCTTAAACACACATTAAGAACAATACTCTCAAAGGTTTTCAATATGAGTACAAGAGAATGGTAATGATTTGGATTTTTAGCTCAAGGGATTATGTGATAATGTCTTTTATAAGAATTTTGTTTCTTTGGTATTCTCTCTATCTTTCTTTGCAATAAAACACTCTATTTATTGCTTGTCTCTTCCCTTTGAAGTAAATAGCCGTTTCTACATTTAATGCAACTTTGAAAAGCTAAAGTACCTAGAGGAATGGGCATTCCACCATCACGAATGGTCGTTCTCGACATAATGGATACTTTTGCTTAGCTCTTGGGTTTACGGAATGATCATTCTACCAATGCAAATGGTTGCTCCACCAGCGCAAACAGTCATTCCACCGCGAGGAACAGCCGGTCCATTGGCTCCTTGAAAATCCATAAAATTTTAGAAGCATGCGCAACTTCCTGGAACGATGACGTTCTGCCACGAATGATATTTGAATGGGAACAGTCATGCAACATGCTTGTTCCATTTGAAATATTTGAACTTCAACATGATCTTCAAGGCTTGTTCTAATTTGTCAAAGGTGCAAAATCATTTGGATTTTGACTTGAATGGAACGGATATATAGCTTGGTTGTGTCATTGGAAGCGACTTGACATCATTTTGGGTAGAAGAATGCACAATCATCTGGAACGTGGTTGTGCTGTAAGGAACATTCATTTGGGCAACTCAATGAAACATGAAACTTTTGTTCCTTCATCCTTCACGGTCATACCAATTGGGAAAACTATATTTTATTTTGGTTATGACTTCTTGTCATACCTTTGTATGTTTTTTAAATACAAATCAACGTTTTGAATCGTTTTGGTACATCAAAACACATGAGGGCTCAACACCTAATGTCTATATGCTTTGTCCTAGAGTGATGTACAAGATCTTTAGACAAATTTATGGCACTTGTGTTGTCACAATGAATTGGTATGCTATGCATTTTAAAACCAAAATCTTCAAGTTGTTGCTTCATCCATAGATGTTGTGCACAAGAACTCGCTGCTAACACATATTCAGCTTCTATGCTAGAAGTAGCCACTAAATTTTGTTTCTTTGAAAAACCATGACACTAGCATGCTTCCTAAGAATTGAAATGTTCTAGTGCTTTTCCTAACTATCCTACAACATCCAAAATTAGCATCTAAATATCCTATAAGACTAAAAAAGATCCTTAGGATACCATAAACCAATGTTTGTTGTTCCCTTCAAGTACCTAAGAATCCTTTTTACAATACTCAAGTGAGATTCTTTATGACATGATTGGAAACATGCACATGCATATGCTAAACATGATATCAGGCCTAGATGTAGTCAAGTACAATAATACACCTATCATGCTTCTATAATGCTTTGTATCAACACTTTTACCTCTTTCACCAGCTTCTAATTTGAGTGAAATTCTCATAGGAGTAGGTTGATCTTTTGCCTCATTTATCTTGAAGCGCTTGAGGAGATCATTGATGTACTTGGATTGATTTAGCAAATTCTCATCCTTTTGTTGCTTTATTTGTAATCCAAGAAAATAATTCAATTCTCCCATCATACTCATCTCGAATTCTCCCTACATCATCTTAGAAAATTCCTTGCAAAGATTTTCATTACTAGCACCAAAGATGATGTCATCAACATATATTTGAACTTTTAGGAATTTAATTAAGGCAAAATGTAGCGGAAATTAATTTTTTTTTATTAAAAACTAAAGCCGACGATCCTTGTAATGAATTAAACATTATTTACATGCCATGAAAATATAATAAACCATTCAAGGTTTCGATTTCATACCAAACGTTGGCGGCTACTTTGATTGATTGTAGAAAAACGCTACCACTTCAAGAATAGAAGTGAATGAATGGTAATCCACATAAAGACAAGAATCCACACAAGACCAGTTTGCTAGAATGAAGATGGCAGTTCAAGGAAGAAGAGAGGATGAAAATTTCAAAGAGACATTTGCTCTCTCACTTTAGCTTAGGTGGCAAGACTAAAAGATTAGGGTAAAATTATTTTTGTTGCCCTTTTTATAGGGCAACCAAAACCCTAATATGCTTTGAAATATTATTAAAACATTCCTAGTAATGTTTAATATTAATTTCTTAATATTTAGATATTACTTGTTCCCCAAGTAAGAGTTGGTATTTCATTATTATTATTATTAATTATTTAATGCATATATAAATACATGTGTGTATATATAAATAAATAAATATATAATCTTTTAAGCGCTCCGTAAGATTTAACAAAATACCCCTTCGTCTTGAAAAGATGAAATTGCCCTTATCCATTATTTTCCTGAAATTTTCTTTTAAGTGTGTGACTAGTGAGTAGTATCATGATTAACACCCTACAAATCGTCTCACTACACACAGACCAAGATTGGCCTTTAGCAAGGAATCATGGTCACTTGACAGATACAGATTTAGCGTAACAACTACTTATCAACGTTATGGTTATTGTGCAATCAATCCTTTCATCATATTCATCTATTATCTCATCAAGGTTTGAAGCACAAAAATGGTGTCAACTTCAACTATGAAATTCCTTGACATATTTCTATTTGGTTATTGGACCAACAACAAAATGAAATTGAATTCAAGCAACAGCTCAATTCCACTATGGCCACAGATTTAATGTCGTTGCCTTTTACTAAATATCTCACCGAGATAATTTCTCTTGTACCTAGGAGTGATAAATCCTTTGTCGACCCACCATATTAATAGTGTACTTCTCGACGTAGTCTATCACTACTATACTAATTACCCTAAATAGGATTATGTTTGGCTAGCGTCAAACTACACCAATATTTACACATGCACCACCATCCGTTAGAGGATGTATTCCATAGACACTAGGGTTACCATCTATATGGAATCCTCTATATGGGTCAGTCTGGTGAACGTGTGAATAACAAGCACTTATGCATCGCACCATGTTGTTACCAAATAGTTTTGACATGTGAGATTTGTCACCACCTTTTCGTATGGCTGTTCAATGTTATGACAATCTTACCATATTATATGTGCCCTTAGTCAGGGCTATGAACATTTCTAAATGGTCACCATACGTGCTTATAGGAATCTCACAATCAAGACTTATAGCTACTTGATTCCCTCATCACGGTTTCACCACTCTGAGGACATATATTATTATATACATTATAAGATGCAATTTAATAACATAAATAAAGCTTTTTATTAATAGAATAACACAATGCATAAAGTTAATTTACAATATTTGATTGGCTCTAAGGCACCTAGTCTAACAATATCCCACTTGCACTTATAGCCAATCATTCACGTATTTTACACTAAACTAAGCTAGGTGCTTATCATGCTTCTGCTATGACAGAGCTTTCTAAGTGAGTATGCAATGTCGTCATTGGTAGGTACTCTGTTTATTTGTGCATCTCCTCTTTGAACAATTTCTCTGATCAGGTGGAATCGTTGAGTATGTGTTTGGATCTTTGATGAGAAGTGGTTCTTTGGTGAGACTGTGGTTATTTAGCTTGAGCAATGGTTCAACAATGCTGGGAACTACACCAAGTTTAGTAATGAACTTCTTGGTCCAAATTGCCTCTTTGGTTGCATCTGATAATGTAATGTACTCAGCCTCCATTGTAGAATCAGCTACAGTAATTTTCTTCAAAATTTTTGAACTCACCACAACTCCATTGAGACAAAAGAAAAAACTTGATTGCAATTGATAATCATGTTTGTCAAATTGAAAACTAGCATCACTATATTCTTTTATAGTGAGTTCATCTTCTCCTTCATAAACGAAGAACATATCCTTAGTTCTCTTAAGGTACTTAAGAATGTTCTTGACTGTTATCTATTGACACTCACCTGGATCCAGTTGATATCTACTACAAATGCTTAATGCATAAGAGACATCAATCTAAGTACATAATATGGCATACATTATGGATCCAATAGAGGATACTTATGGGATCCTATTCATGTTATCTCTCTCTTCGGGTGTTTTAGGACACATGTCCTTTAAGAGATAAATACCATGTGACATAGAAAGAAATCCTTTCTTGGATTCTTCTATATTGAATCTCTTTAGTACCTTGTCAATGTATGTATCCTAACTTAGGCCAAGCAACCTATGTGATATATCTCGATAGATCTTGATACCAAGGATGTAGGCTGCTTCTCTTAAGTCCTTCATGGAGAAGCACTTGGATAACCAATTCTTTATTGTCTATAAGTTCAACATATCATTCCCAATTAGAAGTATGTCATTGACATACAATATTAGGAATGCCATTGTGCTCCCACTAAACTTATTATAAACACAAGGCTCATCTTTGTTTTTGATGAAATCAAATTCCTTAACAACTTCGTCAAAATGAATGTTCCAGCTCCTTAAAGCTTGCTTAAGTCCATATATGGACCTTTACAACTTGCATACCTTTTTTGCTTGTCTTTTAAGTACGAAACTATCGGGTTGTGTCATATAGACATCCTCTATAAGGTTTCTGTTCAGGAAAACCGTTTTGACATCCATTTGCCAAATCTTGTAGTTATGGTATGCAGCTATTGCAAGCATTATCCAAATGGACTTTTGCATTGCTACTGGTGAAAAGCTTTCATCATAGTCTATGCCATGCGTTTTTTTTTTTGAAACCTTTGGCACATTGCTTTATAGGTATGCACGTTACCTTCCATGTCAGTCTTCTTCTTGAAGACCCATTTACATCCTATGGGTTTGACCCCTTGGGGTAAACCCACTAGAGTCCATACTTGGTTTTGGTACATGGAGTCTATTTCATATTTCATGGCTTCTAGCCATTTAGCGGAATCTAGATCTGATATAGCATCATCGTAGGTTCTAGGTTTGTCAATCTGATAAACCAATATGTCGTCATGCTGAGTCATAAGGAAACCATATCTCTCAGGCTCACGACGTACTCTCTCAGACTTATGTATCTTCTGTGTGGTATAAGGTGGTTCACTTTGTTCCACATTTGATGGAGTAACCTCCTCATGATGTTCCTCCATTTCTGGTGGTACATGTTCCTCATTTGTTATATCCCGTGGAGTCTGAACTTCATTGAGTTTGACCTTTCTTCCATTAGAACTTCTTTGAAGAAACTCCTTCTCCAAGAAGACCCTAGTTCGAGCTACAAATTTTTTTCGCTTTTCTGGTTTGTAGAAATAGTATCCCATGGTTTCCTTAGGATACCCCACAAATATACATCTATTAGATTTTAGGCAAGCTTATTTGATGTCAATTTCTTGACATAAGCACTACAACCCCAAATTCTCAAATAAGACAATTTGGGCATTCGCCCATTCCATCGTTCATATAGAGTCTTATTCACAAACTAGGATGGCACATGGTTCGGTGTGTGAATCGTAGTCTCTAAGGCATAACCCTAGAATGATACAGGTAGATCAAAAAAACTCATCATTGATTGAACCATGTCAAGTAAAGTTCGATTCCTTCTTTTAGATACACCATTATGCTGAGGTGTATATGGAGGTGTGAGTTGTGATACTATTCCACATTCCTTAAGGTATTCACCAAACTTCAAGCTTAAGTATTCACCTCTTCGGTCTGACTGAAGAGCTCTAATACTTTTGCCTAGTTTATTTTGTACTTCATTTCTGAATTCCTTGAACTTGTCAAATGATTCAGATTTATGTCTCATTAAATAGACATATCCATATCTACTAAAGTCATCAGTAAATGTGATGAAGTAAGAATTTCCTCCTCTTGCTTGAACCATTAATGGTCCACATACATCGCTATGGACGATCCCTAATAGTTTTATAGATCTTTCACTGATTCTAGTGAAAGGTGATTTGGTCATTTTGCCTAAAAGGTATGAATAGCATACCTCATAAGATTGGAAATCAAATGGGTCTAAAGCTCCGTCTTTGTGGAGTTTTACAATGCGAATCTGATTAACATGACCTATCCTACAATGCCAGAGAAATGTTTGGTTCAGATCGCCGTGCTTGGCTTTCTTATTTTCAATATTGAGTATTTCATTATTATCCATATCTAGAACATATAAACCATTATGTAATCTAGCATTTCCATAATGAATATCATTTAAACTAAAAGACAACAATCCATTATATATTTTAAAACGATATCCATAATTGTCCAAATTAGACACTAAAATAACATTCTTCGAAATCGAAGGTACATGATAGCAATTCATGAGTTCTAAAATAAGGCTTGAAGACAATGATAAATGATAGTCCCTTACGGCTAATGCAGTAACTCTAACTCCATTCCCGACGTGTATGTCCACCTCCCCTCGATCAGCCAAGGTATCTACTTCGTCACAATCCTTCCATATTAGTACAAATGTGAGATCCACATCCAGTGTCAATAACCAAGATGTAATAGGAGATAGGTTAGTCTCAATCATGAACGTACCTTTAGAAGAAGAAGAAGTAGCAGTCTTCTTCTTGCTTGCTAGGAAGGCCTTGTAGTGTTTCTTCGAATGGCCAATTTTTCCACAATGAAAACAACCTACTTTTGCATACTTGATATTCCCTCCCACTAGCTCATGAGCTTGTTAAATCTCAAGCTTAGCCTTGGCTTTTCCTTTATCACTACTACAGTTAGCATCGACCAACATCATAGTATTTGACATATTCATGTCTAGCTCTAGTTATGGCCTCCAATGTCTTCAAAAGCTTATGAAGGTTTTTTTTTTTTTTCCCCCAGTATTCTTGACAAAGTCAAGAATGAATTGAGAGAAAGTATCAGGTAAGGATTGTAAGACTAGGTCTATTGCTAAACCTTCGCCAAGACCATATCCTAAAACCATTAATGTCTTAATATACACCATCATTTTGAGCATATGAGGCCCAACTTTGGTACCCTTGTCCATCTTGCCTCTAAACAATTTGTGTGACACCTTATACCTCTCCTTTTGTTGAAAGGTTAAAACCATGGTGGATATATCCATGTTCTCATACTGTTTTTGCAATTTTAGGTGTCATTGACGCTAACATAAGATACTTTATAAGATCGATCTTAGTATCATGTAGACATTGTTAATAAACGTCTCTTTGTTCCTAGGTGGAATCATTATCAAGCTCTAAAGCTTGCTCTATGGTATGTAATTTATCTTCAAACTCAAATATAGACTGAAAATGTCTATACCAGTTTTTAAAATTTTTATCATCAAACTGGTTCTCTTTTTCGATAAGTGATCACCATGATAGTGTATTGGTAGTCATTTTGTGAGTCTACAATTGCAAAATAAAGAGAGTTAATTAATCCCATGTTATGATTTTAATTAATCAAGGTTTTTTAATTAATTAAATGCTCCTACTATTTTACTGAAAATTTAATAGCCCTCACTATTAAACTCTGGAAGGCCTATTGGTCTTCCTAGTGGGCCAAGATCCCATCAATTTCATTTTAAACCTTCGTTGATCGAACAAACCAAAATAGATTGAATTAGGTAGATCAAACAAACTCAATTTATACCAACTAATGGCACCAATCATTAATCCTCAAATATAAATTGGGCCATAAGACCAATTACATAAGTCAATGGCACCAACCATTGAGCTCAAGTGTAACTCTTGGATCAGTAGAGTAGACACTACATGTCAACTCGTGCATCATTAAATTATACTTCTCTACTATGCCTCTAGTACGTTTTCAACCTTTGTTGATTGAACAAGTCAAAACTACTAGTTAAGTCTTTACCGAACACCTTTAAGGAAAAACTCCAAAATGACTTAGCCTCCCACTAGTAGAAGTGTACCCTTCGCTGATGCAAACAAGGTTACGGCAAATAATGGTTTGGCTAGGCCCATGGTGTTGGAAGGCATGAATTAGACTTAATATCTTTAATAAGGGTTTTGTATTTGGTCTCATCATTTTATTATCTTGGTTAACATGTTATAGTCATAACATCCACCCTTAGCATGCATACTATGCAATAAAAGTAAACTTGTTGGTGCATTGCCTTAAATAAACCAAATTCCTCAAGCCTAGAGGAATTTGTATGTCAACCTAGGTAATAGAAAATAAAAGAGAAATCTTCAATTTAAAAACCAGCCTTCTTCAATCCAACGCTTCTTCTTCTTGATCATTACATTAAAATAAATTCTAATTTAACTTTACAAAAATAATAAGAAACCTCAATTTACATGCGAGGGGAGTAAGATGAGAGAAAGAATTACAATAGAATATAAAGAAAGGCAAGGCACGCAAGCCTTATTTAAATTGAATTTAGAAAACCCCAAAATGAACTAATACTAGATCTAAAAGCAAATGCACCAAACACCATGCAAATCCAAACACGTGAATATGCATAAATCAATAAAAAATTAATCTGATCATTTTGGTAAATTACGAATTATCCCTTGAAGTTAAATCTTGTTGTGTTTAAACCTAACAAGTTATAAACTTTTCATTTTAGTCCCTGTAAGTAAATGATCAGATTCACGCAGCGGAAAAACACAATAAAATATTTTTAAAACTGAATCTGTCATTACTCTAAACCCAAAGTCCGAGCAATGATTATAATGTTTTGCATGTTAATGAACAAGTCTGTGTAAAAACCAAATCCATACAAGGATTCAGAACACATTACCAATGTTTGGAGGCTCCTTGAATATCTCTGATTTGATCTCGCTCCCGATTCAAAGTAGAATCGCACTCACGTCATCCACACTAAGATAATCTGTAGAACCAAAAAGGGATTCGCTAGATCCACTTGATGGCTTCAAGAATCAAGAAGAAAGGATTTTTCTTCTCCACTCAATGAAGAAGAACGTGAGAGGGAGAGAGGTAGGTGGCTAGGGTTTTGTTTTAATGAATAATGTTCATTGTTTTAATTTTAAGTTATATAGTACAACAATTAAAAACCCTATTCCACTTAGGAATAGCCATGCGCACCAACCTAAATCCACCCTAGCAACCAAACACCCCTTTAATGGTATTTTAAATTTAATTAATTATTATTATTATTAAAATCAATTAATATATAGAAATATATTAACATTTAATTAACAATAATAATCCATTTAAATATATGTGCACATATATTTAAATATAATCTCACTAATTTTAATTTCAATTTTAAAATTGAATACAGACAACAACCTTAGCAAAGTTAATTGCACTGTGAGATTACCAAAATACCATTTTCGTCTTAAAAGATGAAAATACCCCCTTCACAAACTGATTCTTAAATTATCTTCTAAGTGTGTGACTCGTAGGCTTCTTATCATATCCACAGTGAGTAGTATCACGATTAACACCATTTAATCGTCTTACTACACACAGACCAAGATTGGCCCTTAGCAAGGCATCATGGTCACCCGATAGATTTTGATTCAGCGAAATAGCTACCTATTAATGATATAGTTACTATGTAATCAAATCCTTTCATCATGCGTTATCTCATTGAGGCTGAGGTACAGAAATAGTGTCAACCTCGGTTATTCTCGATATTTTTGTATTCAGTTACTAGACCAATGACCGGAATAACAAATTAGATTGAGCAACAACTCAATCCCATTGTGGCCACAAATTTGGTGTCATTGCCATTTACTGAGTTGCCATTTACCATTCATATGGAATCCTTCAATTGGTCTGTCTAGTGAACTTGCCTACAGCAAGCACCTATGTGTTGCAATAGGTTGTCGGCAAACAACCTTCTCAAGTGAGATCAGTTAGTATCTTTCGATAGGGTCGTTCAACACTATGATTGTCTTATTGTATTATCCGTGTCCTTGGTCAGAATGATATTGGGGCTACGGACTTTTCTAGAGTGACCACCATATATGATCAGAGGGTTCTCACTATCGAGATTTGAAACACTTGATACCCTCATCACGGTTCTACCATCCTAAGGACATGTATCAATACATACAATAATGATTTACATGATATAGTAGAAAATTGTCTTTTATTGATTAATAAACATTATTAGAAAGAGTCAATTCTACAATAATTGATTGACTCTAGGGCACCTACTCTAACAGTCCCTTGTTGTTGGGCCAAGTGGGCCTCCGGAATATCTATAATATGTAGCAACACATTAGAGAATTTTTCTAGTCCATTATCAATGCGTGTGTAATACACTCTCTAGCTAGTAATTCTTTAAGAAATATATTATAAAATCCACTAAATAACTTTGTAAACATATATATACATAGAGGTATATAATGTAAAATCCAAAAATTTTAATTTTAATTCATATAAACATATACATAAAATAACTTATAGTGCAAGGTAGTCTTGGATAGTGCTGCCAAACTCCTCCGCTTCTTGACGTCCCACCCAATTGTAAATCATCAAGTACCTACAAAATAGTAGAATAACAGAGTGAGCACTAATTGCACAGTAAGTAAACCAATTGCACTACTGTTTTTCCTCCATAACTCATGTTCTGATTTTCCTTTTCTCACTTTAATCTTTGATAATATTCTTCATTCTTTTCTGATATTCTACATTCTTTTCTGATACTCTGATTTGCTACTTATCAACGTGCAAAGACAATGAATAAAACTGTACATCGTCAAGCACATAAGAAATATTGAATCATGTAAGTAGCATAATACATATGCAAAATAATAAACTTTCCTGAGAAAAGAACTTTCTTTTCTTTTCTGTTATCTAACTCTTATGTTGTATCTCTTTATTTTCTTCTCCGTTTCTCTTTCTTTTCTTTCTTCTATTCTGGTTTGCCGATCGGACTAGGTTGATGTATGGATTTGGAACCCTGGCCGTGTGAGTGTATACTGGGTACAATCCTCATCTACATGCACTACTGACGGACCATACCAATGATGTATCTCTCTGCTGAGGCTGCTCACTGATGGCAGCTTGCATGTAGGTATGCTTTACTAGGTACAGTCCTCATCCACATACACTACTGATGGACTGTACAAATATTGTATCTCTCTACTGATGCCACTCACTGATGGCGGTGTTCATGTGGGCATCTTTGACACTCACGGGTTCCCCATCACAACAACCTTAAACATAGCATGTTGTAGAAAGAGAATAGAAAGAGATACTATGCACATATCAACATGAATTTCCAAGCTATGGAAATCCTACACTTGCATTCTTTAGTAAATGAGAAAATATACATACTTGCATGTTAGCTTAAAAGAAAACTACAAGTCATTTTCTTTTCTTTCTTTCTCATTCTTAGCTAACATATTCTTTCATATTCCCATTTACCAAATCAAGGCTATATATAAATAATATGCACAATATATGCATGATCAAGCCCATTCTTTAATGTTCTTTCCAAGTTCACATACACAAACTTGAAAATTCATGATGGCATAATGGTATGTCATGACATATTCTACCATTCTCTACTATCACAATTGCCATATCAAAGTAACACTTTAACTTGCAATTCTTCTCTAACACTTCCATGTGCATTTCAAGAAGTAGTAAAGGTTCAAGTAACTAGAACCAAGCACTAAGGGCCATTACTCTCATGGAACTAACATAACCAAGTGATATATTAAACTTTGGCATAATAATATGCACTTTTGAATACTAACGTTTACACTTGGTTAAGCCCAACCATAATCTTCCTACTTTAATTCTTGCATTTCTCTAACCCTTTCTTCATTAGAGTTTAGCCAACTCATGCATGCATTTTCTCTTTGGATTTTCATCAAACAATTCATATGCACATATAACTACTAAGTTGGCTACACTTCCACATCTCTGTAAATCCACCAAAATTTTAGAAAAACTCACTTATTATAGCATCATACCTGGCCATTTTCAACAATTCTCAACAATTCAAAAATTTCAACACTAATTCTTCCATAACTTCACCAAATCATCACATAACCATACACTACTTCTCATGGCTGGAAATTACACATCATTTAGCATCAAAAACAGCCAGCAATTCTCACATACAATCACATAAAAACATGCAAGAATCATACTACACAAGTCTTGCTCAAATCAAGGATAAAATTAGGTTTACTTGCCTTAAATATGTGATATCACCTCCTTTTGCTACAAGTCTCTTCCTCTTGGACCTAGATCATATAAAAATCACAAGAATTTAAAACTTTAAAGTTTAATCACACTCCTTTTGCTAGAATCTTACCTTTGGATGCTTTAGGATTGAAAATCTATGAAAATCCAAGCCAGATCCTATGATTTTCCTTTGAAATTTAGTGAAGAAAATTGAGAGAAAATAGGGGTGAAGGGTGGCATGAATAAGGGTTAGACTGGCTAGGGTTTAGGTTATTGCAACCTTATAACTAAATAAATAAATAAATAAATATATATATATATATATATATATAATATTCCCATTTGCCCTGCATGCACTTTCTAATGAAATTCCATCTAGAATCCTTTAGTCAATTACCAAAATACCCTCATTTTTATTATCTTCTTCACATTATTTTGCTTCCTTTCACTTCCCACTTTTTCAAATAATTATGAGTGAAAAGACCATTTTACCCCTAATGAAGTTTTAAGGAATTTTCTTCACATTTGTCTAAGGTAACTTCAAAGAAATCCAACTAAGGGTATTAGGGCATAAATAAAATTGCGTACCTTGATGTGGGTGTTACAGCGTGACAATGCAAAACCAGCCCAAAATAAACCCATTTGTACCATTGCGTAGGCTGCTCGTTGAAGAGGTTTTATGCACGTCCACGCATGTGGGAAGCAGCTTAAAGACTTGCTAATCATGCACCAACACGTCAACAAGCTAACGGTACAATTCGTGATTCAGTTGACTCACCATAGTATCCATTATGACCAATCTACAAACATGCAGTGAATTAGCACACACCAGCGTTGATTGTTCGTAAATGAAACGAAACCTTATTCTACACAAGTCCAAATACTTACATAGACCAATCGAAGCGATCCTTACACATGCAATGACATGTTGGATTTTAAATCGCTAAAAAAAAAAAAAATGCACCGTAGTGCAAATGGGAGCAATTTTATGAGGAGTATAGTAAGGTTCCCAAAATGGATCTATTATGCGTAAAAACGCACAACGAATGAAGCACTTGTGTGAAGACACAATGTGCAGGTCAAGGCTATTTGTAAAAGCACATAGCCAATGGGTTTTAGCCATGTGCGACAACACATGGCCCAAGGCAGCCATCGAATGAGGAAGTAACAGTGGATACGTGCGGCAATGTGTAGCTACAAGAGTGGTGATCGTGTGCCATGGCACACAGCCACCAAATGAGGCCAATAGCATTGGCCAAGGCCGCGTGTAAGAGTACGCAACCATTACTTTCCTTGCGCACAATAGCATGCGGTGCTAGCAGCAGTAGCAGCAATGTGCAAGCGTGCTACTATTGGTGCTTTGCCCTTGCCATGTGCAACCACACACGACAGTGGGCACCACCACACGGTGGTGCTTCCATGGGTTCCGTCAGTTTCCAATTTCCACAAAAGTTATAATAAATCATAACAGATGCATTTTTCAAATCAACACAACAAAATAAATTTTAATTAAATCAATCAAGTCAAATTAATCAAATTAAAAAGCTTAAACATGTAATCAACAAATCACACAATCAAAACACAAATTAAATAATAGAATCAGATATAAAGGGCTTTGATACCACTGTTTGGTATTTAATCAAGGCAAAACGCAGCGGAAATTAAATTTTTTTTTATTAAAACCTAAAGCCCATGGTCCTTATAACGAATTAAACATTATTTACATGCCACGAAAATATAATAAACCATTCAAGGTTTTGATTGCATACCAAACATCGATGGCTCCTTCGTTTGATTGTAGAAAAATGCTACCACTTCAAGAATAAAAATGAACAAACAATAATCCACACAAGATCAATTTGTTGAATGAAGATGGTGGTTCAAGGAAGAAAAGGGGATGAAAATTTCAAAGAGAAATTTGATCTCTCACTTTAGCTTGGGTCGCAAGACTAAAAGATTAGGGCAAAATTATTTTAGTTGCCCTTTTTATAGGGCAACCAAAACCCTAATATGCTTTGGAATATTCTTGAAACATTCCTAGTAATATTTAATATTAATTTCTTAATATTTAAATATTACTTGTTCCCCAAGTAAGAGTTGGTATTATTATTATTATATATTTAATACATATATAAATACATATATAAATACACATGTGTGTATATATAAATATGTATATTAATATTAATTTCAATAATAATTCATTATTTAAAACACATATACACCAATATATATATTTAAATAAATATATAATATTGCAAAATAAATCCTAATATAAAATTGGACATAGGCAATGACCTTCCACCAAATTTAATTGCCGTAAGATTTATCAAAATACCCATTTGTCTTGAAAAGACAAAAATACCCTTATCCATTATCTTCCTTAAATTTTCTTTTAAGTGTGTGACCCGTAGGCTCCTTATCATGTTGGTAGTGAGTAGTATCACGATTAACAACCTATTAATCGTCTCACTATACACAGACCAAGATTGATGCCTAGCAAGGCATCATTGCCACCCAACATATATGGATTCAGCGTAACAACTTCCTATCAATGGTATGGTTACTATGTAATTCAATCCCTTCATCATCTATTATCTCATCAAAGTTTGAAGCACAGAAATAGTGTTAGCTTCACGTATGAAATTCCTTGACATATTCGTATTCAATTATTAGACCAACGACCAAACTAAATTGGATTTAAGCAACAACTCAATTCCATTGTGGTCACAGATTTAAGGTCGTTGCCTTTTACCGAATATCTCACCAAAATAATTTCTCCCGTACCTGGGAGTGATGAATCATTTGTCAACCCACCATAGTCATAGTGTACTTCTCGATGTAGCCAATTACTACCATACTGATAACCCTAAATAGGATTATGTTTAGCTAGTGTCAAACTACACCAATATTTACACATGGTGCTTTGGTGATCTCAAGTTTAAGGATCACATGCACTACCATCCGTTAGAGGATGTATTCCATAGACACTGGGGTTACTATCTATATGGAATCTTGATATAGGTCAGTCTAGTGAACACGTGAAAAACAAGCACCTATGCGTCGCACCAAGTTATCACCAAATAATTTTGACATGTGAGATCTGTCACTACCTTTTGATAGCATCATTCAACACCATGATAGCCTTACTATATTATATGTGCACTCGGTAAGAAAAATACTTGGGGTACAGACGTTTCTAGAATGGTCAACATATATGCTCATAGGGATCTCACAATCAAGACTTATAATTGCTTGATTCCCTCGCCATGGTTTCACCACTCTAAGGACTTATTATTACATACATTATAAGATATGATTTACATAATATAAATAAAGCCTTCTATTAATAGAATAACACAATGCATAGAGTAGATTTACAGTATTTGATTGGCTCTACGGCACCAACTCTAACATGAACTACCAAAATGTATTACTCTTGCCTTTTTATAAACAAGGTAGTATCCACCTTTCATTTTGTAAAACCAATTTGAACAAGAAAACTACTCAATTTATCATACAAAGCTTTAGGAGCTTGTTTTAAACCATAAAGTGTTTTTAAGAGTTTGACAACATGTCAGGTCATTTAGGGTTTTCAAATCCAGGTGGTTGTTTGACATAAACCTCTTCTTGAATGAAACTATTTTAAAATGCACTTTTCACATCCATTTGAAAAGGTTTGAAATCTAAATGGCATGCATAAGCAAGTAACATTCTAATGGCTTTTAATCTAGCAATATGGGCATAGGTTTCATTGAAATCAATACCTTCCTTTTAAGAGTAGCCTTGGGCAGCTAACCTTGCTTTGTTTCTTACCACCATACCTTGTTTATCCATCTTGTTTCAGAAGACCAATTTGGTGCCGATGATGGGATGATCCTTTTGCTTTGCACAAGTTCCCAGACTTTGCTTCTCTCAAATTGATTTAGCTCCTCTTGCAATTCTAGAACCCAACTTTCATCACTTAGTGCTTCATCCACTTTCTTGGGCTCCATTGAGACAAGAATGCTATAAATTGGCATGTGTTCCTCATCGATGCTCAAGTTTTTTCTCCTTGAGTATGATCGCCAATTATTTGTGCTTCTCTCACTTCTCCTCTTACTCTTGGAAAATAGATCTCCCTTGTTATTTCTTGAGGTTACATAAACATGTAATTTTCATCATTAATCTTTTCTTGATGTTCCTATTCTTTATTGACGGTTGATAAAGATACTTCATCTTTCATTTCGAGTTCTTTCATCAACACATCAATCTTTTCTTTACTATTGTTTCCTGCATCCTTAAAAGAAGATTAATCAAATAACACATGTATAGATTCTTCAACTAAGACAGTTCTTTTGTTGAGGACTCTATACGCTTTTGAATGTGAAGAATAACTAAGGAAAATTGCTTCATTTGATTTGGCATCAAATTTTCCAAGGTTATCCTTACCATTGTTAAGCACAAAACACTTACATCCAAAGGGGTGAAAATATGCAATGTTTGGCTTTTTTTTTCTTTTGAATAACTCATATGGAGTTCTCTTGAGGATTGGTCTAATCATAGCCCTTATTAGGGTGCGTTTGGTTCAGGGAATGTTGGATTACTGGAGGGTGTGTTTGGTTAGGGCTCTGGAAAGATAACTTTGGTAATCTATCTTTAATTTTGGATATTTTCTTGTTTGGTTTTCAAGTAATGTAATGACTTTTTTCTACTAGTATACTTTAGAACATATACAATAAAAACATACATACTTAGCATATGAAAATAGTTGGGTCCAAATATTTCTTTACTTATAAAATATAATTCTTTACATATACCAAAATAACAAGTACAAAAACTTAAGCAACGGTGGACAGTAATGCCAATTCTCTCCGCTTGTCGACTTCCTTCCGACCGCTGCTCACCTATTTCCTGCAAAACATGGAAAAACAACGGGGTGAGCACAAAAATGCTCAGTAAGTAAATCCCTTATCTCTTTTCCTTCTTTGGTTCTTTCCTTAATTCTCTTCTTCTTTCTTTCGTTCCTAGTTCTTTCTCTGTTTCTAATTCTTACTGTTCTTTCTTTCTTCCTAATTCTCGCTATTCTTTCCTTCTCTCTGTTCTTTCTTTCTATTCTTTGTATTCTTTCTAACCATGATGGAATTCATGGTAATATGCATGAATGAAATGCATATGTAATAATGCATAAAAATGCATTTTCTTTCTTCTTTCTGTTTCTTTTTCTATTTCTTTTCTTTCGTGTCTTGCTTGCTCAAGCTTCTCTTGTCTTTCATGTTTTTCTTTTCTTATTCTTATTCTTTCTTTTCTTTTCTTTTCTTTTATTTTCTTTGCTTATTCTTATTCTTTTCTTTTTCTTTCTTTTCTTATTCTTTGCCGATCGAACTCGGTTGATGCATGGATTTGGAACCTTCACCGTGTGAGTGAGTACAGTCCTCATCTACATGCACTCTTGCGGACCGTACAAATTCTTTCTTTCTTCTTAGGCCACTCAATTAAGGTGGCGTGCATATAGGAATTCTTATTGGTACAACCCTTATCCACATACACTCTTACAGGTCGTACAATTCTTCTTATGCCACTCAATTAAGGTGACATGTATGTGGGAATTTCTTCTTAGCACTCACGGTTCCCCATCACAACGACCTATTCTTTTCTCTTCTTTAACACTTTTTCTTTCTTTAATTCTTTAGTGCTTTTTCCTTCTTTCTCTTTATTCTTAGAGTGTTTTATTCTTAAAATTCTTTATTCTTTCTTAAGTACTACATATATACAAATATATGCATATGGATGGCTCATGCTTAAAATTCTTACTTAAATGCACTCATGAAATGTAAATATGCAATGTTGCATAAAATTAAGGTTTCTATTCATACTCATGCTTCTCTTAGGCATTTTATCAAACAATAAAACGCTCAACGGACCTAAACCATTCTTCTGCCACTAAAGGGTTAGTTGTACCTTTAAATTCTAACGGCTGATGTTGACTTGGAAGCCCATAAATCTGTTCAATCCGATTCTGTACTGTCTGAGGTACCGGCTTTTCTCTTTCCCCCCCAGTAGGCGGTATTTGAATGGGGGGTTTCAATTCTTTCTGGTTCAACTCTCCCCTGTCCTTCCACTAAGACTTGCTGTACAATTCCTCGTATTCTAGCTTCATCAAGGGTAGGGGGAGTAGGCTCTGGTGGGTTAGAAGGTTCCCCCGTACCCACTGTTTTCTTACTACTTGCTCGAGTTCTACGTCTCATCTACAAAACAACCACATTTAATCAACTCATGCAACACTTTAAGTAAGGAAAGAAAATTTAACTTACAATGGTCAACTACAGAACGTCGCGGCGGTGAGAGTGGCACACTGTCAAATCCCAAAATCTTTGCTTTGATACCAAAAATGTAATGACTTCTTTCTACTAGTATACTTTAGAACATACACAATAAAAACATACATAGAAAATGAAAATAGTTGGGCCTAAATATTTCTTTACTTATAAAATATAATTATTTACATATACCAAAATAACAAGTACAAAAACTTTAGCAACGGTGGACAGTAATGCCAATTCTCTCCGCTTGTCAACTTCTTTCCGACCGCTGCTCACCTATTTCCTGCAAAACATGGAAAAACAACTGAGTGAGCACAAAAATGCTCAATAAGTAAATCTGTTATCTCTTCTCATTCTTTGGTTCTTTCCTTACTTAATTCTCTTCTTCTTTCTTTCGTTCCTAGTTCTTTCTCTTTTGTTTCTCTGTTTCTAATTCTTACTATTCTTTCTTTCTTCCTAATTCTCACTGTTCTTTATTTCTCTCTGTTCTTTCTTTCTATTCTTTCTAACCATAATGGAATTCATGGTAATATGCATGAATGAAATGCATATGCAATAATGCATAAAAATGCATTTTCTTTCTTATTTCTGTTTCTTTTTCTATTTCTTTTCTTTCGTGTCTTGCTTGCTCAAGCTTCTCTTTTCTTTCTTGTTTTTCTTTTCTTTTCTTTGCCTTTCTTATTCTTTTTCTTTTCTTTTCTTTGCTTATTTTTATTATTTCTTTTCTTATTCTTTGCCGATCAGACTCGGTTGATGCATGGATTCAGAACTTTCGCCGTGTGAGTGAGTACAGTCCTCATCTATATGCACTCTTGCGGACCGTACAAATTCTTTCTTCTTAGACCACTCAATTAAGGTGGCGTGCATGTATGAATTCTTCTTGGTACAACCCTCATCCACATACACTCTTACGGGTCGTACAATTCTTTTTCTTCTTATGCCACTCAATTAAGTTGACGTGTATGTGGGAATTTCTTCTTAGCACTCACGGTTCCCCATCACAACAACCTATTCTTTTCTCTTCTTTAACACTTTTTCTTTCTTTAATTCTTTAGTGCTTTTTCCTTCTTTCTCTTTATTCTTAGAGTGTTTTATTCTTAAAATTCTTTATTCTTTCTTAAGTACTACATATATACAAATATATGCATATGGATGGCTCATGCTTAGAATTCTTACTTAAATGCACTCATGAAATGCAAATATGTAATGTTGCATAAAATTAAGGTTTCTACTCATACTCATGCTTCTCTTAGGCATTTCATCAACCAATAAATGTGCATAAACAAACTCTACTTTAACTATAATTCTATTTGTTTCTTAAACCATCCAAAATGAGAGTAAAACTCTCTTGTATCATCACAATCCCTATCACGGCAAAACACTCCCAAAACTTTCTTAAACTCTTCCAATTTCAACCAAACTTCAATCTATCATCATACAATCAAAAACACTTCTCATACTTAAATATATCCAACAACAAGCATAAATAATCACCAATCTCATCTCAATTTCCCAACAATTATAACATATACATGCTTAAAGAAATCTCTATTGAATTAATTTCTTAAACTTTAACTTGAGTTGGATTTTGAGTTGGATTTACTTACCTTATACTTGAGTAGTCTCCACTAAAGCTCTCTACTCTTGTTGGACTCAAATTTCCCCTTAACCCTAAGCATAAACTTAATAAGAATTCAACTTCTACACAAGTAAATCTTATATATAGAGCAAGAATTTTTACCTCTTGTTGCCTAGGATCAAAACCTTGTCAAAATCCACTCAAAAGCCCTCAAAAATCCTTGGAAAATTGAGTGAAAAGTTGAGAGAAAATAGGGAAGGAAAGTGCGGTGGAAGAAGAGAAATAAGGGGGTTTGTAAGACTAAACCCTTAATATCTTATTTTATAAACATACTTTCCCATTTTGCCCTTACACTTTCTTAGAAATTCCATCTTTGTCCCTTAGTCAATTACCATAATGCCCTCATTTTTATTGCATTCTCCATACAATTCTATCTCTTTTCACTCCCCACAATTTCAACTAATTCTGAGTGAAAAGACCATTTTACCCTTAATACAAGTTTAAGGCATTTTCTTCACATTCTCTCAAAATAACTTTAACCAAAATCAACTAAGGGCTATAAAAACATAAATTAAATTACATACCTCTGTGTGGGCGTTACAAGTAATAAAATATTTTGGTAATCTTTCAATACTAATAGTGATTACTGTAGGTAAATAGGTAATCAGATTACCACTTTAGGAGGTGGTATTTAAAGATTACCGGGGTAATCTTAATTTTATACCAATTTTGCCCTTAATTAAATACCATTCCGGACATAATTGCTCTCAAATGTGTACCAAATAACAATCATCTAGACCCCTTACATTTGATAATTTAGCTAAAACATCTCAACCACAAAAAGTTTAAAAGTTGACAAAATACCCCCAACCACCAAAGACCACCGCCCGCCGCCACCACCATTGCCATGTAACACCCACATCAAGGTACGTAGCTTTATTTATGCCCTAGTACCCTTAGTTGAATTTTGTGAAAGTTATCTTGAACAAGTGTGAAGAAAATTCCTTAAAACTTCATTAGGGGTAAAATGGTCTTTTCACTCATAATTAGTTGAAAAAGTGGAGAGTGAAAGGAAGTAGAATAACATGGAGAAGTTAATAAAATGAGGACATTCTTGTAATTGACTAAAGGACATAGATGAAATTTTTAGAAAGTACAAGGGTAAAATGGGAAACTATATATATTATTATGTAGTAATAAGAGTTCAAGAATTGAAACCCTAGGCACTCCACCCATTGTTTACGCCACCTTCATCCCAAATTCTCTCAATTTTTCTTCCACTAATTCCAAGGAAATTTATAGGATTTTTGATAGATTTTCAATCCTAAGCATCCAAAGGTAAGATTCTTGCACCAAGATGTGAGATTTAAATTTTAAAGTTTGAATTCTTATGGTTTTATATGTTTGGCTTTAAGAGGTAAGAGGAATTCTACCAAAGAGAGATTATATTGTTGGAATTGCTCAAATTCAAGGTAAGTAAATCCAACTTTAGCTTTGATTGGATAAATACGTGTGTAGAGAAATTTATTGTATGTTGTATGTGTGTTTGGATGACGAGAATTATGGATTGAAATTGAGGTTGTTTAATTTGTGAATCTTATGGCCATGAGAAGTGATTTATTAGTATGTGTTGAGTTGATTAAATTTTGGTGAAATATGAAGAATGAATATGGCATGGTGGAGGATGAAATTCGACTAGGGTGGTTGTTGGCCTTAGGGAGTTTTTGCTCCAATTTTGGTGGCTTGAGAAATATGTGGAAGTGAAATCAATTTAGGGTTTGTATGTGCATGTAAGGTGTTTGATGAAATGTCAAAGAAAGTGCATATATATGAGTATGTTAGATTATTACTTTGTTATGGAAATTTTGTTGGTAGAGAATACTAGTTCCATAATGATATCTTTATATGTCATAATGAATTCTTACATTTGAGCATTTGCATTTAGAAAGAATAGCAAAGAATGAGCATATTTACATGCACATATACATGTATTAGAACATTAAAGAATAAAGAGACAGAAAAGAAATAAATTGTAGAATCATCCTCTAAAGAATATAATTAAAGAATACTTCAAAACTGAAATTTTACTTAAAAAAATATAAAAAGATAAGAGAAGAGAAGGTTGTTGTGATAGGGAGCCCATTAGTGACAGAGAAGAAGAATAGCTCTGCATGCACGCCGCCTTTAGTGAGCGGCCTAAGAATAAGAAAGAAGAATTTGTACAGTCCATAAGAAGTGCATGTGGATGAGGACTGTACCCAAGAAAGAATTTAAGAATACACTCACACGGCTAGGGTTCCAAATCCATACCTCAACCGAGTTCGATCAGCAAAGAAAAGAATAGAAAAGAAAAGAAAGAATAGAAAAGCAAGAAAAACAAAAAATAAAGAATAGAAACAGAAAAGAAAGAAGAGAAACAAAAAAAGAAAGAAAATAGAAAACAAATAGAAAACAAATAGAAAACAAATGAGAAATAGAAACAGAAAAGGAAATGCATAAAGTTTATGCATTTGTGCATATGCATCATGCCATTTCTACTATTTCGAGTTAGTTTCCCTATTTGTGTTTACATATCGGTAAGTGAAAAACTAGAATCTTAGAAAGAGCAAAGAAGAATTGAGAAGTTTGGTGTAAGGAAAGAAAATCCAGGATCTGAGTAACGGAGAAAGAATAGACGTATTGTGGGTTTACTTACTGAGCAATTAGTGTTTACTCCGTTGATTTCATTGTTTTTGCAGATAGTAGATGAGATGAGATCGGATGGAACGTCAAGTAGCAGAGGAGAAAGGCAACACTATCTGACTCTATTTTTGAGTTATTTTTGTGACTTGTTACTTGATGTAGAGATTTGTGTATAAAGAAAAATTAGTTATGGGCCCTCTATTTCATACTTATATATATATTTTCTGTAATATGTTTAGTGAGTTTTACTTATATTTTTCCAAAGAACTACTAGCTAGAAAGAATATTACATGCCAGTCACCGGCAATAGTCGCCAGATTGATGCATAACCGGCGAGATCTGGCTAGCCATGCATCTAGCTGTTTTTGGCCATCGATCTAGTTGGAAACAGCCAGCTCCACAGTGATCTAGCTATTTTCGGCATTCGATTTGGTCGAAAACAGCCAAAACGGCACACGACTGGCGAGATCTTGTCGGTCATGCATCGTTTTGATGACTGACGCTAGTGGTTGGCGGTGGTGGCCAATGGTCGGCGGTGGTCTTGGGTGGCTGGGGGTATTTTGTTAAAATTTAAACTTTGTCGTTAGGGTGTTTTAGCTAAATTCTCAAATATAAGAGGTTAAAAAAATTTACTTTAATAATAATAATAATAAAAAAATTATTATTATTATTATTATTATTATTATATTAAAAATGAAGGGCAATTCAACAAAAGCCTCTGTCGATAATATTTTATTCTTCCCAACCAAATATCTTAGTTATTTGTATCTAGTAATCTAACCAAACATATTGATATAACATTCTCCTATAATCTTCAAGGTAATTTATCTTAGTGATAATCTTATTTTTTTAGCAATAAAACATTTCCTCAATCAAATGCACCCGAAATGTTATATTAACGGAAAGTTAGATTACCTTGAAGGTTATTGAGAATCTTTAGGAAAATATGTTTAGTTAGTTGGAATAAAATGACCGTTTCTAGCCATATCAAAGCCTCTCGGCGGTGGTCGATAGTGGTTGACCAGTTGTTGGCGGTGGTGGGTAGGTGACAGTGATGGTTTGTAATTTGTTTTAAATATGAGGGTATTATTGTTCAAAAATTTAATTAAATAAGGGTAAGATTGTAACGGTGGATTAATGTAAATTAATTTTAAAATAAAGATATTATTGTAAAAAAAAATTTGTTAATAAAAGATAAAACTGTAATAAAAATAAAATAACCAAATAATCTTATAATACCTAAGAAAATAGAGCTAACAACCTCTAATATTACCAATAACTATTATTGTATTAAAAAATTATCAAAATTTTATACTACTTCACGACCAAATATAATAATGAAATAATATTTAAATATATTGAACTGTATAATCTCGAAGCAAATGTCCTAAATTGTATTATTTATATTAAAAGAATAAAAAATAATAGATGTGAGAGGGACAGGACAAGAGATGGCAGAAAGCATAAAAGGGTGAGGACACCTGTGACAAATGGTTTGGCGTTTAGAACGAAAGAAAGACCAGTCTTCCCTTCTCTACTCTCTCTCTGTAACCTATTCTATTCTGTTCTACCCTATTCCTCTTTAATCTCTCTCTTCACAAACCTATAGCCATGACTGGTGATGCTTTTCTTCTTCACCCAACCCCAACCATCACCTCCAATTCCAATTCCACTAACCCCAAGAAACCCAAAGACAAAAAGAAGAAGAAGAAGAAGCGTGGTGGCAGCAAGAAGAAGATGACTGCTGAGCAGAGTCTCGCTTTCAAATCTGTAACTGAATGGGTGTATTTGGACCAACACCTCAACACTAACAATTCCTCCTCTGCTTCTTCTTTTATTGTCGATGATTTTGGTGTACAAAAGAGTCTTGGAAGAGGAGTGGAGAAAGTGATGTTTGAATTGCATTCACATTCCAAGTTTAGTGATGGATTCTTGTCGCCTTCCAAGCTTGTTGAGAGAGCTCATGGCAATGGGGTCAGTCATTCAAATTCCACTTATATATATAACTTTTTGAGGGGATTGCTCTAATGGGTTTTGTTTGTTTTGATTGATAGTTTGAAATGAGTGACTTTTTTACTTTATTTTTTATTTGAAAAGTGTTCCTTTCTTATTCTATGCTTCAAATATTTAGTTTTTTTTTTTTTTTTTAAATGTCGGAATACTTATTTATTTATTAAGAATGATTCTGTAATTTTGTTATGAATAAACATTATTTTTCTGCTTCTTACTGGTGAATTCTTGTGAGATTTTTTTTCTTTTTTCTTTTTATTTTAGGAATCTTGTGGTTCTTCCTTTGAATGGACATTTATGCTTTTCTAACCAACTGCTTTTGTTTGTCTGATTCTTTGAGTTCTCATTTACATATATCATATTTGTTCTGTTTCATCGGTAGAGTTATTGCTTGTGAACTTGAGTATTTTGTGCTCTTTGTTATTATTCTTTACCTAAGTTTCTTTCACGATTCAAGTTACTACAACATTTTAAAAGGCAAAGGGTGTAGATCTAAGGAAAATTATTTATGCTTTTTAAGGCTTAATTTTGTAGACAAAACAATTGTTCTCATGAAGCTGTATGTGGTCTGTGAAAGCAATTCGGCTTTGTGTTGTATAATGAAGAGGAGTACAATAATACTTGCGGTGGAATAAAGACGTAGGTAATGCTAATGGAAACAATATTTGGTTGAATGACAAGGTTCGACAATGGAGCTAGGGCGTTGCTGATGGATAGAGGACACTTATTTTTTCATATTACAATCCCATGCAGGATGTCTGAAGTTTTTGTGCAGGACCATTTTACTTGTGAGTTTTTTGCATAAATACTTATAGATATACCTATCTTTTGAAAACTTAGAGAAGGAAAAGTAGTAAAGCAGAAAAAGGAGATATTCTCTCAAGATGTAGAAGAGAAGGAAAATGATAGACAAGAAATAACCTTTTAAATATAGCATTTTCAGACTAAAGCTCATTTTCTTTGTAAGTTAGCCTTCTGTTTGATTCAGAAGAAGAGATCTTTTCTTGCTCAGTACTATCTCCTCTCCTCTGTTTCCACTGCTAACACAAGAAGTGGTTGGGCTGGATTTTTTTTTTCTTTTGGCCTGAAAAATATGCCAGTAGTTGTCATTCTGAGTTATTATTATGCTGCCTAGCTCGTTCGGAGTTATTAGGTAAATAAAGAGCAGATTTAAAACATAAAACTTCTATTTTCTTTCTACCTTATAACTCGATTGAAACCTTTTGATAAGTCAGAGGGATGTACAATATTATATTTATTTTGCTCTGCTGGTTTTATTTATTGTAGATTGATTTTTTTTTTTTAATTATTTTTAACTCTTGTTACTTATACCATTTCACATCATGACATCCGAAATTTATATGGCCAAGCTATTTTAGGAAACAGACATTATTAAGATATTGTGAGGTATTTTGATGATATGATTTACTAAAACATCAATTATATGAATTATCATTTTTTTTTATGGTATAAATTTCATAAATTATATAATATAATAATCATAATCAGTGTAAACCAACTACTTTTTTTCTTTTAAAATTTTGTTCATCGTAAACATTTAAATAATGTATATTCTGATAACCCTCCATTAAAACTGTACACTAGTGTTCTACTATTAATGTCCTCATAAGATATTTTAGCACATGAATTTGTTTTTACATCTGTTTTGTGCAGAATTATGTTGCTTCATGTTATTTTATTTAACTAATATCCTTTCTGAGGTTGCTTGGTAAAGTTTATGCAATTTCATGATTGTGAGCTTGTTGGTTATGAATGTTTTAACTGGCAATGCTTGCTATTGTCTCTATTAAGGCAAGAATGATAAAGAATTTTCTTATGTTTGATCATAGGTGTATGTTACTGGTTGAACAGGCTATTATTTGATGACCTATCATTCTTAGAGAATATCTAGATTTAATCTATTTCTTTCTGACAGCATTAGACCAAAATGATTATTTTAAATGAAACTTGAGTTTTTATATCTTCCCTACAGGTGAAGAAATGCAACCTATAAATTACTTCAATTTTTTCAACTGGCATGATCAATTTCAAGTTTTTTGTGTCCTTGATTATTATGTTCAAGTGTGGCATGGTTACAACTTTCTAAAAATCATCTACTCGGTTATTAATGTCCATCTTTATCTCAAGTTTTTGTGCTTTTCTGATTTCTCTAAGTAGATTGGATAGGAAAATATTTTTACATTTTGATTATTATTACTTTTGTAATTAGGAATTTAATTAGTACAGTGTGTTCAGAACAGGTGAAAGTTCTAGCTCTGACAGATCATGACACACTGTCTGGTATACCTGAGGCCATTGAAGCAGCTCGCCGTTTCGGGATAAAGATTATCCCAGGCGTTGAAATCAGCACAATTTTCTCTCCAAGGTTCTAATTATTTTCTGCAAACTATCATCATGTACAGTTTCTTGCCGTCATTAATTACATTGGGTTAGATCACTGTGCATTAAATATCTGCACTTTTTTTCTTAGCTCATCTCAAACTTCTTTTGTGAGGTAATCAGGATAAAAGTTGAGTGTTTATGTGTAATGAAAAGATTATTTTAGTAATATGTTTGTAGGTATATTCATTTAGTTAATTACATCTTTAGCCTTGTTTTAGTTAGTTGTAATTTTATTAATTAGGTGTTTAATATGTCCCTATGTTAGTAGTGTCAAGTTTCGACTTGGCATAGAACTTTAAACTTCTAGGCAATAAGAACCAAAAATAGTATTTAAACTTTTACTGCACTCTGACGTTCCTGCACATGAATGGAACATAACATCCACAAGCACAACTTATTATAATTTACTCAGTGAAATGGGGGTATTCACAAACATTAGAACTTGGTGAATGTAGTTTGATATCATGTTAAGTTCCCACATGATTTAAAAACTTAATTTTATAGGTTAAAGCCCAATATTATTATTTAAGCTTTCACAAGAAGTACTAGGACTGAGCCATTTGGAGGTTGGCCCATATATGTGGCCTTAAGAATTTTTTTTATTTTTTTTTTAAATGAGACTTGAATTGGATGTTGAGATACTAACTATTCATTCATCCCTTTATTTCTCGGCTTTTTCTATCTAGGTTTACCTCATTTCTTGTTCTTCGTATTGTCTCCCGTTTCGTTCTTACTCTTTATTATTGGCTCCGTTTGTTTAACTTTTTGGAATAGTATTCTATTCTGATTCTGAATAGGATTTAATTAAATAGGATATGATTCTGAGAATATATTTGGTACATTTTTGGAAAAAATTTAGATTATTTTTTAACCTTTTACATTTGTTAATTTAGCTAAACACCCCCGCACAATAAAAGTTTATAAATTAGCAAAAACACCCCCACCCAACCAATTAATTGTCAGCAGTTGGCCACCACTGTCGGACAGTCGTCGGAAGTCGCTAGAATGACGCATGACCAACTGGATCTGGTCGGTCGTACGTCGATCTGGCCGTAAATGGCCAAAGCTAAGGCCAAAGATTTGGCCCTTGACAGCCAAATCTGGCCAGACGACAGCCAAGAGATGGTCGTCGTCAACAACCAGATCTGGCCGTCAATGGCCGGATATTTGGTTGTAGATCTGGTCGAATCGAGACACGACCGGCTAGATCCAGCCAGTTGCGTGCCATTCCTGCGACTTCCAGCCACCGTTCGACGGTGGTGGCTGGCTGCCAACAATTAGTTGGGTGAATGGGGTTGTTTTTATTAATTTACAAATTTTTATTGGGAAAGGTAATTGTTAAATGTTTTGAGTTGAATAGGATAAGATTGGATTTTGAATTGAATAGTCAATATTAAAACAAATATGTATTTCACTAGATTGGATGTGATAGAGTTTAAAAAGTGTACCAATGGGCGGGATTATTTATTTATTTTGGATAAGTAAAAATTCATTAGAAAGGAAAAAGCATTTACAAAATGCCATAGCAAAATTGGCCAGCCTACCATAGGACATGCCCTAGGTTAAGCACAAAGGGATCAAGTAATCACTACGACTACTTTCTAATTGCTAGGCTAAACAATTAATACAATGAATGCAAAAAGCAAGCCACAACCGAGGCTGCCCAAAACAATACAACCTGAAACAAGCATTCACAAAAACAACCACCAAAAGCAAAACAAAGGGTGGTATCCTCTGAGGCTATACAACCCATCTGCCCCCAAATAACAAACCTACAAAAACAACCCGATCACAGCTGCCCACCAAAGGAAAGATGCAACCAGCCACAATTCCGCCCCCACCATCAAACATCCCCCCAAAAAAATCAAGCTGAACAACCTCAAGAGCAAGGTATTGAGAGCCCTCTCCAAACCACACAACAACCCTCCTCAAACGACTAAGAAGCCAAGAAGATAGAATTTGGCAGCCTCAAATCATGAGCAAGCCTCAAGTTAAATGGGGATTTCTTCACTTTAGAATGCTCCATCGCCCTCCCCCTCCCAATTTGCTTAATCTTATTCACCAATGATATGGCATCAAGGCAATCTCGCCCAAAGTGTCTATTATTTCTCTCTCACCAAATGTGGTAAACTGTAGCTCCCAAGCAAAGTCTACTAATGACATACTTTAACTTCTTAGGTTTCCATCTACAAGATATATAGTTAATACAAACTTGCTAAGGTCGAACCACATACCCCAAGTGACACATTAAGGACCTGATACCAAATGTTTCTAGTGAAAGTACAAGAGAAGAAAAGATGATCCATGGATTCCATATTACAATTACAAAAACAGCAAGTTCCAATTGAAGTAACTCCAGACCTCACAAGTTTGTCCCTCATTTGCATTCGGCTTTTAATGGCTAGCCATAACATGAAAAAGTTCCGAGGAATAGCCCTTGGAAACCATACAAGATGATGCCACTCCACCCGATCCTTATAAGTTCTAGTAACTTCCCAAGCTGTCTTAATGGTAAAAATACCCGAAGGGTTCGGATCCCATCTAACTCTATCATTGCTACCCAAGGGGAGGAAGTCCACTGCATCTTTAACTTCCATAAGGGCCAAGGAATTTTCCATCGGCCATTTCCATCTAGTTCCATAAAAAATCTCACCAACCCTAGCATAATAGAAAAGGCCCAAGTCATAGACAATCCTAGGGCCGTACCTTTGCACTAAGGGGCCTTTTGGTTGCCAATTATCATGCCACAAATGAATATTTTCCTCATTGCCTACAATGTGATGGATTCTATTCCTAACTTCTCCTCTAAGTTTCAAAATGCTTTTCCAAGCCCATGAAGCATTGCAAGGAATAGGGATATCCCAAAAACTTTTCTGACCAATCAAATAGTTTTTAACCCACTCGGTCCACCCAGAATCACCTTTAGCTTTGATAAGGTTCCACACATGTCTCATCATTGTCGCTCGATTCCACTCTTTGCTTTTTAAAATTCCAAGACCTCTCTCTTCCTTAGGTATGCACACCTCCTCCCAACTCACCCAAGCTTTAGTTTTCTTCATCTTTGAGCCCAACCAGAGGAAGTCTCTCAACTTAGAATCAATTTCATTATGAACTTTGGAGGGGAGCATAAAGACCATAGACCAATACACTTGGATACTAGAAAGGATCTCCTTAGTACCTTTGCACTAAAGGGCCTTTGGAGGGGAGCATAAAGACCATAGACCATAGACCAATCAACTTTAATAGCACACCTCCTCTCTTTAGCCAGATCTCTATCATAATGGTGCAACAACTCTTTGCTAAGTAAGATATTATCCCCAATTTTCTTTCCCCCTACAAAGGCAACTTGTGCCTTATTAATAAACTTGGGCAGTGCCACTTTAATTTTATTAGCCATTATCTTGGAAATTCTATATGTTGCTGATGCTTCATTTCTTCATTAAAAAGCAGGGGCTCTGAGTCGGAGGAGCCAGTTCATATCCTTGCGTATTACAGCAGCTGTGGGCCAGCAAGGTATGAAGAATTGGAAAGATTGCTCGCTAACATAAGGGATGGTCGTTACATACGTGCAAAGGACATGGTCTTGAAACTAAATAAACTGAAGTTGCCTCTTAAGTGGGAGCATGTGGCCAAAATTGCAGGCACGGGAGTTGCTCCTGGAAGGCTGCATGTGGCCCGAGCTATGGTTGAAGCAGGTTATGTAGAAAATCTGAAACAGGCTTTTGCAAGATATCTGTATGATGGTGGACCAGCATATTCCACGTAATAAAATAGTGCTGACTGTTGAAAATTTCTTGATTGTGGTTAATGCTTATTACTAATACATGAACATAATGACTTAAAGTTTATGTTTCCCCTGAATTCAGAGGAAGTGAACCTCTTGCAGAGGAAGCAGTGCAGTTGATAATTAAAACAGGCGGGCTAGCAGTGTTGGCTCATCCATGGGCATTGAAGAATCCTGTTGCTGTCACTAGAAGGTTGAAAGATGCTGGCCTTCATGGGATGGAGGTTTACAGAAGTGATGGAAAACTAGCAGGTAATTTTTCACTGAGCACTTTACAATCCAATGCTGCAGACTGCCTGCAACACTTTCACATCCTGAAGGCTGAAATTTTATATTTATTGAAGTCAATTATTTTGCTTGAATTGTTAAAATGTCAGTTTTCACACCACATTGAACATTGATTGTGAAGTCCTCTTGTAATTAACGCACCTTTAGAGCTTCTACTCATATACCGTACAAATGATTCAGATTGATTTATGATGCTCTTAAAGGTATTCAAATCTGCAATGATATTGGTAGAGTATTATGATCTGCATTATCATAGTAAATCAAGCTTTTTATAATTTATAATGTAGAGATGAAACCATTTCTAGAACTCTTGTTGTCCAGCTAGGGAAGAACACTCATCAATGTGTAACTGGTCTCTCATTTCGCTTGCCTTCCCATAGGTTGCATTGTGATGTAGCACTCAACTGAAATCATCAGTATCCATAGCAATTATCATTTTGTAATTCTCAAGTTTTTCCCGTGTCTCCATAAGTCTCTTGATTCTATTGTTTGATTGGCAGCATATAGTGATTTAGCGGATGCTCATGGTCTTTTGAAGCTTGGGGGTTCAGATTATCATGGAAGAGGTGGGCATGGTGAGTCTGAACTAGGAAGTGTGAACCTTCCGGTGTTGGTCTTAAATGACTTTCTTAAGGTAGCTCGGCCAATCTGGTGTGCTGCCATTAAAGAGGTTCTTAAAAGGTACGCAGACGAACCATCCGAGTTGAATCTGTCCAGCATCACAAGATTTGGTAGGGCTAGGATTTTCAAAGGAAGTCATCCTTTGAGTTGTGGCAAAGACTTGATTGACCACTACTTATCATTGTGGCTAACCAAAGAAGAGAGTCAGAATGCTGAATTTGAGGCTATGAAATTGAAACTTTCCCATGTTTCAATTAATCAAGGTGGGATAAATGTTCCTATAGAGACTAAATAATTCTAACTGCAATTGACATGATTGTACCAATTTTTTAAGGCAAGGATGATATTATTGAATTTTATCATATTTATATTTCATCATTAGGGAACATTAATGTTGTTATAAATTTCTAACACAGGTTTTATTTTTATTTTTATTTTTTTCCTTTTTTAGATTTTAATCTACCCAGAAAAATAACATGTTAGTTATGAGAATTTAAAAATAACCAACATTCAATTGCTTTGGTGAGTATAAGGATGGCAATAAGACCCCTGTAGGTTTGGATACCCGGAAAAACATGTTCCCATCGAATAGGGATTACCTGGAAAATTTCGGGGTTGGGGGTGGTGTAGGAGAATTTTTCGTACCCATCATCTGGGACGGTTACGAGGGCAGGTAGAAGTGTCTACTCTCAAAAACCAGGGTATAGGTGTCTGACCCGCACCTATACCCGTCCTTGGTTAATAATTTAGATATTAATATATTAATAATTTTCATTTGATTTGTTAAATATATGTCTGACTTGTATAAGTTTTTCTTCATTAATATATCAAAATTGAATGAAAATTGTTATAAATATATTGATTAATTGTTTAATATATATGTTAAGCTGTGATTTTTTAAAGTAAATAATATTGGTTTATTATAAGAAAGTTGAATTTTGTTTTTTCTCGATAATACAATGATCAATAATTAGTCTAAAGACTTGCCAAGAATAATCTTAGAGTGTTATAATTATTATTAATGTTATTTATTTTCATAATTTTATAAAAAGAAAAATATTTTGAATTTTTTGGGGAAGGGACAAGTATGAGCACGAGGACAAATTTCACCTTTTCCAAGCTAGTTTACCCGCCCCCATCCTCGACCCCCAAATTTTAGTGATGGCAATGGGCCGGCTGGGATCGGGTACCCCTTGGCCCAGGCCCAAGCTCGATCTGATAACAGAGGCCCAAGCTCGGCCTGAGCCTGTCACGGGTATGATAGGCAAAGCCTAGGCCTAATCCGACGGCTTTTTATGACCTTAGGCATGGCCCAAGCCCACATTTTTTTATAATGTCATTTTTAAATATTATAAATTTCAAAATTATTTTTATATAATAATTTTGAATTGATGTGCATTACACCAAGCTACTTCAAGTGAAAATTTGGGATATGTGGCTTTTGGTTGTGGACTGGTGGGAATAGGATTAGCCTGATGTTTTTATTAAGAGTATGTAAGTCTGTTTTTTGGGACTTGTAATTGCTTGCAAGAACTTTGTTGAGTATTTTAACTCCCCTCTCTCTCTCTCTCTCTCTCAGTCTCTCTCTCTCCTTGTATGCTTTGTTTGTTTGTTTTTATGTGTGTGATAAGTCTAGTAAAAAGCAAAAACAAAGGGCTGATCTACGAAAGGTTAGGAACCAACGAAAAGGTTTGGGACCACTGAAGCTCACATAAAATATTCTAGTAAAAATGTTCTTTAGAAACGAACAACAAATTAACAAAATAGAACAACCGGAGGGATAACGAATTAACTATAACAAGATTGAAACTCTTATAACCATAAACCTTTTCTCCACATATTCATTACAATATTTTCCCCTAAATTGAAACTCTACAGAAGCCACATCTGATGGAAACTGCAATTTCCAAAACAGAATTGCATTAACAATCCCGAGCTTCCATTGTAGTACTCCCAACTCTGCACAGACTGCAACTCTGCTGGAAACTGCAAAAGAAAAGCTATAGACTCCTGAAATTAAATTAACCCAAAACCCTATTAAAACAAGTCTTAAGGGAGTCCATCTCCATATAGTAAAAAAAAATGAAAACCCCCCCACGTAAACAACCAGAACAGCTCAAAATATCAACCTTTCAACATCTCTTCATTCCAAACAAAACATTCATTCATTCAATTTCTTCCACTCCAAAACCCAAAAGATTCAAAACTTCAAAAATAAAAAACCATCAAAAAAACGAAACCCATAGATTTTGGATGATAAATGAAAAGCACCAAAAAAAAAAAAAAAAAGAGTTAAGAGTCTTATTTATCTAAGCAGCTGGTGGCGACGGAGATGCGAATTGCAGAATTGCAAATGGAGAGAGAGATATGTTAGGAAGGGCAGCAGGCGGAGAAAGTTTAGGGAATGGGATGAGAAAGAGGTTAGGGTTTGGGAAAAATGAATATATATACTTAGGATAATACTATAATTAAATATATAGTATAAGGGTAAATTAGTAAAATTGACACTAAAATTTTCGGGCCGGGCTGGGCTGGGCCGGGACTGAAGATATACCCATACCCAGCCCGAACCTGTGGTCAGGCCTTAAAATCAAGCCCAGGCCCAAGCCCAAGCCCGTCACCTACGGGTAAAGCCCCACCTTTTCGGGCCGGGCTTGGCCGAGTACCCAAAAATCTCGGGCCCATTGCCATCTCTACTGAATTTCGAGGATGGGAAGGGTTTTGGGACTATGTTTGGTGTCTCGAGGCAGCAGAGAGAAACCACTACTCAGAAATTGCCAACCATAGGTAGGTAAGACCTTGTGCACAAGTTCATTCAAAATCGAGTTTTTATGATGGTCAGATCAAAATTAGTTTAAGAAATGATCAACCTTATTTTTTGGGTCGGGTGGCAGGTCAAGTGATAAGATCTTGAACTCGACCTAACACCCGATTTTCTTTTTTTTTTTTTTTTTTTAAAAAAAACTTTATTTGTCATCCTTCTATTGGGTGAAGTAAACAACTTAAAGTATACCTTCCCACACTAGATTGTTGTCATATAAGCCACAAGTTACCCTTTTTCTCAACCCTAGGTCTATTATTATTGACTCTTCTTCTCAACTAACCCCTGTCAACCAAGCTGAGTCGTGAGCAGCTCAGTTGTGGCTTGATGAAAGCTCGTGCTTGGCTCGGTTTTTATGGAGCTGAGGAAGCTCGTGAGCGGCTCGCTTTATATTTTGAGCTGAGTTCGAGTTCCATCTTGCTCGGCTCAATAAGCTTGTAAGCTTTAAGTGGCTTGAAAGGAAATTTCTATTATTTTAACAAGTACTAGGGGTTATGTATGTTTGAATCCTAAACATTGTAAAGATGACAAATAACCCCCAATTTCCCAAATAATGTAATTTGTAAAATCGAATTCGATACAATTCTTACAATGACTATAAATTAGAACTTGGAAACCCTAAACCCTAAATCTCCGATCTCTCTCTGATACGATTGATTTTCCCTTGTTGACCACTTCTTCTTGCCGTCCCCTTCACCAATGATGCCAACTTCGTCTCCAATCTCACCGAACAAACAACGAAGCCACTAGTCAAGAGTCACGACTCTATTGTAATTTTTAAACCCTTTCATTTTAGCAGCTTTAGTTGACGACTTCTTAAAGGTATAAATATAATTTTTTTCAACTCCTTCATGCTTGTGAAAATGTTGAAATGAAAGAAATTGTTATATGAATCTTTATTTTTATTTTCAGACACACCAACAAACCATCACAGTTCACATACCTGTTTCAGGCCAAGACTCATCAGTTTAGTGGACGGTGGTTCTTCATAGTTCACAGTTAGTAGTCATTACTGATATCAGGTGAGAAATAGTGACGCTAGTTGTATTTTTGTTGTGTTATATTTTGCACTTTGTTGTTTGTATGTATTGGTTCTAACTTCTAAGGTAAGGGTTATGCCATTGGTTCTAAGGTTTACAGGATTATTACAGGATTCAATATTGTTTGTACATGATTATTTTCCTTGGGTTATAGTTTGTACTTTGTTGTTTGTATGTATGTATGACAATAGGATTATTGAACGACTCAAATCTCAATATTGTTTACAGGATTCAACCTCTCTAATCTGTTAGTTATGATTTTTATTTGCTTGATTTTGATTTCTCTTATTAATGGAATATATATATATATATATCAGAGAGAGAGAGAGAGAGAGAGAGTGACATTACATTATTCATGTGTCCATTATGTGGGGTTTTTTTAATGTGTAATATGCATGTTGTGACTTGTGAATTCTTCAATTACAAGTATGGAAGACGACTCCACAACCCAGCCAACGTTGGATGATATAATTTCATCTGCTGAACCTCATAGCTTGAATAGGGCGACAACCAATATGCAACAAAGTGCTAGTAGCCCGCATAATTTAGAGGAGAATGACAAGCTAAGAAATCTGCGATCTCGATAGAATTTAAAGAGGTAGCCCTTCCTAACGATTTGAAGAAAGTAAAGTGTATCCACTATAAGTCCGAACTTCAAATTACTACAACCAAAAGCACTACCCAATTTTCAAGACATCTGAAAGGGTGTGTGAGGCGATTAGTTTCCATTAGGCAACATCAGATTAATTTTCCCTGTGCCAAATCTAGTGTTGGAACAAATGTCATGCCTGCTCTTATAGGCAAGTTCAACATGACAAAGATGAGGGAATGGGTTGCACATTGGGTGCTTATGCATGAGCATCCATTTACGGTTGTGGAGGACGAGGGTTTGAACAACATGCTGAAGTATGGGATTCCTTAATGGTGTAGGGTTTCACGTAGTAGTTGTAAAAGTGATTGTATGAAGGTGTATGAAATGGAGAAGTAGAAGTTGAAGACATTGTTGAAGAGTGTTAATAAGATTAGTTTGACGAAAGATTTATGGAATGCAGGCAATGAAAAGATGGAGCACATGGTTCTAACAAGGCACTAGATAAATGGTAATTGAGGTTAAACAAACGTGTTCTTAGCTTTGTTTATTTACCTTCTCCTCGTGGTGGTGTGCAGATTACTGATTCCATTTACAAGTATTTGATGGAATGGGGAATTGAAAACAAGGTCCACACGATCTCAATGGACAATGCTTCTGGTAATGATGTTGCAATTACGGTTTTAAGGGGCAATTTTGCAATGACGAGGAAGCTCATTTAATGGGGGTAAAACTGTTTCATGTCAGGTACTATGCACACATCTTAAACCTGATGGGCGGTCTTTATCAGTTTAGGCATATCATTGACGATATCTATGACAGTGTGTCATTCAGTAATACTTAGAGAGTAGGTTGAGGGTTTTTTTTCGAGGATTGTGCAACAATTGCGTTTGCCATATCAAAAGCTTATTCTTGATTGTAAAACGGGGTGAAATTCAATGTATGACATGTTGGTAACTGCAATTATTCAACAAGTGTTTCCAAGATTTAAAGAAAGGGACTCGAGTTATCATTATTGTCCCAAAGATAAGATTGGGTGAAAGTAGAGAAAGTTTGTCACATTTTAAAAGTTTTTAATACTACAACCAATATCATCTCAGGGAGTGATTATCCAACATCAAATTTATTTCTGAAAGAAGTTTCCGAGTCAAAGTATTGTTGGATAAAAAAGAAGATAAGATGAAGATGATTCATTAGAAACAATGATGAGGAAAATGAAAGAGAAGTTTGATAAGTATTGAGGGAATGTATGTCTTGATAGTGTGGCTATGTATTGGACCTTAGCCACAAAAATGGGGGTGATTGAGTTTTCATTCCCTAAGATGTATATGGACATGAGTACAGACAAATACTATAACTGTTCAGAGGCCTTACATGAGGTATATGGGGATTATGTTATTGATCATCAAACCGTCAACTGTTGCTTCTAAGGTTACAAGGAAGGGGTTGACATGGAGTAGTTGGTGAGGGGACTATAGAAGAAGAAGCTCGGTTAGGATGAATTTAAAAATTTCTAGACGCGGTTGAAACTGTTGAGCGAATAAATTTAGTTGACTATTATCTGGGCGAGGGATGTTATAAGTGTCAGGGGGATCATAATAATTCTGATCTTAGAGTGGTGAAGGCGAGTGTATTGAAGTACCCATCTTGTGTACGATGGCTGTAAATACTAGCCATTCCTATCACTAGGTTGGCTTCAAAGGTACTTCTAATGCCAGAAGTAGAGTTATTGACACTTATAGAACTTCTTGCCTCCCAAAACAATGCAATGTTATTATGTGGACTGATTGGTGTTGCAATTTAAATGAAGCAAAGAAATGGACAAAGTAAGTTCCATTTTTTATAATTAAGAACTATTTTGCTCCTATTCAGTAGTTTACTCTTTTTAGTCTAACGCAAACTTAATTTTTTTCCGTTTTGTATTTTAGAAAGGGAAGCAACCATTGGAATTCAGCTTTCTATCCCGTCGTTGATGGGAATCAGGAGATTGTTTGATCCTTCTCCCTTCACTCATTGGCTGTGGCAGCAAGCATGCACATTCCTTTTTTTCCAACGATTATATTCCCATTATATTTTTAAAATTGCGCATTGAATTCAGTTTCTGTTCTTTGCTTGGTTTGTTCTTGTTTTGCTTGGTTTGTTTGGACATGGAAATGCTGAAATTGTTTGTTTTGAATGTTATATAATCCATCACCACAACATATATATATATATATAGATATATATATATATATATATATATATATATATTATCTGGGATGTAATTGAATATTAGAACAATATTATTCTGTATTTGCCTCATTGACATTTGTGGGCCTATTTTCATGTTTTCATTTTATAATACATATCAAGCTTGAGAAATTACAACTTGATCATGATAAATTTTCCAGATTGTTTCCAGATTCTGTATTGTGAAATAATGGATCAAGTATTATCCAAGTTTTGCCGAGTTGTACCAATGAACATGTTAAAACTTTTGGAGTTTTCCAGTTTAGATCTTCTACTTGAGTTTTGCCAAGCCTTAGAAATTTATATGTAGTTTCCAGTTTTGATTTTATAGTTTTCTTCATCCTTTTAGAGGATGATGCTGTTACCTTTTTTATTACCTTTGGCTCATAATTGTGCAACAATGGTGTGTGTAATTGAAGATTGACTGGTATCTGTTAAATTAGCAATGAAGTATATGAATTATGCAAATAGTTTCCCCTAAACTGGAACCTAATTGAATTGCCTTTGGTTACTGAAATGGTAAAAAGAAAAACTAACTGAATTGCCTTTGGTTGTTGAAATGATGTAGACGGTCAAAATCTACGGTTATGGAACAGATTGTTCTTGTGAGGTTGAGGCCACTGACGATCTGCTGAACCTGCACACACAAAGCAACTAGCGCAAAGTTTACGTGTAATGCTTTCTTTCTAGCTAGTATACTTGTAAATTAATCACTAAAACTCATTAAAAATATATATAAGAAAATACACATATATATAAGAGTAATAAAGTATGGGCCCATATTTAATTTTTCTTTATATACAAATATTTACAAAATATTTTCAAAAATAGCAACTTGACAGTGTAGCCCGACCCTTCCATTGCATGACCTTCCGAGCGACCGCAACTTACCTATTACCTACAAAACATTAAAAACAACGGAGTGAGCACTAATGGCTTAGTAAGAAAACCTATTATGCTATCCTTCTCTCTCTCCGTTGCTTAAAATTCCAAATTTTCTTTCCTTACATCACATTTCCCGATTATTCTCTATTCTTTCCCTGTTCTTTCTCTATTATTTCTTTGTTTTGCTCTATGTTTTTCTCTTTATTTTCTAAATTTTTCACTACCCATGATAATGAGCATGGTATTATGCATATTCATGATGCAAATGCACAAATGCATAAATTATGCATTTTCTTTTCTATTTTTCTTATGCTGTTTTCTTTTTCTTTTTCTTTATTTCTTTCTACTCTTTCTTTCATTTCTATTATTTCTTCCTATTATTTCTTTCTTTTCTATTCTTTCTTTCTATTCTTGCCAATTGGACTCGATTGAGGCATGAATTTGGAGCCTTGGCCGTATGAGTGAATTCTCTAATTCTGGGAACAGTCCTCATCCACACACACTTCTAACGGACTGTGTATTTCTTCTTTCTGAATTCTGAGGCCGCTCATTAAAGGCAGCGTGCATGTGAGACTATGTCACTCACGGCTCCCCATGTCAACAACCTTCTCTTCTTTTTATCTTTTTTTACACTTTTTTAAGAAAAATTCAGATTTGAATATCTTTAATATTCTCATTTCTTTCTATTTTCTCTTTAACATATTTTAGGGCATTTTCATGCTCTTTGAATATGTATGCATGTAGATGGTTTTATGCTTATAATTCTTTCTAAATTCACATATTTAAATGCAATTATGCATTATGGAATGCAAACATGTCATTCTCTACCATCTACAAACACATCCCAAGGTAACACATAATCATACTCATACATGCACTTCTCCTTGGCATTTCATCAAACAATTCATGTGCACAAATCAACACTAATTTGGCTACACTTCTATCTCTATTTTAGGCCACCAAAAACTTGGAATAAACTCTTCCATAACTAACTCCAAATCTGCCCAAAATACACACTTCAAAATTTTCACTTCAATTCTTCCAAATTTCATCCAAACATTCATCAAATAACAACTACACCAACACAGCTTCTCATGGATAGGTTCTAATCATTATTCAACACCCAATCCATCAACAATTATACATATAACACATATATATGCATAAAGAAAGTTCTCTACACAACATAACTTAAATCATACTTAGGGTAGGATTTACTTACCTTTGATATGAGCAAATTTAACCCTTTAAGAATCTCTTTTGATCAAACTCTCTTCCTTTTAAACCATACGAGCATAAACCATCAAAATCAACACTTTAAAACCTAAAATTCACTTCTTAGTGCAAGGATCTTGTCTATAGAAGTTTAAGATTGAAAATCTACTCAAAAACACCCAAAACCCATGAATTTCCTTTGAAGAAGAATTGAAGAATTTGAGAGAATATGGAGGTGAAAGTGGCGTGCATATGGGTAAGAGTGGCTAGGGTTTCACTCTTCAATTTGATATAACGTAAAAATTATATATTAGTTTCCTATTTTGCCCTTGCACTTTCTTTAAAATTTCATCTATGTCCCTTAGTCAATTACCATAATGCCCTCATTTTTATTGCATTCTCCATGAAATTCTATCTATTTTCACTCCCCACAATTTCAACTAATTTTGAGTGAAAAGACCATTTTACCCTTCATGCAAGTTTAAGGCATTTTCTTCATATTTTCTCAAAATAACTTTAGCAAAAATCAACTAAAGGTGTAAGAGCATAAATTAAATTACGTACCTCCATGTAGGCGTTACAATTCTCCCCCTCTTATAAGAATTTCGTCCCTGAAATTCAAACAAACAACTCTGGGTAACGGTTCTGCATATCTTGCTCCACCTCCCATGTAGCCTCTTACACTTTATGATTTCTCCATAAGACTTTCACTAAAGGGATACTCTTGTTCCGGAGCTTTTTAATCTTCCTATCCAGTATCTGAACTGGACGCTCCTCATACACAAGATTTTCTTCTAAGTCCACATCTTCTACACTTAATATATGGGAGGGATCACTTACATATTTCCGAAGCATTGAGACATGAAATACATTGTGTACTCTATCCATGCTAGGTGGTAAAGCCAACCTATAGGCTACCTTTCCCACTCGCTATAATACTTAAAAGGGACCAATGTATCTCGGTGCTAACTTTCCCTTGCTACCAAAACGCATCACTTGTTTGTAGGGGGCAACTCTTAGAAACACTTTATCACCCACTTCGAATTCAACATCTTTCCTTTTCAAGTCTGCATTGCTTTTTTGCTTGTCTTGGGCTGGTTTCATTCTACTTCTGATTAACTTGACATCTTCTATCATTTTCTGAGTTAGTTCTAGCCCAAGAGTTGTATTCAACTCACCTTTCTCGCCTATCTCATCCCAATGTAGTGGAGATCTATAACGTCTACCATACAAAGCCTCGTAAGGAGCCATCTTAATTGTAGACTGATAGCTATTATTATAAGCAAACTCCACCGAGGGTAGCATCTCATGCCAAGACATCCTGTAATCCATACAACAAGCCCTCAACATATCCTTAAGTATCTGATTTGTTCTCTCTGTCTGGCCATATGTTTAAAGATGGTAGGCGGTACTAAAAGCTAATCTGGTACCTAAGTTCCTTAGTAAACTAGTCCAGAAAGCTAAGACAAATCTGGAATCTCTATCTGATACTATTGTCTTGGGTACTCCATGTAGTCTCACGATCTCTTTAATGTAAATTTGGGCCAATTGATCCGAAGTAGTGCTCTCCTTTACTGGAAGAAAATGGGTTGACTTGATCAATCTATCTACTATCACCCATATAGCATTAAACCGTTTCTGTACTCTAGGGAGACCTGTAATAAAATCCATCGAAATACTCTCCCATTTCCATTCAGGAATACTAAGCAGCTGAAGCAACCCTGATGGCCGTTGGTGTTCTGCTTTCACTTGTTGACAAGCCAGACACTTAGCTACAAAATCTCCAATATCCTTCTTCATACCTGGCCACCAATAGCCTTTTTTTAAGTCTTAATACATCTTGGTTGCTCCAGGATGAGCAGTGTATGGTGTGTCATGAGCCTCTGTAAGAATTCTCTTCTTTAACTCATCATCTTGAGGAATGCACAAACGACTCCTAAAACGGAGGACACCATCTAACAGATGGAACTCTGGTATCTTACCCTCAAGCACTTGTTGACTTATTTTTTGACACCACTCATCGGTAGCTTGCTTTCCTTTGATTTCTTCCAATAATGTAAACTGAACCTCTAACCTGGCAATCCTTCCTGGTATGACCTCAATCTGTTCTTTGCACAATTCTTCTATTAATTGTTTCTGCCTTATGAGTCGGGACAAGTAAGCTTTTCTACTCAAGGCATTGGCTACTACATTGGCTTTCCCAGGTTGATACTTAATTTCACAGTCATAATCTTTAACTAACTTTAACCATCTCTTCTGTCTCATATTCAACTCTCTTTGGGTGAAGAAATACTTCAAGCTTTTATGATATGTATAAATGTTACTCTTTGCTCCATACAAATAATGCCTCTATATTTTCAAAGCAAAAACTATAGTAGCCAACTCTAGATCATGTGTAGGGTATCTTGTCTCATACTCTTTTAACTGATGAGAAGCATAGGCTATTACTCTACCCAACTGCATCAATACTACACCAAGTCCCTGAAATGAAACATCTATATAAATGTCATAATCTACACCCTCTTGTGGTAACACAAGAATATGAGCTGTGGTCAATCTTCTTTTTAACTCTTGAAAACTTTCTTCACAGGCATTTGACCAAATGAAAGGAGTTCTCTGCTTGGTGAGAGCTGTAAGCGATTTGGCCAACTGAGTAAACCCTATTACAAACCGCCTATAATAACCTGCTAGCCCCAAGAAACTTCTAACTTCCTTTATTGTCTTCGACTGTTGCCATTCCAGAATTGCTTTTACCTTACTTGGATCCACTGATACACCTTCCTTTGAGACGGTATGGCCTAGAAAGATAACTTGATCTAGCCAAAACTCACACTTAGAAAATTTGGCAAACAACTTTTTATCTCGCAATTGTTGTAGCACAAATCTTAGGTGTTCTTCATGTTCCTTTTCTATCTTAGAATACACCAAGATATTATCAATAAACACCACTATAAATCGATCAAGACAATCTTGAAACACCCTACTTATTGAGTCCATAAAGATTGTTGGGGCATTGGTTAACCCAAAAGGCATCACCACAAACTCATAATGCCCATATTTGGTCCGAAAAGCAGTCTTGGCAATATCTTGCTTTACAACCCTTACTTGATGATAACCCGACCTCAAATCAATCTTTGAAAACACTGCTGCTCCTTTCAGTTGATCAAACAAATCGTCTATGTGAGGTAACAGGTATTTATTCTTTACTGTCACTTTATTTAACTCTCTATAATCTACACACATCTGTAGAAATCCATTTTTCTTTTTCATAAACAAATTGGAGCGCCTTAGGGAGAATGGCTAGGTCGAATAAAACCCTTGTCTAAGAGTTCCTGAAGCTGTTTTTTCAATTCTTGAATCTCGGTTGGGGCCATTCGGTAAGGGGCTTTAGAAATGGGTGCGGTCCCTGGTGCCAGTTCAATACTGAATTCTACTTCTCTTTCCGGAGGTAAACCCAGCAAATCTTCTGGAAATACATCTAAGAACTCCCGAACTATTAGCACATTCTGAATCTCTGGTTGTGGGACATCACTATTGTGCCCTACATGAGCAATATATCTTGAGCACCCTTTTCTTAACATCTTTCTGGCCTTCACACTGCTGATTAACATACTAGGTTGGTGACCCTCGCCAAAATTAAACTTATCTCCATCATCAAGATTAAATCTTGCTTTCTTTCTCCGACAATCAATCTCTACTCCAAACCTCCCCAGGAAATCCATGCCTAAAATAACATCAAAATCAGGCATATCAAACATTATCAAATCCACTGGCAACTCCCTTCCATGGATCACTACGGACTTCCCTGGAAGCATCTCTTGAGTTACTACATTAACACCATCTGATAACTCTATCTTAATGGGACAATCCACTCTAATAGGTTTTAAACCCAATCTCTCTAAAATCCCATGTGTAATGAATGAATGTGTGGCTCCAGAATCAATTAATGTATAAAGAGGAACTGAATGAAATAATAACTGACTAGTAACTGCGGATGGGCTAGCTTCAGCTTCACTCTGGGCTATTGTAAACACTCAAGCATTGGCGCCTCTAGATGTCTGCGCTGTGGGTACAGGAGGGGCTTTACAATCTTTCATCATATGCCTTGGCTGCCAGCATCTGTAACATACATTTCGGCCCAAATCTCTAAGACACTCCCTAGAATGATTTCTTCCACACTTTTGGCATTGGGGAACTTCACTAGTTCTCGGCTTTTTATTCTACCAATCAGTCTTGTTCTTCTTGGGTTGAAACTTTTTCTTATTTCTCACCTCTCTATTAGTGGGGGCATCAGCTCTATCTCTCTGTGGATCAGGAGGTGGAACATTGGGGGCTACTATTGATGGAGTTGCTGGGGTTAGCTTATTCACAAATATTTCTGCCCGTAAAGCTCGTTCCAAAGCTTCATTGTATGTTTGAGGGAGCTGGGCACTGGCCATCACATCTAGGGCTATTTCTGGTTTCAGCCCATGCATGAATTTATCTCTCCTCAGCTCTGGTGTACTCACTACTCCTGGCGCGAACCTTGCCAGGGAATTGAATTTCACTGAATAATCTTTCACTGAATTAGCCCCCTGTTGTAGACTAATAAACTCCTGAATCTTTTTATGGACTCGATCAACTGTTCTATATTCTGCCTCAAACAATCTCCTGAAATCTCCTAGGTCATCAAAATTGTATCATATGTATCCTCCATCAATTCCCACCATATACGGGCATCACCCCTAAATAAAAAACTGGCATACTAAATCTTCTCCCGGTCTGTCATAGGGAAAAGTGTCGTCATATGCTCCACTGATCTGAACCACTCATCCGCCACTAGTGGGTCCACTGTACCCCTAAATTCTGACGGCTGGTGTTGACTAGATAACCCATAAATCAGCTCAATACGATTATGCACTACTGGGGGTATCGGCCTCTCTCTCTCCTCTCTGGGGGTCGGTACAATCACCGGAGTCTCAACTCTCTCTGGTATAGAGCCTCCCCGATTTTCTGCCAAGACTTGCTATATAATATTACGAATCCTCGCTTGATCGAGGACAGGGGGAGTAGATTCTGGAGGGTTGGAAGGTTCACCCGTGCTCATTTCCTTCTTACTGCTTCCTTAGGTTCTACGTCTTATCTACATAAACCAACACTTTTAGTCAACGCAATTCACTCATGTAACACCCATATGGAGGTATGTAATTTAATCTTAGTTGAATGTTGTTAAAGTTATTTTGAGAAAAATGTGAAGAAAATCCCTTAAACTTTCATTAGGGGTAGAATGGTCTTTTCACTTAAAATTAGTTGAAAAATTGGGGAGTGAAAAGAGATAGAATTTCATGGAGAATGCAATAAAAATGGGGGTATTATTGTAATTGACTAAGGGACATATATGAAATTTCTAAGAAAGAGCAAGGGCAAAATAGGAAGGCTTGTGTTAATCGTAAGTTAATAAGGGTTTGGGTTTAGAAAACCCTTTCGTTTTTTCTTCTCCACCGCCATTCCCATTCACCACTTCCTCTCAACTCTTCTTTCAATATTTCAAGAAGTTTAGAGGGCTTTCTGAGTAGTTTGGGGTAGAAAGTTAATCTAAGGCATCCTGAGGTAAGAATTCTTGCTTTAGATGTGAAGTTTTGCTTATATATGTATATTGAAGTCTTATGGTTTTATTGTTTAAAGTTGTAGAGAAGAGACAAGCTATCAAAGGAAAGGAAAAGTGTTAGTGAAATCTCTCCATTACAAGGTAAGTAAATCCAACCCAAGTTGAGATTTGAGAAATCCTTTGAGTAGAGATTTATGTATGTATAAGTATGTTATGTTATTGAGATGAGTTGAGATGAATATTTGCTTTGTGGTTGTTGAATACACTTCAATTATGAGAAGTGTTGTTGAGTGATGAGAATGTAGTTTGAGATGAAATTAAAAGAACTGGAGAAGTATTGTGAGAGTGTTTGTGCCGTTGGGTTATGGTGATGATACAAGAGAGTTTTTCTCTCATTTTGGATGGTTTAGGAAACAAATTGAATAATAATTAAATTAGGGTTTGTTTAGGCACAATTGTTGTTTGATGAAATGTCTAAGTGAGAACATGTTACCATGGTTGCCCTGTCACAACCGTGACCTTCTGAGTGATTTTTGGGCATCTTACATATTGAAATGGGTTGAGACCAAAACATAAAAGTGGTAACCTTGTCTTTAAGCTTTAAAACGAGACCAAAACTGTAGAAATCTGATGTGTATAACTTAAGTTATGCCTTCTTGAGTGTGACCTATGCAGAATGACTGTCTTGATGCAATATTGCATTTGTGCATTTCATAAGTGCATTAAGTATGAAATTTTAAGCATCAACCATCCTTATACATTAATTGTGCATTGAGAAGTAGCTTGAGAAAGAGTAGAGAACTTTGTGAATGAACTACTCTAAGAGTAGAGAGAATGAGAAAAACACAAAGAGCGGGTTGGTGCTTTGTGAACTCCACCCGACAGTCACGAAGAGTGGGTTGGTGCTTTGTGAACTCTACCCGGCCGTGCCTCCGATAAGATGAGGCCGTGAAATTCAAGTGAGAAAGAATGAGAAAAACATGAGAAAGAATAAAGAGAGAATGAGTAAAGTCATGAAGAGTGGGTTGGTGCTTTGTGAACTCCACCCGGCCGTGCCTCCGGTAAGATGAGGCCGTGACTTACAATAGAAAATTAATAAAAGAGAGCTGTGTGAAAGAGAAACAGAAAAAGAAAATGAGAAGTGTGTAAGGAAAGAATTAAGAGAAAGAATTACGAGGACAGACGAGTAGAGGATTTACTTATTGAGCATTACTTTTGTGCTCACACTGTTGTTTTTCTTTGTGTTTACAGGATCTAGGTGAGGACGCGGTCAGATTGGCGTCGGCAAGCGAGGAGCAATAGCTACACTGTCCACTGCTTTGTAACTTTTTGTAAAATGATATCTTATTTAGTAATAAGAATGTTTATATATAATAAAGAAAATTTTGGCCCCATCTACTTTTGTTGATATAAATGTATTTTACTTTATGTAATTCTATGAGTATCCTAGTATAAAGGAGTTATTACAACTCATCTACTACAAGTAAGGAAAGTATTAACTTACAGCGGTCGGCTACGAAACGTCAACATGGTAGGAGAGGCACACTGTCAAATCCCAAAACCTTTGCTCTAACAGCGAAAATGTAATGCTTTCTTTCTAGCTAGTATACTCGTAAAATAATCACTAAAACTCATTAAAAATATATATATAAGAAAATAAACATATATATACGAGTAATAAAGTATGGGCCCATATTTAATTTTTCTTTATATACAAATATTTACAAAATATTCTCAAAAATAGCAACTTGATAGTGTAGCCCGAACCTTCCACTGTGTGACCTTCAGAGCGACCGCAACTCACCTATTACCTACAAAACATTAAAAACAACGGAGTGAGCACTAATGTCTTAGTAAGTAAACCCACTATGCTACCCTTCTCTCTCTCCGTTGCTTAAAATTCTGAATTTTCTTTCCTTACATCACATTTCCCGATTATTCTCTATTCCTTCCCTGTTCTTCTCACTGTTCTTTCTTTGTTCTTTCTTTATGCTTTCTCTGTTTTTCTCTCTGTTTTCTAAATTTTTCACTACCCATGATAATGAGCATGGTATTATGCATATTCATGATGCAAATGCATAAATTATGCATTTTCTTTTCTATTTTTCTTATGCTGTTTTCTTTTTCTTTTTCTTTATTTCTTTCTTTCTTTTCTATTCTTTCTTTCTTTTCTTGCCGATCGGACTCGGTTGAGGCATGGATTTGGAGCCTTGACCGTGTGAGTGAATTCTCTAATTCTGGGTACAGTCCTCATCCACACACTTCTAATGGACTATACATTTCTTCTTTCTGAATTCTGAGGCCGTTCACTAAAGGCGGCGTGCATGTGGGACTATGTCACTCACGACTCCCCATCTCAACAACCTTCTCTTCTTTTTATCTTTTTTTACACTTCTTTAAGAAAAATTCAGATTTGAATATCTTTAATATTCCCATTTCTTTCTATTTTCTCTTTAACATATTTTAGGGCATTTTCATGCTCTTATGAATATGTATGCATGTAGATGGTTTCATGCTTATAATTCTTTCTAACTTCACATATTTAAATGCAATTATGCATTATGGAATGCAAACATGTCATTCTCTACCATCTATAAACACATCCCAAGGTAACACATAATCATACTCATACATGCACTTCTCCTTGGCATTTCATCAAACAATTCATGTGCACAAATCAACACTAATTTGGCTACACTTCTATCTCTATTTTAGGCCACCAAAAATTTGGAATAAACTCCTCCCTAATTAACTCCAAATCTGCCCAAAATACACACTTCAAAATTTTCACTTCAATTCTTCCAAATCTCATCCAAACATTCATCAAATAACAACTACACCAACAAAACTTCTCATGGATAGGTTCTAATCATTATTCAACACCAAATCCATCAACAATTATACATATAACACATATATATGCATAAAGAAAGTTCTCTACACAACATAACTTAAATCATACTTAGGGTAGGATTTACCTACCTTTGATATGAGCAAATTCAACCCTTTAAGAATCTCCGTTGATCAAACTCTTTTCCTGTTAAACCCTACGAGCATAAACCATCAAAATCAACACTTTAAAAACTAAAATTTACTTTTTAATGCAAGGATCTTACCTATAGAAGCTTATGATTGAAAATCCACTCAAAAACACCCAAAGCCCATGAATTTCCTTTGAAGAAGAATTGAAGAATTCGAGAGAATATGGAGGTGAAAGTGGCGTGCAAATGGGTAAGAATGGCTAGGGTTTCACTCTTCAATTTGATATAACATAAAAATTATATATAGTTTCACATTTTGCCCTTGCACTTTCTTTAAAATTCCATCTATGTCCCTTAGTCAATTACCATAATTCTCTCATTTTTATTACATTCTCCATGAAATTCTATCTCTTTTCACTCCCCACAATTTCAACTAATTTTGAGTGAAAAAACCATTTTACCCTTAATGCAAGTTTAAGGCATTTTCTTCACATTTTCTCAAAATAACTTTTGCAAAAATCAACTAAAGGTATAAGAGCATAAATTAAATTACGTACCTCTATGTGGGCGTTACATTACATAAATACTAGTGTGGTGTCTATCATAGGCACTTCGACGCTCAAGTTAGCAAGGCTGAAAAAGCCTATTTAGTAAGGGCTAAGGAGATGAAGGGTTATCGAAGTCTAATCGGAGACTAAAGCTACGGAAAAGGTGTATAGTTCTTAGGAGCAAGAACTTTAGAATGTAGTAGGTGGTATTGAATAATGGATCCTTTATGAGAGGCAAGACCTTTCTTTATATAGTGGTTATAGGACCTTCGAATCCCAGTAGGACTTTGAGTCCATAATGGTAGAATTTCGGTGAATAGGAAAGTCTTTGATTCACTTGCCTTTGTAGAAGTGAAAGTCCTAATTCACATAAGATTCAAGATCTTGGGTGAATTAGGATAAAGATAGAATAGGAAGCAGATGTATTAGGGTTTTAGTAGGACTCTGGACCCTTAGTAGATAACGTGGGCCGATGGGCTAATGATGAGGCCCAATCTGGATGACCCAATTTGAGAGAAGCTGGGTTGGTGTCATGGGCCTAGTCTGTGACATGGATCTTGGTGTAGGTCCAACTAGAACTGGGCCATATAGTAGATGTTTCACACTTGGGCCTAACAAGGCCTAAGACGATTTTTGGCCATACAACTAGCCCCTCACTGTCTAAGTTAAGGAGTACTTAACTTGGAGAGTAGTCCAATTCGAGTAAAGGTAAATTGGGCCGAATGGAAGCATCTCAAATCGAGTGAAAATACTCTTGGACGAGTGAAGGCATTGCCACTCGGTTAATCAAATTGAGTGAGATGATGCCAAGTGCGATCTTTGTAACAGTCTCTACTCAGTTCTCCAAAGCGAGTGGGTGGATGTGAAACATATCTTTCATGTGTGATGTAGGTATCTCCACTCGGTTAAGTTCGCCGAGTGGGAGGATGTGAGGCACATCCTTTGTAGGTGTCCCCCACTCGGTTAACCAAGCTGAATAGGATTTTTGATTTGGTGAGATAGATTTCATTTTTAGTTTATGCAAGCACAAGTAGAGGTCGAATGATGGTGCTAGGCCGAGAGAGAGTACTTTGATTGAGTAAAGGTGTTGGGCCAAATGATGGTACCCTTGACTGATTAACGATGTACCTAGATCGAATAAAGGTGCTTCATGTTGAGGGAGGATGCAGGGTGTATCCATTGTAGATGCCCCCACTCGGTTTGCCTCACTGAGCCGAGTGGGAGGAGGCGAGATGCATCCTTTGTAGATGTCTCCACTCAGTCAATCGAGTCGAGTAGGGATGTCAAACCGATTAGAGCCAAATGGAGGGGATGTCAAACCGATTAGAGCCAAATGGAGGTGTCATGGCGAGTCATACAATGATCGATATGGTGGCTGTTAGTCCATTTGATTCATCTGGCTGAATGGAGAAACCTAATGTCGAGTGGAGAAAATGCAACTTGAGTAATCAAATATTAAACCGAGTGAGGTGTAGGCATAACCCACTCAGCACAATGAGTGAAGTGGAGATCTTCGACTTGTGGGGTGTTTGTGAACTTAATTTCGTATGACAATAGTCAATCAGCTCGTCCAATCATGGTGAAATGAGGTGGCGTTTCACAATCATGACATGTAAGGTAGGGTTTTTACACACTTTGAGCGGGAAAATGGAGCACCTCGGATTTTGAGACCCACTATTGGTGCTCCACTTGTCTAATTTTGAAATGATATGTAATAAATGGTATCAGTTACTTTTACAAAACCATTTCATCTTGCCGAGTTTTACTCATTTCCAGAGGAAACTGTTTTTGCAGAGGAGCTCCTAAGTTCGTTCTTGATGATTTCTAGACTTCTTTCACAGTAGTCTTTTATTTCTCTTCAAATTTATGCTTATTCTCGCATTTCGTTTACTTTCCATACGTTCTTTCATGTGTGATATAGGTATCTCCACTCGGTTAAGTTGGCCGAGTGGGAGGATGTGAGGCAATCCTTTGTAGGTGTCCCCCACTCGGTTAACCAAGCTAAATAGGATTTTTATTTGGTGAGATAGATTCATTTTTAGTTTATGCAAGCACAAGTAGAGGTCGAATGATGGTGCTAGGCCGAGAAGAGTACTTTGACCGAGTGAAGGTGTTGGGCCAAATGATGGTACCCTTGACTATTAACTACCTAGATCGAATAAAGGTGCTTCATTTTGAGGGAGGATAGGGTGTATCCATTGTAGATGCCCCCACTCGGTTTGCCTCACGAGCCGATGGGAGGAGCGAGATGCATCCTTTGTAGATGTCTCCACTCAGTCATCGAGTCGAGTAGGATGTCAACCGATTAGAGCCAATGGAGGTGTCAAACCGATTAGAGCCAAATGGAGGTGTCATGGCGAGTCTACAATGATCGATATGGTGGCTGTTATCCATTTGATTCATCTGGCTGAATGGAGAAACCTAATGTGAGTGGAGAAAATGCAACTTGAGTAATCAAATATTAAACCGAGTGAGGTGTGGCATAACCCACTCAGCACAATGATTGAAGTGGATCTTCGACTTGTGGGTGTTTGTGAACTTAATTTGTATGACATAGTCAATCAGCTCGTCCAATCATGGTGAAATGAGTGGCGTTTCACAACATGACATGTAGTAGGGTTTTTACACACTTTGAGCGGGAAAATGGAGCACCTCGATTTTGAGACCCACTATTGGTGCTCCACTTGTCTAATTTTGAAATGATATGTAATAAATGGATCAGTTACTTTTCCAAAACCTTTATCTTGCCTAGTTTTACTCATTTCCAAGGAAACTGTTTTGCAGAGAGCTCCTAAGTTCGTTCTTGATGATTTCTAGACTTCTTTCACAGTAGTCTTTTATTTCTCTTCAAATTTCTTATTCTCGCATTTCTTGAATTTCCATACGTTCCTTCAGGGGTTTAGAGTCTGTTTGAGTGGAATTTCTGTGAAGTCTGGAGGAGTTTTGGGAGAGTTTCACAAGTTTCTCTTGTTTTCAGCTTTTCTTTGAGAAATTTTCTATAATAGAGAGTTTTGGTGCTTGATTTCGTGTCTTTTTACCGAAGAGGCTAAATCCTTGAGTCTTTTGTAGATTTTTGGTGTTTTTGGGAAAGGTTTAGTGCTATTTTTATGTGTGAGGGATTTGGGGATTTTGGAGGAAATAAGATAAACTTATGTTATTCAGTGTCGCCATTTGGCTTGTCTCGGTGTGCTTGACCGAGTTGAGTGGTGCAAGTTGTGCTTGGGTCAAGTGAGAATTTGGAAATGGTGTGGAACAAGAGTTTGAGGGTCATCTTTGGCGACAATGAGTATAGACCGAGCTGAGTGAAGCTTTTTAAACTGAGTGGAGTAAATTCAATCCAAGTGGCTGTTTGAAGTTTTCATCATTCAGTCAGTTAGGCTGAGTCGAGTGAGACGAAACTAGGTTAGTGATTACGTCTAAGTGTTGACTATCATCTTGGTCGAGCTGAGTCGAGTGGTGATGGAGAGTGATGATGAGTATGAGAATGTCCCGACCATGGTGATGATGACATAAGACGATGGTATCCTAGTAGGGATACCAAAAGGTGTGACTATGGCTGCCGCCGAGCCGAGTGAAGCTGGGGCGAGTGGCTCTGAATCTAGTGGCAAGGGCTAAGTGGTGAAGAGTCATATGGCAAGCCAGGTAGTTTTGGAGATGATCCTTCGACAAATGGAGGTTTAGGAGATGAGCCAAGCCAGCCGGGTGGTGGCATCCTAACCGTTGACTACCCTCCCTTCCTCAAACCAGATGATGAGTGGAGAATAAGGGTCATGTACCACATTCCTAACTCAGTGAAGATAAGGGTTCCCAGGAGATATGAGAGGGTCGACTAGGACATACTAGGCTATTAGAGTAGGTGCCCTAGAGCCAATCAATTATTGTAAAAGTGACTCTGTAATAAATGTTTATTTATCAATAAAAGGCATATTCTTCCATATCGTGTATGTAATGATATATGTCCTTAGGATGGTAGAACCGTGACGAGGGTATCAAGTGTTTCAAATCTTGATAGTGAGAACCCTATGATCACATATGGTGGCTGATAATCCGAGGATTATACTATTTTATTTAGGCTTTTTGGCCGGATTTTAGATACTTCTCAGTTTGTTTATGCCTGAATTGCTACTTAATTCTATATATTTTATGTTTCAGGCCGAAACGTGCATTTTTAGCAAATATTGAGCGAATTGGAGTTTCTGGACCCAGAAGTAAGCGAATCTTAGAATTTGGGAAAGTTCTAAAGTGAAGTGAAGCTATATAAAGCTTGTTCCCATGGGAAAGCATCGAAGATCGAAGATTCAAGCAAGGAAGCAAGCGAAGGGCAATTATGTAAATTCAGAATTTTCCAGGAAGGTTCGCCGCGGTGAAGTTTATTCTTCACCACGGCGAAAGAAGCTAGGCACGAGATTCACTTCAGTTCATCGCCGCGGCGAAGACTGCGAAATTTTGTTTTCTCCAAAACGCACTGTTTTATTTTAGGAAAGAATGTACTTTTTGTGATGAAAATTGTTTTGCACAAGAAAGAATTCGGGAATTTTTCATCATGGCAAAACAATTTTCTTCGCCGCCGCAAAAAGAGTTTTGCGAAATTTAACTAAGAGAAAATTTCGCCACGACGAAGTCTGGGACTTTTCGAATTCTTTCTTGTGCAAAATGTACTTTGCCGCGGTGAAGAAAATACTTTGTCGTGGCAAAATCTGGAAAATTTCCTTTTTTCGCCTTGATTCGATAATTCACCTAAAACGCCCAAAACACATGAAATCAAAAATCATTCTAAATCATGAGACAACTAAGCAAATTCAAAACAATAAAGAAATGAAAACAAATGAAAACACTTGGGTTGCCTCCCAAGAAGTGCTTGTTTACAATCGGAAGCTCGACTTTCTCAAGGCTTCATGTCAATCCGGACTATCCAAATACATCAACTCCCGAGCATTGTCCTTGCACCAAAGCTTCAATTGTTGATGATTTTTGTCACATGGGACCTTTATTGAGAGCTTAGCCACCCATTTCCATCCCTTGGTCATTCCTTTCATGGCTTAAACATTCTCATCGATAGCCTTCCATTTTCTTGACTTTCCCTCACCCTTTTTGAGCTGAGGAATCCGTCCCTTGTGAAGACACATGCTTGGTTGTGGCCCATCTCGGAATGGTGTAAAAATTTCTAGGTTGTGGTCCTCCTCCTTGAATTTCCTTGACTTGACCGTGCATCCTTTAATTGACGAATTAGGATCGTTAAGTTGGGAAGTTTCAATTGTTGACTGACCCACCAAGTCAATTTTGAAACATGACTCTCACTTCGATAAGAATTTCAAAGACTCAAGGACATTAAATGTCACTTCCTCATCTTGCGTCCTCATGATCTACTTCCCCTCTTGAACATCAATTAAAGCTCTTCCCGTAGCCAGAAATGGTCGTCCCAAGATGAGAGGAATCTCCTTATGTTCTTCCATATCCAACACAAAGAAATCTGCCGGAAAAATAAATTTGTCCACCTTGACCAGCACATCTTCAATAATGCCCCTCGGATGCTTTATGGATCTATCTGCAAGCTGCAAGCATATGGTTGTTGGCTTCACTTCACCAATTCCTAATTTCCTAAAAACAGAAAAAGGCATAAGGTTTATGCTTACACCTAGATTACACAAAACCCTATCAAATGTAATATTCCCTATAACACAAGGGATAGTGAAACTCCTTGGATCTTTAAGTTTTGGTGGCAGCTTCTTCTATAGAATGGCACTGCATTCCTCCGTGAGCATCACTGTTTCCTCATTATTCAACTTCCTTTTGTTTGATAAAATTTCCTTGAGAAATTTCGCGTAGCTTGGCATTTTTTGTAATGCATCTACAAAAGGAATGTTAATGTGCAGTTTTTTTAAATACATCAAGAAATTTAATGAACTGCTTATCCTGTTTTTCTTTTTTGAGCCTCTGAGGGAAAGGCACCGGAGGTGTGTGATGTGCCAACTTTGGTGGTATCTCAGGAAATGGCAATTTTTCTTTCTTTTGCCTTTGCCTCTTTTCCTGCTTTGGTTTATCTTCCCTAGAACTGGTTGGTTTCTCTTCAACAATTATCTCTTCGTCTACTTCCTCATCGGAATCTTTCTTTTCTTTTAGCAGGCTTCCTTCTTTCCCTGGTTGTTCCACCTCTTCTAAAACTGTCCCACTTCTCAAAGTTATTGCATTCACTTGCTCACATGGGTTAGTTACAGTGTTGCTTGGTAGGGAACCCTGTGGTCTCTCATTTAGCTTATCAGCCAATTGACCCACCTATACTTCCAAGTTCTGAATGGATGCCCCTTGGTTCTTGAAATTAGTCCTGGTCTCATTCATGAAACTTGTGGTCTCTTGCATAAACTTTCCAAACATGTCGTCAAGTTTTGTCACTCTTTGCTCTCCTGGTTGATTGTTCACCCCCGCTTGGTTGTTTGGCATCGTTCTTTGGTTCCATTGATTGTTTTGCTAATTCTGTTGATTTTGATTGTCCCAAGATAGGTTCGGATAATTCCTCCAACTAGGATTATATGTGTTGGAGTATGGATTGTTCGGTTGCCTTTGATTTCCTGCCAAGTAGTTAACCTATTTTGACGATAAAGACGCTAAAGCAAACGTGTTCCCCACTTGACATTCACTGCTCATATGACTACCTGCACAAAATTCACAAGTTAGTTGAGGTGCTTGAATAGAATTTACCTACATACTTCCCAATTGTTTCTGAAGTGCTGTAAGTTGGGCAGAAATGGCCGTGTATGCATCAACTTCATGAAGACCCATGGATTTCTTCGGTTGCACCCTCTCATTAGGTCTTTGATAGTTGTTACTTGCCAAAACTTCAAGCAACTCATGAGCTTCTTCTAGTGTCTTATTTTGCAATGCTTCTCTTGATGTTGCATCCACTATGGTTTGCACATTAACCATCAATCCATTATAAAACGTTTGGACTTGCATCCAAACTAGCAACCCATGGTGTGGACACCTCCTCAGTAGTTCCATGTATCTTTCTCATGCCTCATATAATGATTCAGACTATTCCTGTAGAAAAGATGTGATATCGTTTCACATTTTCGCTGATTTTGCTAGAGGAAAGAATTTGGCCAGGAACTTCTGTGCTAATTTGTTCCATGTTGTGATCGTTCTTGATGGTAGTGCCATTAACCATCCCTTAGCTTTATCCCTTAATGAAAACGAGAATAGTCTCAATCCGATGGCGTCATCTGACACTCCGTTTGACCTAAAGGTGTCGCAAATCTCTAAGAAGTTTGCAATGTGCAGATTTGGATCTTCCTTCAAATCTCCTTTAAACTATACCGACTATTGGATCATTTGGATGATTGCCGGCTTTATTTCGAAGTTGTTGGCTTGTATTGCTAGTCTAGTTATGCTCGAACCACTGCCATCAACTGTGGAAACTAAGAATTCCCTTAATGTTCTATTTTCTTCCATCTCAATAACTATGGCCTCTGGTTCAACTGTAGCATCTCGTTCTCTTCTTTGTCTGTTAAGTCTTCTAGTGGTTCTTTCAATCTCAGGATCAACAGGAACCACTGGCTGACGTTTAGCTCTTCGCATAAACTACACAGAAAGAGAGAAAAAGTACGATCACACGCTCACAGAAAAGAACAACAAAAATTAAACTAACACACAATTAAAACAAAAGAAATAAACTCCAATCTAGCTAACACAAGAAAAACTCAATGTTAACACAAAAATCAATCCCTGGCAATGGCGCCAAAAACTTAATGCATTGTTACTACAACATGCAAATATAGTAAGTGCACTAGTCGCATAAAGTAATAAAGTGATGAGTGAGTATCAGTGCTTAGCAACCAATCCTCGTGGGAACGATACTCACTCATCACTTTATTACTTTGTGCGACTAGTGCACTTGCTATATTTGGATGTTGTAGTAACAACGCATCAGTGGCCATTCTAAGAAATGTTTGTAGCCCTAGTGTTATTCTGACTAGGGACACAGACGAGGGATAGAGGCGATAAACAATTGTTGTTTGTATGATGCAATGTGATCATCCAGGTCGGTCGTACCATCATAGGGCTTTATGTTTGGGAAGGTGAATTTATGTGGCATCTTGGCAAAGGCTATGTCATCCATAAAGGGTTAGTCAACATAGCTGTATGGTAGGCTTTTCTTGGCTAAGGTTGGGACTTCGGGTATGTGCCTTAGCATGGCTTCCATGTCGGCCAACTTCTTAGCCAATACTTGCTCATGGGGTGATCCGGTTGATAACATGTCCACATTGATGGTGTGGTGGTGAAAGTGTTGTCCACTCGACATGCTAGAATGAGCCGAGTACAGAGGTGAGGTATAGGGGTTATGACCAACATGGGGAGTTACTTGGGAACTAAGGTCTCTACTCATCCATTTTGGAAGAATAGAGCTAAGTGTGACCGTTCATGTGCTTCAGCCAGCATGGATAGTGAGTGGGGTAGTTTGGGGGCTACTTGATCCATAAGGATGAGTGGAGCTGAGTGGTGCTTGATGGGTGTAAGGGTGTCCACTTGATCCATATGGATGAGTTGAGCCGAATAGAACTTGATAATAGGGTGTGAAACTAACATTCAGATGGATGGGGTGGCTGATGGTGGCAAATGTTTATAGTTGCTGGTTTGGGATTATTTGAGTGACTGGATCAAGGGTGAGTGATAGGTCAGTTGAGAGGGGTCGTGTTTGCATGGTTGGGTCAGATATGTTTATCGTGGTTGGAGCCAAGCCATCCGTTAAGGATGTCTGGAGCTGGGAAGATTGAGGGTCTGAAGCCGAGGATCTCTGGTACCTAGTTGAATGGGAAATCAAGATAGTAGAATTGAGTTACTGATAAGTTGCATAATTTGAGTGTTTTTAGGGTTGTTTTGATGTTAGTTTAGTTAACTTCTCATTTGTTTCCTTTGTTTTGATGTTTGTTTTTGTTAAGTTTGAGATATGAATACATATTGATTTGGATAACTTTTGTGTTTTTCAGGCTTTGATTAAGTAGATTGGAGTATTGGAATGAAATTGGGACTTAAAGCTTGAAGAAGTTGAGATTACCTAACATTCTTGAAGGCCACGGCCATGCCTTGGTAGTTCACCATGGCCATGGTGGTGGAACAATGATAAAACAAAAAGACCAGAAAGCACCACAACCTAGGCTATGGTGACTTAAATTTGGCCACGGCTAGGGTTGTGATGGAAACCATTAGGGCATTTTTATTAGTTTTTCTTTCCTTTTTCACTTAGGACCATTTTGGGTATTTAAGTGTAATTGAGATTAGTTGTCAAGGGACAAATTTTGATTATTTTTGAGTGGAGAAGACGCACTCTTGGGGCTTGAAGAATGAAGATCAGATTTAAGAGTTTGATTTTTGTTTCTTTTCAAATCTGAATATTTTTTCCTTCTTCTCTATTTATTTCTTTGTTCTTAGGATGGAGTAAATCTCTTTTGTTAGAGAAGGATGGAACCCTAATTATGTTTTGAACAATTTTTATTCTTAATACCAGATTTATGTTTATGAATTTGTGCAAGAGTTTACGTTTAATGCTTTATGAATGTTGGATTTATTCAATTACCTTGATGATGTTTCGAATAGAGAAGTTAGGGTTTATTGCTTAATTCATATTCATAATTGTTTTATTGGAATAACATTGCACAACGTATTAAAACTAGAAGTAATCGAATAGAGATTCTAGGATTAATTTGTGGTCCATCTAATTCATAACCGAATTGGACAAATTAGTCGTAAGGGATTGATGAATTTATGCTTCTTAATTTCAGAGTAACCGAATAGGGATCTGTATTAAGTTGAATATTATGCCTGAATAAGGATAATTGGCCTTAAAAGAATCCTACCAATTCATAGAACAAACGGGTATTAAGAGTAGTTGTCAAGCATAATTAGGGGGAAATCTATACCCTAACTCCATTAATACTGCAAAGTTCTTCACATTGTTTATTTGTTTAATTTAGTGATTTTTAATCCATTAGCTTTATACTCTAAAATTTTGTTTTCTCAAATAACTTGTAGGTAGTTTTAGGTAATTACGAATATTTGCTTTGATCTCTGTGGGACGATACTCAAACTCATCACTTTATCACTTGAACACGACTAGTGCACTTGCTAGAGTTGATTTAGTCGCATCAAGTTTTTGGCGCCGTTGCCGGGGATCATTAGATTGCTTGTGATTATTTTAAGATTACTTGTTACTTTGAGATTTTTTTTTTTATTTTGTTTATTTTTTATTGGAAACCAATAGGTGTTTCTGCTAGTGTATGACCAGAGCTTCTGGAAAGATTTTACTAGCATTTGATCCTGAGATAGAGCGCATTGTTCACTCAACAAAGAGAACAATAAAAAGGGGCATCATGGGTGATCACGATAACCAAAATAATGGAACACCACCAGCAACTCATACATTGAACGAGTACTCTACCCCATCTTTAAATGGAGCGACATCGAGCATTTGATGACCGATGATCAATGCCAACACCTTTGAGATAAACCCAGCAATCATCTAGATGATTCAATAGTCAGTGCAGTTTGGTGGTTTGGCACATGAAGATTGTAATATCTCACTAGGCAAGTATTCACTGAGTATCCTATAGAGAGAATCCAGAGAATTGCTAGTTTAAAAAGGGTGTTTGTCTAAAATTTTTATCCTTAATCTAATTATAACATACTATTACACAAAGATTATTTCTCACATATATAAATCCCCATTAAATTTCTTCACTGAGACAGTGTGTGCAATCCTCTCACCAGCTTGACGTCTCCCGACCACTACAATCTAATACCTGCAAAAATAAGGAAAGCAATGGGGTGAGTTATAAATGCTTAGCAAGTAAACAAAATCTAATTATGCTCTTACTCCGTTGTCCCCGTTTTCGCTGTACTGCTTCTAAATTTCTGCTTGCTTTCTCTCTTTATTCTCAGGCGTACTACTTATAAGCAGTCTTCTATTTTTCTCAAATCTTTCTAAATCCTTCTAGGGATGTGCTATTCTTTATCATTTTATTTCTCTTCTTTGCTAGATTATAACTTTCTGTTTCTTTCTCTACTTAACAAATCACTAAGTTTTCTTGCTATTTGTCATGTTTCTAATTTCTGTTCTTTTCTAGCATGTATCTAATTTCTATTCTTTTTCTTGTATATCTCTAATTCCTTTTCAATTCTCATAGGCTTCTATTTTCTTTTCTTCTCTATTATCATGGGTTTCTATTTTCTTTTCTTCTCTATTCTCATGGGTTTCTATTTTCTTTTCTTCTCTATTCTCATGGGTCTCTATTTTCTTTTCTTCTCTATTCTCATAGGCTTCTATTTTCTTTTCTTCTTTATTCTCATGGGCGTCTATTTTCTTTTCTTGGCTATTCAGACATGCAATGATAAATAAACTGTTTAATGTATGCATAAATGCATAAGATGCAATGCACGTAAAATATCTGATGCATATGCAAATGATTATGTTTGTATTCTTTCTGAAAATTCTTTTCTAATTCTTTTCTTTTCTTTTTGAAATTCTTTATGTTTTATGTTTTCTATTTCTTATTCTATTTTTCTTTCTTTCTGAAATTCTTTCTGTTTTCTGTTTCTGATTCTATTTTTCTTTCTTTCTGAAACTCTTTCTGTTTTTTGTTCTGATTTGCCGATCGGACTAGGCTGAGGCATGGATTTGGAACCCTGGTCGTGTGAGCGTATTCTGAAATTCTTTATGGATACAATCCTCATCCACATATAGTTCTAGCAGACTATACAATTCTGTTTTCTATTCTGAGGCCTCTCACTAATGGCGACGTGCATGTGGGAAGCTTCTGCATCTCTGTCGCCACTAGCTAACGTAGTGAATGCTCATAGGTTCCCCATCACAATAGCCCTCTGAAAACACGCTCTGTAAACCTGCAAAATAACTAGCTAGACATTTCCAATAATTATAAAATTTCTGAAATATATGCTATGCTATGTCCTGCATTTATATGTTGTCTATGCATGATCCCAAATACGTGTCTGACTCTGGCATGTACTCTATTAATTCTAAGGCTTTTATTTCTGTACTTTTTTGGAAAGCCCAAAGTTCTATTCTAGTAACATGCTTAACTTAAAACATTTTCTATTTTATTCTTTATTTCTAAATTCTATGCATCGTGTGTACGTACGCGATTCTATAATTTCTACATAATTTTTTATTTTTTTAATTCTTTCATGCTATGTAAAATGTACATTTATACAATTACATTATCTCTCACAAATTCTACTCTTCTATAATTCTATTAGTGAGATATTAAAACGGCACAATTCAACTAGGGAATGAATTCTACATTTTGGGCAATCTAATTTCTTCTATAAAAATCTATGCCACAACTTAGGTATTAAGTCGACTAACTTGCCCAATTATGCTACTAGTTTTTCTCAAACTTATATGTCACATAACCATGTCATTAAACAACTCTCTAATATTTTTCTAATGTAACAAACATGCCTCGTACAACTTTCTAAATACAAATCTTAATGTCATAAATTTGCATTCTCTTACATGACCATCAACTTCAATTGTTATACATGCCCTTCTTTTTTGTTTTCTTTTGGCTACATTCTATAAATTAATCTATATTGCCATATTAATCATTGTAAATTTAATCTAACATATGGCACAACATAAATACTTTGGCTAAATTCAAATTTCTTTCTAACATTCTTAACTAAACTTTTGGCCAATACAACCTATTCTCAAGATTTTCTAGCACAATTCTATAGCTTGTAATATATAATAAGGCATGAAAACTATACTCATACCAATCAATTTCTAAAATGGTCATGTATTTAATACATAAACCAAACTTCTAATTTTTTTATGTTTCTTTTGATATCTATACTTGGGAAAGCTTTTCTATTCTTTATACAATAAAACTCACTTATTACATATTGTTTGTAATTAATCTCAAAACAAGAAACAACAATATACTCAGTTGGCCAAGCCATTATTTGGATGATCTTTCTAAATTCAAGTACACAAACTCGAGAATTTATTATGGCATATTGATATATCATGACATAATCTACCATTCTCTACTATCAACAATGTCATATCAAAGTAACAATTTAACATGTAAATCCCTTCTAACACTTTCCCAAAATCATAAGTTTCACAATTTCTAATTCAATAACTAAATAAAATGTGCTATTGAAGAAATACTAAAGGTTTAAGTAACTTGAACCATGCGCTAAAAGCCATTTATCTCCTTGAACTAACATGACCAAGTGATATTCTAAATTTTGTCATAGCTAAATGCACTCTTGAATACTAAAATTTACACTTGGTTAAGCCTAACATAACCTTTCAACTCCAATTCTTTCTTTTCTCTAACAATTTCTTCAATAAGATTTAACAAACTCATGCATGCATTTCTCTTTGAATTTTCATCAAACAATTCACATGCACATGCAAATACTTAGTTGGCCACACTTCCACATCAGTTGGCCACACTTCCACATCTCTCAAAATCCACCAAAGTTGGGCAAAAACTCACTAAATTTAACTTCAAATCTGGCCGGATTCAACACTTCAAAATTTCGTCAAGAATTCTTCCATATTTCATCCATAATTCCACCAAATCACCATATACACATGAACTACTTCTCATGGTTGGAATTTTACACATCATTCAACATTAAAACAACCAATAATTCTCACCATATAATCACATACAAACATACAAGAATCAATCTACACAATTATTGCTCAAATCAAAACTAAAATTAGATTTACTTACCTTGAATTTGTGCAACACTAATGATATAACCTCCCTTTGCTAAAATTCTCTTCCTCTTGGACCTAAATCATATAAAACCATAAGAATTTAAAACTTTAAAGTTTAATCACACACTTTTGTGCTAGAATCTTACCTTTGGTTACCGTTTACGCCATTTAACCATATCAATCAACTTTATGACCATTCTACCCTCATTTCTCTTCAATGACATCACCCCTTATACTTTATAATGGCCACGTCTCAAAATACATGTAAATTGACCATTTTACCCTTCCATTAAAAAAAAAGAAAATTACTTGAAAAGGTAAATTTCATACCTTAGGGCAACTGAATAATAACGCGGTTTACAATAAAAGTCTGAGATCAGAATATTCCACTAATGAGAGTCCTCTGAAAGAATCACAAAGTAGAGAAGGCTACGCTATGGGTAAAGCAAGAAATAAAAGAATATGTTCCCAAGATAAGTGCTAGAATTTCGGGGATGAAATTCTTATAACGGGGGAGAAATGTAATACCCACATTCAGAAATATGGTAGGGATTATTTTATACTCATAGTGAATATATTTAACTAGTTTTATAGAGGAATTCCATAAAAGTTTCAATAGGAGCAAAATGGTCATTTCACAAAGAATCACGTGTTCAAGTGAAAAGTAAGTATGATAAATATAATGTATTAAGTGTGCTAGCCATGAGAATAGAGTGGTAGAAAGGTTATGGACGATACACGTGATGTGATGCCGAGATAAATACGTGTTTGTAAAGTAATAGAAAGAAATTAAAGAATAAGGGTAAAATGGTCTTTTCACTCACAACTAGATGAAAAAATGGGGAGTGAAAATGAGAAATAACATGTGTTAAATCCATTGAAAGTGAGGGTATATCGGTAAATGCACGTATGGCATAATTGGAATTATCATAAAAGTGCAAGGGCAAAATGGGAATATATATACTTACTTTTCACTTGAACACGTGATTCTGTGTGAAATGACCATTTTGCCCCTATTGAAACTTTTATGGAATTCCTCTATAAAACTAGTTAAATATATTCACTATGAGTATAAAATAATCCCTACCATATTTCTGAATGTGGGTATTACATTTCTCCCCCGTTATAAGAATTTCATCCCCGAAATTCTAGCACTTATCTTGGGAACATATTCTTTTATTTCTTGCTTTACCCATAGCGTAGCCTTCTCTACTTTGTGATTCTTTCAGAGGACTCTCATTAGTGGAATATTCTGATCTCAGACTTTTATTGTAAACCGCGTTATTATTCCGATGCCCTAAGGTATGAAATTTACCTTTTCAAGTAATTTTCTTTTTTTTTAATGGAAGGGTAAAATTGTCAATTTACATGTATTTTGAGATGTGACCATTATAAAGTATAAGGGGTGATGTCATTGAAGAGAAATGAGAGTAGAATGGTCATAAAGTTGATTGATATGGTTAAATGGCATAAACGGTAACCAAGGGTATAGTGGTCTTTTTATAAAAATCCATATGATTTAAGTATCCATAAAAGTGCACCAAGGGTAAATTTGTCATTTACCTAATGGGATTGCTTAATTTTTAAGTGTTTTAAAGAAGTCAAATGGCATTAAATATTTATGCCAAATAACCGCTATATCTAACTTTTATTGACCAATCATAATAGAGTACCAATGGAATAAATATTTACAAGGTTTTAAGAGAGAGGAGTCGGCCTTGTACACCCCAAATGCATCATCTTCTTCTTCATCTCTCAAATCCACCATAAAAGCCGCTAATCCAAGCATTTTATTCTCAAATTTTCATAGGATTTCAAGTTGATTTTCAAAGGAGATCACCATCCACACTTAAAGAACTTCAATTTCATGGTTTAAGGTGAGTTTCAAAACCCTAGTTGTTCTGATCTTTTAGTTAAAAGAGAAATTCATAAGTGGTTATGTGTATAAGGTAGAAAGGGTGAACCTTTGGAGCTAAGGAGGAGTGTCTTTGTGCTTTGAATACTAAGGTAAGGAAAAAATCTCCCTTATGACTACAATTGATAACACCTAGGGTTTATGGAACTTACATTTATTTATGTTAATATGAGTGTGATGCTATGTTTTGGTTATGGATTGTTTAAATGGGTGTGTTGATTGGTGTATGTGTGCATATGGAGGATGATTATGCCAATTAAGAGATTTGTAGTTGGACGAGTTTTGGCACTTTTTGGTTCTATAAAAAGGGAGGTTTTTATGGCCTTTTATACTTAGAATGATATGGCAAATGATATGAATGTGCAAATGAAGGTGACATGGTTAAAATGAATAGAATTCGGATTTGGCTTTTTAGGACTTATACTGTACATGCTTCAGTGAATCGGTCATAACTAAAGTTATAGAAGTCCGATTGAGTTGATTCTTGAAGTATTAAAAACTTGAGAAATAGACCTAAACCTTTTATGTTTTATCCAAAAATCAATTCGAATTGGAAGATAAGGGAAAAGTTGCTTCAATAGTGACGAACTATATGGCATCCACCTTTTTAATGGAAATTCCTATTTGTTTTTAATTCTAATAAATCCCTGAATAATATTACTATTGAAATTCCTTGTATTGTATGAGAAATTGAATGAATTAAGTTAAGGTTTAGTAGGAGAATATTCATGTCATAGAGTTTTGCTAAATTGATTGATGAGTTGTGTAATTGGCCAAGGGTACATGTTAAATGAATGAATAGTATGAGTGAGCATGGGAGATGTTATTCCATATGTTTGCTTTCATAATGGTAATGCATATAGCTTATTTAGTTGACTTATGAAAAGATTTATAAAATGTTACAGAATGAATTCCATGAGTCTCTTGAGGTATAAACCAAGAGCAGAGGAATGGAATTCTTAAGAAAACCATGAGTCCTTTGAGGTGACGACCAAGAACAAGGTAATAGTTCAAATGAATCTGATCGGATAACAAAGATTAATGAAAACATCAAGTATAAAGACAAAAGACATAAGCATGCCATGTATATGAATATTTCATAAGTCATAAATGTTCCATGTTATATTATGTATGGTTAAGTTATGACTTATGTTTATGAGAAAAGTCCAAAGTGTATGATATGTATTATGAACTTGTTTTGTCAAAGAATGAAGGTCATGTTTTGTAGGTAGGTAAGGTCCTAGGTAATATACTTGTATAATGAACCTTAATAGTTTATAAATGGCCAATTTCCCTTACTGAACGATTAGCGCTCACCCCACGAAATGTTTTAAAATGTTTTGCAGGTAAGGATTAAGGCATGAAGCTGGGAGAGGATTCCGAGGGACGCTATGAGCATGAAGGGATGTTTTAATTATGACTATTGAATGGTTTTGCTAGTAATTAGTGTAGTAATTATGTTTATATCTCATAATGCAGTAAATATGTCCATGTTATTATGGAGTATATATGTTTGTGTTAATAAAGGAAATCAAATTGCTAGTAAATTTTGTAAAAGTGTGTATGTTCTAGTAAGTACTACTATGGATTTCATAATTTACTCCAAGAAAGGAAACTATATATATTTTTTTTTACTTGTACAATAAACTTATTATAGTTTAGAAATTAAATTAAAATTAAAATATATATATTTAAACTACAGGTTTATTCTTTAAATAGGATTTTAAAATAAACTTCTTTTCTAGTCGTGTGTTTTCTAGGTTCTCAATGGCCAAGGGATACTTAGGAAATACCCGGCTAGGGAGGGGTTTTACATTATCTTTATGTCCAGTATTTGGATAGGTTGTTCTATATACACTAGATTCTCTTCTAATTTCCACTTCATTGTCCTTGATACATACGAAGGATCACTCACTAACTTGCCAAGCTACACGACATGGGATAGATCAAGTATCGTATCTGTACTTAATGATATATTCTTTACGATATCTCAATTGGGCTTAAATTTCTTAGAATGATTTTCTTATCTATGCTGAATCTTACGGCATATTTATGGGGGCAATTCTTAAAAAAAACTCTGTTACCCACTTGGAATTCCACATTTCTTCTTTTAAGTCTGCATAAATAAATCTTCTGTCTTTCTAGGGTTCAACGTACTATTTCCTTGGGTATATTGGATATCCTAACTATCCTTCTGGCATATATTCGGGCTAACCATTCTTATCTACTTCTGTGATCACTCATAGAGTAATATATCTCTTCTACACTCGCCAACTTATTATCTTGTGTCATCACTTGTCAACTAATTATTCTTCTAAATTCTTGGCACCACTTATATTTATCCATATGAAGCCATGGAAATTTGATTCTTTCCTCGTCATCTTATTCTGCTTCCGGGGGGTCTATATGTTAGAATAGGTGCCCTAGAGCCAATCAATTATTGTAAAATTGACTCTGTAATAAATGTTTATTTATCAATAAAAGGCATATTCTTCTATATCGTGTATGTAATTATATATGTCCTCAAGATGGTAGAACCGTGATGAGGGTATCAAGTGTTTCAAATCTTGATAGTGAGAACCCTATGATCACATATGATGGCCATTCTAAGAAACTTCTGTAGCCCCAGTGTTATTTTCACCAAGGACACAGATAATATGGTAAGGCTATCATAGGGTTAAACGACCCTGTCGAAAGGTAGTGACTGATCTCACTTGTCAAGGTTGTTTGTCGATAACATGGTGCAACGCATGGGTGCTTGCTAGAGGCAAGTTCACTGGAAAGACCCACCAAAGGATTCCATATGGATGGTAACCCTAGTGTCTATGGAATAAATCCTCTAACAGATGGTGGTGCATGTGATCCTTAGACTTAAGATCACCAGAGCGCCTTATGCACCAATTGGTGTAGTTTGACACTAGCCCAACGTAGTTCTATTTAGAGCTATCAATACGGTAGTGATTTGCTACATTGAGAAGTGTATCGAGACTATGGTGGATCGACAAAGGATTCATCACTCTTAGGTACGGGAGAAGTTATCTCACTGGGTAATTCAGTAAATGACAATGACACTAAATCTATGGCCACAGTGGGATTGAGTTGATGCTCAATCCAATTTAATATTCCTGTCATAGGTCCAGTAACTAAATACAAACATGTCGAGGATATCTGAGGTTGACACTATTTATGTACCTTAGTCTCGATGAGATAATAGTTGATGAAAGGATTTGATTGCATAGTAACCTTACCATTGACAGGCTGTGATTTCGCTGAATTCGAATCTATCGGGTGGCCATGATGCCTTGCTAGGGGCCAATCTTGGTATGTGTGCAGTGAGACGATTAATTGGTGTTAATTGCAATACTACACACTACCGATATGATGAGAAGCTTACGGGTCACACACTTAGAAGATAATTTAATAATCAATTTGTGAGAAGGGTATTTTCGTCTTTCAGGATGAAAGGGTATATTGGTAATCTCGCAGTCCAATTAAATTTGCTAAGGTTGTTGCCTATATTTAATTTTAATATTAAAATTAAATTAAGTGAGATTATATTTAAATATATGTATCTATGTATATATATTAAATGAATTATTATTATTAATTAAATGTTAATTGTTATTATATATATTAATTGATTTTAATTATAATAATAATTAATTAATTAAAATACCATAAAAGGTGTGTTTGGTTGCAAGGGTGAACTAGGGTTGGAGCCCATGGCTATTCTTAAGTGGAATAGGGTTTTAATTGTTGCACTATATAAGTGCAACTTAAAATTAAAACAAAAAGAATTATTCATTCAATTAATACCCTAGCCACCCAAAAGGTTCTCTCTCTCTCTCACACATTTTCTTCTTCTAGTGAAGAAGAAAATTTTTCAATTTTGATTGTTCTTGATTCTTGATGCCAGCAATTGTTCTAGCAAAACAATTGTCGGTTCTTCGGATTATCTTCGTGTGGACATCCGTGAGTTCGATCCTACATTGGATTGATTAGCGAAGAATCAGGTGAACAGTAGACTGTGAACAGTAGGTGGTGAACAATAACCGGTGAATAGTGTCTGAAATCAGAGATATTCGGAGGAGCCTCCAAACATCGGTAATGTGTTCTTAATCCTTGTATGGATTATTTACTATGATTTATTTTGTACAGATTTTTCTATTTATTAACTTGTAAGCAATTTGATCTATACCCGGATCTTGTCATAGAAAGTGATTGATTTTTGGTTTTAATTTATTATTTTTCTGCTGCCCTTTCGAGATTAATCACTAACAGTGGTATCAGAGCCTCGGGTATTAGATTAAGTTTCTAAATTGATGTTTGATAACATGTGTGTTTGCTTGATAACATGTTATTGCATGATTTGAAGATTTTGAAATCGGGAAAAATTGTGTATGTTGAATGTTTTAATTAATCAATTGATTAAATAATGTGTTGATTGAATGTGTATTGGTTGGTTGGTGTCCTGGTTGAATGTTTAAGCATTCAATTTGATTTGGATCCGTGTCATTATGTGAAAAACTGCAAAAGACGTTACTGTGTGTGATTCACTATTTTGCGGCATTAGCCACAGCGAAATAACACTTTGTCATAGTGAGATGCAAAAGGTGAATCTAGCCATGGTGAAATAAACCTTCGCCGCGATGAAATGTTGGAAAAGTAGATCTAGCCGTGGCATGAATCTCTCTGGAACGCTTTCTTTTTTTTTGGAAGTTCACGGTAGCCGCGGTGAAATAAAACTTCGCCACAGCGACCATGTGTATGAACTTTGTCACGTCAAGAAACCTACTAGTTCGATTTTGCATAAGGGCTAAATTGCAGTTTTTGAACCTTTAAAGCCAATATTCATTCTGCACGTTTAAGAGGGTAACTTGATAATTCAACCCACCTAATTCAAAAATTGACTGTTTTTGAATGTATGCAATATTCTTGTTTGATAATTGCATAGTGCCCAATACATGAGCCTTAGACCTATTGTGTATTCTATATTGGGTTTGTTTGTAAATTTTATAAACAAATGGGACCTACGTGTGCTGCCTCTCTCGCTCTTAAATCTCCATGTATTTCTTCTCCTCATCTCACTCCCCACGTATGGAACGCAAGGTTTCTATTTTATTGATGTAAATTAGAATAGGATTTTTGTTATAAAATTCTTTGTAATGATCATGAAGAAGAAACAAAGGAGCTATGAAGAGGAATAACATGAAGACACAAGGTTTATTTTTAAACCCTAGGTTGACCTACCGATTCCTCTAGGCTCGAGGAAATCAGTTTTAGTGGGCCATGTACTGGCACATTTTATTTTGTTTAGAATGCATGTTAAGGTTGAATGTTCAATAACATGCCAAACAATGTCATTCTAACAAAGATAATAAACTGGTGAGACATTAAATAAAAACCCCCAACTTAAGTATATTAAGTCACGTATGCCTTCCATCACCATGGTTTTAATCAAACCACTGTTCATCGGAACCTTTTTCGCCAAAGCGAAGGGTACACTTCTACCAGTGGGAGATTAAAATTCATTAGAGTTTTCCTTAATGGTGATGGGTCAACTTAAAATGATAGTTTTGCTTGTTCGCCAAAGCGAAGGTTGATAAACACGTCATAGGCATAGTATAGAAGTGCACTCTTTATGTGTACGTGGCGACATGTAGTGTCCACTCTACTGATACTGGGAATCACACCTGAGGATGACGGCTAGGCTGTTGGATTGTGTGATTGGCTTGTTGGCTTGCTTCACATTTGAGGTTGGTAGTGGGAGCTATCAACTGGTGTGGATTAAGTTTTTTGGCCTACCGAATCAACCCATTTTGGCTTGTTCGCCAAAACAAAGGTTAGAAATGGGCCAAATGGGATCTCAGTCCACTAGGAAAGCCAACAGGCTTTCGCGAGTTAATAGTGAGGGCTATTGGCTTGAGAAAAATAGTGGGAGCGCTTTTTAATAAAAGACCATATTAAGGAATAATAAACATTATATTGACTTTACTTTTCTGAATTGTAGATTCACTTAAAAATGAGCATTATGAACTTGCAACCGATAATCGAGAAAGAAAATAGGTTGGATGGATCCAATTTCTGGACTGATATCGTAATCTTTGGATTATACTCAAGTCCGAAAATAAATTGTATATTCTTGATAAGCTATATATGGCTGAGCCTGATCTTGATCTTGATGCCACTCAGAAAGTAAAGGATACTTATCAAAAGTTCCTTGATGATGCTAATGTCATTCAATGATTGATGTTAGCATCGATGACACCAGTGTTGCAAAAGCAGCATGAGAATATGGACGCTACTGCCATTATTCTACACCTCAAGGAGCTTTATGAAGGGAATGCTCGACATGAAAGGTACAAGGTGTCAAAAGTACTATTTAAAAGTTGCCTGACTGAGGGAGCCCAGGTTGGCCCTCATGTGCTCAAAATGATCGAGCACATGGAGAGGCTCGAGACTTTGGAGTTTGAGTTGGATGCAGAATTACAAGTGGATTTAATTCTGCAATCCTTGCCTGACTCTTATGCACCGTTCATAATGAACTTCAATATGAATGCAATGGTGAAAACCCTGTCGGAGCTTTTGAACATGCTAAGGACTACAGAGTAGGACTTGAAGAAGTCCAAGCCTGTTTTACTGATAGCTGGCAGTAAAGGAAACGGTAAGGGCAAGGGAAAGGCCAAGGCTAAGCCCAAAGGACAGGATGCTTTCAAGCCTGATGGTGGCATTGGGAAAGGTGGGAAGGTAGTCTGCTTCTATTGTGGCAAGCCTGGCCACTGGAGGAAACACTACAAGGCTTTCCTCGCGAACAAGAAGAAGTCAGATGCTTGACTTCAAGTATGTTTATGATTGAGATTAACTTCTCTCCTTCAACATCTTGGGTCATTGACATAGGATGTGGTACTCACATTTGTATTGATATGCAGGGACTAAGGTAGAGTAGATTGCTCGTCATGGGAGAAGTGGACCTACGAGTTGGAAATGGAGCACATGTGGCTGCATTAGCTATAGGGACTTATTGTTTGTCTTTGCCTTCGAGCTTATTATTAGAGCTCAAAGACTGTTATTTTGTACCTACGATTTCTAGAAACATTATTTCAGTATCTGCTTTGGATAATATAGGATATCGTTTTGAAATTTCTAATGGATTGTTGTCCTTTAGTTTGAATGGTATTCTATTTGGAATTGCAAGGTTATATAACAGATTATATGCTCTTGATTTAAACAATAAGGATATTCACAACATTGAAACTAAGAAAGCTAGACATAGCGATCAAAACCATACATACCTTTGGCATTGTAGAGATTGGGTCATGTTAATCAGACCCGTATTGTACAACTTCAAAGGGATGGAGTTTTGGACCCTTTTGACTTCCAATCATTTGAGGTATGCAAGTCATGCCTTTTAGGCAAGATGACCAAGTCACCTTTCAGAGGACAAGGTGAAAGGGCTACTGAATTGTTAGGCATCATTTATAGTGATGTATGTGGTCCACTAATAGTTGAAGCCAGAGGTGGATCTTCCTACTTCATCACATTTACTGATGATTTTAGTAGATATGGTTATGTCTACCTCATGAGACATAAATCTGAAGCCTTTGATAAGTTCAAAGAATTCAGGAATGAAGTACAGAATATGTTGAGCAAAAGTATTAAAGCTTTTTGGTCAGATCGAGGTGGTGAATACTTGAGCTTAGGGTTTTATGAATACCTGAAGGAATGTGGGATAGTATCACAACTCACCCCTCCGTATACACCCTAGCACAATGGAGTGTTTGAGGGGAGGAATATGACCTTACGTGACATGGTTAAGTCCATGATGAGTTTTAGTGATCTACCTGCATCATTCTAGGGTTATGCCTTAGAGACTGCGACTCACGTATTAAACCGTGTGCCTTCAAAGTCTATAGATAAGACTCCATATGAACTATGGAGTGGGTAAAAGCCCAACTTGTCTTACCTAAGGATTTGGGGTTGTAAAGGTTATGTCAAGAAATTGACTTCGAACAAGCTGGGCCCAAAATCTAAGAGATGCATTTTTGTGGGGTATCCTAGGGAAACCAAAGGGTACTATTTCTACCACCCAAAAGAGCGCAAATTTTTTGTCGCTCGTACTAGTGTCTTCTTAGAAAAAGAATTTTTCTTAAGAAGTACTAGTGGGAGAAAAGTATAACTCAATGAAGTTCTAGAACCACAAGGTACATTAGACGTAGGACAGAAAGATGTGCTACAAGAAGTTGTTGAACATCGTGAGGAGGCCACTCCACAATCCGTGGATCAAAGTGAACCATCTCAAGTAGCACAGGAGCTATATAGGTCTGGGAGAGTACGCCATGAGCCAAAAGAGATACGGTTATCTCGTGACTCAACATAGGGACGTACTAGTCTACCAAGACGATGAACCCAAAACCTACGAAGACGCTGTATTAGATCCAGATTCCATTAAATGGTTTGAAGCCATGAAATCTAAGATGGACTCCATGTACCAGAACCAAGTATGGTCTCTAGTGGAACCACCTAAAGGGGTGAAACCCATATGGTGTAAATGGGTCTTCAACAAGAAGATTGACATGGATGGCAAGGTGCACACTTATAAGGCACGACTGGTTGCCAAAGGTTTCAAACAAATTCATGGTATTGACTATGAAGAAAATTTTTCGCCAGTTGCCATGATTAAATCCATCTGGATTATGCTTGCGATTATAGCATATCAAGATTATGAGATTTGGCAAATAGACGTCAAAACGACTTTCCTAAACGGAAACCGTAAAGAGGATATGTATATGACACAACCCGATGGTTTCATTTTTGATGGGCAAGCTGAAAAGGTATGCAAGTTGCAAAGATCCATTTATGGACTCAACCAAGCTTTAAGGAGTTGGAACATTCATTTTGATGAAGCTGTAAAAGAATTCGGTTTTATCAAGAACAAAGATGAGCCCTGTGTTTACAAGAAAATGAGTGGGAATGCAGTGGCATTCCTAGTCTTGTATGTCGATGACATACTTCTGATCGGGAATGATATATCGAACTTGCTGTCGGTAAAGACTTGGTTATCCAAGTGCTTCTCCATGAAAGACTTAGGACAAGCAGCCTATATCCTCGGAATAAAGATCTATCAAGATAGATCACGTAGGTTGCTTGGCCTAAGTCAGAGTACATACATTGACAAGGTACTGAAGAGATTTAGTATGGAAGAATCCAAGAAGGGATTTCTTCCGATGTCACATGGTGTCTATCTCTCTAAGGATATGTGTCTGAAAACAAACGATGAGAGAGATAGAATGAAGAGGATCCCATATACATCAATAATTGGATCCATCATGTATGCCATGTTATGTACTCGGATTGATGTCTCATGTGCGTTAAGCACTTGTAGTAGATATCAATCGGTTCCAGGTGAGCGTCACTAAATAGTTGTCAAGAACATCCTTAAGTACCTGAAGAGGACTAAGGACTTGTTCTTGGTTTGTGGAGGGGAAGATGAGCTCACTGTAAGAGGATACAGTGATGCTAGTTTCCAAACGAGTAAAGATGATTATCGATCGTAATCAGGGTTTGTAATTTGTCTCAATAGGGGTGTAGTGAGCTGGAAGAGCTCCAACCAAACCACTAACCACTATAACGGACTCTACAATGCGGCCAAAGAGGTAGTCTAGATTAAGAAGTTCGTCACCGAACTTGGTGTGGTTTCCACGATTGTTGATCCGATAGATGTCTATTATGACAACAATGGAGCAATTGCTCAAGCAAAGGAACCATGGTCTCACTAGAAGTCTAGACACATACTCAGACGTTTTCATCTCATCAGAGAAATGGTTGAGAGGAAAGATGGTACAGATCAGTAAAGTGCATACTGATGACAATCTCGCCAATCCACTGACGAAGCCTCTATCATAGCAGAAGCATGAAAAACAGTTAAGGTCATTCGATATTAAATACATGAATGATTGGCTATAGTGCAATTGGAAGATTGTTAGAGTAGGTGCTCTAGAGCCAATCAATTATTGTAAAATTGACTTTGTAATAAATGTTTATTTATCAATAAAAGCATATTCTTTTATATTGTGTATGTAATGATATATGTCCTTAGGATGGTAGAACCGTGACGAGGGTATCAAGTGTTTCAAATCTTGATAGTATAAACCTTATGATCACATATGGTGGCCATTCTAGAAACGTCCGTAGCCCTAGTATTATTCTGACCAAGGACACAGATAATACGGTAAGGCTATCATAGTGTTGAACGACCATGTCGAAACGCAGTGACTGATCTCACTTGTCAAGGTTGTTTGTCGACAACCTGGTGCAACAAATGGGTGCTTGCTAGAGGCAAGTTCATTGGAGGATTTGGTGTGTTGTCGCAGGCAACCAAAATTAAAACCTAAAAACACATATAGTAGTGTGAGTAAGGATCGTTCCCACGGAGAGTGTCTTAGAGGGGGGGGGGGGGGGGGGGGGGGGGGGGGGGGGGGGGGGGTTGTTGATTAAAACGGAAACACTTTCAGGAAAAACAATTCAAGTTAAATTATCGAAATCAATCAAAATAACAAACCTTGGTCTAAGTCAACATCACCATCTGAATTACAATGATCATCGAGGCAAGGGGGGTTGTAACTTAATTTTTTTATTACTTGTTACTTTGAGTATTCACCGTTGGAACTATTTTCCTATCTCTCCTTAGTTGTAGTTAATTAGGAAACAAGCGATCTAATTAATCTTACTACTAAACAACCCTAGACAAGCACTAAAGGTTTAATCTAGTAGCAGCCTTAAGGGCTAGAGAAATCGATGAAGCTTAACAACACAAACACAAGCGGTTGTATTTAATTTAGTTGAATGTTCTTCTTAAGATTTAATAATTCCTGACGCAGCAAATTCTTAAACCTTAATTACTCACAAGTTAGAGGGATCAAACAATTATGGATTTGATATATAACTTAGCAGTAGATTGCAACAAATAATAAACTAGTAGGCCTCCTAGTAATTAAATGAAACAATCATGAAAATAGGCATAGAAGAACATCCAATACTCGAAACATATATTGAACACTAAAAAAAACAGATTAGATCTCACAGTTTTATTTATTCCGAGGCCTCCGTTTCCTTCGACCAAATTATAAAAGTTTTTAGCCGCTCATGGCCATAATCAAAACTCAAAAGAGAAAATTGCAGAAGAGAGAAAAGAGAGGCATGTGTAATCCCTTTTAATCTGATCTCTCTCCCCCTCTTAAAAATATCCAATTCAAGTCTTTGAATTCTACTTAATGTCCTAAAAATATTCTAATATCCTAAAATAACATTTATCCTAATCTGATTAATTGAAACTAAAATAAAGTCCTAATATAAAATAGGAAAGTGGTGTTTCCAACTGTAGCTTGCGTGCACCAGGTCTTCAAAACTTCCAATAATAAATTGCCTATTTGACTTGCATGAAAGGGCGGAATGTTCCAGAACGTCAGCAATGCAGGTATGTCGACTTCAAGCCCGATTACAACCTTGATTGAGCTAGTATCTCTCCAAACTCAAAACATGAAAATTGTATATCTCTTTCTTAGAGTTCCATAGCATTTTGAATCATCTCAATTAGAGCTCGAATGAGAGAGTTATGCCCATATTACGAAGCAATGTTGAAACTGTCCGAATTCACCTAATTAGTTTCGTTTTTCATTTAACGCCTCCATTTGCATCCTAAATCAAAATAAAATAATAATGAGTACATTTAGGCAACAAATAAGTATAAAAGACTAGACATTAAGGGGGTTAAATATGACATTTTGCATTCTCATCAGGATTCCATATGGATGGTAACCCCAGTGTCTACGGAATAAATCCTTTAATGGATGGTGGTGCATGTGATCCTTAGACTTGAGATCATCGGAGCGCCTTTTGCACCAATTGGGGTAGTTTGACACTAGCCCAATGTAGTTCTATTCATAGCTATCAATATGGTAGTGATTGGCTACATTGAGAAGTGTATTGAGACTATGGTGGATCGACAAAGGATTCATAACTCCTGGGTATGGGAGAAGTTATCTCACTGGGTAATTCAGTAAATGACAATGACACTAAATTTGTGGTCATAGTGGGATTGAGTTGATCCTCGATCCAATTTAATATTCTTGTCATTGGTCTAGTAACTGAATACAAACATGTCCAGGATATCTGAGGTTGACACTATTTATGTACCTCAGCCTCGATGAGATAACAATTGAAGAAAGGATTTGATTGCACGGTAACCTTACCATTGACAGGCTACGATTTCGTTGAATCTGAATCTATCGGGTAGCCACGATTCCTTGCTAGGGGCCAATCTTGGTCTGTGTATAGTGAGATGATTAATTGGTGTTAATCGCAACACTACACACTGTCGATATGATGAAGAGCCTACGGGTCACACTTTGAAGATAATTTAAGAATCAAGTTGCGAGAAAGGTATTTTCGTCTTTCAGGATGAAAGGGTATTTTTGTAATCTCACAGTGCAATTAAATTTGCTGAGGTTGTTGCCTGTATTTAATTTTAATATTAAAATTAAATTAAGTGAGATTATATTTAAATATATGTATCTATGTATATATATTTAAATGAATTATTATTATTAATTAAATGTTAATTATTATTATATATATTAATTGATTTTAATTATAAAAATAATTAATTAATTAAAATACCATAAAAGATGTGTTTGGTTGCAAGGGTGAACTAGGGTTGGAGCCCATGGCTATTCTTAAGTGGAATAGGGTTTTAATTGTTGTACTATATAAGTGCAACTTAAAATTAAAACAAAAAGAATTATTCATTCAATTAAAACCCTAGCCACCCAAAAGGTTCTCTCTCTCTCACGTTTTCTTCTTCTAGTGAAAAAGAAAATTTTTCAATTTTGATTGTTCTTGATTCTTGATGCCGGCAATTGTTCTAGCAAAACAATTGTCAGTTCTTCGGATTATCTTCGTGTGGACATCCATGAGTGCGATCCTACATTGGATCGATTAGCGAAGAATCACGTGAACAGTAGATGGTGAACAGTGTTCATGTCCGAAATCAGAGATATTCGGAGGAGCCTCCAAACGTCGGTAATGTGTTCTTAATCCTTGTATGGATTATTTACTATGATTTATATTGTACAGATTTTTCTGTTTTTTAACATGTAAGCAATTTGATCTATACCCGGATCTTGTCGTAGAAAGTGATTGATTTTTTGGTTTTAATTTATTGTTTTTCTGCTACGTTTTCGAGATCAATCGCTAACATTATACACATCTGGAGTGATCCATTATTATTTATTTATTTCCAGTAAATAAGATTGGTGCACCCTAGGGAGACTGGTTGGGTTAGAGGGAACCCTTGCTTAGAAGATTATTAGAAATACTCCTTTAATTTCTAGAGTTCTACTGGGGCCACTTAGTATGGAGCCCTAGGAATTGATACTATCCCAGGTGCCAATTTACTGCTAAACTCTATCTCTCTCTGCGGGAATCAAATAACATGTCTGATAACTCCCAAACTACTAACACCTCTTTGATCTCTAGATTGGGAACCACCCCGCTATGCACCATCTGGGCAAAAATACTCCATACATCTTTTTCTCAATTGCTTCCTGGCCCTCATATTACTGATCATGACACTAACTGATAGCCCTTTCTAAAACTGAACTTATCACAGTCATCTAAATTGAATCTCACTCTTCTCTAATAGTACTCATTCTCTACTTTATGTCTCCTTCGGAAATTTATACTCAAAATGATCTTCTTAATCGGGGATACTTAATATAACTAGATTCATACTTACCTCTCCCCGTTCTAACAACTCTATCCAGATCGGTTAACTAACCATGGCTCTCTAGAACCCCACGGATTTGTAACTAATGTTAGTGGCTGGCACAGTACCATTCTCAAGTGTGAGTCTCTTACTGTACCACATCTCTAATAGGCTACCATTCTCTTTGAACCACTATGCAGGCCTTGCGCCCACTTACCTTCAAGTTTTTCTTCCTAGCGTTAACTTCCCAATGGGTTTTGTAATGACTACTTCTTACTCAAATACTCATAAAAATGTACATAATAAAATACATGTATAACAACATAAGTAGTTGGGCCCAAATTTTTCTTTTATTAAACGTATACATTCTTTATACAAAATTAGTATCATAAACAAAAACTATCAAAAACTATGTAGACAGTATAGCCATTCCTCCTCGCGTGCTGACGTCCATCCGACCGTGTCTCACCTAAATCCTGCAAAAATATAGAAAGACAACGGGGTGAGCACAAATAATGCTCAGTAAGCAAACCCTCTAGTCATCTATCCCCGTAACTCTCTCTCTAAGTCTTTCCTTACAATTCTCATTTACTTTCTCTTTTATACTTCTCTCTGTTTTCTCTTTCTGTTTCTCTCTCTCTATTTCTCTTTCTTAGAACTCTCTTCTACTAACTCTCTTTAGTGAGTCACGGCCTCATCTTACCGGGGGCATGGCTGGGACTCGCTCTCCGTGACTTCTACTCATTCTTAGCCGATCAGACTCGGTTATGCATGGATTCAGAACCTTTGGCCATGTGAGTATATAATCTCTCTCTTGGGTACTCTCGGGCATAGCCCTCATCCGCATGCACTCTCACAGGCTACACCACTTCTCTCTCTCATACTCATGCCGCTCTCTCAATGCGACGTACATGCGGGAATACTCTACACATTACTCACGGGTTCCCCATCGCACAACCTACTCTATTCTCTTTTTCTCTCTTTTATCTTAATAAAGCTCACACTCAAAGTTCTCTACTCTTTTTATACTCTTTCTCTAATGCATAATTAATGCATATGGATGATTCATGCTCATTAATGCACTCATGAAATGCACAAATGCAATGTTGCATCAAGATAGTTATTCTGCTTAGGTCACACTCAAGAAGGTATAACTTGAGTTATACATATCATATTGCTACAATTTTGGTCTCGTTTTAAAGCTTAGAGACAGGGCTACAACTTTTATGTTTTGGTCTCAACCCAGTTGAATCTGTAAGATGCCAAAAAATCACTTAGAAAGTCACGGCTATGACAGGGCAGCTTTCACTTAGGCATTTCATCAAACATAATGCATGCATACTTTAATTCTATTTTTGATACATCTCTACTTCTTTCTTTAGCCATCCATTCATGGAGCAAAACTCCTCCACAATAAATCTAAACATCGCCAAGAAAAACACTTCAAATGTTCTACTTAAATTCTTTCTAAATGTAACCAAACTTCACTTGGTTACCACAACTTCATTTCTACTTCTCATGGCTCAAATCTTCTCATCAAAAGCCATCAACTCATCAATAATATCATTCTCAACAATCAATCTCAAGCTCATAAACATAAGCATGCATATCAATCATTTGATTGCTTGAACCTTAACTTGGGTTGGATTTACTTACCTTATGGGTAAATGGCTTCTCTAGCACTTCTCCTTCCCTTTTGTATCTTGTCTTCTATCTACAACTTTAAACAATAACAACATAAGACTTTAACAAATCATAAGCAAATTCTCATCTAAAGCAAGAATCCTTACCTTAGGATGCTTTAGATTAAATCTCTACTAAAAACTACCCCAAAAATCCTTAGAAATTCTTGGAAGATTGAGTGGAGGATTGAGAGAAATTAGGGAATGAGAATGGCGGTGGAGATGGTGAAGAATGAAGGGCTTTCAACACTTAAACCGTTTTTAGCTCAACTTACATATAATCATTCCCATTTTGCCCTTGCTTTTTCTTAGAAATTCCATCTATGTCCCTTAGTCAATTACAATAATGCCTTCAGTTTTATTACATTCTCTATGAAATTCTATCTCTTTTCACTCCCCAATTTTTCAACTAATTTTGAGTGAAAAAGACCATTTTACCCCTAATGAAAGTTTAAGGGATTTTCTTCACATTTTTCTCAAAATAACTTTAACAAAATTCAACTAAGGGCCAACCAACCAAAAATAACAACATGCAAGCTCAAATGAGAACAAATCAATAAACATTCAAGCAATGCAACAATAATTTAACTACATACCTCAAGTGGGGCGTTACAGGTTTGCAGTCATTGGATTCAAAAATGATCTTGCTAACTTAGAGGCTTACGCTCCTGCTACTAAATATATGAGACTGCAACCCTGCTTCATTTAAACCTGTGTGTACAACCTTGGCGGGATTAGGGATCTCACCCACATTCTCTACTGATTCTTACTATCAGATCAAAAACACAACTACTATTAATTGTCAATAACAATCAACCCACACAAGTAAAAAGAAAATTACTTACAGCGGTCAGCTTACGGAGCACGTCATTGTGGCTTGAGAGGCACACTGTCACTTTTCTTAACCAGCTTCTGATCTAACTTTCCTTCAGAAAACATCTTAAGGTCTCCAAAATCCTACTCTAATACCAAAAATGTAATATCTCACTAGGCAAGTATTCATTGAGTATCCTATAGAGAGAATCCAAAGAATTGCTAGTTTAAAAAGGGTGTTCGTCTAATTTTTTTATCCTTAATCTAGTTACAACATACTATTACACAAAGATTATTTCTCACATATATAACTCCACATTAAATTTCTTCACTAAGACAATGCGTGCAATCCTCTCGCCAGCTTGACGTCTCCCGACCACTACAATCTAATACCTGCAAAAATAAGGAAAGCAATGGGGTGAGCTATAAATGCTCAGTAAGTAAACCAAATCTAATTATGCTCTTACTCCGTTGTTCCCGTTTTCGCTGCACTGCTTCTAAATTTCTGCTTGCTTTCTCTCTTTATTCTCAAGTGTACTACTTAGCAGTCTTCTATTTTTCTCAAATCTTTCTAAATCCTTCTAGGGTTGTGCTAATATTTATCATTTTATTTCTCTTCTTTGCTAGATTATAACTTTCTGTTTCTTTTTCTACTCAACAAATCACTAAGTTTTCTTGCTATTTGTCATGATTCTAATTTCTATTCTTTTCTAGCATGTATCTAATTTCTGTCATTTTTCTTGTATATCTCTAATTCCTTTTCTATTCTCGTAGGTTTCTATTTTCTTTTCTTCTCTATTCTCCTGGGTTTCTATTTTCTTTTCTTCTCTATTCTCATGGGTTTCTATTTTCTTTTCTTTTCTATTCTCATGGGTTTCTATTTTCTTTTCTTCTCTATTCTCATGGGCTTCTATTTTCTTTTCTTGGCTAGTCAGACACGCAATAATAAATAAATTATTTAATATATGCATAAATGCATAAGATGCAATGCGCATAAAATGTCTTATGCATGTGCAAATGATCATCTTTGTATTCTTTTTGAAAATTATTTTCTAATTCTTTTCTTTTCTTTTTGAAATTCTTTCTGTTTTCTGTTTTCTATTTCTTATTCTATTTTTCTTTCTTTCTGAAATTCTTTCTGTTTTCTATTTCTTATTCTATTTTTCTTTCTTTCTGAAACTCTTTCTATTTTCTGTTCTGGTTTGCTGATCAGACTAGGCTGAGGCATGGATTTGGAACCATGGCTGTGTGAGTGTATTATGAAATTCTTTCTAGGTATAGTCCTTATCCACATGCACTTCTAGTGAACTATACAATTCTGTTTTCTATTCTGAGGCCACTGACTGATGGCAGCGTGTATGTGGGAAACTTCTGCATCTCTATCGCCACTAGCTAATGTAGCGCTCACAAGTTCCCCATCGCAACAGCCATCTGAAAACATGCTCTGTAAATCTGCAAAATAACTACCTAGCCATTTCCAATAATTATAAAATTTCTGAAATATATGTTATGCTATGTCATGCATTTATATGCTATCTATGAATGATCCCAAAATATGTGTCTGACTCTGGCATGCACTCTATTAATTCTAAGGCTTTTATTTCTATGCTTTTCTGGAAAGCCCAAAGTTCTATTCTAATAACACACTTAACTTAAACATTTTCTATTTTATTCTTTATTTCTAAATTCTATGCATCCTATGTATGTACGCGATTTTATAATTTCTACATAATTTTGTACTTCTTCAATTCTATCATCCTATATAAAATGTACACGTACATAAGTATATTAGCTCTCACAAATTCCACTCTTCTATAATTCTATTAGTGAGATATTAAAATGGCACAATTAAACTAGGGAATGAATTCTACATTTTGGGCAATCTAATTTCTTCTATAAAAATCTATGCCACAACTTAGGTATTAAATCTACTAACTTGCCCAATTATGCTACTAGTTTTTCTCAAACTTATATGTCACATATCCATGTCATTAAACAACTCTCTAATATTTTTCTAATGTAACAAACATGCCTTGTACAACTTTCTAAATACAAATCTTAATGCCATAAATTTGCATTCTCTTACATGACCATCAACTTCAATTGTTATACATGCCCTTCTTTCTTCTTTTCTTTTGGCTACATTATATACATTAATCTATATTGCCATATTAATCATTGTAAATTCAATCTAACATATGGCACAACATATATACTTTGGCTAAATTCTAATTTCTATCTAACATTCTTAACTAAACCTTTGGCCAATACAACCTATTCTCAAGATTTTCTAGCACAATTTTATAGCTTGTAATATATAATAAGGCATGAAAACTATACTCATACCAATCAATTTCTAAAATGGTCATGTATTTAATACATAAACCAAACTTCCATTTCTTTGATGTTTCTTTTGATATCTATACTTGGGAAAGCTTTTCTATTCTTTATACAACAAAACTAACTTATTACATATTGTTTGTAATTAATCTCAAAACAAGAAACAACAATGTACCCATTTGGCCAAGCCATTATTTGGATGATCTTTCTAAATTCAAGTACACAAACTTGAGAATTTATTATGGCATATTGATATGTCATGACATAATCTACCATTCTCTACTATCAACAATGTCATATCAAAGTAACAATTTAACATGTAAATCCCTTCTAACACTTTCCCAAAATCATAAGTTTCACAATTTCTAATTCAATAACTAAATAAAATGTGCTATTGAAGAAATACTAAAGGTTCAAGTAACTTGAACCATGCACTAAAAGCCATTTATCTCCTTGAACTAACATGACCAAGTGATTTCTAAATTTTGGCATAGCTAATGAACTCTTGAATACTAAAATTTACACTTGGTTAAGCCTAACATAACCTTTCAACTCCAATTCCTTCATTTCTCAAACAATTTCTTCAACAATATTTAACAAACTCATGCATGCATTTCTCTTTGAATTTTCATTAAACAATTCACATGCACATGCAAATACTTAGTTGACCATACTTCCACATCTCTCCAAATCCACCAAAATTGGAGCAAAAACTCACCAAACTTAACTTCAAATATGGCCGGATTCAACACTGCCAAATTCTACATCAACACATCAAAATTTCATCCAAAGTTCAACCAAAACATCACATCTACATAACTACTCATCTTGGCTGAACTTCTATATATTATTCTCCATCAAACAAGCATCTAAACAGTCAATACTTCTTATCATACATCATACACAAACACTTAAGAATCAACTTACACATATACTACTCAAATTAAATCTTAGATTGGGTTTACTTACCTTTTTCTTGCAAGAATCCTTTTCTTCGCTTCCTTTGCTCACTTTCTCCATTGATTCATCCTAAAACACATAAATTCATGAGAACTCATACTTATAAAACATAAATCAGAAACTTTTGCTAAAATTCCTACCTTAGAAAGCCACAAAATGAACATATATTCACTTAGGCATGAATTCTCATGTAATTCTCTTGGAAGACTTTGAAGAAATGGAGGAAAAATGGGGGAAGAAGGTGGCGTGGTCAAGGGATGAAAATGGCTAGGGTTTGTCAATTGAAGCATTATAACTAACATATATATATGCCCTTGCACTTTTATGATAATTCCAATTATGCCATACGTGCATTTACTGATATACCCTCACTTTCAATGGATTTAACACATGTTCTTTCTCATTTTCACTCCCCACTTTTTCATCTAGTTGTGAGTGAAAAGACCATTTTACCTTTATTCTTTAATTTCTTTCTATTACTTTACAAACACGTATTTATCTCGGCATCACATCACGTGTATTGTCCATAACCTTTCTACCACTCTATTCTCATGGCTAGCACACTTAATACATTATATTTATCATACTCACTTTTCACTTGAACACATGATTCTGTGTAAAATGACCATTTTGCCCCTATTGAAACTTTTATGGAATTCCCCTATAAAACTAGTTAAATATATTCACTATGACTATAAAATAATCCCTACCATATTTCTGAATGTGGGTATTACAAAGATCCGAACTTACATATTGCAAATTTCCTAAAGATTTGTGATACTTTTAAGCACAATGGAGTTTCCGATGAAGCTATAAGACTAAGATTGTTCCCATTTTCATTAAGAGACAAAGCTAAGAGTTGGTTGACCTCATTACCAGTAGGCTCGATTGCAACCTGGGAGCAGATGACACAAAAATTCCTGAGTAGGTATTTTTCTCATGCAAAGACTACATAATTGTTTAATGATATTACTATGTTTGTGTAGGTGGATACATAATCATTATACGAAGCATGGGAAAGGTTCAAGGACATGCTCCGGAGATGTCCCCACCATGAATTACCAGTTTGGCTGCAAGTCCAGACATTCAATAATGGTCTTAATAGTGAAGTTCAAAATATGATCAATGCTGCTGCGGGTGGTACTTTAGGTAAGAAGACACCAGAACAAGCTTATGAATTGCTGGAGGAAATGGCTTCAAACTCTTACCAATGGCCGATAGAGAGGTTGCCTGTGAGAAGAACGTCGGGTGTTCATAACCTAGATGTTATCACAGCTTTAGCAGCACAAATTGTAATACCCACATTCAGAAATATGGTAGGGATTATTTTATAGTCATAGTGAATATATTTAACTAGTTTTATAGAGGAATTCCATAAAAGTTTCAATAGGGGTGAAATGGTCATTTCACACAGAATCATGTGTTCAAGTGAAAAGTGAGTATGATAAATATAATGTATTAAGTGTGCTAGCCATGAGAATAGAGTGGTAGAAAGATTATAGAAAATACACATGGTGTGATGCTGAGATAAAAATGTGTTTGTAAAGTAATACAAAGAAATTAAAGAATAAGGGTTAAATGGTCTTTTCATTCACAACTAGATGAAAGAGTGGGGAGTGAAAATGACCAAGAACATGTGTTAAATCCATTGAAAGTGAGGGTATATCGGTAAATGGAATTACTATAAAAGTACAAGGGCAAAATGGGAATATGTATGTATATATTTATTTAGTTATAAGGTTTCAATAAACTAAACCCTAGCATTCCCATCCCTGGTACACGCCACCCCTTATCCAATTTCTTCCAAACTTCTTCACCAAATTTCAAAAAGAATTCATAGGATTTGGATTAAATTTCTGTAGATTTTCAATCCTAAAGTATCCAAAGGTAAGATTCTAGCACAAAGGTCTGTGATTAGACTTTAAATTTTTAAATTCTTATGGTTTTATATGATTTAGGTCCAAGAGGAAGAGAATTTTAGCAAAGGGAGGTTATATCATTAGTGTTGCACAAATTCAAGGTAAGTAAATCCAATTTTAGTTTTGATTTGAGCAATAATTGTGTAGATTGATTCTTGTATGTTTGTATGTGATTGTATGGTGAGAATTATTGGTTGTTTTAATGTTGAATGATGTGTAAAATTCCAGCCATGAGAAGTAGTTCATGTGTATGTGGTGATTAGGTGGAATTATGGATGAAATATGGAAGAATTGTTGATGAAATTTTGAAGTGTTGAATCCGGCCAAATTTGAAGTAAAATTTAGTGAGTTTTTGCTTCAATTTTGGTGGATTTGGAGAGATGTGGAAGTGTGGCCAACTAAGTATTTGCATGTGCATGTGAATTGTTTGATGAAAATTCAAAGAGAAATGCATGCATGAGTTTGTTAAATCTTATTGAAGAAATTGTTAGAGAAAGGAAAGAATTGGAGTTGATAGGTTATGTTAGGCTTAACCAAGTGTAAATTTTAGTATTCAAGAGTGCATTTTGTTATGCCAAAAATTTAGAATATCACTTGGTCATATTAGTTCAATGAGATAAATGACTTTTAGTGCATGGTTCAAGTTACTTGAACCCTTAGTATTTCTTCAATAGCACATTTTATTTAGTTATTGAATTAGAAATTGTGAAACTTATGACTTTGGGAAAGTGTTAGAAGGGATTTACATGTTAAATTGTTACTTTGATATGACATTGTTGATAGTAGAGAATGGTAGATTATGTCATGACATATCAATATGCCATAATAAATTCTCAAGTTTGTGTACTTGAATTTAGAAAGATCATCCAAATAATGGCTTGGCCAAATGAGTATATTGTTGGTTCTTGTTTTGAGATTAATTACAAACAATATGTAATAAGTGATTTTACTGTATAAAGAATAGAAAAGCTTTCCCAAGTATAGATATCAAAAGAAATGTCAAAGAAATAGAAGTTTGGTTTATGTATTAAATACATGACCATTTTAGAAATTGATTGGTATGAGTATAGTTTTCATGCCTTATTATATATTACAAGCTACAAAATTGTGCTAGAAGATCTTGAGAATAGGTTGTATTGGCCAAAAGTTTAGTTAAAAATGTTAGAAAGAAATTAGAATTTAGCCAAAGTATATATGTTATGCCATATGTTAGATTGAATTTACAATGATTAATACGGCAATATAGATTAATGTATAAAATGTAGCCAAAAAAGAAGAAGAAAGAAGGGCATGTATAACAATTGAAGTTGATGGTCATGTAAGAAAATGCAAATTTATGGCATTAAGATTTGTATTTAGAAAGTTGTACAAGGCATGTTTGTTACATTAGAAAAATATTAGAGAGTTGATTAATGACATGGTTAGGTGACATACAAGTTTGAGAAAATCTAGTAGCATAATTGGGCAAGTTAGTAGACTTAATACCTAAGTTGTGGCATAGCTTTTTATAGATGAAATTAGATTGCCCAAAATGTATGATTCATTCCCTAGTTGAACCGTGCCATTTTAATATTTCACTAATAGAATTATAGAAGAGTAGAATTTGCGAGAGATAATGTACTTGTGTACATGTACATTTTACATAGCATGATAGAATTACATAATTATGTGAAAATTATAGAATCGCAACGTACACACGATGCATAGAATTCAGAAATAAAGAATAAAATAGAGAATGTTTAAGTTAAGCGTGTTATTAGAATAGAACTTTGGGCTTTCCAGAAAAGCATAGAAATAAAGCCTTAGAATTAATAGAATACATGCCATAGTCAGACACGTATTTTGGGATCATGCATAGACAGCATATAAATGCATAACATAGCATAGCATATATTTCAGAAAATTTTAAATTATTGGAAAATGTCTAGCTAGTTATTTTGCAGATTTACAGAGCTTGTTTTCAGAGGGTTGTTGCGATGGGGAACCTGTGAGCATTCGTTGCATTAGCTAGTGGCGACAGAGATGCAGAAGTTTCCCACATGCACACCACCATTAGTGAGCGGCCTCAGAATATAAAACAGAATTGTACAGTCCATCAGAAGTGCATGTGGATGAGGACTGTACCTAGAAAGAATTTTATAATATGCTCACATGGCCAGGGTTCCAAATCCAAGCCTTAGCCTAGTCCGATCAGCAAATCAGAACAGAATACAGACTGAATTTCAGAAAAAGAAAGAAAAACAGAATAAGAAATAGAAAACAGAAAGAGTTACAGAAAGAAAGAAAAGTAGAATAAGAAATAGAAAACAGAAGGAATTTCAGAAAGAAAGAAAAATAGAATAAGAAATAGAAAACAGAAGGAATTTCAGAAAGAAAGAAAAATAGAATAAGAAATAGAAAACAAAAAGAATTTCAGAAAGAAAGGAAAAGAATTTCAGAAAGAATTAGAAAAGAATTTTCAGAAAGAATACAAACATGATCATTTTCATATGCATCAGACATTTTATGTGCATTGCATCTCATGCATTTGTGCATAGATTAAATAGTTTATTTTATTATTGCGTGTTTGACTATCCTAGAAAAGAAAATAAAAGCCCATAAGAATAGAGAAGAAAAGAAAATAGAAACCCTTGAGAATAGAGAAGAAAAGAAAATAGAAGCCTACGAGAATAGAAAAGAAATTAGAGATATACAAGAAAAGAACAGAAATTAAATACATGCTAGAAAAGAACAGAAATTAGAAACATGACAAATAGCAAGGAAACTTAGCGATTTGTTGAGTAGAGAAAGAAACAGAAAGTTATAATCTAGCAGAGAAGAGAAATAACATGATAAAGAATAGCACATCACTAGAAGGATTTAGAAAGATTTGAGAAAAATAGAAGACTACTAAGTAGTACGCCTAAGAATAAAGAGAGAAAGCAAGCAGAAATTTAGAAATAGTACAGCGAAAACCGGGACAACCGAGTAAGAGCGTAGTTAGATTTGGTTTACTAACTGAGCATTTATAGCTCACCCCGTTGCTTTCTTTATTTTTGTAGGTATTAGATTGTTGTGGCTGGGAGACGTCAAGTTAGCGAGAGGATTGCACACACTGTCTCGGTGAAGAAACTTACTGTGGATTTATATATGTGAGAAATAATCTTTGGGTAATAGTATGTTATAATTGGATTAAGGATAAAAAATTTAGACGAACACCCTTTCTACACTAGCAATTCTCTGGATTCTCTCTATAAGATACTCAGTGACACAAATGCAAGCGTTAAATAAGAAGATTGATGGACTTCAAATGCAAAAACCTGCAATACTTGCTTCTATGTGTGATTTTTGTGGCGAAGATCACCCTAAACATGAGTGTCAATCAGGTAACATGTTTGCTGTTAATTCTATGCCTGAGCAAGCTAACTATGTTTCAAATTTTCTCAGGCCTAATAATAATCCATATAGTGAGACATATAATCCGGGGTGGAGGAATCACCCAAATTTCTCTTGGAGTAACAACAATCAAGTAAAACCTCCACCGCCGGGTTTTCAATCTCAAGAGAAGAAATCAAATTTAGAGGAGATGACAGTGAAGTTCTTGAGTACTACAGAGACAAGAATTCAAAATCAAGAGGCTTCCATCAGGAATTTAGAAGCTTAAATTGTCCAGTTGGCCAATATCATTTCGGGTAGACAGCAAGGAATTTACCGAGTGACACAGAAAAGAACCCAAAGGAGAAATGTAAGGCTATAACCTTGAGGGATGGAAAGGTGATTGGTGAAGAAGAATCGTAAAAGAATGTGGAAAGTAAAGCTAAGTTACCGGTCTCTATTGAAGGAAAGAAAGTGAATTCAGAAAAAGAAACAGAGACTAAGGTAAAGGAAATTGCAAGAGGTAAAGGAAAAGGTACATTAAATTATGATTCTATTGTTGTTGAAAAAGATGTATCTGAATTTCCTTATCCTGATAGAATTAGAAAGGATAAACTGGATCAACAATTTTCAAAGTTTTTAGAGGTCTTTAAGAAATTGCAAATAAATATTCTATTTGCTGAAGCTTTAGCACAGATGCCTAGTTATGCAAAGTTCTTAAAAGACATCCTTTCTAACAAGCGGAAGATCTAGGAGCATGGGATAGTTATGCTCACTGAAGAATGCAGTGCCATACTGCAAAATAAATTACCTCTTAAATTGAGAGATCCAGGGAGTTTTACTATACCTTGTGCATTAGGAGATTCATTCTTTGATAAAGCATTGTGTGATTTAGGTGCTAGCATTAATTTAATGCCTTTATCAATTTTCAAGAAGCTAGGACTTGGAGAAGTGAAAGAGACAAACATGTCGCTCCAGCTTGCTGATAGATCAATCAAACGGCCTAAAGGCATTGTTGAAGACATTTTGTTAAAGGTCGAAAAATTTATCTTTCGGTGGACGTCATAGTTCTTGATATGGAGGAGGACCGGGAGGTGCCTCTAATTTTGGGACGTCCATTTTTGGCGATAGCTCATGCGCTAATAGACGTTCAACAAGGAAAATTAATCTTGAGACTAAATGACAAAGAAATAGTGTTTGATGTCCATAAAGCGATGAAAAATCCTACTGCATTTTATATTGAATCTTGTTTTCACTCTAACAGTTTTGGTGAGATTGTAGGTGATCACAAAGAAGAAGTTCTTGTCATACCTTCTTACTTAGAAAATATACTACAAAAAATATACATACTTAATAAATGAAAAGTAGTTGGGCCCAAAATTTTTCTTTACTTAACATATAATATTCTGTACATAGCAAAACCACATATACAAGAATTTTTACAACGGTGGACAGTAATGCCATTTCTCTCCACTTGTCGACGCCCATCCGACCGCTTCTCACCTATTTCCTGCAAAACATGGAAAAACAATGAGGTGAGCACAAAAATGCTCAGTAAGTAAATCCTCTACTCTTTTATCCCTGCAACTTATTCTTTGGCTCTTTCCCTACTCTATTCTTTCTCTTTTGTTTTATTGTTTCTAGTTCTCACTGTTCATTTCTTTCTCTCTAATTCTTTCTGTTCTTTCTTTCTAATTCTAATTCTCTTTTTCTATTCTTTCTTTCTCATTCTTACTAGCCATGATAGAAATCATGGTAACATGCATGAATGGAATGCACATACAATAATGCATAAAAATGCATTTTCTTTCTTTCTTTCTTTCTTTTCTAATTCTTATTCTTATTCTTTCTTCTTCTTTTCTTGCTTGCTCAAGCTCTTTTTTTTTTTTTTTTTTTTTTTTCTTGTTGGCTTAATCTTTTTCATTCTTATTCTTATTCTTTTCTTATTCTTTGCCGATCGAACTCGATTGATACATGGATTTGGAACCCTGGCCGTGTGAGTGAGTACAGTCTTCATCTACATGCACTCTTGCGAACTGTACAAATTCTTTCTTTCTTCTTAGGCCACTCAATTAAGGTGGCGTGCATGTAGGAATTTTTCTTGTACAACCCTCATCCACATACACTCTTACGGGCCATACAAATTCTTCCTCTTCTTATGCCACTCAATTAAAGTGGCGTGTATGTGAGAATTTCTTCTTCTTAGCACTCACGGGTTCCCCATCACAACAACCTATTCTTTTCTCTTCTTTAGCACTTTTCTTTCTTTCTCTTTATTCTTAAAGTTCTTTATTCTTTCTTTAAGTTCTTATGCATATGCAAATATATGCATGTGGATGGCTCATACTTATGCTTCTTTCTTAAGTGCAACTATGCTATGCAAAAATGCAATGTTGCACAAAATTAAAGTTCTCTACTCATGCACATGCTTCTCTTAGACATTTCATCAAACACTAAGCATGCCTACTTAAATGCTAATTTAACTATAATTCTACTTCTTTCTTAAACCATCCATTATGGAAGTAAAACTCCTCAACTCATCACAAATCTTGGCCAAGAAACACACTTCAAATATTCTACTCAAATTCTCTTTAAATGCAACCAACTTTCACTTGGTCACCACAACATCAACTCTATTTCTCATGGCTCAATTCTACTTATCAAAAGCCATCTACTCATCAACATCAACATCAACATTCTCAACAATCAATTTCAAGCTCATATGCATAAATAGGCATATCAAATCATTTGGTTGCTTAAATCTTAACTTAAGTTGGATTCACTTACCTTTGGCTTGAGTAATTCCACAAGAAACTCTTTATCTTTGTTGGACTAGTTCTTGCTCTCAAACCCTAAGCATAAACTTCATAAGAATTCCTTACTAACATAAATTAATCTCATATCTAGAGTAAGAATCCTTAACTCTTGATGCTTAGGATCAAATCCTTATAAAAATCCAACCAAAAGCCCTCAAATCAACCTTGGAAAACTGATGGAAAGATGAGAGAATTGGGGGTAGAGGTGGCATGTGGGATAAAGCAAATGAGAGGGTTTCTATGCTTGAACTTTAATATCTCATGTAACTAAGCATTCTTTCCCATTTTGCCCTTACACTTTCTTGAAAATTCCATCCTTGTCCTTTAAGTCTTTACATATTCACTCCCATTCCAACATATTCTCCATGAAATTTTCTTACATTTCACTCCCCACTTTTCCTGCTAAATCGAGGTAGAATGGTCACTTCACCCCTATGGAAAATTCTCTAGAAACTTCACTAGAAAAATCAATTGACTCTTCGCCCTGGCGAAGAAAGATAGAGCATATGTCGCCGCGACGAAGCTTCTTCTTCGCCCCGGCGAAGTCTGCACTTCCATACTTCTCCAAGGCTTCACCAAAATCAGGGCATTCAAGCAACTTTAAAACCTTACAAACTTACCCAAGGGCAACCAATCAATAATAACAATATAGCAATTTAACTTAAGGCCAACAAACAACACCAAGACAAAAATAAGCATACCAAACCTACGTACCTCAAAGTGGGCGTTACAGTTCTGTAGGAGGATTCTTTGGAGAGATGTCTAATAGAGTCGAGCACAACAGAAGATGAAGAGTCATGCTTGAGAGAAGAAGCTGAAGCATTAGAGAAGGAATCTCTAACTTATAATAATATGGAGCTAATGGAGGATTTGCATAAAACTCCTAATGAGGCTCCTAAACTTGAACTTAAACCTCTTCCTTCACATTTAAAGTATGCTTTCCTAGATAAAGATGCTTACCCTATGACATTTTACACAACCATGGCCATGTTAAAGGATAAAAAGCTTGCAGAGTCTAGCCTTCACCATGGGGTACCCTATGTCATTTTACACAGTCATGGCCATGTGCAAAAAAAAAAAAAAAAAAAAAATTAAAAATAGAAAAAATAAAACTTTTCTTTTTCAGGGAAGTTTCTATCTTTTATTTTCCTTATTTTCTGTTTTGTTTTTGTTTTTGTTTTTCATGCATTGAGGACATTGCCTTCTTTAAGTTTGGAGGAGTGGGTAGTTTGGTTTGTGTTGCATTGCCGATGATCTATTTCTTTTGTTTGGTGTGTTTGTTTTTAGGAAGTGTTTAGTTTATTTGTGTGTTTTTGGTTTGCATTTTGTATTTGTTGCATGGTGGTTATTATGCTTGTGTTTTTGATACAATTCCGAACGAAACTTTGTGATATCCCAAAAAAAAAAAAAAAAAATCCTTTTTGTGATGAACTTTGTAATCATTTGGAGTAGTGGTAGTATCAAGTCCTTGAAAGGATTCAAACATGCTCATATCTTTAGGAATGCTAAAGAGTATGCGATTCTAGATGGTTGTGCAAATTCTGGTTTATTACTTGACTTTGTTGTGTACTAGCTGAGCCTTGTCTTCACTCCCTACACAAAAAAAAAAAAAAAAAAAAAAAAAAAAAAAAAAAAAATTAAAGAAAAAAAACTATATATACAGTCTTGAAATAAATTAACTACGCTTATTTGTTTGTTTTTGAATGAACTACTCCGCTGTTTCAAGCTGCTTTGTAACCAGGAGTATTCATGATCCCCATGTTTACTTTTGCGTCAAACTGTGGCTTGAACTATGAGTATGCAAAGAACTTTATGTGTTATGACATTGCTGAGTAACTGGGGGCACTCATCACAAATGTGTGCATTCGCATAAAAAGGTGATGTGACAATCTAAGGAAGCCTATGAAGAAAAAAAAGAAAAAAAAAATAATAAGCAGGGGGTTGAGTATAAAGTCATGGTGAGGCATGATTGGGTAGAGGAAAGATTAGAGTTGCACAATTAACTGGGTTGTATGTTTGGATGCATGAATGTTATTTAAAGTTTGTTTGCTTTCTTTTCCTTGATTTTGGAAATGCTACGAATCCTTGATGATTGTTGAAATTGTTTTTTGGATATTTTCTTTACTCGGGGACGAGCAAAGGATTAAGTTTGTGGCAGATGTTTATAGTTGCTGGTTTGGGATTATTTGAGTGACTGGATCAAGGGTCAGTGATAGGTCAGCTGAGAGGGGTCGTGTTTGTTAGGAAACGATCCATCGAGGCAGTGGAAAACAAAAATTAATAACAACACAGATCATTCCATAAAGCCAAGATCAAAGGCACAAATTTACAGTTTATATCAAAATAAGAATCTGCATAAAATTAGTTTAGAGTTTTAAGGAATCATACGCACGTTTGGAGGCTCCTCCAAGTTGTCTCTGAATGTATTTTGCTACCGACCCAAGTGTAGGATCGAACTAATATAGTCCACACGAAGACAGTCACAAGGAACTAAAGAGGGATTTGCTAGATCCTCTTTCGCCTTAAGAACAAAGAAGAAAAATCAAAGAAATTTGATTTTAGGCAAAAACCATTCTGACGTGGGAGAGTGTTTAAGGGGCTGGAGGTTTTTCTCTTTTTCAATGATGAGTGAAATGAAAAATCTGCACCTTTTTCAATTAACCTTTTTCTTTTATAGTAAAGTTTAATTGCCCAATTCCCATATGGAATAGGCTTGGGCTCCAACCCAAACACCCCTTGTTTCCAAACACTCCCAATTAGATCTTTATTTTAATTCATCATTATCTCAATTAAAATCAATTAATATATATTTAATATATATTAACATTTAACAATAATGATAATTTATTTAAATATATGCTAACACATATTTAAATGTAATTTCACTTATTTAATTTTTCTAACAAATTAAATAAAGGCTACGACCTCAGCAAATTTAATTGTACTGTGAAATTACCAAAATACCCTTTCGTCTAAAAAGACGAAAACGCTCTTCTAACTTCCTCGCTTTTAAATTATATTTTATGTGTGTGACCCATAGGCTCCTCATCATACCGATAGTGTATAGTATCGCGATTAACACCAATTAATCGTCTCACTAATACACATATCAAGATTGGCCCCTATGTAATGACTTCTTTCTAATAGTATATTTTATAACATATACTGTGAAAACATACATAATTAGCATATGAAAATAGTTGGGCCCAAATTTTTTTCTTTACATACAAAATATAATTCTTTACATATATCAAAATAACAAGTACAAAAACTTAGCAACGGTGGACAATAATGCCAATTCTGTCCGCTTCTCGACGTCCTTCCGGCCGCTGCTCACCTATTTCCTGCAAAAACATGGAAAAACAACGGGGTGAGCATAAAAATGCTCAGTAAGTAAATCACGTAACTTTTCTTCTTCTTTGATTCTTTCCTTACTCAATTCTCTTCTTCTTTTTTTCTCTGTTTCTAATTCTCACTGTTCTTTTCTTTCTTTCTAATTCTCTTTGTTTCTTTGTTTCTTTCTGTTCTTTCTTTTTTACTATTTCTATTCTTTCTCTTCTTGCCACTCTTCTATTCTTACTAACCATAATAAAATTCATGGGAATGTGCATAAATGAAATGCATATGCAATAATGCATAAAAATGCATTTTATTTCTTCTTTCTATTTCTTTTCTTTTCTATTCTTTTCTTCTCTATTCTTTTCTTTTTCTTTCTATGCTTTTCTTTTCTCTTCTTGTCTTGCTTGCCCAAGCTTCTCTTTTCTTTCTTGTTTCTTTTCTTATCTTATTCTTTGCCGATCGGACTTGGTTGATGTATGGATTCGGAACCTTGGTCGTGTAAGTGAGTACAGTCCTCATCTACATGCACTCTTGCGGACCGTACAAATTCTTCTTTCTTCTTAAGACACTCAATTAAGGTGACGTGCATGTAGGGATTCTTCTCGGTACAACCCTCATCCACATACACTCTTACGGGTCGTACAATTCTTCTTCTTCTTATGCCACTCAATTAAGGTGGCGTGTATGTGGGAATTTCTTCTTAACACTCACGATTCCCCATCACACCAACCTATTCTTTTCTATTCTTTAACACTTTTTCTTTCTTTAATTCTTTAATGCTTATTCTTTCTTTCTCTTTATTCTTAGAATGTTTTATTCTTTCTTTCTTTATTCTTTATTCTTTCTTAAGTTTCTACACATACACAATTATATGCGTATGGATGGCTCATGCTTAAAATCTCCCACTTGAGGTACGTACTTAAGATTTGCTGTATTAGTTAAAGTTTACTGTTTCAGTTTCAATGATTTGTTTGTTGTCATGGTTAGTTGGTATGTTGAGTTGGTTGAATGGTTGCCTTGAAATTGGTTGAATTTTGGTGAAGTTTGGAAATCCAATCTTCGCCGGGCGAAGAAAAGCTTCGCCCGCGCGAGGAGTTGCACCCACGGTAGGTTCTGCCCTATTTCGCGGGGCGACGGAAAGTGCTTCACCGCGGCGACGAGCCTAATACAAAGTTTCTTGAGTTTTCTGAGAATTCTTCTTTTGGGGCATAATGACCATTCTACCCCTAATTAGTAGAAAAATGGGAGTAAAATGTAAGGAAATTAAGTAGAGATTGTGTTTGGATGGGGGTGTATTTGAAAAGAACAAAGGATGTAGTGAAATTTCTAGGAAGGGCAAGGGCAAAGGGAAATGATGCTTATAATATGAGCTAAAAAAAAGAGTTAAGTGTAGAGAAACCCTTTAGTCCATCCATTCCACCGCCTCTTCCATTTGCCTAATTTTTCTCAATTTCTCCATCCAATCTTCCAGATTTCTAAGGATTTAAGAGAGCTTTTGAGTAATTTTGAGTAGAGTTTCATCTAAAGCATCCTAAGGTAAGGATTCATGCTATGGTTATAGTGAAGTCTTATTGGTTGTTATTGTTCTTGTTGTTGTTTTGAGTTGTAGAGAAGAGACAAGACACAAAGGAAAGGAAAAGTTCTAAAGAAGTCACCTTTTCACAAGGTAAGTAATCCTACCAACTTGAGTTTGCTAAGTTTTGAGTAGAGATTTAGAGATTAAAGTATAATTGTATACTTTTATGTATTAGTTGTTGAGAATTGAGTTGAGATGAATATGTATTATGGAAGTGTTCTTGATGTGGATGAGAAATGGATTGAGAGAATTTTGAGAGATTTGTGTGAACCTATTTGGAAGTGCTTTTCTTGGCAGGATTATGGTTTAATGAGGGAGTTTTCTCCATTTTGGATGGCATAGATGAAGTTAGTAGTAATTTTAGTAGAGTGTTTATATGCACATGAGTTGCTTGATGAAATGCCAGGTGAAATCTGTCCTGTCACTGCCGTGACTTTCTAAGTAATTTTGGGCATCTTACGGGTTAACTGGGCTGAGACCAAAACATAGAAGTTATATCCCTGTTTCTAAGCTTTAAAACGAGACCAAAACCGTAGAAATCCGAGGTGTATAACGCAATTATGGCCTTTTTAGTGTGACTTGTGCAGAATGACTGTTTTGAGGAATCTTTTATTGGCATTTCATAAGTGCATTAGTGAGTATGGCATATATACACTTGTTTATACACTCAAGAAGTAGTTTGAGATATAGTAGAGGAGAATAGATAGGTTGTGCGATGGGGAACCCGTGAGTAATGGGTAGAGTATTCCCGCATGTACGCCGCATTGAGAGAGCGCATGAGTATGAGATAGAGAAGGGTGTAGCCCGTGAGGTGCATGCGGATGAGGGCTATACCCAGACCCGAGAGAGAGATTATACGCTCACATGGCCAAGGGTTCCGAACCATGCATAACCGAGTCCGATCGGCTAGAATGAGTAGAGGTCACGTAGAGTGGGAGCGAGTCCCAGCCTTGCCCCCGTAAGATGGGGCCGTGACTTATTAAGAGGTTAATAGAAAAGAGTTTTAAGGAGAAAGAGAAGGGAAGTACCAAAGAAAAATTGAATGAGAATTGTGAAGAGAATTAGAGAGAGAGTTACGGGATAGATGAGTAGGATTTACTTACTGAGCATTATTTTACTGCTCACCCCTTGTTTTCCTTATGTTTTGCAGGATCCGAGTGAGGATGCAGTCGGATGGTCGTCGACACGCGAGGGGAAGTGTTTACACTGTCCACCATGTTTTAATATCTTTTGTATACTTATAAGTTGTGGTAAAAATGTATATGTTTGTAAAGATATATATATATATATATATATATAGATTATTATATATATATTATATATATAATATATTATATATTATATATAATATATTATATATATATTTAATAAAAAAGAATTTTTTGGGCCCAATTTCTTTATATTATTTTATATGTATTTCATTATGAGTATGTGAGTTAAAAGTGGCTATTACAATTCTTTATTCTTTATTCTTTCTTAAGTTTCTACACATACCAATTATATGCATATGGATGGCTAATGCTTAAAATTCTTACTTAAATGCACATTGCAATGTTGCATAAATTAGGTTTCTACTCCAACTCATACTTCTCTTAGGCATTCATCAAACAAACTTGTGAATAAACAAATCCTAAGTAATTATCTCTATTTGTTTCTTACCATCCAAATGAGAGAAAAACTCTCTTGTAACACACCATACCTACACGGCAAAAACACTCCCAAAAGTTTCTCCAATTCTTCCAATTCAACCTATCATCAACCATCACATACACTCCTCAATAATCATAACATATGCATATTTAAAAGAAATCTCTACTCACTTGATTTTCTTAAACTTTAACTTGAGTTGGATTTTGAGTGGAATTTACTTACCTTATGCTTGAGTAGTCTCTCCTAAGCTCTCTACTCTTGTTATATTCAAATCTTCTCTTAACCCTAAGCATAAACTTCATAAGACCTTATGCTTGAGTAGTCTCTCCTAAGCTCTCTACTCTTGTTATATTCAAATCTTCTCTTAACCCTAAGCATAAACTTCATAAGAACTCAACTTTTACACAAATAAATCATAGATAAAGAGCATGAATTTTTGCCTTTTGAAGCCTAAAATCAAAACTCTATGAAAAACCACTCAAAAGCCCTCAAAATCCTTGGAGGATTAAATGAAAATTTGAGAGAAAATGGGGGAGGAGTGTGGCTGTGGAATGAAGAAAATAAGGGTTTCAAACCCTTAACACTTTAGTTTATAAACACGCTTTCCCATTTTGCCCTTACTCTTTCTTAAAAATTTCATCTATGTCCCTTAGTTAATTACCATAATGCCCTCATTTTTAATGCATTCTCAATGAAATTCTATCTCTTTTCACTCCCCACTTTTTCAACTAATTTTGAGTGAAAAGACCATTTTACCCTTAATGCAAGTTTAAGGCATTTTCTTCATATTCTCTTAAAATCACTTTAACAAAAATTAACTAAGGGCTATAAAAACATAAAGTAAATCATGTACCTCCATGTTGGGCGTTACATATATAAACCTAGGTTCTTGAGCCAAAAAGTTTGTTAAGAAAAATCAATAAAGATAAAGCATTTTTCTTTGTTTTTCATCCCAAGTTCTTACTCTTTCTAGACTTTTCTCACAATCCATTAACCTAAAATAGTTGGCCTCTTTCATCCATGATTAAATGAATAAAGGTTAATTTCATCTACTTCAAGTTTATTAAAAACTCTCAATATAGACTTTTATAAGGCAAACAAATGAGCTTGAAATGTTTGCATCCGCAATACCCATTATGTGTTCCTATCATTAAGTACTTCGAGATAAATTATTCAAGCAAACAAACCTTAGCTATAACTAAGTAAAACATTCTTCATTGCTTTCTTGATCTTAAAACTTGAAACCAATTAAATCTGCAAACTTTAAACATTTTTCAAAATAATCTCTTTTATAAATAGTTGTTGAAGACCTTAACAGGAAATCATTGTCATCAGTATCTCTTTCCTCATTCTCAAATATATAGTTGTCATCAGTATCTCATTCCTTATTCTCAAATAAACAGTCTTCATAGTATTCTTTTTCAATAATCTTATATGATGCTTTCTCACAATTAACCACAAATTCCAATAATATTATCAATATAAGATGCCATCAACCTTGGTGACAATTGCTTCATCCTCATTACAATTTCATAATCTACAAAGTATTTTATTTATTTATTAATTTTTAAAATACTTATACTTTTAGAAGAATAAATTTGACAAATGTAAAATGTTGTGCAAATTGCATATGTTGGCTAATTAAAAATATTGTTGGATTAGGCCCATTATCAAAGCCCAAGTATAGCCCAAGAAGTGAGTTAGCTCAAGCTCTTTAAATAAGCGGTGGAGATTTAGCCATGTGAAATGTGTGGCTATAGTTTGCACTTGAAGGCTATAAACAAGGTGCATTTGTTAGGGTTTTATATATCCCAAAGATTAAGAGAAAAGTATCCAAAGGAGAAGAAAATTAGAAAGGTTTGTGTTAAACTTCTCTTGGGTGTAATTATTCTTTTATTTTTGGGTGCGAGAAATTTTGCTGAGAGTATGAATGATTGTAATTTTTTTCGCACAATTAATTTTCTTGGGTTGTCTTTGGCAACAGTAGTGTGTTTTCCTCCGGTTTTGGAGCTTCCACTTAATTGTTGTGTTGTGAGATCGTGTTCTTAATTCTCCACTTTCTAATTCTTTATATTGTGTGATATTTATTCCTAATAGTGGTATCATAGCCAAGTTCTTAAAACAAAAATGTTGAGCATAAAATTCGATGTAGAGAAATTCAATGGGAGAGCTTGTGGCAAGTACAAGTCAAGGATATGATAATTCAATCTGGGTTACACAAGGCATTGAATGGGCAACCAACTTTGGATGCTAGCAAAGAAGGTTCAAAATACAGTATAAGCGATGAAGATTAGGTTGAAAGTTACAAGTGCTATCTGCTTGTCTTTGGCCAAGAATGTTCTTGGTAATGTGCAAGGAATTTCAACCACTAAGAAACTTTGGGAGAAGCTTGAAGGAATGTACCAAGCAAAAGGCATCTCTAATCAGGTGTATCTCAAAGAGTTGTTTCATACTCTACGTATGAATGAAGGCACAACTATTTTTGACCATCTGAGTGTCTTAAATGATATCATCTCTGAATTGGAAGCCATTGGAGTGAAGATAGATGATGATGATATAGCGTTGAGACTTACCTAGTCTCTTCCACCTTCTTACAAACACATGAAGCCCATTTTGATTCACGGAAAGGAAAAGATTGTGTTCTCGAAAGCCACCTACAAACTTTTCTCTGAAGAGAAGAGGCTAAGTGGTGGATATAGTGTTTCATCTGAAAACTTGGCATTGGGGTTAGTTAGTATGAAGAGGAAGAACTCCATGAACAATAAACCGTTTGCTAGGGGTGTGGACAATCTAGCACCTCGAGAAATTATCTAAAAGGTGGAGCTGATTCGACAAACAACTCAAGGTCAAAAACCCATGGGGAAGCTAATAGTTTGTCTACCTTTGGTGAGATAGACGAGTTGAAATTCTTAAAAAAAAAAAAAAAAAAAACATGTACATTCGCATGGCATCCGTTAGTCTCCAAGTGTTCATGAAAGAGGATGTGTCACACTGTCGAGAAGCCTTTATCAAGGAAACGTCTTGACAGTTCGAAAACTGTCAAGGATTTAGCTTAATTTTAACCAAATCCTTGGCAATTTTCAAACAGTCAAGGATTGGTTTTATTTTTCTGGTATGGGAAATTCAAAGTTGTAACTACCGCCACACATTTTCAAATTAATATTTTTTTCACCTAATATATTTTTAATAAACTATTTATAAAAAATTAAGATCTCAACTTTAAATCTTATTTGATGATTTTGATGGTCAAAACTTCATTATTCGTAAAATTTAAGTGATGTTATACTTCACGTTAGGCAAGCTTGAGGAATGTACCAAGCAAAAGGCGTCTCTAATTAGGTGTATCTCAAAGGTTGTTTCATACTCATGTATGAATGAGCACAACTATTTCTGATCATTTGAGTGTCTTAAATGATATCATCTCTGAATTGGAAGCCATTGGAGTGAGATAGATGTGACGATATAGCGTTGAGACTTATCTAGTCTCTTCCACCTCTTACAAACACATGAAGCCCATTTTGATTCACGGAAAGGAAAAGATTGTGTTCTCGAAAGCCAACTACAAACTTTTCTCTGAAGAGAGAGGCTAGTGGTGGATATAGTGTTTCATCTGAAAACTTGGCATTGGGGGTAGTCAGTAGTTTGAAGAGAAGAACTCCATGAACAATAAACCTTTTGCTAGGGGTGGACAATCTAGGCACCTCAAGAGAAATTATCTAAAAGGTGGAGATGATTCGCAACAAACATCAGGTCAAAACCCATGGGAAGCTATAGTTTGTCTACCTTGGTGAGATAGACGATGTTGAAATTCTTTACAAAAAAAAAAAAAAAAACATTCTCATGGCATGCCGTTAGTCTCCAAAGTTGTCATGAAAGAGGATGTGTCACTATTGTCAAGGAAGCCTCTATCAAGGAAAGGTCTTGACAGTTCAGAAACTGTCAAGGATTTAGCTTAATTTTAACCAAATCCTTGGCAATTTTCAAACGGTCAAGTATTTGGTTTTATTTTTCTGGTATGAGAAATTTAAAGTTGTAACTACCGCCACAACAACAATTTTCAAAATTAATTCTTTTTCACCTAATAATATTTTTAATAAAACTATTTATAAAAAATTAAGATCTCAACTTTAAATCTTATATGATGATTTTGATGTGTCAAAACTTCATTATTCGTCCCCTCCCAACTTCTCCACCAACCCAAAAAAAAAAGAATCAAATTTGATTAAATAAAAACACAATGCCCAAAACTAAATATCTCAAATTCTTCCATCAAATATAAACTATACAAAAACCAATTCCTTTAATTTTTAGACAGCAAATTTTACCCATTCCAATCCGATAATATTGCAAGCACATCGCTGTCATTGAAGTTCGACTCTACAACCAGTTCAAGCGGACTTTTATCTTCCCCATTTACAGCCCGTGGATCAGCAGCTCTGCAAAGTAGAAATATTTATCATCATTTTAAGAGGTCCACGAATCAGCATCGACAGAATATGACCTTAAATTAATGGGTAAATATCATCCAGACACCTTTACCCCAGTGATTATCACCGGGTAAATTTAATATTTACATGATAAGATACTGAGATTATGACAATCCAAAACTGCTAAAAGAAATAATATAATTATTCAACAAAGATTCTGAAGTTTGCCTCATAAGAAGCAGTTTAGCAAATTGGGGTCTGCCTCGGAGTATACAGCGGTGCAGTGGCGTTTGACCTCTTGAATCAGTCGCATTGATATTTGCACCATACTGTAATATGAGTTCTAGCATGCCAATGTCTGCAGTTTCACAAGCTAGATGGAGCCAAAGGAAGATCTGTCTGATGAATTCCCTGTTAAGCATCTGGAGCAAGTGTTAAGGAAGGATTGCTTGATGGTTGCTCATACACAACACTCACATCTGCTTCACTATTAACTATGTGACGTATACAGCTTTCGTTTCATTAGCACGAACACCCTCCTAGATCTGTTGTGCCATGGTATGAAAAAAAGAAGAAATACCTCTCAACTCCGTTTTCCCTGTCATCCACTCAAAGTTAAAGCAGATAAACCAAAGAGCAATTCCACCAAGTCCAACAAACAATATAATATTATGATTTAGACATCGGAACTAAAAAATGACATGATAAACCAAAATTAGTTTCTGCATATTGCTATAAGAGCTCAGAATATGTACATGGAATAAGATTGAACAATCAAGTGTTTAAAGTCCGTAACTATGCTCTGCCACAACAATTTGAGATGCAAGGTGGGTTTTATCAAAATGAAAAACATAACTATAAAAATAAGATGTAAGATGAGAAACCTACCCCAGCCAAGCATCTTCTCTTCAACCTTCTTCAGCTTCTTTTTCTTTTTGTTGTCTACTTTCTTGGATATAAACCTATCCCCTGTATTCAATGCTATGAAAAATATAATCATTTCAACTATTAAACCTCAAATAATCGTGCATTCAAACAAACATAAGATGTGCTTAGCATCCAAAAAGAGGCAAACAACAATGATCATAATCATCCTTGGCATTTTACATTGAAGCTGAAAGTACGAAGTATAATAAATAATACTAATACGTTTCAGCTTAAACTTAGTTTGGGTTACAGACATTGGGATCTTTCCGCCTAGACGAAAAGGAGCTCCGTCCAAAATTTGAATAGCCAAAGCAACAGATGGTTCCTAACATTCACATGCAATAAAGTAAACTGAGATTCAATAACAAGAAATGTTACAGACAAAAGGGTAAGCAGATGAAGAAAGTGCCTTAAGATAAGTTTCTGACATAGATATGGCGACGGCCACGGCCGATGACGAAAATGCTCCAAAACTTGGTGAGAGGTAGAAAATGTTACGAGGAGTCCAACTATGTGACTTGGCAGACAAAAATACACCAAAAAGTGAGCGAAATCACGTCGGGAAGGTGATGAGTCACGGTGGTGAAATGACTTTTTTCGGCAAGATTTCGAGTCAACCAAGCTTGGGGAAGATGGATCTGACTTAGGGAGTATGGACCGGCCCTTAGGATGTTTAGAAGTCACCAGAAAGTAGAGAAAAGTTGTCGGGAAGATGAACGGTGGCGGATGAAGGAAGCTTAAGGGTGGAAAACTTTTGCTTAAACGAAAAATGGGTGGGAAACTTTTGCCTTGGTGAAATACCGGGTAAGCAAATGTTTTAGGTTCTTTTATTTTTGTTTTTTTAACTTAATCCTTAACCGTTAAAACTGTCAAAGATTGAGACTACAATTATCAAGAACAAAATTTGTAAAATTTAGATTTTATTAAATTCTTGATAGTTAATAATTGTCAAAGAATCATCCAAAATGTCAAGCAATATATCAAATTCTTGACAATTTTGAGAACGGTCAAGAAAATATGTCAAATTATTATGTTAAAAATGAGGTTTTTTTCTAATAGTGGTCTGTTAAGATGATGTTGTGTAGCGAAAGCTATAGCAATTATTTTTAATTTAGCCAAGGTGGAGATTGTTGTGCAAATTGCACATGTTGGCTAATTAAAAATATTGTTGGATTATGAAGTATATTTGGGGTTATGTCTGCAAAATATCAGACTTGTGTAATGTTACGTAAAGTCTGCTCTGTATGAGTGAACAGTACCTTCCAAGAATAAGAGAAAGAAGAGAGAATAAAGGGAAAGAAGAGACTTTTATTAATTGACTGATAACTCACTTTCCAGACCTCTACTATGTTAAATACCCAGCACCCTGACTTCCTAATGAAGTTAGGATTCCTATTTAATGTAAACTACAAATAAAACATTATCATCCTTCCTAATACTAAAGAATTCCTACTTAACTACTAGTCTGATCAGAATCCAAAAACAACTAAACTACTTCCATTGCCGCATAATCCTTGGACCACATTGGAGGCTGCCGAACTCTTCTTGAAACCCTTGTCAGCCTTGTCATTTGCATCTTCCTCCGGTCTGCTAACATTGCCTATCCCATATGGCATAACATTGTCCTCAAGGTTGGAAGGCAACCCCCCAGAATCAGTAACCAAATTTGCAGCATCTTCCCAGGACGCATCCTCCAAGGGTAGTCCGTCCCATTGCACCAATAGCTGCTCCACCAACCTACCTTTCTGTCGCACCACACGACGGCCAACCACTGCCAAAGGCAAAACCAGAGGTTGTCCTTGATAGGTCGAAGGCGACAATCGTACTGTATCCTATGGCAGCACAGCGTGACAGGGTTTCAATAAGGATACGTGAAATATGGGATGAATCCGAGAGTCCGGTGGTAACTCCAGCTTATAGGCAACCTTCCCCACTCACTTGAGAATCTTAAATGGACCATAGAACCGTCTCCCTAGCTTGGAATATGTACCACCACGAACCGAGAGCTGCCGGTATGGTTGTAGCTTCAAATAGACCAAATCTCCCTCGTGAAACTCTAAGAAACGCTTGTGCTTGTCGGCTAACTGTGCCATCCGTTGTTGTGCGTGAAGCAAATTGGATTTCAATTCCCGTAGAATGCTATCACAAGTGGCAAGAGTACTTTCCACTGCATCCAACTTAGATTCCCCTGCAGCATACAGACGGATCAAAGGAGGGTCACGACCATATACTAACTTGAATGGTGTAGTGCCTGCAGCTGAATGGAAGGAGGTGTTGTAGGAAAGCTCCGCCCAAGGTAAGAAGTCAAACCACCTCTATGGCTGGTCCATAGTGAAACAACGGAGGTACTGCTCTAACATGCGGCTGGTAACTTTAGTTATGTCGTCCATCTGTGGATGATACGCTGAACTATGGCTAAGTGTCGTACCGCTGAGCCGAAATAAATCCTGCCAAAAATTACTTAGAAAAACAGGATCACGATCACTCAATATGGACTTGGGTAGGCCATGTAATTTATAGACCACATGTAAGAATAAATCAGCAGCTTTGGCTGATGTAAACCCCTTGCGCAGTGGGCCAAAATGCGCATACTTTGACAATCTATCAATCACTACCATGATCACTGTGTAACCTGCTGATACCGGTAACCCGGTCATAAAATCCATCGCAACATCATCCCAAACTTGAGCCGGAATTGGCAAGGGTTGAAGAAGGCCGGCTGGAGAGAGAGCCTGATGTTTTGCTTGTTGACAAATGTGGCAATTTCGAATGAAATCTTTAACGTCACGAGCTAATCCTTTCCAATAAAAATTTAAGGCAATCCTGCTTTCCGTCTTGCGAATGCCACTGTGACCTCCTATGGGTGAAGAGTGAAACTCCTCTAGTAACAACTGCCGTAAGTCGTCTTGAGGTGGCATCATAATACGCCCCTGGTAAAACAACAATTTATCATGAACAGAATACCCCGGGTGCAAGCTTGGATCTCTTTTTACTTGCTTGATCAACTCGGGACATGTGTATCTTGAAGAAGGGCCTCCCGAACCTACTGTAAAATGTCAAAAACCAAGACTGTTAAAGCAAGTACTTTTGGTTCCTCAGTTTCTTCATGCTGGCGGGACAAGGCATCGGCGGCAACATTGTCTTTTCCTGGTTTGTAAGTGACGGTAAAATCAAAGCCGAGCAACTTGATAAGGTAGTTGTGCTGTTCGGGTGTCTGGATCACTTGTGAGAGAACATTTCGTAAACTCTACTGATCAGTGCGGATAAGAAATTTACGCCCTAAAAGATATTGACGCCAACGCATCACAGTCTTTGTTATCGCGAATAACTCTCTCACATACGCGGAAGCTCGTTGCAATCGCAGCGACAGGTTCTTACTAAAGAAAGCAATCGGGTGGCCTTGTTGCATGAGAACAGCCCCTATGCCTGTGCCCGAGGCATCGGTTTCAACCACGAACATGTCTTGAAAATTTGGTAAGGCCAAAACAGGCACTTTAGTCATTGCCAATTTTAGATTATAAAAAGCGTTATGAGCATCCATGGACCATGCAAACTTGTTCTTCTGCAACAGGGAGGTAAGGGGTGCCGCCAACATAGCATAAGACTTTACAAAATGTCGATAATACCTTGTTAACCCCAGGAAGTCATGCAATTGTTGTATTGTGCTTGGGATAGGCCAATCGAACATGGCTTGAATCTTTGTTGGGTCAGCTTCTACTCCTTCAGCCGAAACAATATGGCCTAGGTACTCCAAACGATTGATGCCAAATACACACTTTTCCATTTTAGCAAACAACTGATTTTCCCTCAAACACTGTAGTACCATTGAAAGATGGTGCACATGATCCTCTAGCCCATGACTGTACACCAAGATGTCGTCAAAGAAAATAATAACAAACTTACGCAGAAACGGACGAAATACATCATTCATTGTGCTTTGAAATGTTGCGGGAGCGTTAGTGAGACCAAACGGCATCACCACAAACTCTTAATAGCCCTCATGGGTGCAAAAAGCCATTTTGAAAATGTCCTCCTCTGCCATTTTGATTTGATGGTACCCAGAACGAAGATAAATTTTAGAGAATATAGTCGTACCAAATAATTCGTCTAGAAGCTCATCCACCGTAGAATGGGAAATTTGTTAGGAATGATATTTTTATTCAAAGCCCTGTAATCCATGCAGAAACGCCATGAACCATCGCGTTTTTTAACCAATAATATCGGTGAGGAAAACAGACTGCAACTTGGGCGAATAAACCCCGTTGTCTAGCATTTCGCGCACCATGCGCTCTAACTCAACCTTCTGAAAATGGGGGTATCGGTATGGCCTAACCTAAACAGGTGGAGCAGCAGCAGGAAGAGGAATCCGATGATCACTAAGGCATTGAGGAGGCAACTCTGTAGGATGTTAAAGACTAAGCCATATTGGTTTAAAACGCTGCTGATGGCTGGTGCAGGAGCATGATTTTGTAATTGTGTACAGGACGAAAAGGAACCTGAAATATCAAAACATAGGAAAGATTCATCAATGGAATTCATATTGAACAAACGTTCTAATCAATGGAACTAAATTGGGTTAACGCGTTGAGGTTGTCGGCCTTGCAAAGTCAAAGATTTGCCCTGCCAATCAAAGGAGATGGTTAAAGCCTTGTAATCCATAAGAATAGGACCCAAAGTCGCCAGCCAATGCGCTCCCAAAACAAGATCTGTGCCATGGATTGGGAGGACAAATAAATCCATTGGAAATTCATGGCCATCCAGTTGCAGAGAAGCATTTGCACAAACCCCAGAACAACACATGTGATCTCCATTACCAATCATTACGTTCAAGTTGGTTGAAGCCACTATAGGGAGACCCAAATGAATAGCCACTCTTTCTTGTATGAAATTATGGGTAGAGCCGCCATCAATTAACACTTCTACTTGCTGGCCCTGAAGATGCCCACTCATCCGGATGGTACTTGGATTGCGCTATCCTAGTAAGGCATGCAGACTAATTGCCGCCATCTTCGGATCCCCTGGATTGTCAGCCTCGTTCGTGGTTTCAATCTCAGGTAACATCTCTACATCCTCCTCAACAGTGTGTAAGTAGAACTTGGCCTTACAGCGATGTCCAGGATGAAAACGTTCCTCACAATTAAAACACAGTCCTTTTTCGCGGCACGCCTGGATTTGAGTTGGGGTTAAACATTTAATGGGAAGTGAAGTGGTATGCCCATTCGATGAGACCTCTGAGCATCGAAGTGGCTTTGGTATGGGTAGAAGGGGAGGTAGCCCGGATGATGGAGTATATCCTGGTCTCTGAGAATCCCAACTACGCGAACCCGCCATACGTAACTACTGTATTAATAAACCCAATTTATCCTCCTAAAGCCGAGCCAATCCCATTGCTTGCGTTAAAGAAGTCGGCTGAAATGAGCGAACCTCATGCTGAATATCAGATTTGAGTCCCGAAATAAAACAACTAAGGAGAAAGGAATCAGAAACACCTGCGACTTTATTGGACAACTCTGCAAATTGATTATGATACTCAGTAACTGACCCTCTTTGTGAAATCTTGGCCAACTACCCCTAGTAATCCACAAAAGTCGATGGTCCAAATCGAGTTTGTAAATCTTGTAGAAAGGATCGCCATGAGCGTAGTTGTCCATTGGCGTGCATCCAACAATACCAAGACAAGGCGGGTCCCTCCATATGGAAGGAAGCGATGGTTAAGCGCTGCATATATGGAGTATCATGATAATCAAAAAATTGTTCAGCCTGAAACTGCCAACCGTCAGGGTCTGTACCGTTAAAGCGAGGAACTTCCAACCGAAAAGGCTTGAAAGGAATGCCCCTTGAGTTCGTCTGTTGGGATCCTGAAGCAGAAGAAGAAGTAGCACCGCTTGTCTGATTACCATTCGTACCTCCTATCAGCGTTTGCGCACTTTGCTGCATGTCCACGGGTTCTGCATCCAAAACGAAAACCTTCCCACCAAGTTCTTTTGAAAATTGCCCCAAGGACTCCAGTTGTTCAACTATAGCGGCCTGACTTGTCACCAGTTGACTAACCTGTGCATCAAGAGTTTTTAAATGAGTACCGTCGACCATTGGACGAAAGCACCAATTTTTACGTAAAGTCTGCTCTGTATGAGTGAACAGTACCTCCCAAGAATAAAGAGAAAGAAGAGAGAATAAAGGGAAAGAAGAGACATTTATTAATTGACTGATAACTCACTTTCCAGACTTCTACTTTGTTAATACCCAACACCCCAACTTCCTAATGAAGTTAGGATTCCTATTTAATGTAAACTACAAATAAAACATAATCATCCTTCCTAATACTAAAGAATTCCTACTTAACTACTAGTCTGATCAGAATCCAAAAACAACTAAACTACTTCCATTGTCGCATAATCCTTGGACCACATTGGAGGCTGCTGAACTCTTCTTGAAACTCTTCTTTCATTGTCAGCCTTGTCATTTGCATCTTCCTCCGGTCTCCTAACATGTAACCTTGGGGGTATGTCTGTAAAATATCAGACTAAGTGTAAATGTGGTGCGTTTTGGCTTAATAATGTGTACGTATATTGTTAAGTCCTATAACTGATTCATTAAGTAAAGTTTTCATATCTCTTCAGTTGAAAAAGATTCTCTCATTTTTCTCTCTGTTTTCTTGTTTCTCTTCAATTCCTTCATGGTATCAAAGCTATAGACAAGCATCAATGGCTGATTCTAATCCTAAGTTTTCCAATTTTGTTGCGAAACCAGAATCTGAGCCCGTTGCTAGCTCTGGAGCTGGTAATTTAGCTGCTCATTCAACAGTACCGACACTGTCGGTGAAGCTAATAGAGAAGAATTATGGGTACTGGAAGTCCCAAGTCTTTCCTGCTCTTGCGTCACACGACCTCGATGGCTTCATTACCGGTGAGAATACATGTCCTCCTATGTTTTTAATTGAAAAGTCTACTACATGTGAAGAGTTTGTTAAAAGATCAAACCCTAAGTACTTTAATTGGAAACGCTAGTTAGCTGGTTGTTTTCGTCTATATCTGAGTCTATGTTTAGACATGTAGCTAAATGTGTTAGCTCGTATGAAATTTGGAATACCCTAGAATAACATTTCCAGTCTTTTTCAAAAGCCAGGACATTACACCTAAGAAATCTGTTACAAACCACAACAAATGACTCTTTGAGTATCAATGAGTATGTTTTAAAGATGAAAGAGTTAGGCGATAATGGCTAGTGGAGTAAATATTGGAGATGAGGAATTGCTTTTGTACATATTGGATGGTCTTGGACCAGAATATGATGTTGTAGTAGCTAGTTTAACACACAATAGCAATACTGCTAGTATATAGGAAACTCAATTTTTGCTCCACAAGCATGAGATAAGGCTGGAGCGACATAATAGAGCTTTAACAAACTTTCATGAGCACCTAACATCTGCATTGATAGCTTCCAAGCAAGGATCAGTAGATTCTTCCATAGAAGTGTCGATGAATTTTAATATGTTAGGGACTACAATTCAGAACAGCTCACATATGGTAAACCTAGAGTATCAAACTATTCCCCTGCGTCTGGACTAGGATATCAGCATGGTTACTCACCTGGTGCTCATGGGAATAGGATATCTCATCCTGTAGATGCCAGTATGAATTTTGTGAATACAGGTTATTAAGGAGTTGGATTTAATCGAACATTTTACTCAACTGTACCACCACAGTCTTTTGCTCCATAGTCTTTTGCTCCTGGTGTTACTCAATTTCATGGTAATGTGATGAAAGGAAGAGATAGAGGTCGAGGATACTTTAAGCCAAAATTAATTTTCCAAGTATATGGCAAATCTGGGCATTCGGCTCTACAGTGTTACCACAGGTTTAACCAGGAGTATCAAAGCTTTATTACACCCTCTTAGGGCTCACCCGTGCAGAATTCTCACTATAATGCAACAGCTTCTCACTATAATGCAGCTCTTACCCAAGATAATTTTTCTCTAGTTTCTAGTGATTCTATCCAAGGGTTACTAGCTACTAGTTGTCTTCCACATGGTTCCTTGAACAACTCATTTACTGGCTTTCATGATCACTCTGCTCCTGCACTAATCAATGCAAATCAGAATTACATAGCACCTGTTGTACCTACTGCTTCCTCATCATATCAAATCACACCTTAGTATCATAACACAAATATTAATACCTTGAATGCTGCATTCTCTAAGGTTGCCCCTGAGTCATCAGTACCTGTAGGAAACACTTATCAAACAATAGCAACTCCTCAGACAGTAAATGATCAAGCCTGGTATATGGATTCAGGTGCCTCTCATCACATGACAGCAGATGGCTCTAACTTGATATTTAAAGCCAACTGTCCAGGATGTTCTAAAGTCCAAGTTGGTAATGGAGAATCTATTCCCATTACTCATATAGGTATGTTTTTGGTACCTTCCTTTGAATCTCATAAAGTTGTTAAACTTAGGAATATACTGTGTGTTCCAAAGATTGCAAAGAATCTGTTAAGTATCTCACAGATTACTAGGGATAATCCTGTTATAATAGAGTTCCATACTGATGTTTGCTTGGTAAAGGATAAAGATAGTGGGACTGTGCTACTTCAAGGGACTATGAAGAATGGACTTTACCAACTGGAACTGTCCACGCATGTTAGCCCTTCTGCATAAGTTTACAGCAATGCAATTTCTTCTTTACCAATAAAAGCAAAGTGTTATTCTAATTCTGGACCTCACACTGCTAGTGTTGGCTTGACCTCTGAAGCTGTTCAACTTTCTAGTTCAAGTTTAGAGAGTGCTGTTAAATCTACTATCTGTACTTTTAGTTGTAATAAAGATACAAGTCTAGATTTGTCTTTGTTATGGCATGCAAGATTGGGGCATCCAAATTTGAGAACCCTTCATGCTGTGTTGGAAAAATTAAATGTAAAGCATAATGTGAGTAATAAAACTGCTGCCTTTTGTGAAGCCTGTCAGTATGGGAAACTACAATAGTCTCATTTTCCAGCATCTAAATCTAGAGCAAAGGTCCCCTTAGAGCTGGTTTATTCTGATTTATGGGGCCCAACACCTATGCTATCTAGGGAAGGCTACAAATATTATGTCATTTTTGTAGATGAATTTAGTAGGTTTACTTGGATTTATCCTCTAAAACTGAGATCTGAGGCATGTGCTGTGTTTGTTCAATTTCACTTGTTTGTGAGAAACAGTTGAATGAGAAATTGAAATGCTTACAAACAGGTTGGGGTGGAGAGTTTATGAGTTTTTCTAGCTATTTACAACAAAATGGAATCATGTTTCGGCACCCTTGTCCTTATCTTCATCAGCAAAATGGGAGAGTAGAGAGAAAACACAGGTCTATTACAAAGTATGGTATGTCTATTCTGGCACATGCTGGTATGCCTTTGAAATATTGGTGGTCAGCCTTTATTACAGCTACCTATATCCTTAATAGACTACCTACTTCAGCCTTTGAGTTTGTCACCCCCTATTATGCTCTATTCAACCAGGAACCTACTTATGATGAGTTTAGGGTCTTTGGTTGTAGTTGTTATCCATATCTTAGACCCTACAATAAACATAAGCTCTCTTATCACATAGAAAAATGTGTTTTCCTTGGGTATAGTCCATCCCAGAAGGGTTATTTGTGTCTTTCTCCTGTTGGTAGAATGTATATTGTCAAACAAGTGAAATTCAATGAAGCTGAATTTCCTTTCAAAACTAGTTTTCAGTTGAATCTGTCTGCTAGTACTCTTTCTCCAAATTCAGTATCTAAGAACAACATAACTCAACCGTGGGTTGTTCCTCAACATATTTTACGTGATAGTTTTTTCATCAACATCTATTAATCTAGACCTTGATAAATCTGGTTTAGAGTCTATTCCATCTACTTCAGCTGCTCTTAACTCTGCTCCTAACTCACCAAATTTCACTCCCGTGGTCTCCACTGTTCCTTCAAATGTAGCTACTGTTTCTAATATAGTATATCCACCATATGCTTCAGTACCATAGTCTTTTTCAGATGACTTAAATGTCCTGTCTGATTTAGTGAATGCATCTTCTGGTTTTGATGCAGTGTGTCTAGCTTCTGTTTCAGTACCACACTCTTCTTTAGGGGACAAATTTTCAGGCATACAACGAGAGGTAGTACTACCTTGCTCCTCTACTTTAGCACTTAATCTTCACCCTATGGTTACTAGGTCCAAAAGTCACATTGCTACATCTAAGTGTCAAGCTTTAGTGTCATTATCCACCATACTTTCTAAGCCCAAATCTGTAACTGAAGCTCTGCAAACTCCTGAGTGGAAACAGGCCATGGAGAATGAATATCAAGCATTGTTGAAAAATAAGACATGGGAATTGGTTCCGTATGAAGAAGGCATGAATGTAGTTGGAAGTAAATGGGTTTTTAAGACCAAAGTTAATTCAGATGGTACTTTACAAAAATATAAAGCCAAGTTGGTTGCCAAAGGCTTCCAGCAGACTCCGGGGTTGGATTATTTTGACACTTTCTCCCCTGTTATCAAGGCTACCACAATTAGGATTATGTTGTCATTAGCAGTCCATCATAATTGGCCCATACAATAGCTTGATGTTAATAATGCATTTCTAACTAGGGATTTGACAGAACAAGTTTTTATGTCACCTCTAGATGGTTTTTCAGGTTTAGGTTCTTCTCACACCAGACTGGTTTGCAAGCTGTATAAAACCTTATATGGTCTAAAGCAAACTCCCAGAGCTTGGTTTGATAAGCTGAAAAATGCTCTGCTTGACTAGGGTTTTGCCAATTCAACTTCTAATGTTAGTCTATTTTTTTACAAAAGGGAGTCTGTTGTGCTATATCTCTTAGTATTTGTCGATGATATTCTTGTGACAGGTAATGATTCTCACCTTATTTCTCAAGTGGTGACTGATTTGAACAACAAATTTACCTTAAAGACCCGTGGTGAAGTCAATACTTTCTTGGTTTTGAAGTAAAGAGGAGTAGTTCAGGACTATTACTGACCTAAACTAAGTATGCCCAAGATTTGTTACACAAAGCTGGTATGTAGGACTGTAAACCATGCTTAACACCTATGACTACAGGTCTGAAACTTGGCCAGGAAGATGGTGAAGTTTTTTATCAACCAACACTCTATAGAAGTATTATTGGAGGGTTGCAGTACCTCATTCTATCCAGACCAGACCTGGCATTTTCTGTCAATAAATTAAGTCAATTTTTGCAGCATCCTATAGTAGTTCACTGGGCAGCATGTAAAAGAGTTCTAAGGTATGTTAAGGGTACTTTGGAGTATGGTATTCTGTTTACAGGAGATAAACCTTTTACTTTGGAAGCCTTTTCGGATGCAGATTGGGCTGGAGATGTGACTAATTGTAGGTCAACCAGTGGCTACAGTGTATTCCTTGGTGGAAACTTGATTCAATGGTCTTCCAAAAAATAGAAGCTGGTGTCCTTATCTTCTACTGAGGCAGAGTTAGACCGCTAAGTCAAGCTACTACTGAATTGGTATGGGTGAAACATTTGTTTATTGAACTTGGGGTTACTATAAACCATACCCTAGTAGTTTGGTGTGACAACATGAGTGCTGGAGCACTGTCATCCAACCCTGTTTTTCATGCCCACACAAAACACATCGAGATTGATGTGCATTTTGTACGGGAGCTGGTCACCAGGAAGTTGGTGAATGTTCAGTATATTGCTTCCAAATATCAAATAGCGGATATTTTAACAAAGGCTCTAACTAGTACTAGATTCGCGACGTTAAGGGACAAGCTAAAAGTTAGCTCTTCTTTGCCAAGCAGTACTGACAGTTAAGAAGAATGTTCTGGTTCATAGTAGTCTGCAATGATTCAAAGTAGTCTGTAATGATTCAAAGTTTTTCTACAGTAAGAATGTGTGAATGTGGTATGCTGATAAGATCATGTTGTGTTGATAGAAGTCTGCTGTGAGAATGAGTGAGGTTGTAGTATGCTAATAAGATCCTTTTTATGGTATGCTAATCAGGTGTCTGCAGAGAAGTTGTATTGTGTTGATATGGTCTCTGCAAGGCGTGAATGTGGTATGCTACAGATTTTGCTTTTTGAGCAGTTTTGAGTTGTATTGTGCTGCAGATTTTCTTTTTCCTATGGTATGCTAATTAGGTGTCTATAGAGAAGTTGTATTATGTTGATAGGATCTCTGCAAGGTGTGAATATGTTATGCTGCAGATTTTTCTTTTTTGAGTAGATTTGAAGTTGCAAATTCAGTAGATTTGCTTGATTGTTATGTTTAATTGTTAAGTTGGTGAGCTGCATATTTGAGCAAAAAATATTGCCATTTAGAGCAAATAAGGAGTCTTTTGTGAGAATGCTGAGAAGGTTGTTTAGTAGTTTGGTTTAAGGGAAGATATGAAATATAGAGGCAATGTAGTAGTTTGGTTTAAGGGAAGATATGAAGTATATTTGGGGTTGTGTCTGCAAAATATCAGACTTGTGTAACCTTGGGGGTGTGTCTGCAAAATATCAGACTAAGTGTAAATGCAGTGTGTTTTGGCTTAATAATGTGTATGTATATTGTTAAGTCCTGTAACTAATTCATTAAGTAAAGTTTTCGTTTCTCTTCAGTTGAAACAGATTCTCCCATTTTGCTCTCTGTTTTCTTGTTTCTCTTCAATTCCTTCATGGATTAGGCCCATTATCAAAGCCTAAGTATGGCCTAAGAAGTGAGTTGGCTCATGCTCTTTAAATAAGTGGTGGAGATTTAGCCAAGTGAAATGTGTGGCTATGGTTCACTCTTGAAGGCTATAAATAGAAAGCATTGGTTAGGGTTTTATCTATCCCAGAGAAAAAGGGAAGAGTATCCAAAGGAGAAGAAAATTAGAAAGGTTTGTGTTAAGCTTCGAGTTAGAGAATTTGTGTGGGAAATTCTCTTGGGTGTAATAATTCTTTTGTTATTCGGTGCGAGAAAGTTTACTGAGTGTGAGTGATTGTAATTTTTTTCACATGTTGAATTTTCTCAAGTTGTCTTCGGCAACTACACCAGTTTTTCTTCGATTTTGGAGTTTTCACTTAATTTGGTAGCCACTAATGGTAGATGATCATCATCATCAACGGCAAGTCCAGCAACACCATTGGCACCACTGAGATCACCATGAGGTAATCTACTCGAGGATGTCGGTGGTGGAGGTGACAATAACAACGTTTGCCTACAGTGGCCAAACATTGTCAAAAGAAGTTTTTAAATTTTAAAACATACTAATTTTTTTTTTTAATTTTTGTAAATTTTAGATTTTTAAATTTTAAAACCTTCATCATGCTTATTTCCAAAAACAATTTACAAAACTTAATTAAACTAAATTCTCAGTGGGGTTGACTTGATAATAATATTTAAAAATCAGGTGAAATTTTTCATAGAGTTATTCAATCGGATACGTTCCAATGGCAACACTCAAACATCTTTGCGTGTAGTACCAAAATATCACAAACTAGGACTGCTAATTTACTCTAAACTGAGTATAATCTTTATGTTGCTTTTAGGTTGGTAACTAAACAAAGGAAAAGCAAGGTCCAGGTAACCCCAAATATAAGTTTTTTATTAAAATACAACATATCAACGTAAAAGTTTGTAAATTCAAAAAATGAAAGTTATAAACTAAATACATAACACTTACAGAATAGACTTATAGAATACAATATAATATATAGAAAAGCCTAGAAATATCATTTTTATTTGAATATCATTATCAATCTGATAATATCATTATCCTTTTGCAAATGCTAATAAGGAGGAGGTGTCTTCTCAGTCATGTATTTTCCAACGGTTTCTGCAAGTGTTTCCACTATCTCAGTATTTACTACAAAAGTAAGATTTGCTAACTTATCATCAAGCTCATACTCTATTGTTAATCTTATAATACTTGATGTAGAATTTTTCTCAATAATTTTATATTGAGTTACATAACGACTGAAGCCCAGTGCTATAAATCCTGCTTCAATGGTTTTTGTTTCCTTCACACGCTTCTTGTTATCAACCTTTGTAACCATTTCCTTCATATAACCAACTGCAGGAGTTCCTAAAACAAAAACCAGACAAGAACATTTAATATTCAGTAGTTCAAATAAAAGTTTGATAAATAATATAATTTACCTGGTGGAAATGTAACGTTTAGATGTGTGCCAACATGTCCATCACCTTCAAGCACTTTTACTGTTCCAGACATTTGGCAGAAATGTACTTATAATTGTGAGGACCTGAAGGGTGCCGTAGACATCCCACACCGAGCAAGCCAATGCAGCCACCACCGTATTCGCTGCAACAAGCACGTGCATTTTGATGTTCTGAATTTGGTATTTTGGTGGGTTGGTTCATTATTGTGGCAGGTATTTATAATAGTTTGTTTGAAGAAAGAGTCAATAGATCTAAATGGGAAAGAGCCAACGTTGTTTATAAAATATCATTTTAAATAATATCAATCAGAAATGTAATATCTAAGAGTAGCCAAGAATTTTCTTCACCAAGCTAGACTTTTTGTTTTTTTTAAGGACAAAACACTTGCCTCGTCAAAGACATTTTCTTTAAGCAGGGGATGAACCAGAATATAGTAGACCCGGGCTATAACCTTGGTCAAATATTTTTTTTTTTTTTTTTTTTTTTTTTTTTTTTTTTTTTTAAACAATATCAGTCCTAACGTCAGGAGAGCCAACTAAAGAGGTGTTTTAAAAAACAATAAAAAAAGAGCGATGTTATATTTGAGCCGACTAACTTCTTTCTAAGCCCCATTTGTCAATTTTTTAAGTTAATCTTACATATTTCAATTGAATTGAATAAAATCTTGATTCTTAGGATTGCAAGGAGAAAACAACACTTCAAAAAATTCTTATAAGTTTTCACTAAGACTCTTTTTGTGCTGTGAAAGAGGTCGTAATAAGAGGGCTTTATTTATATATTTTTAGGATTGTGTTCATCCGTCTTTAAACAAAATTGAATTAAAAAGCAAGGAGGCTCTTTCATCACTCCTTGTATAATCTTAATCTTAGAATTTAGAAGATGAGACTATTTGTATAATGACCCTAATTAGGTGTATGATTATTTTCAATTAATGATGTGTGTTGTATGTGATTTTTCCATTAAGCTCGAAGAAGTCAGAGTTTCGCGAGGTTAGAGTCTGACCGGGAATCAGTTTGGCTCAAACAATTGTCCGACCCAGCATAAGCTAGTCGCGACCAACCTCGACAGTTGTTCAAATAAATCATAGATAAGCTCAAATCCCGGATACTTCGGAAGAGATTAGATCAAAACAATAATAGCACGATCTTAGCGCTCAATCGCGAGAATATCAAAATTACATTTCAATCTTAATTGTAATTCCTTTAATTTTACTCTTTCCTTTATACAAAACTTGTATATAAACCCCTTCCAACGATGGAACAAGGGTTAGAAAATTGTTCTAGGAATTATACTATTTTTTTCTAAGCTCTCAAAGAAAATAAGAAAAATAGTAAACGTAGGCTCAAGATCTAAACTTGCCAAACCACTTTAAAAACCTTTTGTGTCATTTACATTATTGCTCCCATATCCTTTACTTTGCTGATTATCCGTAATCATGTCCACATCGATTCTAATTTCGTCAAGGTTAATCAGATCGCCCTAGTTGGTGAATTTTTTGCATCAACATTTTGACACTGGAAGCAGGGCCTCTGCCAAATTTCAAAATTTCTAAAAATCTATTTCAGTGACCCGATCATCTGAAAATTCAAATGGCCCGTACTAGATCAAAGAATAACACCGGATACCACGACAACGTGGAAACCACTAATCAGGAGGTGCATTAGACTGCTCTTTCAAGTCGATCACCAATGCCGCCAGGGCAATAGGTCACGAATTTGCAGGGGATAGGGAAGTCGAATCCCGAGAATGGTCAGTTGGTGGAAATGATAAGAACAATGGTTGCACAGGCACTGCAACAAAACGTGGCTGAATCAAGGGATCAACAACAGGCCCCCTAGAACCTCGACCAGCCACGCTTCATGCAGGTTACCCCAATAGGTCAGAACTCAACTGGTGACCAATCTAGTTCATCGACACCAAGGAGCGACTGACAGCCCTAACACCACAAGGTAGATTCCGCTCACGAGCGTGGGTCTTGCAGGCAAACAAACGTCAGGATGCGACTGGGCAAAACAACCCATGGGAAAGAATGAAGGCAACGGTCGCCCAATGGATGCTTGACCTACCCAATGATATCCCTAACGCTAGCATGCCAGTTTTAACCCACGCCAAAGGTGGGCTCCATCCTCACAAGCTCGCGAGATGAGTCACACACGCCAATCTGGCAATGACCAACATTTTGGTTTTAACTAACACCACAAAAAACGCACTGATGAGTATGATAGCACCTACCAACCCAACCATCATGACTCTACCTCAGGCATCAATGTGAACGATAGAGGAGTCTCATAAGCAACGGATCTCCGAACTCATCTGCTCGAGGTAAGGTTGAACAAAGCCTGCAGCCAGAGTATTCCTCATAAGGAGGATTTAGATCGTGTGCAAAAAATGCTTGATGATCTAAGAGCCTGCCAGAACAATGCGGCGAAAGGGATAGTGAGTTCTCCATTCACAGAGGAAGTTCGTCAAGCCCCTCTCTCCAAGGCACCAAAGAGAAAGTTTCATGAGAAGAGAGATCCCAGAGACCACCTTGACTCTTTTAACGACTTGATGGAGCTACATCAAGTCTATGTCTTGGCGAAATGCCGTTGTTTTGCGATCACTTTAGTAAGAGATGCCAAGAGGTGGTACAAAAGGCTCAAGGCAAATCCAATACAGTATTGGCAACAGTTCACCTTGCTGTATCTACTATAATTCCAAGTGAGGAGACAATTCGCAATGTCGCTCAGCTGTTTGAGCAATATTCGTTAGGAAAGAGATGAAACTCTAATATCGTATTTAATGAGGTTCCAAAATGAACAAATGAATGTCGAGGATGCACTTGAAGAGTCGATCCGCACTTTGCCAATAGCATATATAAGGACGCAGAGGGAGCTGTGGAAAGAGCTCCAGAGCGAAGACCATGTAAGCTTGGCCAAATTCTATCAAATGGCCGCCATATGTCAATGAGTAGAAAGCTCGCTAACAGCCTTAGCCAGAAGCTCGTCAAGAGTAAGTAGTACCCCCACATGACTTATAAGTCTAAAACCAATCTCTATGCGTTGTCATATGAAATGAAGCAACTAAATCTAATACCCATCGATATTCTATACCTTCTTGCGAATTTATTGACAACAACTCTCCATATTCATATGAATCTTTAACTTCAACAATATTTACCTATGAACTATTTGAATTTGATGCTAGTAGATCAAACTTGGGATTTTCTTGTTTGTATTTTTCAATCCATAATCTTTCCTCAACTTGGCCCCTTTTTCTACAATTCTAACTCTTCGCTTTGCTTTTGCCATTGGACTTTGATCTAGATTGATATTTACTTTCATCTGCTCTTTTTGTAGGTCTAACCTCCACGACATTGCATCATTTAACAAATCGCCTTCTGGTTTCCAAACACATCTCTTCAATGAGTAACAAAGCTTTTACTAATTCATAAGTAGTATCTACATCTTCATTGATGTTCATGACTAAGGTATCCCACGAATCAGATCGAGAACAAAGCGACAAAGCAGCTTCTTCTTTTTCATCAATCTTCACCTCAATAGCCATTAATTCACTAATTAGGGTGTTGAAGCCATTCAAGTGTTGTTGGAAGAGGCCTCATCCCCCATCTTCAGGTTGTATAGTTGTTTTGTAAAAAATATCCTAAGTGATATAGATTTTCTTTTGTATATTGTTTTCAATTTCTCCCATAAGCCTTTTGCTATAGTTTCTTCAAATACGTTGAATCAAGTTACCTCATCCAGGGCAACATAAATATCTGCCAAGGCTAATTCATCTTTCTCCTTGAATTTTTCATCAAACACCTCCTCTGGCTTCAAGTGTTGTTGCAAAGAGGCCCTCTACTCTATTCTTAGGTTGTATAGTTGCTTTTGTAGAAAGATCCTATTTAACGTAGACTTCCCTTATTGTTTGCAGTTTGTCCCATAAACCTTTTGCCTTAGTTTCTTCAGATACGTTGAATAAAACTACCTCATCCAATGCAACATAAATATATTTCATGGCCAACTCATCTTTCTCCTTGAATTTTTCATCAGACATCTCCTCTAGCTTCGCCTCCATTCCTTTTAGAGCAATTGTGCATCCATCCTTCACAAGGGTCGCTCGCATCTTCAACTTCCATAATTCGAATTTAGAACCATTGAATCTTGGCACCTCAAATTTGGTGGAACTGGACGCCATCTTTAATTATAGACCCTAAAACACTGGTCTTTTGTTTTGATAATTTCTACCTAGGCTTTGATGCCAATTGTTACAAAATATTTGGTCAAACACACAACCAATAGGTTTAATTAGAACACTCAAGGAAGGAATATCAAAGAAGAAATAGAGAAGAAAAAAGAAAACATACAAGATTTACGTGGTTCAGTAATATGCCTCCATCCAGGGGCACAAACAAAAATATTTACTTCACTAGAACAAGAGACAAATACAATATTAAGGATCTCTTTCTACTTAGGAGCTACCCAAAACCTCTTAACCAAGTCTTACAAAAGACTCAATACATCACATGTTTATAATACTCTAATCTTAAGATTTTAGGAACCCCAAGTCCTGAAGGGATAAGAATTCTAAATAAATGTGTATACATAAAAGAAATAAATTTAATGTAAATAGGATAATAGTTCAACCTAATCCTAGGTGAAAAGAATACTAAGAAACAAGGATTCCCATCCTATTAAGAGTTAATATCCCATTAGAAAAAGACTTCTAATCTAAGAAACTATGATAGGAACTTGTGGAATGATATAATGCTAATATGTTAATCGAATACTTCGAATTTGAAAAGGAGACATTACAGATACTGTTCACTGTAATCTAAATTTTTGTTTAAGAAAGAATATATTAGAATCATTTTGTTAAAAAAACTTGATATATCAGTACTTTATTAGATCATGCAGAGAAGTCATATGTTAGTCGCACCTTATATATATTGTCAAACATAATTTCTTAAGCTATGCTACAAAACACTAGGTCTTGGGAACATTAGTGAGGTTTACTTTCTTTTTATTTATTTATTTACTTAATCAAGTCCATATATACGGGGTTCATTCTATACGCTTACATTTTCGTTTTCATATTGATATATGTAAACATATTCAAATGAATATTAATAAATTATATTAGAAAATTATATATAAAAAGTAAAATAGTTATTATGGTTGTCATGGGATAATTACAAATGATTGAGTGTTGCCATTGGAGCATATCCGATAAAATAGATGAGAGAAAATAAATTTAAAACTGATATAAAGTCATTGATTTGTGGTATAAATGATGAAGTACTCGCATCTGGTATATAAAGGTAAAATTTATAAAATACGCTTGTACAGTAAAATACAATAGCCAAACCCCACAAAAATTATTTTTTCTTAATTAAGAACACATGATATATCATCTTCTATTTTTTATTTTAATATCATTATCAATCCGATAATATTGCCACATCAACAATAAACTCTTTTTGCAGATTCTAATAAGGAGGAGGTGTCTTCTCAGTTAGATACTTCCCAACGGTTTCTGCAAGTGTCTCAACTAGCTTGGTGTTTATTAGAGAAGTAAGATTTGCTAACTTATCATCAAGCTCATACTTTATTGTTGATCTTATAATACTTGATGTAGAATTTTTCTCAATAATTTTGTATTGAGTTATATAACGCTTGAAGCCCAATGCTATAAATCCTCCTTCAATGGTTTCTGTTTCCTTCACACGCTTCTTATTATCAACCTTTGTAATCATTTCTTTCATATAACCAACTCCAGGAGTTCCTGAAACAAAAACGAAACAGAAATATTCAATATTTAATATTCAGTAACTCAAATTTAATGTTTGATAAATAATATGAATTAATTTAATTACCTGGTGGAAATGTAACGTTTAGAAGTGTGCCAACATGTCCATCACCTTCAAGGACTTTAACAGTTCCAAGCACATTTGGTAGAAATGTATTTATAATAGTGAGGACTTGAAGAGTGCCGTAGACATCCCACACCGAACAAGCCGATGCAGCCGCCACCGTGTTCGCCGCAACAAGGCCATGCATTTTGATGTTATGAATTTTGGTTTTCGATGGATTGGTTCATCGTTGTGCTAGGTATTTATAATGGTTTATTTGAAGAAGAGTCAATAAATCTAGATGGGAGAGAGCCAACGTTTACCAATAGCATCCGGTAGTGCGTATCCTGTATCAAAATATTCATCTGATTTTTTAAGTTAAAAAATCAATTCATAATTTTAAATATTATTATCAAGTAAAGTCAACCATGAATTGAAGTGTAGACCTTTAACTCTTATCTGTCATGTTTCCATAATCTAAAACATTCTTAACAGCTCAACCATGAATTTATCCCTCAATATATATAAATTTACAATACTATGATTTCCCAATTATTTATTTTTTATTACTATAAATAATTACTCAAAGAATGCGATTCTCATTAAAATCGGATCTCGTATTCTCATTAGCAAACTGCGATTTAATTTATCAATAATTTTTTAAATATTTAATTAAACTAAAATTCATATAGTCATAATAATATCACATAATAGTTTTTTTTTTTTTTTTTTTTTTTTTTTTGGAACAGTAAGAATTTTATAAAAGAGACAAAAAATGTACAAAAACGAGGGGCATACCCCAAGAGAAAGACTGATAAAACTCAGTCAAGAAAACACATGAAAAAAAACCACAAAGCCACAAATTGGAATAAAAGAGCACGCAGACTCCCCACAAAATAAATCAGGAAGATGCCATAAACCACAAAGCCACAAACCGGCATAAAGAGCATGCAGGCTCCCCACAAAGCTAATCAGGAAAATGCCAAATCACACGAAGCTGGGTCGAGATCTCATACTTGGGTGCTAAACCCAATATCTTGGCCTGGACTAAATCATAAATAGCTAAGAACATATCTCTGCGGGAGCTACAGTGCTGAGGAAACACACGGTTATTCCGTTCAAGCCATAGAAAATAAACTGTAGCTGAAAGGACTAACCAGGAAAGAAGGTGTCTGAAGTCCCCTTTACGTCTAAGATGCAAGCTAGCTCACTAGAGCAAAGGGAGCCAAGAGAGAGTAGGCCATGTAGAGAGTGTCCTGGTAGTGACCTCCCGCCAGACATAACTAGAGAAGTCACAGCTGAAAAACAAATGGCCATGGGTCTCTGTAGCCAACCTACGCAAAACACACAGGAAGGATGTAATGACACCATGAGAGCTGAGCCGATCCATGGTGCGAAGCCGACCGAGTGAAGCAAACCACATAATGAAAGAGTGGCGTGGAATATGCCCTAGAAACCACAAGAAGTGATGAATCAAGTTCACAACCTGTTTGTCCCGCAACACATTCCAGGTTGAATCAATAGAGAATCGTCCAGACGAGTACTCTTCCACTCAAGATGATCAGGATGACCCACTGAAGGCTACACTGTAATATAGTCCCAGATATGCTGAAGATTTGCACTACTCGAAGGAAAATCCCACGAACCATCTCGAATAATATCTGAAACCCAAGCATCCCATGGCAAACCAGTAGAAGTCAAAATCCTAAGAGGGAGCAAGTCACACAAAGGTCCCTACGGTAGCCAGTGATCCCGCCATAACAAGATGTCCCTACCATCACCGATACAAGTCACAATAAGACCCCAACACCAATCCCTGCTAAGTAAGATCTTCTTCCAAGCCCATGAAACCCCAGATGTAACTCGAATATGCCAAAAAGACCAGCCACGGAAGAGAACTAAACGAGCCCAAGAGGACCATATAGAAGACCTATCGTTAAGCAGTCTCCAGATGTGCTTAAGAATAGCTACTCTAGTCCAATCTTGGATCCTCTTAATCCCCAGACCACCATCTCTCAATGGATGGCAAATAGAAGACCTTGCAACCTTGGCACCTGAAGGGGACAGAAAAGTACCCTTCCAGAGAAATAAGGCCAAAATACTCTCAATCCATCTAACTGTAGCTGTCGGCAAAAGAAACATGGATGGCCAACAGACTTGTATGGCGAAAAACACCAACTTGATCAGTTGAAGTCGGCCTGCATAGGTCAAAGATTTCGACATCCATAGCCTTATCTGAGACAGAATTTACTCTAACAGAGGCCTACAATCAGAATGCTGAAGCCGGGTAGAGATCAGAGGAACCCCTAGATATATGACCGATAACACACCCAACTGAAAACCCAAAATAGATTGTAAACGAACTTGCTCCTTATCTGTAACTCTAGAAAGAAACAACTGGCTCTTCTCTGCGTTAGTCACCAACCTAGAAACCTTAGCAAAAGAATCCAAGGCCGATTTTATCAGGCTAACAGAGGAAGCATCTACTTAACAAAACACCATCAGATCATCCGCAAAACACAAATGAGTAATAGCTGCCTGCCTACACCTCCAATGATAATGAAACCTTGGGCTTTGAGAGGTTTCCCAAAGGATACCAGCTAACCCCTCTATAGCCAACACGAATAAGTAAGGAGAAAGAGGGTCCCTCTACCGAACACCCCGGGAGGACCTAAGAAAACCATGAAGCTCTCCGTTCAGCAACAGAGAAATATGGTGTAGAGATACACGTCATAATCCACCTCACCATACACTCGGGAATCCCACCAGTATGTAGCCCCAAGAGGATGAAATCCCAACTCACGGTATCAAAAGCTTTCCGATATCAACTTTTAGGGCACATTGAGGTGAAGTACCCCCAAGATGATAATTCCGCAAAAGCTCCTAAGTCAGCAGAATATTATCAGAAATCCTTCAACCCGGGACAAAAGCTGACTGAGAACTTCTAATAACATCCAGAAGCACTACTTTAAACTGATTCACTATCACCTTAGTAATACACTTGTACAGTACCTTACAACAAGATATCGGTCTAAAGTCAGTCATACGACTCAGGTTCTCCACCTTAGGGACGAAAGCAATCCCGGTAGCATTAACACATCTTGGCATTTCATTAGTAACAAAGAAATATCTCACCGCGTCTTTGAGATCTGTACTAATAATCTCCCATGCCCGCTTTAAAAACAAGAAGTGTATCCATCCGAACCAAGGGCTTTATCATTCGGGATAGAGAATAAAGCAGTCCTAATCTTATCGGTGATAGGAGCAATCAAGGAAGATATCATATCAGAAGGAATGTGCCTAGAAAAATACCTAGAAGCCTCCGTGATCCGAGGTTGAGTAAGGGCAACAAGAAGATCCTGAAAAAAACCCACTGCCAATCGCCCTAAACCCTGACTGTCAGTAATGTGAGTACAATTCCCATCAGTCAAACTGTGGATGCGATTCTGAACCTGCCTGTGGATCAACGACTTATGAAAGGACTTAGTATTCTGATCCCCTAAATTCAGCCACTAAACACGAGATTGCTGCTTAAAAAAAGCCTCCCCATCTCGACAAAGACTGAAATACCGATTGGCAAGTTCCTCTCCTGAGAGATACACTCAGTAGAAAGGGGGTCCCGGTCCAAATTTGCTTGAGTTGTCGGCCACTAAGCACGAGCCTCAATCACCCTACTAGGGATATGGCTGGAATCCCTAACATGTAGAGATTTGAACTTCCGTTTCAATAGCCCCAATTTCTACATAAGACGAAAGATAGGATTGCCTACAATAGGCTCGTCTGAAACTGTCTGAACAATATCCATAAAATCTGCACAATCAGCCCAAAAATTCAGAAATTTGAAAGGGGATGGTACCTTGCCACGACGAGAGCCAAAATGGACAACCATAGAGTTATGATTTGAGACATCCCGAGGTCGAAACTCTGAAACTGTGGTCAGCTGATCAATGCACCAAGAAAGCGATGCAAAGACCCAATCGAGCTTCCGTAGAATAATCCTATCGCCCTGCCAACTATTATGCCAAGTATACCGAAGCCAAGTAAAAGGAACTCCAATCAACTTAGTATCATGAATACAGTGGCCAAAATCATCCATATAACCATACCACGCAGGATCACCACCCACTCTATCAAAGGCTCCTAAAATGGCATTAAAATCACCCAACACAAGCCATGGTAACCCCTCTGAATCAAACTCTGCCGCCTGATCCCTTAGGAAATCCCACAGGTTGCAGTGATTCCCAAGGTCATTAGAACCATACACAAAGGTAATCCCAAAGGAGAACCCCTCTGAAACATGAGTAACCCTGCAAGTGACTCCTGAAGAGAGGAATGAAGGCTATCTACAAAGTAAAGAGAAGGATCCCAACATACCAGAATTCGGCAGGGAATAGAGTCTGTCACATTTGACAAAAACTACCATGAAGGACAAAATGTCGAGACCACTGACTGTAGGACTGTTGAACCTTAGTTTCCAACAAACCAATCAAACCCGAAGACGAATCAGAAATCCAATTCCTCAACGCACGTTGTTTCGAGAGGCCGTTAAGGCCTCTAATATTCTAACTCCCTATCATTGGAACTGGGATAGAAACAAGCTATACAATCACTTGGGCCTAGGCCCCCACTTTCCTTGGCCCTTCCCCTTTTTGAAGGGTGGTAGGGAAACTGATCCAGATAAGGTGGCATCTGGTGTTTGGAGATCATCACTATGTAAAACAAGCAAGACAAACCTATTGGAGGAAGTAGATTGCTTGCTCCCATAACTCATAAGGGAAGCCTAAGTGTTTCCTATGCAGTTTGTGAAGCCCATAATGTGGTCTTGCTCAACTTCAATAGGAAAAGGCGTATCAAGATTCGACCCAAAATCAGAGTTGGAGAAGTCACCTCTACTAGCACGAACAGTCTGCTGATATAGCATCAAATCCAAAGAAACATCCCTAACTATAGCTGCATTATAATGCATGGTAGTAACCCCATCCAGAACTGAAACCCCAACTGGTGCTGAAACAGCCCTCTACCGCTCTCCCTCCATAATGGGATCAGTAGTAGCTGACTATCTCAAAGGCTCATGGTCCTCAGATTGCACTACAATACCACTCCCCGATGCCTTTTGGAAGCTAATAATTGTTTACTCTTATCCTAAGCTATAGGTGCAGTAGGTGCCTCTAGTTGGTGACAAACATGGCCATAAACACAGCATTTGGGGCATCTCTTGGGGGTCCACTCATAATCCACTGTAATCTGAATGGGTTCATTAGATAACCGGCATTGAAATTCAAATTGGCACTTGAGAGGCTTAGCTGCATCTATCTCAAGTCTCAATACATACCCGTGCATTATCTAAACAGGTCTGTTCAGAAGTAGTCTTATCACTCGACAACGACCGACCGAACATAGAAGAAACCATGCAAAGTTCTTTGTGAGACCATAAAGGATAAGGCAACCCATGCAAACGAGCCCATATCGGAACCTTGGAGATGCAGCTTTTATCAAAGGAAAATTGAGCATGCCATTGTTGCAGAACAATCGACTTGCCCCCAACATCCACGGCCCTCTCTCTAGGATTGAATGCACCGCATCCTCGTCCCTAAATCTAAAGATAAAGAAACCAGTTCCAATGGACATAACATCCTCCAAACCCACAGCTTCCCATGCACAGAAAGCAATTGAGCGGGAAGCATGAAATGGCATAGATTACCTCGGGAAATAACCCACAATACAGCAAAGCCACTCAACATCATTGTCATCAATAAAATCATCCGGGATATGTAAGATGTCATCCTTAATATCAAGGTCCACAACTTCAAAGGTGAAATGTGACCTGACCTCTATCACTCTAACCTTATTCGCCCAAGAGGAGGACACTTCTGATGTACTCTTACCCACACTTTTCTTTTCTAAAACTGGCTTTGAAACTGACCTTTTTTCCCGGGGCTCTGAAGGTGCCCAATTGAGCTTGAAAAGCTTTGTAGACTTCGGCATTTTTAAGCCATTAAAAGATAGCAACGATGAACCTGCATTATCATTAAATTCAAACTCAAGAAAACCAAAGGAAGAGTTTTTGTGATGAAAACCTTGGCTCCTTGAATCGCCACATTTGAGAAAGTGGATAGCAAATACTTGTCATCCATCCATGGCTCCAAATCTCCAATCTATAAGGATTTCCCCAAATTTTTGGAATTTTGCGGCTGCTGGGAGGTGGTGGAGTAGTATTTAAAGTGTTGGCTTGAGTTGGATACAGTATGGTGTTATTTAGGAGTAGGGGATTTGGTTTGGGCATTTTGTCGAAAACTTGGTGGCAGGAAAAAAAATTTTGATATAGGTGAGTTGAAAGGTTCAAAACAGTAGGGATTTGTGAAAAAATTCCAAGGGTGAAGGAGTTTTGGTGTTGGAAAGGGAAAGGTGGTCGGGAGGGCCAACAAGTGGCGAGGCAGCAGTAGGCGTTAGGCACTGGGAGTGCGCGCAAGCAGCATGCTTGCTCGCATAGCCTACAGGACAAGGAACTTTTATCGAGCAGTTGGAGTGCACGATAAAAGCTTCCTTAAAACTTGACCAAAGCTGACCAAATTAAAACCACTATCTCCAGAAATCTGCAGCAACAAAAAAACAGTAACGAACCACAAAAAATGGCGAAAAAAAAAAAAACACCAAAAAAAGGTCCGCGAAGTGGGCAAAAAACCCAACCAAAACACCGAGTTCCTAGGAAAAACTAGAGGGCTCCGCCAGAAACCAAGAGTCAACAAGATGCAAATAGTTGGGGAGATTGAAGAGCAAGCCCAAAGGAGTCAGTCGTCGCCATCCATTGCAATTCCCAACCAGAAAATCCATCTCAGTTTTACAGTTTCAATGAAGTTTCACAGCGAAATCCCGGCGAATGGAGTAGTAAACTGAGGTGGTGATGGAACGATGAGATAGAGCATCTCAAGATCTTTCCCACGGTGGGTGGATCGCTGATTTCCGACGCCAGACGCGCCCGAAGGAAGCCGACGAAGTTTCGGGAGTAGGAGAAATTTGAGAGAAAAACGCTAAAGCGCGTGGCTTATACTCGCGCGCGCCCGTATGACCAAAGTTTGTCTTGCCCGTATATTTTTTCACCAATCTTCCCTATTATCCTCGCTAATAACCCAAATATTGGTTTTATTACTGTACAATACATCAACACTTGAGTGATAAATTAAAAACGTAAAATTTATAAAATACACCTATATAGTGTGATACAATAGCCAAATCCACAAATAATTTTTTTTTTTTTTTTTTGTTCCACCAAATTATAGATTAAATAAGAAAACATGATATGTCATCTTTTATTTTTATTTTAATATTATTTTATATCGATACGATAATATTATCGAACTGACAAATAATTCTTTGCATACTCTAAGGAGGAGGTTTGGTAAATTTGATTCCATTATTACATATATAATAACCAAAATTTGCATATTTAATTCATATAATATTTTAAACAAAGATAATCACTCAATTAGGATTACAACCAACAATGACAGCAAAATCATTCATGAAGTCAAATGTGTAAGCTGGTGCAATAAAAAAAAAAGAAATATATTGTTCATGGAATCTATGCATATTTAATTCATATAATATTTTAAACACTTTAAACAAAGATAATCACTCAACTAGGATTACAACCAACAATGACAGCAAAATCATTCATGAAGTCAAATGTGTAAGCTGGTCATTGTTCTTGGAATCGATGCATATTTAATTCATAAAATATTTTAAACAAAGATAATCACTCAACTAGGATTACAACCAACAATGACAGCAAAGTCATTCATGAAGTCAAATGTGTAAGCTGGTGTAAAATAAAAAAAGGGAGAACGGCATTGTCCCACCCAAGGTGGGGCGAAACAACACCCATTAAGTTTCAAAACAACACTTTCTCACTCACTGTTATGTTCCGTTAGAAAAATCCTTCACTATTTGGCTACAAAGACGAAAATATCATTCATTATTTGGCTTAATATTTTTTTTATTATTTTTTGTCATATCACAAGATTCAATTACCAATATATCCACTCTTTAACTATGAAATTATTGATATGCCCTCAACTATGTATAAGAGTCTAAATTACCAATTTATCCCTCCAAATTTTTTATTAAAAATAATGTTTTACTGGAATTTCAAAAAATTATATACAATTTTTTTTTTTTCACAAACTCAAAAAACACAAGATCTACGGTACCAACTTCCACCACGGGATCTAATTGGTACACCAAAAGGAACATAATCAACATAAAACTTAATATAACTTAGTCGCAGAACTTGAACATTGCAACCTAGCTAGACACTTCTAAAATAAATGTTTCTTTTTCATCAAATACAACCAACAAACCACTCTTCAAGCTTGAAGCACCACTTGTTGGAGCAACAGCCGGACCCTCAAACTCCACCAGAGAAGGTGCCGGAAAAATGAGCCTGTGCCTTGAAAAAGAAGCCATGGATGATGGAACTAAGAGAGAAGAAGCTTGAATTGGTGGATGTACGAGTGTGAAGATTCGGGGAGAAAGTGAGGGTGAGATCATAAAAATTAACTTTTAATAAGCAAAGACTGACATTTTGCTATTGAGCAACATCTAATAACCACTATATAATTCATGCAACTCACACAATTTCCCTTTTCCATAATTTTTGGGACAACTTCATATAAATATCTATAGCCACGAACAAGGTCACACGACCAGCAAAGCAAGCACTTCGTATCTTCTCCATGCCCAATCTAATAATTTCTTTGCCTTTGTTTGAAAATTTTTTTTTCCCAAAAACACATACCAAAGAGCTGTAGATGTCGCTCTCTTGTTCCTTCTGCTTTTTCTTTTAATCTATCATCTCCTATCTCTCAACAATCATGGACTTGCTTAGTTTCTCGCTTTCTTATGCGAGTTATGGTTTGCACAGTGGGCGCTGGGTGGGGTTTTTTGTCGAACGGGTGGTGGGCGACTTGGCAAGGTAACTGTTGATGCGGGATTTTGACACCAACGAAACGCACGTGGTGAAATGCTGAGCTGGCTCAGAAGACCCACGTGAATGCAAGCGAAAAAGAGTAAATGCAATGAGACAAGCGTTTTTAAAGTGGTTCGGATGCTAAGGAAGCAAGTCCTACGTCCACTGTTATATTATTAATGATAGAGGTCAGGTCGCATGAACTGACTGACTTACAAGTGTTGGTACAAAGAAGAGATTGCTTTTATATTACAGAGAAAATAGCTAATCAAGAGTAAAATGTGCGAATCCCCTAAATGAGAGAGGAACTCTCAATTTATAGTGGGATACATATAGCTAATGATTACTGGATCTGTGGGTTGGTGAGATTATCCGTGAAAATCCTTCTTTATGTCACATTGCCCACCTTCTGGAGTGATTTACGCGATTTGGAGCAGGGATTGGACGTGTGGGATCACCATAGCTCCTGGCTGGCCTGGCTCGCACCCACTATTCTGACAAAAGCAGGCTGCGGGTATACCCATGTTCTGACTTGTGCAGGCTAACTAGACCTTACATCAGCCCTATATTCTTCGGGCATAACAGAAGTCCCCTAGTTTTTAAGGTTTGAGAATCGAACCTTGGAAACTATAATTCATGCTGCGATTGGATGATCTGGAAATTCTGGTGATTCCGACCTGTTTGAAAGGAGGTCGGAGTAGCACTATTTACGAACATGACCTCGCATGGTCATCCCCTGCTAAGGATGAGCGACTTGACTTCATTAGGCGTTACCCGTTGTGCTTTTGGTATGGTTGCATTTAATGAATTAGTCTCTACGCTAACAGACGTGTCTCATGCGTGATAAGTGCCAACCAGGCGCATTAAATGCATTGCATGCTGACACGGCACCACTTTATCAGAACATTAAATATGTGACATACTGAAACAACAACCCTTATCTGAGCATTAAATACAGATTGGGGCATAATTAATGCTGAGAGGAAGAGAGTGTCGTCGCTTGGGTTTTTCAACGGAAAATGATGATGGTTTGATTTTCTATAATCGTGATGCTCACACCTCCTCACTGATCTACGACACGTGGCCGTGATCAACGGTGAGAATTTTTTGCCACCCAAACGTCGTTTTTATTCCAAGAAAAGCAAACGTCGTTTCTAGCATTATAAAAACTCAGATCTTAGGCAATGTCACCACACTCGCCTTTTTCACAAAGAGCAAGAGATTTTCGCAAGCCTGGAGTCTTTGTCTTCCAAACCAACATTTTTCTGGTATTCGAAGCAGAAGCCATTTTCGTACTCCGAAAGGTAAAAATCTTTCCCTGTTTTTGTTTTCTTATTTCCCATGGTTAGATGGCGTTAGTCTTCTGGTAACTCATCAAAGACTAGACGCCCATGCCGGGTTCGAGCCATGAATGGCAGCTCGAACCATGTTGTTAGGGTTTTCTCTAGGTTTTAGGGAGTTTGCTTCCTTCCACGTCATCGTACGGGGTAGCATACGATGGCTAAATGACCCTCCTTCTTGTCACTTTTGCAGACCGGTCCTCAACGACCAGACCCGAGGAAGGAACCGGTTCGTCCTCGCAGGGTGCTTCGAGTATCATCCTTGAGGTCTACTCGGTACTTTCCGGGGAAGAGCTCGAGAGGGTGATAAAATAGTATGGTATCGACGAGGGTGTTTTCCTTGACGTGGCCCACTCGTCGCGATACCTATCCTGTGGGTTGGCCGCGATCTCCGAAGAGATCATCAAGGGTAGGGGATTGATCCCCTTCCACCCTTTTGTCAGGTCGGTCCTGGACCACTTCGGGATAGTTTCGATGCAACTCACCCCAAACACGTGATGCGTGTTTACTACAACATGCAAAACTAGCAAGTGCACTAGTCGCTCAAGTAATAAAGTGATGGGTAGGATATCGTTCCCACGAGGACTGTAGCAAAGCACTAAGTTTCCTAACGTTATCAAGTTGAAGTAATCGAATTCTTTGGATTGGTGGGAGCAAATTTTAATGAAAAAGAAAACAAAACTGAAATTAAACAAAGAATTAAATCTTAACTAAGAAAGCAAAATCAAACACAGAATATCAATTCAAGTAAAACGGGTAGGGTTTTGACTTCGTTTGGACTTTTATGGGTTAAACCTAAGAGTTACACTATTTTCACATTCATACGCGATGGTTGTAAATCGGATTCACTACTATGTTAACATACCCTCTCGAGCTATGTTTTCCTATTCATCCTTATTAACATTCCGCACCCAACAAATTGAAGGTTAATAATTCTAAATTCATTAAGCACAAGAATCCTAAATTGATTTCATTATTTCTTGAATCTATCTCTAGCATCCAATACTATAATGGTGATTATCCAAGAATCCTAACATGAATTATTTCTCAATCTCATCATGTTCATCACATACAGCATTTAATTTCAGAATAACACACAACCAAAGCTTATTCACATGGAAATAACACAATCAAATACTTAACCCATATAAAATCCAAACTACAATCAAAACCCTAACCCATAAAAGATTAGTTCATAGCTAGATTAACACTACAAAAACGAAAAATAGAAATAAACAAGTTAAACATAATGAAACTGAGATGAAAGATAAGAAATCTCCCCAAAAGATGAATCTTCTAGCAAAAATCTGAATCTTCCCTTTAACAATCCGAAAAACTACAAGCTTTACTCTAAGAAAAGTATAAAAACGGCTAAACCTAAAAAGCTCCAGCCCCACTTTACAAAAGGTTAAGTTTTTCTTTTATACTAAGTCCAAAAACCCAGCCAAAAACACGCACAACCCGAAACTGTGCGTTTACAAAACTGAATAAGTTGATTGTCGCCGCGGCGAAGAAGAATTCTTCGCTGCGGCGAAGAATGAAGAAATCCCATGCCGTCTCTGGCCTACTTCGCCGCGGCGAAGACAATTTCTTCGCCGGGGCGAAGCTCCTTCAAAGGTTCTGAAATTTACAGAACTGCCACTCTGCTTGCTTCTTCGTTCGATTCTTCGATTTTTGGCTCTCTTCCTTGGAAACAAGCTTCATCGTGCTTTGTCCTGCTCCGGAACTCTCCTATCTTCTGAAATCCGCTCATTTCTGAGTCAAAAATATCCAATTTTGTCTTTATTCGCTCGAAAAGTCCATTTTAACCTGAAACATGAAAAGTAAAGAATTAAGCACCAATTCAGGTAAAAATGCATTAGAAAGTACCTGAAATCCGATAAAAAGATCAAATAATGTATAATTTACGGATTATCAACACGTATGTCATTGCCGTTGCCATGTACATCTCATGTCGCGAGAACAGGCTAGGCGAGCTAACCATGATGGAGCTCGGCTATGCGTATTATCTGAAGAAAAGCAAGGACAAGGATTCCTATTACCTGTCCAGGTGACTTTCTATTGCCGAGGGGATACACAACTACCCTAGCAATGCGGGGGCCTGCGAAACAAAGTTTTTCTTCTTTCGTTACGACGGCCATTACCGCTTTCAGGACCCGAGTAAGCTCTATTCCCTTGGCAAATTGATTGAATTTGAAATGTGCTTTCTTTCTAACGACTTGTTTATTTTCTAGCAGTTAACAAGACGACCGATCCAGGGCTGCTCTTCAATTCAGATAGGATCATATCTTTTGGCGTCCTACCCGAGGCTAGTCACAACGCAAAGAAGCTCATGATGACCACGAATTTACAAAAATACGATTTCTTCAACGCGAACGCTTCTTTAGAACCCCCACTGAGTAAGTCTTGCTAACTAGCGCTTTTCTGGTCGTAAACTGAAACACTTGCTAACCATTCTTGCGTGTAGCGACCATGCCTCTGAAGGAGTCAGAGCAGCTGCGACGAAGGCAAATCAATTTTCCTCAGTCAAGGAAAGCTAAGGCGATCGATGCGACTCCTACCGATCCCCCGGCTAAAGGTGCCACATCAGACCCCTCGGTGTGACCTGCTGGAACTCAGCAACAACCTTCGGAGGACGCACCAATCTAATCCGTTAAGGCTCCTCAGCCATTGGCTGTTCGCCCGAGGCTAAAGACAATGGCTCAACGACCAAAGAAGAAAAGGCAAATTCAAGTCGAAGAGTCTGAGATCGAATCAGAGGGCGATCAACCGGACATCAAGAAGAGGTCGAGTAAGGAACCAGCGGGTGACTTTACCTCGGCTGAAGGCGCAAAGGAGGAAACTCCAATGCTGGACTCGCTAGGGAACCTTCCGGAGTACCTGCAGCCGATGGTTTACACTTTGCTATAGTGCGGACTCTCGGAAGCATTTGAGCAGTCCGTAGGCTCCAGCGACATGGACCTGATGTCCACATTGGTCCAGCACTTAAGCAAGGTAAACAAACTGTCCTTGGCGAGGACTTCCCTTGGTTTCTTTTGATCAACTTGCTACTTTTATTTTTTTATTTTTTTATTATTTTTTTTGGTTTGCAAGCCTTGCTTACTATGCAACTGTCCCTGGAGAAGATTTGGCTGGGAGCTGTAAAGGGGGAGGTCGTATTGAAGGAAGAGAATGCGACGCTCAAGAGAAGCCTGGAAGCCACTAAAACAGAAATAAACATGTCCTCGAAATCAGTGAACCGGTACCTGAACGAAAGAGACGCGGCTCTTCGCACGGTGGACTTCCAAAAAACGGAGCTTGAGAAGCATGGGGAGGATACAAAGGAGCTTCAAAGGACAATAGCCAGACTCTCCAAGCAGGTCGGAGAGAAGGACCAAGAGCTCAAAGCGACCTCTCTGCGGGCATGGCGAGCAGAATAAGAAAGGGATGCCTTCGAGAAGCAAAGGCAAGCTCTCGAGGCTGAACTTCAGATAAGTCAGGGAAAGTTTGCTTCCCTAACCGAGGAGATGCAGAGTCAGGCAGAAGAGGTCGAGGAGAAGGCTGTCGAATGGGCGATCGAGTCTATCTATACCTTGCGGCCGAAGAATCTGACCCTTGATTTGTCCGACCTCCCAGAGGACTGGTGAGAAACTCTCTTGTCCATGGTGCGGGAGGATGATGCAGCAACAACCACTCGAAAATTCGATCAGACAGAGGGTTCGGGACATGCCTCAGAGAAGCCCCCAGCCAACTAGCCTTAGGATGATAAGGTCATTTCTCTACCAGTCAGATTAGGGCTAATAGTCTTATCATTTTGCCTGCTGTACTTTTTGCATTAATGAAATACATTTTGCTTTTCCAATTTCTGTTCGCTTTATTATACATGAGTACATTCTGATTTATTACAGTATTGGAATAAGTCTATGCGAACAAGGTTACACATTTATACGAACAAGATTACATGCACAGACTGTTACAAGCGAACAAAATAACACTTTACAAGGAAATAACTTACAAAGATCAAAAAATTAATTTACAAGGAAAACTAAGTTCGGAATTATTGATACTAAAGTCGAAGATGCTCAACATTCCAAGCTCGGGGTATGTTGGAACCATTCAGCCTTTTGAGGTGATAAGTCCCCGGTCTTATCACTTTGTCGATACGGTATGGACCTTCCCAGTTCGGTCCCAACACTCCCGCACTTGGTTCCCTAGTACGGAGAAGAACTTCCTTTAATACAAGGTCGCCGACCTGGAAGTCTCTTCGTCTGACCTTAGAATCGAAGAACCTCTTTGCGCGTTGCTGATAGGCTGCTATTCTTAGCGAACCAGTTCCTACCTCCACAGGGATCATCGCTTCGTAACTGCATGCTAGCGAAAAAGGGGTTTCTAAGGTAGAGGTTCTCAGAGTTTTCTTGTATGCCCATAGGACTTCGGGGAGGTCGTCGGTCCAATTCCCCTTGGCTGCGCCAAGTTTGGCTTTCAAAGTGTGTTTGATGGTTTTGTTGATAGCTTCAACTTGACCATTTGCCTGCGGTCTTGCGACTGAGACTTTTTTTTTATGGATGCCCAGCTCGTCGCAAAACTGCTTAAACTCCTCGTTGTCAAACTGTTTTGCATTATCCAAGATGAGGGTATGAGGAATTCCGTAGTGGCACACAATATTCTTGAAAACGAAGTCTTTAAGCTTTCTGGTCGAGATTGCAGCTAACAGCTCAGCTTCCATCCATTTGGTGAAGTAATCTACTACGACCACAGCATATTTTACTCCCCCCTTACCTACTGGCATGGGGCCAATGAGGTTGATTCCCCACATGGAAAATGGCCAGGGGCTGGTCATTGTTATCAGCTCATGGGAAGGAGCTCATAGAATGTTCGCAAACCGTTGACACTTATCACACTTCTTGACAAAGTTATAGGCGTCATCTTGGATTTGGGGCCAATAGTACCCTTGACGAACAACCTTGTTCGCAAGAGATCGTGCGACGGTGTAATTACCGTAGATCCCTTCATGTATTTTCCTCATGATGTAGTCCGCTTCTTCGCTGGTTACACATTAGAGAAGAGGGGCGCTGGACCCTCGCCTATATAGTTGGTCTCCGATGAGGGTGTAACGAGCTGATCTTGTTCGCAAAACCCTTTCCTCGACCTTGTCATCAAGCAAGGTTCCATCCTTGAGGTATTAGAAAATGGGAGTCATCCAGGAATCAGATTCTGTTACATTCATGGCCTGTTCGATCGGGCTAATACTAGAGGCCTCGATGAATTGAACAGGAATGCTATCCAGTGCTTCTGAGTCTAGCGATGAGGCGATCTTGCCCAAGGCGTCTGCCACAGAGTTGCTATCTCTAGGAATCTGAGTGATCGTGAAGTGCTTGAACTGCTTGAACTGCTCGAGTGCGGCTTTAGCTTCCTTTAGATAGCGGATCATATTTTCTTCCTTGGCTTGATACTCTCCTAAGATCTAGTTAACGACCAGCATGGAGTCACTATAGATGCTGATCGTGACTGCGCCCATTTCTCTGGCCAATCGCAATGGAGCAAGCAGAGCTTCATATCGGCCTCATTGTTGGTTGCTTTAAATCCAAACCGGAGAATACCGTGAACGCAAGCCCCTTCGGGACTCAAAAGGAGAAGACCTGCACCGGCCTTCTTTCTGTTTAATGATCCATTGACGTAGAGGCTCCAGGTTAATAGATTCTGAGCAGTTTTCTGGATGGCTTCGTTAGGCTATTGCTCTGACTCACTTGGAAGATAGGAAAATTTTGAGATGAAATCAGCAACAGCCTGCCCTTTGGTGGTCGATCTTGGCTTGTACTTCAGATTGAACTGACTTAATTCCATGGCCCATTTAAGCAATTTACGCGATGCCTCAGGCTTCTGGAGGACCTGCCTAAGTAGGTAGTTAGTCATTACATAGATAGTATAGGCACGGAAGTAAGGTCGTAGCTTTCTGGAAGCGATTAGCAGGGCATAGGCTAATCGTTCCATTTTTGGATACTGCATCTCGACATCCAATAGACGCTTGCTTGCGTTGAATACTAGCCATTGGACACTTTCCTCTTCCCGAACTAAGGCTGCATTGACCGTGAACTAAGAGATAGATAGGTACAGGAGCAGGATCTCTTACGGAAGAGGCTTGGACAGAAGAGGTGGCTTCCCGAGGTGTTCTTTTATATTTTGGAACGCTTGTTCACACTCGGGAGTCCACTCGAACTTCTTATTGGCCTTCAGAACATTGAAGAATGGCAAAGAGCGATATGTTAGCCTTGATATGAAGCGACTCAGCGTCACTATTCTCCCATTAAGGCTTATGACTTGCTTTTTGTTTGTCGGGTTTTCCATATCAAGAAGAGCTTGAATTTTCTCAGGGTTAATTTTTCTTCCTCGTTGGTTAACCATGTACCCTAGGAATTTTCCCGAGGATACCCCGAACGAGCACTTAAGAGGATTTAGCTTCATTCTGTATAGTCGGAGGATGTCAAACATCTCAGCGAGATGTGCTACGTGATCTGAAGCGACATGGGATTTGAGCAGCATGTCATCCACATAGACCTCCATTGACTTGCCAATATGATCAGCGAACATCCAGTTAACCAATCGCTGGTAGGTCGCGCCAGCTTTCTTGAGGCCCAAGGGCATAACTCTATAGCAGTACAGTCCCTGATCCATAATAAAGGAAGTATGCTCTTTGTCTGGCGCGTACATCAGAATTTGATTGTATCCCAAGTACGCATCCATAAAACTTAGCAGCTCGTGCCCCGAGGTGGCATCCATGAGCTGGTCGATTCTGGGCAGAGGGAAGCTGTCCTTAGGGCATGCTTTGTTGAGGTCACTGAAGTCGACACAAGTTCGCCACTTGCCATTGGGCTTCTTCACCAGAACCGGGTTGGCAACCCAGGTCGGGTAGAGTGCTTCTCAAATAGACCCGTTTCGGAGGAGGTTATCCACCTCTAGTTTTAAGACAGCATACCACTCCGGATCTATCGCCCTTCTCTTTTGGCGAACTGGTTTGGCTTCGTTGTCGATGTTCAATGCATGGCAGATGATATCCGGGCTGATCCCAGCCATATCTACGTGCGACCAGGCGAACACATCGATATTTTCCTTAAGGAAGCTGATCAGCTCAGATGCAAGCTGGGGGTTGAGATTACTCCTAATCCTTAATACTCGGCTCGGTTCACTCGGGTCGACTGGTACTTCGGACAAATCCTCAACTGGCCCATTGGAAGGGCTTTCCTGAATTCAAGGATCCATATTGCCCTTGGTTGGACCAGGCTATGGCTTGATCCGGCAGATCGCCATAGCCTGTCAGGGAATACCACGTGAGATGCCCTTCCCTTTACACGTCATCTACACTGCTTTTATGTAACAGTCGCGAGATGCGCTCTGCGATCTGCTAACTTCCCCTATCCCCGTCGGGTTGGGGAACTTCATCTTCAGATAGTATATCGAAGTGACTGCCCTGAAGCTTCTTAGTAGAGGTCGCCCTAGGATTCCATTGAAGGCAGATGGGCAATCCACGACCAGGAATTCAGTAACTTTAGTCACTTCATCATAGTCACCCAGCATGACTGGAAGTTGGATCGTTCCTTTAGGGATCAGGTGGTCCCCTGTAAAACCATATAAAGGGATCGAGGCGGGCTTCAGATCAGCCTCGTCCAAGTTAATTCTTTTGAAAGCACTCTGGAACAGGATGTTCACAGCGCTTCCATTGTCCACTAGCATTCTGCAGACGTTATGGTGCCCTATGAAGGGCGTGATCACAAAAGCATCGTCGTAGGGATGATGCAGATGGGCTGCATCCTTTTCAGAGCAGGTAATTGGCTCCTCCTTGCAAACCTTTTATGGTCGCTACGACGTGTTCATCACACGGATTCGGTCGTGATGGGCCTCATGAGCATATCTTTCTTGGGCACCTCGCGTGCTTCCTGTGAGGTACGGCCCCCCAAAGATTAGGTTGACACTGCAATACCCTGAACGATCACGACGCTTCTTTCCCTGTTCCCCTTGACTTTTTTCTCATGCAAGAGTAGAGTCGTCAATATACTCCTTGAAATGTCCTTTCTTGATTAGCTATTTGATTGCCTGTTTGAGAGCTCGGCACTCATCTATGTGATGCCCATTGTCCTAATGGAAGTGGCAGTACTTTTTATTATTTCTGGCTGTCGCCGGAGTTTTCATGGGCTTAGGCTCTCCGAGTAGGCTAGGTTCTTCGGATTTATCAAGAATAGCCGAGACGGATGCATTCAGAGGCATATATCGATCTCTATCGCGGTTGCGATGAGGGATAGGAGCATAAGACTTTTTTGGGCTCATAGCGAGGTTTCTTTCCTTTTCGCTGATCGTCAGGGGCCCTTCTGCGATCAGCTCTTCTACCTTCCCCCTGACCAGACGTACTGCCTGAAGCGCCGGGGTCATGGCGGCGGAGCATCGCCAATGAATTTTCTATCCGGAGGTACTTCTCCACAAGGTTATAGAATTCTGTGAGGGAAACATCGTCCTCAGCCTACAGCTCTTTCCACAAGTCGATTTGTGGATGGACTCCCACTATGATAAGAGTCCGAACAAACTCTTCGAGAGTGTGAGCCACCTTGTTGAGTTCCTTGTGGAAACGGTCAATGTAGGACTGGAGGGACTCATCCCTTTCCTGCCTTATATTGCTGAGGTAGCTCAAAGGCATCGAAAACTTTCTGTTTGCTTGTAATTGCCTTATTAATATCGAGCTCATTTGAGGCCACGAACTGATCGATCCCGCTGGGAGCGACCTGAACCACTGTTTGGCATGAGAAGATAAAGTCACTACCAAACAACAGCATTTTGCCAAATCTGAGACTTGGTAAAGCTCCATCATGTCGGTGAATTCGTATAAATGATCTTGCGGATCAGAATTTCCATCGAATGCCTACATGTCGGGCATCCTAAATCCTGAAGGGAGTGGAACGGCTAGCACTTCAGGAGAGAAGGGGGACACAGATGTGACCTGCCCTTACTCGTTTTGCTGAGCTCTCAGTCGATCTAGAGCTCGCTGCAGCTCCTCAATTTGTGGCAATGGAGCCACTTGGGGATTACTTTCACCCATGCGAGTTTGACCCTCACGATTACGGTTGAGCAAAGTCCAGAGGTCGGGTTCCCTTTCGCCTCGGTCGGCGGTTCCGACCACTCTCAACACACCCGGGTTGGAGACGTGTGATGGTGATGAACGGTGCGGGGTATTTTCACGACCTTCGCAGTGGTAAAAACCACCCCGCGAAGTGTGAGAACATCTCACACGATGACGATCTGGATCGTTTTACTGGCGGTGATAAGAATCGCCCCGCCCAGCACTTTTACTAGGGTGTACCTATGACGTGGCATGGGACAGCTCGGGCTGCATCCTTTCACCGAGTCTTAACAAGACTGGTATTCTGCTTGGGGCGTGATCGGTGTTTGCTGGCCCTTTAGAGCCCGTAGGCCCCTTTTTTGCCACTTGCTTCCCCTTTCGTCGACACGCTGCAGTGCTCATGGCATGGGCTATTTCCCGTTGCCGAGCTTTCGCGTGACCTGCAAGCATTTTTTGTGGTTGCACCGCCCCAGCTAATTTGGGTGGCACACTCTAGTCCAAACGATCCAACCTTCGGTTGACCGTTTGAAGAGTATTGTCAAACCTCTCCACGTAACTTCTAATGGTAGGGTCAAGTTGCAAACTCGATGGGATATCCCCTGTAGTGCCTTGCGGGATTAAAGGTATTTTAGAAGAGGTACCCCCTTGGCTTGAGGGGTTCCTCAACACCTTGGTTGGTTTGCTCAAGTTCAAGTTGGCGGGCCATTTACTGTTGTAGGACCGGTAAGTTAGAGATTCTCCTGATGATGGATGAACACCAAATCAGGCCCTCCCTCTAGCGCCAAACTGTTGATGCGGGATTTTGACACCAACGAAACGCACATGGTGAAATGCTAAGCTGGCTCAGAAGACCCACGTGAATGCAAGTAAAAAAGAGTAAATGCAATGAGACAAGTGTTTTTAAAGTGGTTCGGATGCTAAGGAAGCAAGTCCTACATCCATTGTTATGTTATTAAAGATAAAGGTCAGGTCGAATGAGCTGACTGACTTACAAGTGTTGGTACAAAGAAGAGATTGCTTTTATATTACAGAGAAAATAGCTAATCAAGAATAAAATTGCGAATCCCCTGAATAAGAGAGGAACTCTCAATTTATAGTGGGATACATCGAGCTAATGATTATTGGATTTGTGGGTTGGTCGGATTATCCGTGCAAATCCTTCTTTATGTCACATTGCCCACCTTCTAGAGTGATTTGCACGATTTGGAGCAGGGATTGGATGCGTGGGATCACCACAGCTCCTGGCTGGCCTGGCGCGCGCAAACTATTCTGACAGAAGCAGGCTGTGGGTGTACCCATGTTCTGACTTGTGCAGGCTGACTGGACCTTACGTCAGCCCTATATTCTTCGGGCATAACAGTAACTATGTGAAGGGGTTTGATATAGCATAAATCACCGAAATCTTCCTCAAAGTAGAAATAAAAAAAACAACACTTCAAAACCAAATCCAACTCCACAAAATCAACAAAACAATCCATTTTCCACCATCAAACACAAACTTCTGCAAACAGTGGCGACAAAGGCAGGGGTGGGGGTGTGAGATGACGGCGAGTGACCAGTGGGGGACGATGAGGCAGATGGAGGTGGCGACAGATGGCAGGGGGCTAGAATCTGGATGCAGCTGCTCGTAGTTGCAGGGTGCTGCGACTGCGAAGGAGAAAGGAGGTCTTTGAGGCGGCGGCTCGTTGGAGAGGTCAGTAGAATGGGTTTGAGGCAATGAAGAGCTGGTAAGGGAGGCAGGCAAAGTCGCCGAAGGCGGCAAAAGATGTCGGCTCGTGCTGAAGTTTGTGCCACCGCCAGCCCAGCTAGTGGTTATAGGTTACGTCGACGTCGCAAGCTCCAGCGTAAAAGAAGGAGATGATGGCGAAGAAAAGATAAGAAAAAAAAATGAAGAGAAGAAAAGAAAAGAGAAAGGAAAAACCTACCCGACCGAGATTTCAATTTTAAAATTTGGATTTATGAGGCTTTTAAGTAAATTCACCATCTTGCCCTTCTTAAGATCACTAAGTCTAGCACCATTTAGCATGGTTTAATTAGGATGTTAAATCATTATTTTAAATGTTAGACTATCCAATCTAGCATAGTCTAGTGTTATATATTAAGAATATATTATTTATTGTTTCATTAAGTGTATAATTGATAAATCATTAGATTTTACGACTAATTTATCCTCATAAAAAACCTGCACATTTTGGGAATATTAACAATTTTTTTAGCGTGGCCATTATAGCATATGCGATTAAATAGACTGTACAAAAATATTCATCTGATTTTTAAATATTATTATTAAGTAAAAAGGGCACCATGAATTGATGTGCAGGCCTTAAACTCTTATTCGATAAAATTAGTAAAACTAATTAGAATGTATAAGAATATACTAGTTATATTAATTTTGTTTTTCTTACATATATTTATATACGTATTTACACTCCGTAACCATTTTCTTACAAATGTTTATGTTGTTTATAAACTATCAATTAGAAAGGTAATATCGAGGTGTAGCATATTCTTTAAGTTTAAAGAATAGATTTTTTGTTTGTTTTAAGGATAAAACAGTTGCCTCATCAAAGACTTTTTCTTTAAGCCGGCGATGAACCAGCATATGGCAGACCCGGGCTACAGCTGAGCCCCACAAATATTCTTTGATCTTTAGTGCTACCAAATTTAGATTAACTAAGAAAACACGGTATATCATCTTTTATTTTAATTTTAAAAGTGATGTTTACACGTAGAAAATTTGAATCACAATTTTGTATCCTAGCTTTTGTGGAATCTTATATGCCAATATCACCTTAATTACAAATCTAGTTACTTATTATATCTATTATCATATAATCAGTTATATTAGTAGAAATAAACAGTTGAAATCTTAACTTAAGAGGCATAGTATTATTGTTATTTTAATATTATAATCAATTTAATAATATTATCGAACCCATAATAAATTAGATTATGAGGAAGAGCTTTCTTTTCACTCGGGTACTGCCCAATGGTTTCTCCAAGTGTTTTCAATAGCTTGTTATTTACTTAAGAAGCAAGATTTGCTAAAATTGAAATTAAAAGATAATTAGTTAATATATTGCATTTTAAAACCGGTTTCAAAAGAAATCTAGACGGGCTCAAATAAATTAACATCATTCATGTCATGATTTATGGCACTAACTCTAACAAGCTAACTTCCTGAAGCTGAATAATAAGTAAAACTGCTTATATTTGACTTTAAAAGGTTTAATAACTAACAAAACTAACTACAGAAAAATAAAACTTATAGAATACTAATTCTTTTTGTTTTTTATGGAAAGCAATTTCAGTTTTTTGTCAGCAAAATTAGTTGATTTTATTTAAAAGGAACGAAATATTTAGCCAGTTAGTGTCAAGTACTTAAGGGCTCTAAGCCTCTAACCAGTGGTAGGCCCAGGACACCACGTCAATTTTGATATTTACTAAGTCTTAATGCACTCTTATAGAGATATCATGCATGTTGACTATGCGAAGATTTTTAGAGTAGGTGTCCTAGACCCAATCAATTATTGTAGAATTGACTCTTTGTAATAATGTTTATTGATAAATAAAAGGCATTTTATTCTATATTACGTAAATCATCATTGTATGTATTTATATATGTCATTAGAATGGTAGAACCGTGACGAGGGTATCAAGTATTTCAAATCTTGATAGTAAGAACCCTATGAGCACATATGGTGACCATTCTAGAAACGTCTGTAACCCCAGTATTATTCTGAACTAAGGGCACATATAATACAGTAAGGCTATCATAGTGTTGAATGACTCTGTCGAAAGGTAATGACTGATCTCACTTGTCAAGGTTATTTAATGACAACCTGTTGCAACACATGGGTGCTTGTTGTAGGCAAGTTCACTGGACTGACCCACCAGAGGATTCCATATGGATGGTAACCCTAGTGTCTATAGAACAAATCCTCTAACGAATGGTGGTGCATGTGATCCTTAGACTTGAGATCACCGGAGCGCCTTGTGCATCGATTGGTGCAGTTTGACACTAGCCAAATGCAGTTCAATTCAAAGCTGTCAATACGGTAGTGATTGGCTGTATCAAGGAGTGTATCAAGACTATGGTGGATCGACAGAGGATTCATGACTCTCGGGTACGGGAGAAGTTATCTCACGGTGCAATTCAGTAAATGGCAATGACACTAAAACTGTGGCCATAGTGGGATTGAGTTGTTGCTCTATCCAGATTATTATTCAGGTCATTGGTCTAGTAGCTAAATACATACATATCGAGAGTAACTGAGGTTGACACTATTTTTATGCCTTGGTCTTGTCGAGATAATAGTTGATGAAAGGATCGGATTGTACGGTAACCATATCGTTGACAGGCAGCTACTTCGCTAAATCCGAATCTATCGAGTGGCCATAATGTCTTGCTAGGGGCCAATCTTGGTCTGTGTGTAGTGAGATGATTAATTGGTGTTAATCAAGATACTACACACTATTGGTATGATAAGGAGCCTACGGGTCACACACATAGAAGATAATTTAAGAACCTGTTTATACGAAGGGCGTTTTCGTCTTTTTAGGTGAAATGGTATTTTGGTAATTTTACAGTGCAATTAAATTTGCTAAGGTCATAGCCTTTATTTTGTTTTGTTAATAAAATTAAATAAGTGAAATTATGTTTAAATATGTGTTCGCATATATTTAATTAAATTATCATTATTGTTAAATGTTAATATATTTTATATATATTAATTGAATTTAATTGAGATAATGATAATTAAAATTAAAATTAAAATATCTAAATGGGGTTGTTTGGACATAGGAGTTGTTTGGGTTGGTGCCCAAGCCCATTCCATGATGGAATAGGGTATAGTGTGCACTATATAAGTGCAACACTTTGTGAAATAATTAATTCAATACATTATTTCATTCACAAGAAAACTCCGGCCCCTTTTTCCTCGCTCCCACGCCAGATTGTTTTTATTGAAATCAAAGTTTGCTTGATTTCTTCTTGCTTCTTAAGGCTAAAGAGGATCTAGCAAATCCCTCTTTAGTTCCTTAGGGTTATCTTCGTGTGGACTACATTGGTTCGATCCTACTCTTGGGTCGGTAGAGAAATCGTTTCAAAGACAAGTTGGAGGAGCCTCCAAACGTGCGTATGATTTCTTAAATTCTAGACTGAATTTTCTGCAGATTCTTAATTAATGTATAAACTATAAATTTGTGCCCTAATCTTGGTTCTAAGGAACGATCTATGATGTAAATAATTTTTGTTTTTCCGCTACCACATATGATCGTTTCCTAACAGTGGTATCAGAGTGTAGGGTACCAGATTTTACAATTTTTGTGAATGGTTGATTGCATGTATTTGATTGATAACATTTTGCCTTGATGAATCTGCACAACATCTGCCATGAAAGCATGTTTTAAGAAATCAATTAATTGATTAATTTAATTTGTTGATGATTTGAATTTTGGAACATACTGGGTTATGGATTTTTGTTGAAATCAGTAGTTTGGATTGATTGCAACATCCGTTTGGCGTATTTTGGTTGTTGGTTGAACAGTTATGTTGCTACAAATCAGTGTAAGCTCACCACGGCGATATAAACCATTGCCGCAGCGTGCGTTGTTAGCTTACACTCTGATTGCAAAATCAGCGCTCGTCGTGACGATATAACCCATCGCTGCGACGATCGTCCTTAGGACGAACATTGTTTGCAATCAGCGCTCGCCGCGACGAACGCACGTGGAGCATGAACACAACGTTAATCAGCGCACGCTGCGGTGATCTAACCCATCGCCGCAGCGAGCGCACGTCCGAGTGCACAGAGGCTAGATTGAAAAGTTTCAAAACTTTTGGACCAAATGTAGATCTGTAAATTGTCAGGGGGTAATTAATAATTCACCCACCCAATTCAAAAATTGATTGTTTTTGAAATGTATGCCATGTACTTTTTTGTATATTGCATGGTGCCCGATGCATGAGCCTTACACCTATGGTGAATGTTTTAAAAATTTTGGGTATGTATGGTTGTAATTTATTTAATAAGGCCTGCGTGTCCTGTCTTTCTCCTCTTCTCGATGTACATTCTCTTCTCATCTCATTCCCCTCGAATGTAAATTGAGGTTTCTAAATTTGTTGTTGTAAAATTAGTTTGAGATTAATTTTATTGTAAATTTAGTATGATGTTTTTGTAATGGACTTGAGACGGAGCAAAGGATGAGGCAATCATACTTGAAGACTCAAGATATTTATTACAAGACCCCTAGGTGACCTACCAATTCCTTTAGGCTCGAGGAAATCAGTTTTAGTTGGGCCATGTACCGGCATGTTTTAATATTCTGTTTAGAATGCATGCTAAGGTTGAATGTTCAATAACATGCCAAACAATGTCATTCTAACAAAGATAATAATCTGGTGAGACATTAAATAACAAGCCCTCAATTAAAGTATATTAAGTCACGTAAGCCTTCCATCACCATGGTTTTAATCAAACCAGTGTTCGTCGAAACCTTGTTTGCCAAAGTGAAGGGTACACTTCTACCAGTGGGAAGCTAAAATGCATTGGAGTTTTCCTTAATGGTGAAAGGTTGACTTAAAATGACGGTTTTGCTTGTTCGCCAAAGCGAAGGTTGATAAACGCATCATAGGCATAGTAGAGAAGTACACATATTGTGTGTACGTGGTGGCATATAGTGTCCACTCTATTGATAATGAGAATCACACGTGAGGACAATGGTTGGGGCTCTTGGATTGTGTGATTGGCTTGTTGGCTTCTTCACATTTGAGGTTAATAGTAGGAGCTATCAACTGGTGTGGATTAAGTTTGTTGGCCTACGTAATCAACTCATTTTGGCTTGTTCGCCAAAGCGAAGGTTTGAAATGGATTGGATGGGATCTCAATCCATTAGGAAAGTCAACGGGCTTTCCTGAGTTAATAGTGAGGGCTATTGACTTGAGTAAAATAGTGAGCATTTTTTAATAAAAGACCATATTAAATAATAATAAACATGGTAATAACGGTTACTTATTCTGCACTTGTAGGTTTACTTAAAATTGAGCAAAATGATATGTTTCTCCTCTTCATTTTCTTCAAAGGAATGAGAAACATATGGTGTCTCAGTCTCTATTTAGATGCAAGATGGAAGAGGGTACCAAAATTGGTGATCATATACTCAAATTGACCGAGTATATGAACAAGCTTGAGATTTTGGGATGTGGACTTAATGAGGGTTTAGCGATAGACCTCATATTACAGTCTTTGCCAGGTTCTTATTCTCAATTTGGACTTCATTGAGGATGATAAAAAGAACACCCTTTCTGAGCTTTTGGATATGTTGAAGGCTACTGAGTTAGGCATGAAAATGTTAGAAACGTTGACGTTGGTTAAAGCCAGCTCAAGTGAGAAGGCAAAGGCTCAGAAGTCATTGGAAAGAACTACTATAGAAAGGAAAGGCGTTTGTCCTCACTATGAGAATCCCAGCCACTGGAGGAAACATTGCAAGGCCTTCCTAGCAAGAGGGAAGAAGAATGTTACTTCTTCATCAGGTACATTTTTGAGATCGACTTATCTCGTTAACATCTTGGGTTATTAACACAAGATGTAGTTCTCACATTTGATTGATGTATAGGGACTATGGCAAAGTAGATTGCTAGCCGAGGGAGAGGTGGTCCTACCAGTTGAAAATGAAGCAAGTCGTGTTGCATTTGCTGTAGGATCTTATCGTCTGATTTTGCCGATGGGCTTGTTTCTTAGAACTTGTGGATTATTATGATTTGTCTTCAGTTTCTAGAAATTATATTTCTGTGTCCACTTAGGACAAATAAGAGTATTACTTTACTAATGGATTATTGTCCTTGAACGTAAATAATATTCTTTAAGGAACTATTTCATAATAATATGTTCTTAAAATAGACAATAAGGATAATCTCAAAAATAACAACTATGCCAACTGTGGTAAGTTAAGCTGAACCTGAAGGAATGTGGGATAGTATTAAAAACTCGCATCTCCATGTACACCCTAGAATAATGGTGTATCTAAAAGAGGAGATTAGGACCTAACTTGATAAGGTTAGATCCTTGATGAGTTTCTATGATTTTCCCACATAATTCTAAGGTTGTGCCCTAGAGATTGTGACTCACGTACCAAACTGTGTGCCATTAAGGTCGATAGATAAGACTCCATATAATCAATGGAGTGGGCAAAAGCCTAACTTATCTTATCTAAGGATTTGGGCTTGCGAAGCTTATGTCAAGAAATTGACTTCGAACAAGCTGGGCCCGAAATCCTATATATTCGTGGGGTATCCAAAGGAGACCAAATGATACTATTTCTACCACCCAGAAGAGCGCAAAATTTTTGTTGCTCATGTCGGTGTCTTCCTAGAAAATGAATTTTTTCTAAGAAGTACTAGTGGGAGAAAAGTATAACTCAATAAAGTTTTAGAACCACAAAATATACTAGACGAATGACGGGATTATGTGCCACAGAAGGTGGTTGAACATCAAGAGGAGGTTACCCCACAACTTGTGGATCAAAGTGAGCCACCTCAGGTAGCACAGGAGCTACGTAGATCTGGGAGAGTACGCCATGAGCCCTAGAGATACGGTTATCTCGTGACTCAACATGGTGACGTACTAGTCTACCAAGATGATGAACCCAAAACCTACGAAGACGGTATATCGGATCCAGATTCTGTTAAATGGCTTGAAGCCATGAAATCTGAGATGGACTCCATGTACCAGAACCAAGTATGGTCTCTGGTGAAACCACTTGAAGGGGTAAAACCCATAAGGTGTAAATGGGTCTTCAAGAAGAAGACTGACATGGATGACAAGGTGCATACTTACAAGGCATTACTGGTTGCCAAAGGTTTCAAAGAAATTCATGGTATTGACTATGAAGAAACTTTTTCACTGGTTGCCATGATTAAATCCATCCAGATTATGCTTGCGATTACTGTATATCATGACTATGAGATTTGGCAAACGGATGTTAAAACAGCTTTCCTGAACAAAAATCTTGAAGAGGACGTGTATATGACACAACCCAATGGTTTCGTTCTTGATGAGCAAGCTGATAGGGTATCCAAGTTGCAGAGATCCATATATGGACTCAAGCAAGCTTCAAGGAGCTGAAACATTCGTTTTGATGAAGCCGTAAAAGAATTAGGTTTTATCAAGAACGAAGATGAGCCCTGCATTTACAAGAAAGTGAGTGGGAGCGCAGTGGCATTCCTAGTGTTGTATGTCGATGACATACTTCTGATTGGGAATGATATATCGAACTTGCAGGCGGTAAAGACTTGGTTATCCAAGTGCTTCTCCATGAAGGACTTAAGGGAAGCAGCCTACATCCTTGGAATAAAGATCTATTGTGATAGATCGCATAGGTTGCTTGGCCTAAGTCAGAGTGCATATATTGACAAAGTACTAAAAAGATTCAGTATGGAAGAATTCAAGAAGGGATTTCTTCCGATGTCACTTGGTGTTTATCTCTCTAAGGAATTATGTCCTAGAACACAAGATGAGAGAGATAGGATGAAAAGGATTTCATATGCATCAGCAATTGGATCTATCATGTATGCGATGCTATGTACTCGGATTGATGTCTCATGTGTTTTGAGCAATTGCAATAGATATCAATCAGATCCAGGTGAGCATCACTGGATGGCTGTCAAGAATATTCTTAAGTACCTAAAGAAGACTAAGGATATGTTCTTGGTTTATGAAAGCGAATATGAGCTTATTATAAGAGGATACAGTGATGCTAGTTTCCAAACCAACAAAGATGATTATCGATCGCAATCAGGAATTGAATATTTTGTCTCAATATAGCTGCAATGAGCTATAAGAGCTCAAATCGGTGCACTGCAGCAGATTCTACAATTGATGCTAAGTATATCGCATTATTTAATGTAGTCGTGTAGGCGATTTGGATTAAGAAGTTCATTACTGAACTTGATGTGGTTCCAAGCATTGCTCATCCAGTATAGTTCTACTGCGATAACAATGGAGCCATTATTGTGGCTGAGGAATCACGGTCTCACCAGTAATCCAAACTCATACTTAGTTTATTCAATCTAATCTAAGAGATCGATCAGAAAGGGAATGTGCAGATTTGCAGAATACCTACTAACCCTCTATTGAAGCGTCTGTTGTAGCATAAGCATGATAGGCACTTGGGTCATTCAATGTTGAGTGCATGCATGATTGGCTATATTGCAAGTGGGAGATTGTTAGAGGAGGTGCCCTAGAGCCAATCAATTATTGTAAAATTGACTCTTTGTAATAATGTTCATTGATCAATAAAAGGCATTTTATTCTATATCGCATAAATCATCATTTTATGTATTGATATAGGTCCGTAGAATGGTAGAACCGTGATGAGGATATCAAGTGTTTCAAATCTTAATAGTGAGAACCCTATAAGCACATATGGTGGCCATTCTAGAAACGTCCGTAGCCCTAGTATTATTCTGAAGTAATGGCATAGATAATACGGTAAGGCTATCATAGTGTTGAATGACTCTGTCGAAAGGCAGTGACTGATCTCACTTGTCAAGGTTGTTTGGTGACAACCTGGTGCAACACATGGGTGCTTGTTGTAGGCAAGTTCACTGGACTGACCCATCAGAGGATTCCATATGGATGGTAACCCTAGTGTCTATAGAACAAATCCTCTAACGAATGGTGGTGCATGTGATCCTTAGACTTGAGATCACCGGAGTGCCTTGTGCATCGATTGGTGCAGTTTGACACTAGCCCAATGTAGTTCTATTCAAAGCTATCAATACGGTAGTGATTAGCTGCATCAAGGAGTGTATCAAGACTATGGTGGATCGACAGAGGATTCATGACTTCTGGGTACGAGAGAAGTTATCTCATGGCGCAATTCAGTAAATGGCAACGACACTAAAACTGTGGCCATAGTGGGATTGAGTTATTGCTCTATCCAGATTATTATTCAGGTCATTGGTCTAGTAACTGAATACATACATATCGAGAGTAACCGAGGTTGACACTATTTCTATGCCTCGGTCTCGTCCAGATAACAGATGATGTAATGATCGGATTTTACGGTAACCATATCATTGACAAGTAGCTGTTTCGCTGAATCCGAATCTATCGGGTGGCCATGATGCCTTGTTAGGGCCCAATCTTGGTCTATGTGTAGTGAGATGATTAATTGGTGTTAATCACGATACTACACACTACCGGTATGATAAGAAGCCTACAAGTCACACATATAGAAGATAATTTAAGAACATGTTTATAAGAAGGGCGTTTTCATCTTTTTAGGCGAAAGGGTATTTTGGTAATTTCACAGTGCAATTAAATTTGCTGAGGTCGTAGCCTTTATTTTATTTTGTTAATAAAATTAAATAAGTGAAATTATATTTAAATATGTGTTCGCATATATTTAATTAAATTATCATTATTGTTAAATGTTAATATATTTTATATATATTAATTGAATTTAATTGAGATAATGATAATTAAAATTAAAATTAAAATATCTAAATGGGGTTGTTTGGACATAGGAGTTGTTTGGGTTGGTGCCCAAGCCCATTCCATGATGGAATAGGGTATAGTGTGCACTATATAAGTGCAACACTTTGTGAAATAATGAATTCAATACATTATTTCATTCACAAGAAAACTCTAGCCCATTTTTCCTCTCTCCCACGCCAGATTGTTTTTATTGAAATCAAACTTTGCTTGATTTCTTCTTGGTTCTTAAGGCTAAAGAGGATCTAGCAAATCCCTCTTTAGTTCCTTGGGGTTATCTTCGTGTAGACTACATTGGTTCGATCCTACTCTTGGGTCAGTAGAGAAATTGTTTCAGAGACAAGTTGGAGGAACCTCCAAATGTGCGTATGATTTCTTAAACTCTAGACTGAATTTTCTGTAGATTCTTAATTAATGTATAAACTGTAAATTTGTGCTCTGATCTTGGTTCTTATGAACGATCTATGATGTAAATAATTTTTGTTTTTCCGCTGCCACATATGATCGTTTCCTAACAAAGATTGATGGGTTAAAGTGTGAGGAATGAATGGGTTAAAGTGTGAGGAATGAAAGCTAGTAGGAGTAGGTAGCTCTTTATACAAATGACACAGTTTTAAGGAGCAGGTTGTTTTTATGTAAACGGCGTAGTTTAAGACTGTTATGTTTGTTACCTCAGTTCAGCTCACATACTGAGCTTGCACATAAACCCAAGTTCTTGAGCCAAAAAGTTTGTTAAGAAAAATCAATAAAGATAAAGCATTTTCCTTTGTTTTTAGTCCCAAGTTCTTACTCTTTCTAGACTTTTCTCACGTGATATCAGAGCCCTAACTCACGTCAATGGCTAAAGATTCTTCACCATTTCCATTAGCTATAAAAGGAATGCTCTATGACTCATCAAGTCAAACTGTCTCTGTTGTTGCTTCAAATCTACAAATCATAAGCCCAAAGCTAACAAGAAATAATTACAGGTTTTGGAGCTCCTAAGTCCTTATCACGATTGGATCACATGAGTTAGAGGATCATCTATTAGGTAGATCTTCTTGTCCTTCGCCTTTTATACTTTGTGGTCCTATAATTGATAATGAACAAAATTCAATTGGTACTGAACCTAGGGCAAGTAGTGATTCAATTAATGTTAAAATCAATCCAGCATACATTCAATGGAAGAAAACTAACAAATGCTTAGTGAGTTGGTTGTTAGCTTCTGTTTCAGAGGATATGTTCAGTTTTGTATCTATGTGTCTTTTTTCCTTTGAAATCTGGTTTGCTTTAGAGAGTGAGTTTATTACTAATTCAAATGCTAGAGCCTTACATCTCAAAAATTTACTTCAAACAACACAAAAAGGGAGTCTTACTATAGAAGATTATGTTAAGAAAATGAAAGAGATTGTGGAAAGTGTAGGTGCTAGTGGCTTAGTTATATTTGATGCAGATACAGTTTGTATTAGACGATTTGGTGCCTGAGTACGACACTATGATAGTTAATCTCACATCCAAGCTTGAGTCAAAAGTTGATTCTATTACTTTACAAGAAGCTCAATTCTTCCTTCAAAAGTATGAGATACGCTTGGAAAAATTCAACTCAGTAGACCTATACAACAACTCTGCAAATGTAGCTCTGACTAGCAATTCTGGTGGTTTTAATGTTCCAAATTCAGTAGTCAGGTTAATGACAATAACCCCAAGTTGGTACATGACAGTTTTCCTAGTGTTGAACCTTCACTGAACTCTCTCAGTAATCCTCACTGCCCTCAAAACTACACTGTCCCAACTGCTCAGTCATTTGTTCCAACAACTCAACCATTTGTCCATTATGGAGCTACCACATTCAGTCTAAGATATCTTGGTCCAGTGTCTTATGGTAGAGGGAGAGGATGAAATAATCAACGAAATAGACTGATTTGTCAAGTTTACAATAAAGCTGGACATTTGGCAATCCAGTGTTCCCATATATTTAATTCCACTTGTAGTGGTAACCAAAGTCAAATATGAACTCTTCCCAGAATTCCTACCACTCTGGTCAACTATCTCAGCAGCCTATTAACAATTTTCATCCTGCCACTCAGCAACTTACTAATGTTGGCCAGCAAATGGTTGCTAACACATAGCCAGGATGTGTGAATCAACAACACTGTGTTGTATCACAGCAGACTTATAGTCCTCAATTTGACTCTTTGCATAACAATTTTAGTCATTCTCCAAGCTTCGGTGTACCTAGTCAGCAATTATCAGCCAACAGTCAAGCACACTTTATTTCGCTTGGCTTAGAACATCGAGTTTAATCTCCTTCTTCCACATCAGTTCCTAGCAACTATGTTAATACCTAAGCACATCAACACACTGCTCTTGCCACTGCTTATTCTCCAATTGATATTGTATGGTATATGGATTCTAGTGCAACAGATCATGTTGATTTTGACCTGAATCAGTTGAATATCAACAATGTTTTTGATGGAACAGAGAAATTTCAGGTTGGCAATGGTGAGTCTCTTGCTATTTCACATACTGGTCATTCCTTTTTACCAAGTTTTTACATTCTAAGTGTTTGCAACTTAAGAATATTCTTGTTCCCAAAATTATAAAAAAAATCTCCTTAGCATCTCTAAATTCACTCAAGATAATGATGTGATTGTGGAATTTGATGCTAATTGTTGTGTTGTCAACATCTCATCTGCCTAGTCTGCATATACACAGTCCAATTCTTCCACTTTTATTGCTACTATAAAATTTAAGTCATACACCTCTTTGTTTGATTCTGATTGTACACCTAGTACTATTTTGCCTTTTCAATGTTCCTCAAACACCATGTCATTCATGCAATCACCTTTATAGTGTAAAGATGTTCCATCTACATCTCAAAGTGGTTCACTGAATAGTCAATCTGTCTTTAAAGTGTCTCCTGCATCTTCTTTTAACTCTAAATTGTAGTGAATAAAGCAAAGTCTACTTTAGCTTTGGACTGTAATGCTTTACACAGTAATGAAACTTGTTTGCCTAATTTTTCTGATAATAATACCGTCACTGCTACTTCTAATGTGTGTTGTAATTCCTCAAAAGATATTGCTTCAAATCTGATTGAATTTGATGTGTCTGGTGTGTCCACTTCAATTCCGAATAATAGTTGTAATCATTGCACTTTTGATTTGCATTGCTTTGCTATGAATAGAAATTAAATTGATCACATAACTTGGCATAAGCGTTTAGGCCACCCTCATGCATATGTTTTGAGCAAAATTTTGTCCCAATTAAAATCTGCTTCCAATTCAGGTCATCAAGGCACCGAGGCTCTTAGTCCTCCTATTGTGTCTTTTTGTGATGCCTATCAATTAAGAAAAGCACACCATACTAATTTTCCTTCACCACAGTCCCAAGTTATTGCCCCACTTGAATTAGTCCATGCTGATGTGTGGGGCCCTGTCCCTTTTCCTTCTATAGAAGGATTCTGATACTATCTTCAATTTTTAGATGACTATAATCGATTCACCTAGTTGTTCCCTTTAAAAAACAAAGCTGAAGTAAAATCAATTTTTTTTTAAATTTCACCATCTTGCTGAAAGACTATTTGGATACAAGAATGCTTGCAATCTGATTAAGGAGGTTAGTATAAGGCTGTCATTCCTTACCTTAATGAAATCGACATTCTTGTGCATTCCATCAACAAAATGGTAGAAGTGAAAGGAAGCATAGACACATTGTGGAAATGGGTCTTACTTTTCTTGCACATGCATCTATGCGCCTTCAATATTGGTGGTTAGCCTTTGAAACTTCTATGTCTTTCATAAATAGGATGCCAACTGGTGTTCTTAATCATAGTTCACCATATCAGAAATTGTTTAGTAAACATCCTATGTATGAGAGTTTAAAGGTGTTTAGGTGTACTTGCTTTCCTTATCTTTAAGATTTTAATTCTCATAATTCAATTTTCATTTTTCCAAGTGTGTTTCTGTTCGTTATAGTCTAGTGCATAAGGGGTATAAATGTCTTAGGTCTGATGGGAAAATATTTGTTACTCCTAGTGTAAAATTCATTGAGTCTGAATTCCCTTTTTCATGCAAAAATTTCTATTCTGAGTCCTCTTTACATGCATCTTCTGGTCTACCTTTTAACATTGTAGCATTAGATCAGCCTTATACACCTTTTCCTTGTGTTGTGATTTCTCACACTCCCTCCTTAAGTGATCCAGCCCCATCTACAATGCCTAATGCTCATAGCAGGACTTCACCTAATATCATATCAATTGGTAATCATTTTTTAGGTTTTTCATTATCCCAAATCCCATCTTCTTCATCAGCAACTATTTCATCATCAATGTCACCCAATCATCACACAATAAGCTCATCACCGAGACCTACTTTATCCTCTTCAGGTCAGTCTTAGTCAATATCCAACACGTCATCTTCATCATCAGAGTCTCAACCAATACCCTATATGTCATCTTCACTCGTTCAACCACAGCATGTGTCCTTTCTTCTTGTTTTACCTTCCAATTATATTCCACCAAATTGTTCCTTAGAATTGACTTCAAAATTCCCTCATCCTCACAAACATTACATCGTACTGTACCTTCTTCTCATGTTAATTCTTCAGCAAGATCTTCACCAAGTTACTCTCTTGTGGATGATCTCTCCTTCTCTAGGCCTCATGATAGTTATGTTGGAGTAGGTGCCCTAGAGCCAATCAATTATTGTACAATTGACTCTTTGTAATAATGTTCATTAATCAATAATAAAAGGTATCTTATTCTATATCGCGTAAATTATTATTATTGCAATATGTATTGATATATGTCCTTAGAATGGTAGAACTGTGACGAGGGTATCAAGTGTTTCAAATCTTGATAGTGAGAACCCTATGAGCACATATGGTGGCCATTCTAGAAACGTCCGTAGCCCCAGTATTATTCTAAAGTAAGGGCACAGATAATACGGTAAGGCTATCATAGTGTTGAATGACCATGTCGAAAGGCAGTGACTGATCTCACTTGTCAATATTGTTTGGTGACAACCTGGTGCAACACATGGGTGCTTGCTGTAGGCGATTACACCGTAGCAAGTTCACTGGACTGACCCACCAGAGGATTCTATGTGGATGGTAACCCCAGTGTCTATGGAACAAATCCTCTAACGAATGGTGTTTCATGTGATCCTTAGACTTGAGATCACCGGAGCGCTTTGTGCACCGATTGGTGTAGTTTGACACTAGCCTAACGCAGTTCTTTTCAGAGCTGTCAATACGGTGGTGATTGGCTGCATCAAGGAGTGTATCAAGACTGTGGTGGATTGACAAAGGATTCATCACTCCCGGGTACGGGAGAAGTTATCTCACGGCGTAATTCAGTATATGGCAATGACATTAAAACTGTGGCCATAGTGGGATTGAGTTGTTGCTCTATCCAGTTTATAATACGGGTCATTAGTCCAGAAACTGAATACCTAATATCGAGAGTAACCGAAGGTTGACACTATTTCTATGCCTTCGTCTCGTCGAGCTAACGTATGATGAAAGGATCAAATTGCACAGTAACCATATCGTTGACAGGTAGCTACTTTGCTAAATCTGAATCTATCGGGTGGCCATGATGCCTTGCTAGGGGCCAATCTTGGTCTGTGTATTAGTGAGATGATTAATTGGTGTTAATCACGATACTATACACTACCGATATGATGAGGAGCCTATGGGTCACACACATAGAAGATAATTTAAGATCCAAGAAGAAAGAACAACATTTTCGTCTTTTAAGGTGAAAGGGTATTTTGGTAATTTCACAGTGCAATTAAATTTGCTGAGGTCGTAGCCTTTATTTAATTTGTTAGAAAAATTAAATAAGTGAAATTACGTTTAAATGTGTATTCGCACATATTTAAATATATTATCATTATTGTTAAATGTTAATATATATTTAAATATATATTAATTGATTTTAATTGAGATAATGATGGAAAATAAAATAAATCAAACTGGGAGTGTTTGGCAACATGGGGCGTTTGGGTTGGAGCCCAAGCCTATTCCATGTGAGATTAGGGCAACTTAATTAACTATAAAAGGAAAAGTGTGTGTTAATTAATTTAATGAATTGATTTCTCTTGAAATTAAAAACACACACAGCAGCCCCATCTCCTCCCATGCCAGTTTTGGGTTTTAGCCTAAAATCAATTTCAATTGATTTGCTTTCTTCTTAATCTTGAAGCCAAAGAGAATCTAGGAAATACCTCTTTGGTTCTTTTGAGATTGTCTTCGTGTGGACTACGCAAGTTCGATCCTACACTTTGATCGGTAGCAAAACATTCGTCGACAAATTTGGAGGAGCCTCCAACGTGCGTTTGTTTTCTTTAAACTCAGATTTATTTTTCTGCAGATTTTATTTAATATGAATTGTAAAATTATACCCTTGATCTTGGGTCATGTAAACGATCCTATTATATTATTTATTTTTGTTTCTGCTGCGTATACGAGACCGTTTACTAACAAGTTCAACTTATCGGGTCCCTCTTATTACTCATGTTCACTCCATGGTGACAAGATCCAAATCAACTGCTTTTTTTCCTATTGGTGCTACAAAAACTTCAGCTCCTACTAATGGTACTAAATCTATAGTTCCTGCTAATGTTACTACTAAATCTACTATATCTTCTAGTGTTACTGAGCATACAGTCCCTAAAGTACTATTCACAACAAGTCAAAGTTATGTGGTGCCTAAACCCACTACAGTCACTGAAGCACTTACAACTCCTGAATGGAAAAGTGCCATGCAGAGTGAGTTTGAAGCCTTGGTTAAGAATAATACATGGTCACTAGTCCCTTTATCAGTTGATATGAACATAGTAGATAATAAGTGGGTGTTTCGAACAAAGTTCAATGTGGATGGCTCTTTACAAAAATATAAAGCTAGACTAGTTGCCAAGGGATTCTAGCAAACCCCTGGCTTTGAGACTTTCAGACCAGTTGTCAAGCGTTCAACTATCAAAATAACTCTCACATTAGCATTGACAAATGGATGGGACATCCAACAAATTGATGTAAATAATGCGTTTTTAAATGGTGAGTTGAATAAGACAGTCTACATGCATCAACCAACTAGTTTTGAGGATTTTGAACACCCCTCATTTGTTTGCAAGTTAAATAAAGCTTTGTACGGTCTTAAACAAGCACCTATGGCCTGGTTTGATAGGCTAAAAACTGCCCTCCTTGACAAAGGGTTTATCAACTCAATTTCTGACTCAAGTTTGTTCATTCTTAAGCATAATTTTGGTCTAATTTATGTGTTAGTGTATGTTGATGACATACTTATCACCGACTCCAATGGCATTTATGTCATTCAATTAGTTCAAGATCTTAATACTCAATTTTCATTGAAAATATTGGGCTCCTTAAAGTATTTTTTGGGTTTGGAAGCTAGTAGATTAGCAAGTGGTATTCATCTTAAATAATCAAAATATGCGTCTGATCTTCTTCTCAAGACTAAGATGTTCAAGGCCAATGCTTGTTCTACACCTATAGCATTAGGCACCAGGTTGTTTACCACTGATAGTCCACCGTTTGATCACCCTAGTCTATACGGGAGCACCATTGGAGCTTTGTAGTACCTAATTTTAACCCAACTAGATATCAATTTCACAGTTAACAAACTCAGTCAGTTTCTACAAACTCCAACTGAACTTCAGTGGCAAGCATGCAAAAGAGTACTCAGGTATATTAAAGGTACCTTGGATTATGGTCTTCAGTTCAAACCAGCTAGCTTCCTACATGTCAAATGTTATGTAGATGTCGATTGGGGAAGCAGTCTAGAAGATGGACGGTCAACAAGGGGTTATTGTATCTATTTGGGACCTAACCTAATCCAATGGAGTTCTAAAAAACAAAAGGTGGTGGCCCTTTCTTCAATTGAAGTAGAATATAGGGCACTAGCTCACACGGCTATAGAGGTGGCTTGGCTACACAGTACGTTCTCTGAATTAGGTATTGCTCTTCATAATACCCCTGTTATATGGTGTGACAATGTAAGTGCAGCAGCATTGGCTGCCAATCTTGTGTTTCATGCTAGAACCAAACACATAGAGATTGATGCCCATTATATAAGAGAACAAGTGTTGGCCAAGAACATGGTGATCCAATATGTTCCCTCCAAACTTCAAATTGCTGATTGCCTTACAAAACCTCTTTCAATAGCTCAATTTGCTGAGTTACCAAAGAAACTTAATGTCATCTCCTTTGAGCAACAATGAACTGGTATACTCAGATTACATGCTGCAATGTGTTTTCTTGTACTGATTTCATTAAACTGGTGTCAGTAGGAAGAATGTGTTGCTGATGAGATGGTGCATTTATAGTTAGATGTAGGCAGGAAAGACGTGCAGTGTTGTGATTTGGGTTCAAGTACTCTTTAGTGATGTTGTTCAGTTTATGTTTGAATCTCTGTTGTGAAATAATGATGCCAGTTCTTTGAATTTGTTAATGCTATTCAGTTTAAAGAAATGTTGTTAGCTTTGTTAATTCTGTTTAGCTTAAAGGGAGTGTCAAAGTTATGCAAAATTGATGAGCTAGAATTATTGGTATTGTTCAATTTAAAAAGAAGTTCGTAGTTAATGAATGAAGTACTGGATGTTCAATTTTTTGAAAGGAAGTATCAGATATGCAAATTAGTAAGATGTTCAAAGTTCATTTTGAAGGGAAGTATCAAATATGCAAAATTGTAAGGTGCTGGAAGTTCATTTTGAAGGGAAGTGTTAAATATGCAGAGTTAAAATAGCAGTTGCTTAATGAAGTTCTGGAAGGTACACATTAGTCCAGTTTGAGGGGGAATGTTGACTATGCAAAGGTTGATGGGTTAAAGTGTTAGGAATGAAAGCTAGTAGGAGTAGGTTGCTCTTTATACAAACGACATAGTTGTAAAGAGTAGGTTGCTTTTATGTAAATGATGTAGTTTAGGACTAAGTTGTGGTTTTTATGATTGTTAACTCAGTTCAGCTCATATACTGAGCTTGTATATAAACCCAAGTTCTTGAGCCAAAAAGTTTGTTAAGAAAAATCAATAAAGATAAAGCATTTTCCTCTGTTTTTCATCCCAAGTTCATACCCCTTTGAGACGTTTCTCACAATCCAGTACCCTAAAAGAGTTGGCCTCTTTCATCCATTATTAAATGAATAAAGGTTAATTTCATCTACTTCAAGTTTATTAAAAACTCTCAATATAGACTTTTACAAGGCAAACCAATGAGCTTGAAATGTTTGCATCCATAATACCCATTATGTGTTCCTATCATTAAGTACTTGGGGATAAATTATTCAAGCAAACAAACCTTAGCTATAACTAAGTAAAAAATTCTTCATTGCTTTCTTGCTCTTAAAACTTGAAACCAATTAAATCTGCAAACTCTAAATTTTCAAAATAGTCTCTTTTATATATACTTGTTACATACCTTAATAGGAAATCATTGTCATCAGTATCTATTTCCTTATTCTCAAATACATAGTTGTGATCAGTATCTCTTTCCTTATTCTCAAATACACAGTCTTCATAGTATTCTTTTTCAACAATCTTATATAATGCTTTCTCACAATTAACCACAAATTCCAATATTATTATCAATATAAGATGCCATCAACCTTGGTGAAAACAGCTTCATCCTCATTATAATTTCATAATCTACAAAGTATTTTTTTTATTTATTAATTTTTAAAATACTTTCACTTTTAGAAGAATAAATTTGACAAATGTAAAATGTTGTGCAAATTGCATATGTTGGCTAATTAAAAATATTGTTGGATTAGGCCCATTATCAAAGCCCAAGTATGGCCCAAGAAGTGAGTTGGCTCAAACTCTTTAAATAAGTGGTGGATATTTAGCCAAGTGAAATGTGTGGCTATGGTTTGCTCTTGAAGGCTATAAATAGGGGGCAATTGTTAGGGTTTTATGTATCCCAAAGATTAAGAGAAAAGTGTCCAAAGGAGAAGAAAATTAGAAAGGTTTGTGTTAAACTTCTCTTAGGTGTAATTATTCTTTTGTTTTTGGGTGCGAGAAATTTTACTGAGTGTATGAGTGATTGTAATCTTTTTCACACAATTAATTTTCTTGGGTTGTCTTTGGCAACAGTAATGGTTTTTCTCTGGTTTTGGAGCTTCCATTTAATTGTTGTGTTGTGAGATTGTGTTCTTAATTCTCCACTTTCTAATTCCCTATATTGTGTGACATTTATTCCTAACAGTGGTATCAGAGCCAGGTTCTTGAAGCAAAAATGTTAAGCATAAAATTAGATGTAGAGAAATTCAATGGGAGAATTAACTTTGGCTTGTGGCAAGTACAAGTCAAGTACATGATGATTCAATTTGGGTTACACAAGGCGTTGAATGGGCGACCAACTTCGGATGCTAGCAAAGAAGGTTCGAAATATGGTATGAGCAATGAAGATTGGGTTGAAAGCTGCAAGTACAATCTGCTTGTCTTTAAGAATGTTCTTGCTAATGTGCACAGAATTTCAACTGCCAAGAAACTTTGGGAGAAGCTTGAAAGAATGTACCAAGCAAAAGACGTCTGTAATAAGGTGTATCTCAAAAATTTGTTTCATACTCTGCATATGAATGAAGGCACAACTATTTCTGACCGTCTGAGTGTCTTAAATGATATCATCTCTTAACTGGAAGCTATTGGAGTGAAGATAGATGATGAGGATGTAACGTTGAGACTTATCTAGTCTCTTCCACCTTCTTACAAACACATGAAGCCCATTTTGGTTCACGAAAAGGAAAAGATTGTGTTCTCGAAAGCCACCAACAAACTTTTTCTCTGAAGAGAAGAAGCTAGGTGGTGGATATAGTATTTCATCTGAAAACCCAGCATTGGTGGTAGTCGATAGTTCGAAGAGGAAGAACTCCATGAACAAGAAACCATTTGCTAGGGGTGTGGCAATCTAGGCATGTCAAGAGAAATTATCTGAAAGGTGGAGCTGATTCGACAAACAACTCAAGGTCAAAAACCCATGGTGAAGCTAATAGTGTGTCTACCTTTGGTGAGATAGACTATGTTAAATTTCTTTGAAAAAAAAAAGATATGTACATTCTCAGGGCATGGCACTAGTCTCCAAAGTTGTCATGAAAGAGGAAATGTCACTACTGTCAAGGAAGCCTCTGTAAAGGACGGGTCTTCACAGTTCAAAAATTGTCAAGGATTTAGCCTAATTTTAACCAAATCCTTGGCAGTTTTCGAACTATAAAGATTTGGTTTTATTTTTCTGGTATGGGAAATTCAAAGTTGTAACTATCGCCACAACAACAAATTTCAAAATCAATTCTTTTTCTCCTAATAATATTTTCAATAAAACTATTTATAAAAAATTATGACGGGACCTAGAAAAATTATAACTTATTACAATGTAAAATTTATTCTTATTTATAACTAGCACAAGTTGGGACTAGAATTTTTTATGACTACATGGAGGTTATTCCTATATAGAGTATCACTATAGAGAGGTTTATTGTATAATCTTTATGTTGTTGTTAGGTTGGTAACTAAACAAAGGAAAAGCAAGGTCTAGATAACCCCAAATATAAGTTGTTTTGTTAAAATACAACATGTCAATATAAAATTCAAAAAATGAAAGTTATAAACTAAATACATAACACTCATAGAATAGACTTATAGAATACAATATGATATATAAAAAAGCCTAGAAATATCATTTTTATTTGAATATCATTATCAATCTGATAATATTATTATCCTTTTGCAGATGCTAATAAGGAGGAGGTGTCTTCTCAGTCAGATATTTTCCAACGGTTTCTACAAGTGTTTCCACTAACTCGGTACTTACTACAGAAGTAAGATTTGCTAACTTATCACCAAGCTCATACTCTATTGTTGATCTTATAATACTTGACGTAGAATTTTTCTCAATAATTTTATATTGAGTTATATAACAACCGAAGCCCAGTGCTATAAATCTTCCTTCAATGGTTTCTGTTTCTTTCACATGCTTCTTATTATCAACCTTTGTTGATGCTTGATTTTAACACCAACTATTCACACGTGAGAAATGCTAAGCGGACTTAGAAATCATACGCGGTATGAGAATATTTAGTTATATAAAGAATGAAAGGCAATGTTTAAAGTGGTTCAGATGCTCAAAAGCAAATCCTACGTCCACTGATATTGTACTAATGAGAGTAAGGTCAAGTCGTAGTTAGCGAGTTGATTTACAGTTTAAAGACTACAAGAGAGAAAGAGAGAGAGAGAGAGAGAGTAAGCTATTCCTGAGTGAAATTAACTAATCCGGTAAATGAGAGGGAAATCCTCTATTTATAGTAGGATAAACCAAGGTAATGATTATTAAATCTGCAAATGGGTAGGGACCGTGCAAATCCTTCTCTACGTCCCATTGCTCACTTGCCCGAGTGATTTTCTCGACTTTCGTAGGGATTGTACACGTGGACGATTTCCAACTATCCGCTAACCTGGCACTCACCCACTGCACTGACAGTGGCATGCCACTTGCATCATTACGCGACGTGGCAGCATTTGAAAGGTCACAGAACCTTCCTATGTTCTAACCACCCCATGCTGAGAAGACTCCGCTTCAGCCTTACTTTTTCAGGGTTAATAACCTTTGTAATCATTTCCTTCATATAACCAACTCCAGGTGTTCCTAAAACAAAAACCAGACAAGAACATTTAATATTCAGTAGTTCAAATAAAAGTCTGATAAATAATATGAATTAATTTACCTAGTGGAAATATAATGTTTAGATGTGTGCCAACATGTCCATCACCTTCAAGCACTTTTACTGTTCCAAGAACATTTGGCAAAAATGTATTTATAATTGCGAGGACCTAAAGGGTGTCGTAGACATCCAACACCGAGCAAGCCAATGCAGCCACCACCGTATTCACTGCAACAAGCTTGTGCATTTTGATGTTATGAATTTGGTATTTTGGTGGGTTGGTTCATTATTGTGGTAGGTATTTATAATAGTTTGTTTGAAGAAAGAGTCAAAAGATCTAAATGGGAAAGAACCAACGTTGTTTATAAATATCATTTTAAATAATATCAATCAGAAAGGTAACATCTAGGAGTAGCCAAGAATTTTCTTCACCAAGCTAGACTTTTTGTTTGTTTCAAGGATAAAACACTTGCCTCGTCAAAGACATTTTCTTTAAGCAGGGGGTGAACCAGCATATGGCAGACCCAGGCTATAACCTTGGTCAAATTTTTTATTTTTTTTAACAATATTAGTCCTAACGTCAAGAGAGCCAACTAAATAGGTGTTTTAAAAAACAATATAAAAAGAGCGATGTTATATTTGAGCCCGACTAACTTCTTTCTAAGCCCCATTTGTCAAATTTTTAAGTTAATCTTGAATAAAATCTTGATTCTTAGGATTGCAAGGATAAAACAACACTTCAAAAAATTCTTATGAGTTTTCACTAAGACTCTTTTTGTGTTGTGAAAGAGGTCGTAATAAGAGGGCTATATTTATATATTTTTAGGATTGTGTTCATCCATCTTTAAACAAAATTGAATTAAAAAGCAAGGAGGCTCTTTCACCACTCCTTGTATAATCTTAATCTTAGAATTTAGAATTTAGAAGATGAGACTATTTGTATAATAACCCTAATCAGGTGTATGATTATTTTCAATTAATGATATGTGTTGTATGTGATTTTTCCATTAAGCTCAGAGAAGTTAGAGTTTCGCGAGGTTATAGTCCGATCGAGAATCAATTCGGCTCAAACAATTGTCCGACCCAACATATGTTTACAATTACAACCTATTGTTAAATTCAATTTAGTATCAAGAGAATGATTAATTATGAATTGGAATTCCACTTAATTCCAATTAGCAATTTAACTCTTAAATTATTCATAATAACTAATATAACCCTCCATTGAATCCAATTCAATGATAATAATATAAATAACTTTATTACCCTTGGTAGGTGCTAGCCAACCTTGGATAATCAACTCTCATTGGCTTGTAATAACTGCTTCATACTAGGTTACTCATAGAAATACATAAAGTAAAATGCATTTATATTAGCAAAAGTAAATGGGCCCGAAATTTTCTTTTAATACATATAATCACTCTTTATACAAAGTAAGGTATCATTTGTAAAAGTTATCAAAAACAGTGGACAGTGTAGCTATTGCTCCTCACTTGCCAACTCCCATCCGACCGCGTCCTCACCTAGATCCTGCAAACACAAAGATAAACAACGGGGTGAGCACAAAATAATGCTCAGTAAGTAAATCCTCTACTCGTCTATCCCCGTAACTCTTTCTCTTAATTCTTTCCTTACACTCTTCTCCTCTCATTTATTTTCTTTTTCTGTTTCTCTTTCACATAGATCTCTTTTCTATTAACTTTCTGTTGTATGTCACAGCCTCATCTTACCGGAGGCACGGCTGAGTGGAGATCACAAAGCACCCACCCACTCTTTGTGACTTCTACTCATTCTGTTCCTCTATTCTTTCTCATATTTTCTCATTCTTTCTCACTTGAATGTCACGGCCTCATCTTACCGGAGGCACGGCCGGGTGGAGTTCACAAAGCACCAACCCACTCTTCGTGACTTCCGGTTGGAGTTCACAAAGCACCAACCCACTCTTCCTGACTTCCGGTTGGAGTTCACAAAGCACCAACCCATTCTTAGATTTTCTCATTCTCTTTACTTTTAGAGTAGCCCATTCACAAAGTTCTCTACTCTTTCTCAAACTACTTCTCAATGCACAATTAATGCATAAGGATGGTTCATGCTTAAAGTTTCTTACTTAATGCACTTTTGAAATGCACAAATGCAATATTGCATCAAAACTGTCATTCTGCGCAGGTCACACTCAAGAAGGCATAACTTGAGTTATACATCTCGGATTGCTACGGTTTTGGTCTCGTTTTAAAGCTTAGAGACAGGGCTACAACTTTTATGTTTTGGTCTAAACCCAGTTCAATCCGTAAGATGCCCAAAAATCACTTAGAAAGTCACGGCTGTCACAGGGCAGTTTGGTAACATGTTTTCACTTAGGCATTTCATCAAACATTAGTTGTGCACAAACAAACCCTAATTCAATTATCATTCTATTTATTTCTCAAACCATCCAAAATGAGAGAAAAACTCTCTTGTAGCATCACATACCTACATGGCAAACACACTCCCAAAAAAATTTCTCCAATTCTTCCAATTTCAACCCATCATCAAATCATCACATATACTTCTCATATTCAAATATATCCAACAATAAGCATAATACATCATACATCTCATCTCAATTTCTCAATAATCACAACATATGCATATTTAAAATAAATCTCTACTCACTTGAATTCTTAAATTTTAGCTTGAGTTGGATTTTGAGTGGAATTTACTTACCTTGTGCTTGAGTAGTCTCTCCTAAACTCTCTACTCTTGTTGGATTCCAATCTTCTCTTAACCCTAAGCATAAACTTCATAAGAACTCAACCTTTACACAAATAAATCATAGATAAAGAGTATGAATCCTTACCTTTTGATGCCTTGAATCAAAACCCTATGAAAATCTACTCAAAAGCCCTCAAATTCCTTGGAAAAGTGAATGAAAATTTGAGAGAAAAAGGAGGAGGAGTGTGGGGGTGGTATGAACGAAATAAGGGTTTCAAACCCTTAACATTTTAGTTTATAAACTCACTTTCCCATTTTGCCCTTACTCTTTCCTAGAAATTCCATCTTTGTCCCTTAGAAAGCAATTCCATCTTTGTCCCTTAGTCAATTACCAAAATGCCTTCACTTTTATTGAATTCTCTATGATTTTCTATCTCTTTTCACTCCCCACAAAATCAACTAGTTTTGAGTGAAAAGACTATTTTACCCTTAATGCAAATTTAAGGCATTTTCTTCATATTCTCTTAAAATAATTCTAACAAAATTTAACTAAGGGCTATACAACATAATTTAAATCATGTACCTCAATGTTGGGTGTTACATGGCTATTTCTTCATTTTCCTTAGTTTCTATGTGTGATCTCTTAGGTTCACTATGGCCTAGCCATGGGCCCACTATCGTAGTCTATTCTGATATGTTTTGTCATAACTCTTTATGAACAAAACTTTCACCGATTATGGTAGGCATCTAGCAATGCTCCATAACCCCTAAGTCACAATGAAGATATACTCCAACAAACCTTTTTATAATCATACGCACTGTATAATCAAATCCTTCTATTGTCTAATCCAAATTAAGAATGGATTCATGGTATGTCAAAATCCTTATCTTAATTTCATATCAAATTGACAATCAATACGTATGGAACGTGTCGCCATGAAACAACCTTTCAGGTTACATTTTATATACCCTGGCCGGAGATTTCCCCTTTCCAACCTATGTTGACATTTGTCTAGGAAGTTGATATCAATCTATACCAAGTCAACGAGTCCCATCTTGACTATCACTTGTCCTCACACATAAACAACACATGGCCAAATCGGCTTATTAACACATGAAATGATTAGCCTCATGTTTATACACCATATAAACCATATGTGTTTATGTAGAATCCAACCGTGATATCTCAGGTCTAAGAATTAATAATACACTAATACAATCTTATGATGCATCATTGACTACATTTTAAATGTCCATGTGATTCATCATAAATGGTCATATTCGATAAACAGTTCACTAACCGCTTATCCATGCTAATGCCCCAGTGATATAAGTTTTATAATCATCCACACTAATATCATCACATGATATTCTACGGAGGCATTTAGCATGCCTACTGTGTAGTATTATTGCCCAATTAATATTATCTTTGTAAGGAAAACTTTGATGATTTTGATCTTCTAAAGATTTGTATCATCCGGACATTTCACATGTATATATATATGTATATATATAAATGAATCAATAAACCACATGTGAAATAAGAGCATTTTCTTCTATTGATAAGATAAAAATGTATATACAAAATATATACATTAACATATATATACAAAACATAATACCTTGGAACCGACGACATTTTTATCTTCTAAAGATTTGTATCATCCGGACATTTTACATGTAATACATATATATATAAATGAAGCAATAAACCACATGTGAAATAAGAACACTTTCTTCTATTGATAAGAACAAAATGTATATACAAAATATATACGTTAACATATATATACAAAACATAATACCTTGGAACTGATGACATGATTGGTTCCGAGGGCATACATTAACAGGCTCAAGATCTAAACATGTTGAACCATTTTAAAAACCTTTTGTGTCATTTACATTATTGCTCTCATATCCATTACTTTACTAATTATCCATAATCACGCCCACATCGGTTCTGATTCCGTCAAGGTCAATTGAATCGCCCTAGTTGGTGAGTTTTTTGCATCAACATTTTGGCACCAGAAGCAGGGCCTTCGCCAAATTTCAAAATTTCCAGAAATCTATTTCAGTGACCCGATCACCTAAAAATTCAAATGGCCCATACCAGATCAAAGACTAACACCAGAAACCACGACAACGTGGAAACCACTAATCAGGAGGTGCATTAGACTGCTCTTTCAGTTCGACCACCAATGCCGCCAGGGCAGTAGGTCAAGAATCAGCAAGGGGTAGGGATGTCAAATCCTCAGAATGGTCAGCTAGTGGAAATGATAAGAACAATGGTTGCACATGCAGTTCAACAAAACATGGCTGAATCAAGGAATCAGCAACAAGCCCCTTAGGACCTTGACCAACCACGCTTCACAGAGGTTACCCTAATGGGTCAGAACTCAACCGATTACCAATCTGGTTCATTGACACCAAGGAGCGACCAACAGCCCCGACACCCCAAGGTACATTTCGCTCATGAGCATGAGTCTCGCGGGCAAACTAACCTCGAGATACGACCGGGCAAAACAGCCCATGGAAAAGAATGAAGGCAATGGTCGCCCAAGGGAGGCTCGACCTGCTCGACAATATCGTCAGCGTTAGCATGCCAATTTTAACCCACGCTAAAGGTGGGCTCAATCCTTGCAAGCTCACGAGATCAGTCACGTGCGCCAATCTGGCAATGATCGACATTCCAATTTTAAACAACGTCGCGAGGAATGCACTAATGAGTATGATAGCACCTACCAACCAAGCCATCATGACTCTACCACACGCATCAATGCGAACGACAGAGGAGGCTCACAAGCAACGAATCTTTGAACTGACCTACTCGAGATAAGGCTGAACAGAGCCTGTAGCCAGACTACTCCTCATGATGAGGATTTAGATCGTGTGCAAAGAATGCTCGACGATCTAAGAGCCCACCAAAAAAAATGTGGCAGAAGAGATAGTGAGTTCTCCATTCATGGAGAAAGTTTGTCAAGCCCTGCTCTCCTAGGGATTCAGGGCGCTAAAGAGCAAGTTCGATGGGAAAGGGATCCTAGAGACCACCTTAACCCTTTTAACGACCTGATGGAGCTACATCAGGTCTATGTCTTGGCAAAGTGCTGCTATTTTGTAGTCACTTTAGTAGGGGATGCCAAAAGGTAGTACAAGAGGCTTAAAGCAAATTCAATACAGTCTTGGCAACAATTTGCAATGCCGCTCAGCTATCTGAGCAATATTCATCAAGAGAGAGATGAAACTCCGACTTCATATTTAACAAGATTCTAGAATGAACAAACAAAGGTCGCGAATACACCTAAAGAGTAGATCTGGACTTTGCTAATAGCGGGTATAAGGTCACAAACAGAGTTGTGGAAACAGCTCCAGAGCGAAAACAATGTGAGTCTAGCCAAATTCTATCAAATGGTCATTAAACATCAGCAAGTAGAAAGCTCGCAAACGACCTTAGCCAAAAGCTCACCAAGAAAGCCCCCGATAGGCGACAAGATCATCCAATAGATAAACGGAGGGGCCAAGATCGCAATGATAGGGACCAAAACATGTTCCAAAAAAGACATAGAACAGAAAACAGCAGGGAAAAGCAACATTTTCTATGGTATGCGGTGTACACCCTTGACTCAAGATGCAGCTCACATCTATAAAGTCTCCCATGAGGCTAAGAAATTGCCCTCGTCGAAAAGAATAAAGAGGGCACTAGGTAGAAAAGATCGCCAAAAATACTACTAGTACCACCGAGACATTAGCCACAACACTAATGAGTATCAAGCTCTAAATGATGCTATTGAAGATCTAATCAAAAGAGGTCACTTGAAAGAATTTGTCAAGGAGGCTCCAGCTTGCGAAAATCTAAGCGAGCAAAATAATCAGATCCAACAAGTTTCAAAAAACAACAATGTACTAGTGGGTATGATCTATGAGGGGTCTAACATTGTAGGGAGCTCAAGGCGCTCTCGCAAGCAATATGCATATGAGCCCAAGGCAGACTCGATCCCCCGAGTAATGAGTTGTGAGCAAAAGCTGCCCAAGCAGCCCAGGCAAGAAAGCGAGGTGATAGGATTCACCAAGAAAGAATGTGAAGAATCGTCTTGCCACAACCATGATGGGACTGTAATCACAGCAAGGATCGGCAATGCCAAAGTACTCAGGGTAGTGCTCGACAATGGCAGTGCATCGAACATCATTTTCTTGAGAGCTTTCTAGGAAATGAGGTTCACAGAACGAGACTTGAAGGCATGTTTATCGCCGCTATACGGATTCACCAGGGATAGCTTAGTCTCTAGGGGAACAATCGACTTGCCCGTGACTCTTGGGGAACAGCCTAAGATTAGGACGGTGATGGCAGAGTTCTTAGTGGTCGACTACCCCATCACTTATAATGTCACTATCAAGAGGCCGATCTTGGATAACCTAAGCATAGTTACCTCAATGCGCTACCAAGCAATAAGATTCCCAACTCTAGGCGGGGTCGCAATAATCAGGAGTTACAGGAAAGATTCTCGGGAGTGTTATACTTAGGTCATTCATACTGCATAAAAATGGCCACTCCTGAGAACTATGGTCATTGCTAAGTCTGAGCTAAAGCCCAAACCTCTAGAAGACACCATAGATCCTCGTATCCACAAAGAAAAGCCTTCTGCAGGGCCAATAGAAGAGCTACGAGAAGTACCTATTGGCGAGGAAGACCCAATTCATGTGCTGAGAATTGGTAGCAATCAGAGCGACGAGCTGGCAAACAATCTTATAAGATTCCTAAAGAAGAACCTCGACGTGTCGTTTGGGTACATGCAAACATGGTGGGGATCAGTCCCAAGGTAATGTGATATGGATTGAACGTTGACTTAGGGGCTCGACCAATAAGACAAAAGAGAAGATCTATGGATGCTGAGCGGTCCAGAGCGCTCAAAGATGAAGTTGATAAGCTCTTAAACATCAACTTCATCAAAAAAGTAAACTACCCAAACTGGATCACCAACTCGGTCTTGGTGAAGAAGTCGAATGGCAAGTGGCAAACTTGCGTCGATTTCACAGATCTGAATAAGGCCTGTCCCAAAGACAAATTTTCACATCCTTGGATCGATCAACTAGTAGATGCAATAGCCGGGAATGCACTATGAACCTTCATGGATGCATACTTAGGATACAACCAAATCCTAATGTATCGGCCTGATGAAGAATACACTTCCTTTACTACTGATCGGGATATTTATTGTTATAGGGTTATGCCATTTGGCCTAAAGAACGCTAGAGCAACCTATCAGCATTTGGTGAATCAAATGTTCGCCGAGCAAATTGGTAAAACAATGGAGGTGTTCATTGATGACATGCTTGTCAAGTCAAAGGTTGTCAAAAGCCATATCGAGCACCTAGGGGAAATGATCAACATCCTGAAAAAATACTGAACGAGATTAAACCTTTTGAAGTGTGTTTTCAGGGTAAGCTCGACGAAGTTTCTAGGTTTCCTAGTAAATCAACGAGGTGTCGAAGCCAACCCAGACAAGATTCAAGCTCTCCTAAACATGAAAAGCCCGACTAGTATAAAGCAGATTTAGAGTTTGACAGGGCGAGTGGCCGCACTAAGCAGTTCATTTCCCGAGCTATAGATAGGTGTCTGCCATTCTTTGAAACCCTAAAGGGTAATAAGGGCAATAAGGGCTTCAAGTGGATAGAGGAGTGTGAGAAAGCATTCTAGGAGTTGAAGAAACACTTTGGGCAATCTTTTTTGTTGTCATAGCCCATCCTGGGCGAGCCCTCACTGTTGTATTTATCGATATCTAAGTCCGCAATCAGCGCAGCTTTGGTACACGAAGAAGGGGAAGTACAGTGACTAGTATGCTACGAGAGCAAGCAGTTGCTCGATGCTAAAATAAGGTATCCCAAGATGGAGAAGCTCACCTATGCACTCATCATAGCCACTCAAAAATTGTAGTCCCTCATTCAGGCACACTTCATACATGTCTTGATTTCCACTGAGAAAAATAATGTAGAAGCCCAAGGCGTTGGGTAGATTAATTCAGTGGACTATGGAGATGAGCCAGCATGACATCAAGTACGTCCCAAGGACCATAATTAAGGGACAAGCTTTGGCTAATTTCATTTCAGAATTCTCCTATCAACTCGAGGGGGAAGCAAACCCGCTAGCGATGAGCACCTCGGAAGAAAACAAGCCAATGAAGCTGAAGCTTGACAATTTATGGCAATGAAACTTGTATGTAAATGGGTCTTCAAATGAAAAGAGGGTGGGAGTCGGGCTCCTACTCGAATGTCTAAAAGGGAACCCAATTCGAGTTGCTATCAGATTTGGCTTTGACGCCTCGAACAATGAGGCAGAGTATGAAGTTATGCTTGCAGGAATCCACCTCACCAAAGAAATGGGGGTAGAGTCAATCAAGATCTACAGTGACTCCCAACTCATGGTCCACCAGATTTCTAGAGAATATCAGGCAAAAGAAGACATAATGGCATCCTATCTCCAATAGGTAAAATCTGAGCTCAAGCAATTCAAGACTTTCACTGTTCTACAGATTTTGAGAGAGAGAAACTCATTGGCTGATGCTCTAGCTCGCCTAGCTTCAGCGATGAGCAAAGAAGCAACTAATTCCATTCCTATACTATTTCTTCCAAGTCCCAGCATCCTCGCATCACAAGAATCGGTTTTGGTAATAGGACAGAGGTACAATTAGATGGATGTAATAACTGTGTAGCTGAGAGATGGGACAATGGCCGAAGGGAGAAATGAAGCAGAGACCCTTCGAGCAAAATCAGCTTAGTACACGTTTATCAATGACAAATTGTATAAGTCTGGATATAACTTTTCGCTTTTGCGACGTATTGATCACAAAGATGCGGAGTATGTTTTAAAGGAAATCCACAAAGGTATTGTGGGAGTCATGCAAGGGATAGATCTTTGGCATACAAAGTACTCTACCAGGGGTATTATTGGCCTACAATCTTTGACGATGCAGTGGACTTCATATGCAAGTACAACAAATGTCAGAGGTTCACGGATATTCCACGAGCTCCACCCCAAGAATTGACCACTTTGACAAATCCATGGCCATTCACAATCTGGGGGATCGATCTGATAGGCCATTTGCCTCAAGGAAAAAGGGTGTTAAGTTCACAATGGTTGCAATGGATTACTTCACCAAGTAGGCAGAAGTCGAGCCTTTGGCCACCATCACTTTGAACAAACTGAAGGATTTCATCTACAAGAACATCATTTGTAGATGTGGAATCCCCTATACAATTGTAACCAAGAATTGGAAACAGTTTGATTGCGAAGACTTCCAATCGTTTTGTGAAAGGCTCAGAATCAAAAAAAGTTTCTCTGTTGTCTACTGACCCCAAGCAAACAGTCAAGTTGAAACTGTTAATAAATTAATCAAGCACACCATCAAAAAGAAGCTTGACTCTCTTAAAGGAAGATAAGCTAGCGAACTGCCTAAGGCCCTATGGTCCTACAAAATAACCACCAGAAGCTCCATAGGTGAAACCCCATTCTCACTTTCATATGGATGTGAAGCAATGGCCCCATTGGACGTGGGGATTTGTTCATTCCAGAAAGAAGTCTTCAATGAAGAAACAAACAAAGATCTTATCCGCCTAAGGCTGGATCTAATCAAAGAACATCAAGCTAAATCCCAGCTAAGGCTAGTTTCCTATCAATAGTGACCCAAAAGATATTTCAACTCGAAGGTCAAAAATAAGGACTTCGAGGTAGGCGACCTAGTTCTCAGAAAGGTTGTCCCCAATACACAAAACCCAAACTTGAGGGCACTTGGGCCCAAGTGGGAAGGTCCTTTTAGGATCTTAGAAAAGCTCACACTAGGAACTTTCCACCTAGAACACCTCAAAGGTGAAGATGTACTGTGAATATGGAATATCGAGCATTTGCGAAGGTGCAGCTCGTTATGTTTTATCTTTTTTTTCCTATTCAATGTAAGGTCTCTTACTGCCAAATCTCATTCATTAATAAAAAGGTATTATTCATAACCTTTGATTTGTTTAATATTACTTATTTGTTATTACAAAATCATGACTTAAGCGATCACATCCAAAAACTCTGAGTCAAGAGTTCGAAAAAAAAAAAAGGCAGCATAGTTTTATAAGCCACGTCAAAATTCAATTTATCAAGGGAGAAATTCCCCAAATCGACGAAGGGAAACGCTCGAGTAAAACACATAGAAAGAAAATCAATCATAAATCGGCAGCCAAAACTTGAGACGGACAACTAGTCCAAACTTGATGTTGTCGCACAAAAGATTTTCTTTTTTGTTTGAAAAGTTCCTAAAGAAGCAAGCCACATGTAACTCAGAGCTATTTTCGTTCCTAAAGAAGTGGGCTATGCATAGGTTGGAGCAAATTCTAATTTTTTTTGTTAAGTTGGATCAGAACAATTTAAAATGACTCTGCCAAATGAAATGTTGCTCAACAAAAATAGGAAAACCAAACTTCCATTAATTCAAATAGTTTAGTTACAACCTAAACTATAAAACAAAAAAAAAAAAAAGTTAGAAAAAATCTAAATAGTAGGAGCAGGAGCAAGAGCATCGTCAGCAATAGGAGTCTGAGTAGCATCCTCAAGAGCAAGAGCTAGGGAATCTTTGGGAGGCTCAGCCAAAGGAAGATCACCAACAATAGCTGGGAGTGAGGCCAAAGGAATCGGGTCTTCAATTTCTTGTTTGACCTTGGCTTCCTCGATCTTTTCCTCATCCTTGCTATCGTACTCGGAGCTATCTGAATAAACATACTCTATCCCATGTGCTTCAGTTTTCATCCTATCGATCTCCTTCCAATAGACCTTAGGAAGGAAGGAGAAGTCGAGCAAAGGATGAGCTTCCCACAGCCTCTAGACAAGGAAGACCAAGGTTTCTCAAGCATGGCTCTTGATTGTCGATCTCAGCTCTTTAGCATTGATCTTGAGCCATTCGGTCACAGACTCAGCCTCTTTGCGATCTTCCCTCTCTTGGAAGATTTCACAAGAAGCCTCCTCATATTTGGCCTTCCAATCCAAGGCAGCCTTTTAAGCCATGGCAAGTTTAGAATTCAGCTTATTGTTGGCACCTCGCTGCTATGCCAAACTCTTCTCAGACTTGGCCAATTTCACCTCAGCCTTTGCTCGAGTGGCCTTGCTCACCTTGAGTTTGTCAAGGAACTCTCTTTCCTTGACCTCAAAGGCCTTAGCCTCTTTTTTCAATAGCTCAAGCTCGACCTGCAGTATGTCCTTCTCTTTCTCTACCACCTCAACCCTAACTAAGGCATAATATTTCAGTTTCTCTACTTCTCGCCACCCCAAATGGGTACCCTCCAATGTGAGATAGCTCTTATCGAGGAGGAGCTTGGTCACTGATGAGAATACAAAATGTCATATTTACCCCCCTTAATGTCTAGTCTTTTATACTTATTTGCTACCTAAATATACTCATTATTATTCTATTTTGATTTAGGATGCAAATGGAGGCGTTAATAGCAAAACGGAATTAATTAAGTGAATTCAGACAGTTTCGACATTGTTTCGTAATCTGAGCATAACTCTCTCATCCAAGCTCCGATTGAGATGATTCAACATTCTGTGGAACGCTAAGAAATAGATCTACAACTTTCATGTTTTGAGTTTGGAGATATTCTCTATGCATCAAGGTTGTAATTGGGCTTCAAATTGAAGCACCTGCACTGCCGACGTTCTGACTTGTCATGCAAGTCAGTCTATTATTGCACGTTTTGAAGACATACATGCTGCACGAAAATTACAGTTGGAAACATCACTTTCCTATTTTATTAGGACTCTATTTTATTTTATTTCCAATTAATCAGATTAGGATAAGTGTTATTTTAGGATATTAGAATTTGTTTAGGAGATTGAGTGGTTCTTTTCCAGATTTGAATTGGATTTTAAAACGAGAGATCAGATTAGGTTTTAAGGGGAGACCACACCTCTCTCTTCTTTTCTCTGGAATTTTTCTTTCTCTTTTGAGTTTTGATTATGGCCATGAGCGGCTAATTTTTGTAACTTGGTCGAAGGAAACGAAGGCCTCGGAATCATTAAACTATGAGATCCAATATATTTTTCTTAGTGTTCAATTTTCATGTTTGAGTATTAGATGTTTTTCTATGCCTAATTTTATGATTGTTTCTTTTAATTACTAGGGAGGCATACTAGTTTATTAATTGTTGCAATCTACTGTTAAGTTAGATATCAAATCCGTAATTGTTTGATCCCTCTAACTTGTGAAGCAATTAGGGTTAATAATTCGCTGCTTCAGGAATTAGTAATCTTAAGAAGAACATTCAACTAAATTAAATACAACCGCTTGTGTTTGTGTTGTTTAGCTTCATCGATTTCTCTAATTCTTAAGGCTGCCACTTGATTAAATCTTGAGCGCTTGTCTAGGGTTGTTTAGTGGTAAGATTAATTAAGATCGCTTGTTTCTTGATTAATTACAATTAAGGAGAGATAGGAAAATAGTTCCAACAGTGAATATTCAGGTATGGATTGATTTAATTTTGCATCAATGATCAGTTGTAAGATTCCGATGGTGGATGTTGTCTGAGACCAAGTTTTGTTATATTAATTGATTTCGATTTAAATTGTTTTTGTTTTGATTTTTGCTAAGACTGTTTTCTGTTTCACTCAAACCACCCCCCCCCCCCCCCCCAACCCTTGTTCACATCATCGAAAATTCGGCTAGACATTCTTCGTGGGATCGACCCTTGCTTACCCTATTTACAGTTTAGTAGTTAGGTTAGAAAGGTTATTAATCTTGGTTGCCTACGACAGCACACCAGTCACCACACAAGCCAGAAAAGGAAGAAGCAATTGGCAAGAAATAAAAAGAAAAGCCTCATATTAAGGAAAAAAGCGCAAACTATCAATACCTTGGTGACATAGTTATAGGTGTAAGCAAGCTGCTCGTGAGGAGGGACATCTCTGAGCCTCTCATAGGTCTACGGCAAGATGGCCTCCTTGGCCATCGAGGATCCAACACCTATGTGCTTTGGGAGCCCATCGATCAATGCATCGAGCGCGGCCCGAGCAGCCTAGTCCACCTTCCCTCTACCTCCTCGTAGAGGCAAGCTTGACTTACTTCCCATAGGGATGACAGTTTCACCCATGGGAATGGATTTCTTTTTGGTCGAGCCTTTGGTCATAGCATCCTTTGGGCCACCAACTTGCCCAATAGCTTTCTTGCCCGATCCTTTCTACTACTCAGTGATCTTTTGCTTTCCCGAGCCTCCCTATTGCCCAGTCAACTTTTTCTGGCTTGAGCCTATTTTGCTCAAACATCTTTTTTTTTTCCTAAGCCCTCTTATTGCTTAGACATTTTCTCCTTCCCCAAGCCTCCATCTTGCTCGAGGGTTTTCTTCGTCGAGCCCTTTAGAGGCTCAGGACCACCCTCCTCCCTGATTGCCTTGGAGGCAATTACAGGCTTCTTAGCACTTGGGCCTTCCTCAAGTTCACCACCATTGCGCTTGAGGATAGAGCACAAGGTACCTTGCCCGACCACCCCGATAATGTCTGTGGGTTGCTTCTTTGCTGAAATAATCGACAGCTTCTTGGTAGCCCTACAAGCCGGTGCTTTCTTCTTTAGGCCCTTGGGTTTTTTGGCCCACGTGTCTACAAAGAAGAAACAAGTTATTAGCAACCTAACAAGACAAAATTATCAATAGCGAGCTATCTAGTACTTACCTTTTTCAAAAATTGTGCAAAATTTAGCTACGTTGATGCAGAAGCTATACGCTTTCAACCAAGAAAGCATGATGAGCTGGGTGGAAGTCGCTCACTATTATGGAGATTGCTGAAGCCGTTCTAAGCTCGCTTCAGGGAGGAAGTTCTACTCAATGTTTACTGCAAAACAAGAAGAATGTAAAGTTAGTTCGCTTGCCGAACTAGGAAACTTTCTTTAGTCACACAATGATCGATATCTTACTAGCTTCCGAGGCAAAAGTATCAGTTTCCCCAAACTTGTAAAAAAAAATATTGAGAGTCCCGATGCAGAATCTTCTTTAGGACTTCGGCCAAACCATTAAAATGTACTTTCCTTACCTTGGAGAGGTAGTATGTTTGGTCCTGCGTCTTTTTTAGTCTGTATAAGTGGACGAGCTCCTTTACAGATAGCTCGCCCAAATCAGCTATCGTGTACGCTATGTACATGCCTACTATTATTATATACAAGTTTCTCATCAATTGAAGGGGAGCTATGCCAAACGTATTCAGAACATTGGCGATGAAAAAATGAGGGGGAACAGACATCCAGCACCTCAAGAAAGTATCTGAAATCGCTTCCCAACCTTTAGGGGGACTTTTCTAGGAGAAATCTCCCGAAGCCCTCAGAGGAATTTGAGGCGCATAAATGTTTGTTATAAGCTCAATATCCTCAGCCCCAACCAAGGAACTTGGCTCATTCCGAGGCCTAAGAATTGGAGACTTCCTCGATTGACGAGTCTCCACAGAAGCATGATCAAAGGAGCCCGTAACATCGGGGTCTGAGCACCATACGATGAAGTCCTCTAAAACCTCTGGGACTACTTCCCCAGGGATAGCCAAGGTTAGGGGCGAATCCAGCCCCTTTGAGCCTACCCTTAGATTTGAAAAAAAATAAAAAAATTACTAATATATAAGCCTTTAAAAAATTACTATTAATATATGTACCTAGACTTATCCTCATATTTTTTTTTTAAAGAGAACTATTATATATATATATCCAAACCCACAAAAAACTTACTATTAATAAACATATTTCAAGCCCACATCATATTAAAAGTTTAAAACTCTCTCCGCTCTTCTTCTTCACAGCTCCACCTGCTTTTTATGATTTTACTCTTCCTCTTTCTCATGCTACTCACTCTTAAAACTTCTGAAGACTGAAATTGTTGAAGCTTTCACTACTCAAGGTGCACAATTAGCTCTGTTTTCTTTTTTATGGGTTTTAGGTTTGTGTATTGCTCATTTTAATTTAGTTTATTTTAGGGTTGAATCATACTTGTTTTTTGGAGGTTTTTTATTCTAATTTGAGGGAAAAATACATAGATCTTGTGAGTTTATTTTGTGTTTTGTGTCTAAGAATGTTCCTGCTTTCCCAAATTAAAACATTAACTATATTTTAAAGGATGTTATTCTTCACACTTCACCCACTACTTTCCTACATTTCAAATGTCACCGTTCAACTACCCAAAATTATTAAAGAAATTTGAATTACTATCTATGTTTATACAAAGAAAATTCCCTCTTTTTTTATTAATTCGTATTAAAAGCCAACGTAATGTTGACTTGATTTAAGTTTTGGTTGACTTTAGCTTAAGCTAGGTCTAATCAAAGTCATGAAAATTTACATTATAATCTTTGGAAGCCAAAAAAAAAAAAAAAATTAAAAGAAGGTTTTCCTCAAGGTTTACTCAAAATTTTGCTTTTCATATATTTATTTTCTTTGCTTAAGGTTCTGTGATTTTTTAAATTTTTCATTAGTTGTTTAGCAAACAATGACAAAGCCGCGGAACCCCCTCCCCCCACAACCCCCCGAGAAAAATCCTGAGTCCTCCACTGGCCAAAGTCGCGAGGGAATCGAACATTCGGTCTATGCTATGGCTGCTAGACGAAGACATGGTGAATGCTTACCTCTGGATACCTGAAACAAAAGCGACCAAGTGTCAGAGCTTGAAAATTCAGCAACCTATCCACACTTTGCTTTCAGTTCAGGCACCCATGGTAGCTCTCATCGATCAATAGATACAAGCGAACCACTAAGATTCTGACGGCCACCTCCTTGAACCCTTTTAAAACCCCAAACCGATGGAAAAACTCAAAAACCCTAGAAAATGCTAATGTGGCCATGACAATGGCCACCCTCAACAGCAAAAATGGTTTAAAATGAGTAAGAGAGAAGAAAGGAGCCTTACCGAAGCGTAAAAGTGGTGGGAATTCACCAGAAAATTGTCGTGAAATCAAGAGAGCAACGACGGAGAAAAAATAGCAAAACAAAGGTTTGAATATATTGCAAGTGAGTGTTCTGAAGAAGAATGCCCACTTTTATAATGGTGAGCATAGGAGACAAAGAGGTGGGATTCGACTGTAACCGTCGATCTATAGCAAATCTCATTCCTTCATTCATCGAGCAATCTTGATCGTTCGACGTGGCCATGTCTCAATCATCCGTGAGAGACAATCAATCGTTAGACTGCTGTAATAATAACCATCGCCGCACGTTGCCTCAACTTCATGCATGGACAACTGTATTCGCCCACGTGTGACAAAAAGTAACTATAAAAGCCGGCTACATTTAATGGGACATGATTGCATGGAAATTAATCGCATACCCCTCATTTCAAATTCCTAGTTTATCAAGAATGTCGCTCCAGAGAAAAGGCCAAGTGTTAGTCACGTCAACTGAGAATAAGTCCGACTCATGAATCTTGGCCAAATCTACATTCTACATACAACCTATGAAGTTCGAGCTTCATATCAAATCAAGCAATTAGTCTTTGAAGCTTGAAATGAGCACCGAACACTAAGGGCAAATGTTCTGCGTGATTTTTCCATTAAGCTTGGAGAAGTTAGAGTTCCACAAGGTTATAGTCTGACCCAGCATAAGCTAGTCACGACCAACCTCAACAGTTGTTCAAGCAAATCGCAGATAAGCTCAAATCCCGGATACTCTGGAAGGGAACAGATCAACAGCAATAATGGTGCAATCTTAGCACTCAATCGCGAGAATATTGGAGTTGCATTTCAATCTTAATTGTAATTCAATTAATTTCACTCCTTCCTTTGTACAAAACTTGTATATAAACCCCTTCCAATGATGGAACAAGGGTTAGAAAATTGTTCTAGGAATTATACTATGTTCTTGTAAGCTCTCAAAGCAAATAAGAAAGACAGTGAACGTAGGCTCAAGATCTAAACTTGCCGAACTACTTTAAAAACCTTTTGTGTCATTAACATTATTGCTCTCATATCCATTACTTTGCTAATTATCCATAATCCCGCCCACATCGATTCCGATTCCATCAAGGTCAATTGAATTGCTCTAGTTGGTGAATTTTTTGCATCAGCAATATCGATATTCAACCAAAAAATTCATATATAGTTGAATATTATTTTGAAAAGAAATTTAGCCTCCCCAAAATAATTTTCTTGTTCCGCCTCTAGATATAAGAGAAATCTATTAATTTTAGAAAGTGTATTCACCTAATCATAGAAACATCATAAACTTTAGGATTATTATCCACCAAATGATACGTTCATTAGAAACTTACAGTCATAGGAAACTTTTATTAGAAAAAACAATGAGAGAACACTTAACCGTCTAAAACTGTTAACTTTGACTGAAAATTTTATATAATAGAAATAAAACAATAGACACCCACAAAAATTTTAAAAATAAAATAAATATAGCTATACAAATTAAAAAACTAAAGCAATATATATTTTAAAAAAATTTAAAAAAATATATAAAATATAATTTAAAAACTTAAAAATATTCCCAAAAAAAAAAAAAAAACCAGTGGCCATATTTAATTTTCAAATTTTTTTCCCCTTAAGTTTTCCAAAATTTCTATCTTTTTCCTACTAATATATGTCCTCAAATATTTTTAGTTTGAAAAATTTCATTCTCTTATTAATTTTTTAAAATTATTTTAGTTTTAAAAAATTATTTTAAATGAAACTGTATTATACTTAAAATTACCTTAATACCCTTAATAAAATTAAAGTTAACAGTTTAAAACTGTTAAGTGTTCAATCATTATCTTTTAAAATAAAAGCTCTCTATCACTATAAGTTTTTATAAAAGTGTCCTCTGGCTCATAATAACTCTAAATTTTACCACTCAATATGAATTTTCGAAACAAAAAGAAAAAATTTAAGCTAATTGGAGTTTTTGATTCAAAAGTGGAGGAACACATTTGATAAATAATTGTAGTTGGATAAATTGTAAATTTCTTGACAAATATTAAATTTAACACATTAAATAGATTTAAACTTTTTGAATATGTAAATATTAATTAAAAAAGAAAATTTTAATAATTAAATGCATAAAAATGAATGATAAACAAGAAAACGTCCCGTATCTGGCCCAACCCCCTTTTTTGGCGGGTGGGCCGGATATACCCATAAGTACCTGTAAAAATAAAAAAAAATAAAAATTGAGCCCTTTCCTACACTCTATTCTATTTTCTCTTCTCGTTCTCAATTTCTCCTCACTCACTTTCTCACACATCTCACTCCTACCAATGGTCGTTGCCACTGCTCTCTCATCTCCCGTTGTTGTCGCCTATATTGGAATAATGATTGTAATCAATTCTTATTGTTTAGATCAATTGTATTTGTACAATATTTTAGGTTCTTGTTAAGTAGTTGGGATACAGTTGTATTAACTATGGTATAGTTAAATATAATACCACAGTTAAGTCTTTTTAGTAAACTCTAGCTGAAGGTTAGTTTAGATATAAAAGAGTCAATGGTGTAAACTGGACTGTAGACTTGAATGATGAGTTAACGAAAGAAGTTTGTTTTTCTAGAAATTTCTTTCTTTCTCTGTTTGTTGCTTTCTTCTTTGTTTGGTACATGGTATCAAAGCTGGTTCAAATGTATTCACCATTCAAACAAATTGGAAATTAAAGCTTATCATTTGAGTCGATTAATATGTTCTTCTCCAAATCACAATTTTCTTCCTCAGTCGAAATTCATCAATTTGAAGTTGCTTGTAAGTAATGGCGAACATCAATGGAGAATCGGTACTCATTACAATAGATTCGAATTCACCACTCTATATTCATCCTTCAGATACACCTAGTTCGATGTTAGTTTTAGAACAGCTGATTGGTACTGAAAACTTGGAATTTGAAGCCAAGCCGTGATAGTCTAATTATGAGCAAAGAACAAGTTAGGGTTCATTGATGGAATTGGTGATAAATTATATTTTAATTCTTTTATACATGTATAATGAGGAGGTGTAATTTTTTGTCTTGGCCTAGATTTTCAACACAGTTTCGAAGGAGATTTTCAATGGTATTATGTACTCGACAAATACTCCTCAGGTGTGGCAAGACTTACTGAAGCAGTATAATAAAGTGAATGGAATGAGAGTTTATGCTTTTCATAGAGAAAATGCGAATCTGGTTCAAGGTACAAACACAATAGTAGTCTATTATAATAAACTCAAATCGTTATGGGATGAATTGAGTTCTTTAGTCAGCTTACCAACTCCAGATAGCGTTTTTGCAAAAGCCTATCATGATCTTCTTAATCAACAAAAGCTGCTACAGTTTCTAATGGGGCTAAATGATTCTTTTTTTATGGTACGAAGCCAGATAATTCTTATGTCTCCATTACCTTCTGTAAAACATGCTTACTCTATGGTTAATCAAGATGAAAGTCAAAAGGTTTTGTCTGGAATCAATAATAATTTAGAGGCCTCGATTGCCTTGTATGTACAAAATAATCAAAGAGGTCAAAATCAGAACTCAACTCATAAAGGAAAGAAATCGTATATTGAGTGTGAACATTGTCACTTGGCTAGACACAAGAAGGAAACTTGCTACAAGCTACATGGGTATCCAGTAGATTTTCAGTTTACAAAAGGAAAACCTAGAACAAATGCTAAAGCATATCAAGCACAATCTACAAATTTGACTTAAAAAATACACAAATTGCCACAAATCTTGGGAATGTTTTATCAACATAACAATATAGTCAACTTCTACAGTTGCTTGGAAAGGAAAATATGGCAGCTCCAGTAGCTAATCTAGCAGGTAATTCCACTTCTTTATATTCTTGTCTTATTGCAAATAGTTGGATCTTAGATTTTGGTGACATTGATCATATGACGCATAATTTCTTTAGTCTAGAATCTCCTATAGAAATTGCATCATCTTCAAATACACTAGTTAGTCTTCCCAATGGTACAAAGATAAATATCAAACACATTTGTTCTATTAAATTGGATGATGAAATTTGTCTGGATAATGTTCTTCATTTACCAGAATTTAAGTATAACCTTCTGTTAGTATCTGAATTGACTGCTTCCAATAAAAGTTATATTACATTTTACCTTGTTTGCTACTTAATCAAGATCTTTGGAGTAGCAAGTTGAAGGGTATTGGTAAACATAGCCAAGGATTGTACTATTTTGTACCTATTTCAAAAATAAGCTCTAGTGTATTAAGTTTAGGAACAAAGATTAAGGTTGTCGGTAGTGCATCTTGTTTCGAAAATAAGCTCCAATGTCTTCTTTAGCATCCTGTTTGAATGTTGATTTAGAAATTTGGCATAAAAGGCTAGGTCATGCCCCTTATCATGTTTTAAAAATGTTGCATAATGATTTGTCCACATCAAAGCCACCTCACTATTATATTTTCCCTTTAGCTAAACAGACCAGAATACCATTTCCTTTTAGCACTTCAGATACTTAAAACATTTTTTATCTCTTACATATGGATGTCTGGGGTCCATGTAAAGTACCAACTCATGGAAATGCTAGATACTTTCTCACCATTGTAGATGATTATTCTAAGATTACCTGGCTGTTTCTTATTCAATTCAAATTAAATGTTTTTCAAACACTTAGAGAATTCTTGCTCATGGTTCAAAATCAATTTCAACAAACTCCTAAGTGCATAAGAACATACAATTGTTTAGAGTTTTTTAATAAACACTATCATGATTTGTTACATGATAAAGGCATCATTCATCAAAGTACATGTGCCTATTCACCTCAACAGAATGGCAATGTTGAGAGAAAACATAGGCATATCTTAGAGATAGCTAGAGTATTGAAATTTCAGTCTAACATCCCAAATAGTATTTAAGGATACTATGTCAAAACTACAGTTTACATCAATAACAGATTGACAACAAAAGTTCTTAAAGGATTATCACCATATGAAAAGTTTTTCTACAAGAAACCTAAACTTGATCATTTGAAAGTATTTAGTTCTTTGGCTTATGCTACTGTCCTATCTCCGAAAGATAAGCTCTCTCCAAGATCTAATCCATGTGTATTCATAGGATATTCTCCCTCACAAAAAGGATATTCTTTGTATGACTTAGTATCTCATTTTTTGTATGTTACTAGGAATGTACTTGTTCATTAAAATATTTTTCCTTATACTTGGTCTCAATCATCTAAGCCACTTTTCTTTGTCTGAATCTTTCGTAGAACTTAAATATGTTTCTTCATCCTCATTTCTTAATCATGTTCATCAACTAGAGAAATGTCATCTATTCAAAAACATAACACCAATACATGTTTCTCCTTCACTTAGTCCACCACTTAGTCAACATTTTACTCCTATTAATACTTCTCAACTCAGAAAATCTACAAGACCATCAAAACGCCTTATTTGGACATCTGATTTCATTTGTCCTACACCTTCACAACCTAATCGAGCCAACCTTGTTAGATATCCTATTCACGATTCATTATCTTGTGCTCATCTATCTTCATCATACCAAGCCTGTCTATCTAAGTTTTATTCCTTAACTAAACCAACAACTTTTAAACAAGCTTCTAAAGATCCTAATTGGGTTTATGCTATGAAAAAGGAGATTCAAGCTTTAGAACTCAATGTCACATGGTCCTTGGTCCCTTTACCATCTAGTAAGATCCCTACTGGTTGCCATTGGGTTTAAAAACTTAAATATAGAGCTAATGGTTCATTGGAGAGATATAAGGTCAAATTAATTGCCAAATGATATACACAACAAGCAGGGATAGATTATGATGAGACTTTTTTCCCTATTGTGAAAATGGTAATTGATAATCCGAGAATTATACTATTTTATTTAAGCTTTTTGGCCGGATTTTAGATACTTCTTAGCTTGTTTATGCCTGAATTGCTACTTAATTCTATATATTTTGTGTTTCAGGCCTAAACGTGCATTTTTAGCAAATAATGAGAGAATTGGAGTTTCTGGACTCAGAAGTAAGCGGATATCAGAATTAGGGAAAGTTCCGAAGCAGAGTGAAGCACTATGAAGCTTGTTTCCATGAGAAAGCATCGAAGATCGAAGATTCAAGGAGAAAGCAAGCAGAGGGCAATCCTGTAATTCCAGAATTTTCTAGGAAGGTTCACCGCAGCAAAGGTTATTCTTTACCGCAGCGAAAGCAGCTAAGAACGAGATTCAGCTTTAGTTTGTCGCCGCGGCAAAATTCTTTCTTCGCCGCGGTGAAGTTTGCGAATTTTAGTTTTCTCCAAAATGCACAGTTTTAATTTAGGAAAGTTTTAGGTCTTTTGGGCGAGCTATTTAAGAGAAACCTTACCATTTTGAGAGAGGTTCGTCTAGTTTTGTCTGGTTTTTATTTAGTTTTGAATAGATTTGACATTTTTGTTTAGAAAGTGAGAAGATTTGAGATTCAACCTCGTGGCAACTATGGGAGATTTCTTTTCTTTTCTCTTTATTTCAATATGTTGAATGCTATGTTTACTGTTTTTCTTGCTGTTTGTGTTGATTTAGTTATGAACTAACCCATTTTGGGTTAGGGTTTTGATGTAACTCGGATTCTATACGTTAATCAATTGATTATTGTTATTTTTATATTCTATTGCACAGATTGTGTGGTTATTCTATTTTTATTGATTTTATTTGATGAATATGATGAGATTGAGAAATGAATCATGTTGAGCTTCTTGGGTAATCATCATTGTAGTATTGAATGCTAGAGATAGATTTGAGAATCAATGAAATCAATCTAGGATTCCATTAGCTTAATGAACTTGGATCTATTATTCTTCAAATTGTTGGGTGCGGAAGTTTAATAGGGAAAAGTAGGAATTCATAGCCTGAGAAGGTATGTTTGACAACTTAGAAATTCGATTCACAATCCGTGCATGTGAGTGTGAAAATAGCATATCCGTAAAATTCATCCATAGAGTCCAAATGAAGTCAAAACCCTAACCTTTTGTTAAATTGATATTACTCTTGCTTTAAATTCTTGCTCTCATTAATTAGTTTTTAATACTTAGTAAGTTTTGTTTTTAGTTTATTTTCTAATCTCCCATTAATTAGTGCTTAATAATCAATCCTCGTGGGAACGATACTCACTCATCACTCTATTATTTGGTGCGACTATTGCACTTGCTATCATTGCATGTTGTAGTAACAACCCATCAGTAACTCTTTGAATAATTTTAACCTTAGCTTCCATGTATAATTGGCCTTTATATCAAATGGACGTGGATAATGCTTTTCTACAATGTGGTCTACATGAAGATATCTATATGACTCTCCCACAAGGTTTTCATAAGCAAGAAGATCAGAGTTTAGTGTGCAAGTTACATAAATCTCTTTATGGGTTGAAACAAGCTTCTAAAGCTTGGAATCACAAGCTGACTACAACTCTTATTTCTAGTCGTTTTAAGCAATCTACATCTGATTACTCTTTTTTCATAAAAAGGGTCAATTCCAAAAGTTGTTATCTTGCTGGTTTATGTTGACGACATAGTCATAACAGGGAATGATGAGTCTTTAATCAACAATACGAAGACTTTACTTCATTCTTATTTCAAGCTTAAAGAGTTAGGATCTTTGAGATATTTTCTGGGATTGGAAGTTGCTAGATCTGCTAAAGGTATTAGCTTTTGTTAGAGGTAATATGCACTGGAGTTAATAGCTGATTCTGATTTGTCTGCCACTAAACCTATTGTGATTCCTTTGGACCAAAATGTGATGTTTACATCTAAGGCATAAGACAAGCTTTTTAATATTGTTGATGATCCAGTTCTTCTGATCCAACAATTTATCAAAGACTCATAGGCAAATTGTTGTATCCAAGGTTTTAAAACCCGGCTCAGGGGGCAACCCGACCAAGCCACCGGGTCACAGGTTTTATGGGTCGAAAGGTCTGACCATGACATCATCATGCTGAAATCAGCATGCGTGATGTCAGCAAAAAAACAAAAATTAAAAAAAATTGGGAAGAGAAAAGTTGAAAAGGGTTACTGTTAATTTTATTATTTTTAATTTTTAATTTATTTTTTAAAATTTTACTGTAGCAACCCAGGTTATGTCGGTTGGATCAGTGGTTCGTTGGAAAAAAAACTCATTCAATCGCGGGTGGAAGCAGGTCAATTGCTATTTCTGGTTTTTAACATGAGCCGCCCTGTCTAGCCACTGGTTCCCAGTTGAACCGATTCAACCGACCGGGCTAGGCCAAGTTTTAAAACCATGCTTGTATCTTTGAATGACCAAGCCTGATATTTGTTATTCACTGAATCTGTTGAGTTAATTTATGCAACTTCCCAAACATCTCACATGAATGCTGCTTTAAAAATTGTCAAATATGTGAAGGTTGCACCTAGTCTGGATTGTTCTTTCCTTGTACCAATTCCATGAAATTATTGGCTTTCAGTGACTCAAATTGGGCATCTTATTGGCTTTCAGTGACTCAAATTGGACATCCTATCTTATGAATAGAAGGTCTATCACAAGAATTGTGTATTTCTTGGTCAATCTCTTATCTCATGGAAATCTAAAAGGCAAACCACTGTTTCTAGATCTTATTCAGCAGTCAAATATGAGGTCATGGCTTCCACTATTTGTGAAGTTATTTGGATTACTCAACTTTTATCTAATCTTGGCTTTAGGATTTAGCCCCCATTTCTCTATATTGTGATCATCAGTCTCTCTTCGTATTGCTTCTAATCCTATGTTTCATGAAAGAACCAAACATATTGATATTAATTGTCACACAGTCTAGAACAAACTCAAGGATGGTTTGATTAAAACTGCTCATATTTCTACTAATGAGCAACCAATTGATCTCTTTACTAAATCTCTAAGCAGCAAAGTTCATCATCATCTTCTACACAAGTTGAGAGTGCTAGACATCTAATCACCCACTATCTTGACGAGGGGTATTGGAATAATGATTGTAATCAATTCTTATTGTTTAGATCAGTTGTATTTGTACAATATTTTAGGTTCTTGTTAAGTAGTTGGGATACATTTGTATTAACTGTGGTATAGTTAAATATAATACCATAGTTAAGTCTTTTTAGTAAACTCTAGTTGAAGTTTAGTTTAGATATAAAAGAGTCAATGATGTAAAATGGGCAATAGGCTTGATTCGCTTGAATGATGAGTTAACAAAGAAGTTTGTTTTTTCCAAAAAGTTATTTCTTTCTTTGTTTGTTGCTTTCTTCTCTATTTGTTACAACCTGCTCTCTCAACTCCCGCTATCGCCTTTACTCTCTCATCGAAGGTAAGTTTTAAATCATAAATTTTTATGTTAATTTCATTGAATATCGATGGAATCATCTTAAACATATTTGCATTGTTGTGTATTTATGTTAATTTTTATGTTAAATTATTTTTGTATACACATTTATGTTTTGGATTTTGATAATGTTGCCACTGCTCTCTCTCACTTTCGTATTTTAATGATGTTTCTGATTTCATTTCCTACATTTGCATCCATGAATAAACCTCTTGCTCACCAAATCACAATTTGCCTCGTGGTTCCAGTAATAAAATATTGGGTTAATATCTCTGTTGAATTTCGATTTGAATTTCTTATGTAAAACATTTATATTCCAACATTCATATAAAAGTTCATAATATAATCAATTATAAAAATGTTAAATACTCATGGAATATTGCGGAAGTAATTTACAAACCTCCAGCTATAGCAATTGTTGTTTTAGTCTTCTTGTTTATGTCACTTCAGACTACAAAGTCTTTCACTGACTGCAATTTTTCAGAGCGATGGTTTTAAGGAATCAAATGAATTAATTGCATCAAATGGGGACCCGTAAACTCTCCCATTATAAATACAGTTGTCTTTCCATTAAAGACAATTGCCTAGGAGAAACAACTGCATGTAACTACTCAGCAGTTACCCATTTACTTTACATTAAAAGTGTAGGACCAATCCAATTAAAGAATTCTAATATAATTAAAATTCTAACATTCTCCCACTTGGTCCAAACTTTTATTATATAATCCATAACATAGGAGTAGTATATTATATATGTTTAATCAAAAAAATAAAAAATTACATGAATCATAGCGGTAAGTCCCTTTTAAACAAGTATTACCTTCCATGTATTACTATGCAATTTTTCTCTTTCTAAATAAATGCTTAAATGTGGAATATTACTTTATGAAGAAACCTCAAATGTTTGTTCCAGGTCCTCCAGAATATTTGTCTGTCTCCAACCAAAATGTATACAACTTAAAAGAGAAAACAAAGTAAATTACAAAGTTTCAGAGAATGAAAGTATTACCTCTCATAGTGACAAAGTGGGACGAAGTCCAATTTGAACTACATGATCCTTGAACGTCTTTGGTGGCATACCTTTTGTTAGAGGATCAGCAATCATCTGCTTAATATGTATGTGTTCAATGAGCACTTATTTGGCTTTAATGTGCTCCCTTATTGCTAAATAATTAATGTCGGTGTGTTTACTTTGACTTCCACTCTTATTATTCTTAGCAAAGAATACAGCAGCTAAATTGTCACAATACAACCTTATTGGCCTAGAGATAGACTCAACAACTCCAAAGCCCAGAAATGAAACTTCTTAACCAAATACCCTGTGTAATGGCCTCAAAATAGGAAACAAACTCAACTTCCATGGTAGAAGTGGCAACAAAAGATTGTTTGGCATTTCTCCAAGATATAGAACCTCCGACTAGCGTAAAAACATATTCGGATGTTGATTTTCGAGAATCAACACAGCTAGCGAAGTCTAAGTCTGAATATCTGACGACTCTAAAATGTCGGACTGTCATCAGTAAGCATGAAACCTTTAGTTCCTTGAAGATACCTCATGACCTTCTTTGCAGCTCTCCAATGATCCAAGCCTGGATTACTTTGATATCTTCCTAACATGCCAACTGCAAAAGGAATATCAGGTACAGACTTGAACATACATTAGGCTTCTAACAGCTGAAGCATAAGGAATAGTTTTCATTTGTTCCTTTTCAATCTCAAGTGTAGGACATTTGTTCGATTGAACCTGTCACCCTTAACAATGGGTGCAACACTAGGTGAACAATCCTTCATCCTAAATCTCTCAAGAATTTTATGAATATAGACTTCCTGAGATAGTCCTAAAACATGTTGAGACCTATCCCTATGAATCTTAATGTCAATGACGTAAGACGCCCCACCCATTTCCTTCATACTAAAATGTTGAGAGAGAAATTGTTTCACCTCATGCAGCAAACCCAAATCATTGGTTGTAAGTAGAATATCATCTACATATACCACAAGAAAGATGATTTTACTCCTACTAACCTTGTGGTATACACACTGATCCATGACATTCTCTACAAAACCAAATGAAGAGATAACAGTGTGAAATCTTAAATACCACTATCGGAAGGCTTGTTTAAGTCCATAAATGGACTTCTTAAGCTTGAAAAACAAATGCTCACCATCACTTGAAATGAACCCATCAAGTTGTTTCATATAAACCTCTTCCTCTAAATCTCCATTGAGGAAAGCTATTTTCACATCCATTTGATATAAATCTAAAACGAAATGGGCAACTAATGCCATTATGATGCGGAAGGAATCCTTTTTAGAAACTAGAGAAAATGTTTCTTTATAATCTATCCCTTCCGTTTGCGTGAACCCTTTGGCAACAAGCCTAGCCTTGTACTCTCAATGTTGCCTAATGAATCCCTTTTGGTTTTAAATACCCATTTAAAATCAATAGGTTTCTTTCCAGTAGGCAACTCAATAAGGTCCCAAACTTTATTATCCACCATAGAATTCATCTCATCAATCATGGCATTATACCACAACTCAGATTTACTACTGTCGATAGCTTGTAAAAACGTGTATGGGTCATCCTCAACACCTATGTCACAGTCAGAGTCTTGCATATACACTACATAATCAATGGGAATTGCTTATTTCTTTGTTCTAGTAGATCTCCTTAATGTTGTATCAATAGTCTCTTGTTAAGATTGTTGCACAACTGGTTGTTCCTCCTGTAGCGGAGGTTGTTCAAAATGATCTTCTAAAATAATCTCATCAGAATGTGGACTTTGCTTGATTGGTTCCTCATTGTTCACCCTATTTGGATGAACAACCAATCTTTTACTTGATGTAGGAGCATTATATGAAACATCAATTTTCTCAAGGACTAAGTCTCTGATTTGATCACTCCCACCTACCATGTTATTTTCAAGAAATTTGGCATTTCTTGATTCAACAATTCTACTGGAATGGTTTGGACAATAAAACTTATATCCCTTGGATTTTTCCACATATCTAATAAAATATGCACTAATAGTCCTCGCATCTAACTTCTGTTCTTGTGGATTATAAACTATAACTTCAACTGGGCAACCCCAAATGCGTAAACGACTTAAACTTGTTTTCCAACCTTTCTGTAACTCGAATGGCATTTTGGGAACCGCCTTAGTTAGAACTCGGTTTAATGTATACGCTACAGTTTTGAGAGCTTCAATCCACAAAGAATGAGGAAGTTTGGAGTTACTTAGCATACTCCGTACCATATCCATTAATGTTCTATTTCTCTATTTTGCTACACCATTCTGAGATGGTGTGCCAGGCAAGGTGTATTAAGCCACAATACCTTGCTCTTGAAGAAATTTAGCAAATGGACCAAGTGCTTGTCCTATACCAATGTATCTACTATAATATTCACCACCTCTATCAGATCGCACGATCTTAATTTGTTTTCTACATTGTTTCTCTACTTTTGCTTTATATATTTCGAAAGCATCCAACGCTTTATCCTTGTGATAAAGCAAATAGATATACATATATCGTGAGAGATCATCAATAAAGGTGCTGAAATATTTCTAACCACTAGAGCTCATGTCAAGGCAACAAATATATGTGTGTATGATCTCTAAAAATTTAGAACTCTTCATGGCACTCTTCTTGGATTTGTTAGTCTGCTTTCCCTTAATGCAGTCTACACAAGTATCAAAGTCTGTATAGTCAAGAGTTTCAAGAACTCCAGCATTTACCAACCTTTTAATCCTATCAATGGAGATGTGTTCTAATCTCCTATGCCACAAAAAAGAAGAGTTTTCATTCATAACAGTACGTTTAATACCAGTACTAGCATGTGAAGTCATAAGACTATAAGGAATAGTATCACTTAAATGAATTTTAAACAAACCATCAACCATAGTACCATTTCCAACAATAGATGAGTTCTTAATTAAATTAAAAGAACTATCATAAAAGTTGAAAGAGTATCCACAAGGTACAAGTTTAGAAACTGAAATTAAATTCCTAGAAAAACTAGGAATATAAAAGGTTCGTTCCAAATCCAAAATATAATTAGTCTAAATGTTCCAATAGCTTCAACACGTGAAGGCATCAAATTTCCCGAATAGATGCTGCATTCAATTCTCAACAGTTTCCTTTGATCCAGAAAACCCTATATGGTATTAGAAACATGGATTGTAGAACCAGAATCAATCCACCAATCATTATGTGAAACACAAATCATATTAGATTGATAACACACAAGAGATGTGAGGTTACCTTTCTTGTCAAGCTAGGCATTTTTTTTAAGACAATCTTTCTTCATGTGTCCCTTCTTTTTACAGAAGAAACATTTGATGTTGTAATTATTTCCTTTGCTCGTAACCTCATGCAGCTTGCCTTTTCCCTTCCACTTCTTATTCATGTTTGAAGTGTACTTGACATTTCCTGTCACCAGATGTGCAGTTTCATTCACTTCCTAAAGCAGTCTCTCCTCCTCTTGAACACACATGGTCAAAAGCTCATTGATTGACCATTTATCCTTTTATGTGTTATAAGATATCTTGAAAGGAGTATAATAAGATGAGAGAGAGTTTAGGACATAATGCACCAGGAAATCATCATTAATCACCATCTGAAGGGATCTCAACTAAGCAACGATGTCCCTCATTTTCATAATGTGCTCACGAACTCCTTTAATACCGTCGAGCTTCATGGATGTCAGTCTACTCATTAGGGTGCTACCTAATGTCTTGTCTGATGTTTCAAACTGAGCATGAATTGCATCCATCATATCCTTGACATTTTCACACTCCGGTATCGACCCACGAATACTACTCGTAATGTGAGATTTGAAAAACATCATGCTTAAATGGTTGGATCGCTCCCACCGTTCATACAAAGCAATCTCAGCCTGAGAACTAGTATCCATAGGTGTAGGTGGCTCTTCCTTACGAAGAGCATAGTCAAGATTAATGCACCCTAAATGAAGAAGGACAGCTTCCCTCCAGGATTTGTAGTTATCGCCATTTAAATAAGGAACCTTATCCTCAACCATCATCAAAGTTTGATCAACTGTAGGTATATCAACAGACATGCTTACTAAATAAATTATGAGGCACAAACCATCAACAAACAATCAAACAATTATAAGTTACCATGTAAAACTGATGGGAATGCAAAATGTCATATTTACCCCCCTTAATGTCTAGTCTTTTATACTTATTTTCTGCCTAAATATACTCATATTATTCTATTTTGATTTAGGATGCAAATGGAGGCGTTAATTGCAAAACGGAACTAATTAAGTGAATTTGGACAGTTTCAATGTTGTTTCGTAATCTGGGTAAACTCTCTCATCTGAGCTCCGATTGAGATGATTCAAAATTCTGTGGAACTATAAGAAAGAGATCTACAACTTTCATGTTTTGAGTTTGGAGATATACTCGCTGCATAAAGGTTGTAATCGAGCTTGAAGTTGACACATCGTATTGGACGTCCTGGAACATTCTGCCTGTCATGCAAATCAATTGGGCAATTTATTATTGGAGACTGTGGCAACAAGTTACAGCTCAGAATCACCACTTTCCTATTTTATTTTAGGACTCTATCTATTTTAAATTAATTAGAATTAAATTAGGATTAATGTTATTTTAGGATAGGAGAATATTTCTTTTAGGAGATTGAGTGGGATTCGAATTCTAAAACTGGATTTTTGCAAAGGGATCAGATTAGGTTTTTGAGGGGACCACGTCTTTCTTCTCTGCTCTGGAATTTTTCTTTCTCTTGAGTTTTTGTTATGGCCATGAGCGGCTAGAACTTTTGTAACTTGGTCGAAGGAAACGAAGGCCTCGAATCATTAAACTGTGAGATCTAAATATTTTTCTTAGTGTTCAATTTTCATGTTTGAGTATTGGATGTTTTTCTATGCCTAATTTATGATGTTTCGTTTAATTACTAGGGGGCCTACTAGTTTATTAATTATTGCAATCTACTGCTAAGTTAGATATCAAATCCGTAATTGTTGATCCCTCTAACTTGTGAAGCAATTAGGGTAATAATTCGCTGCGTCAGGAATTAGTAATCTTAAGAAGAACATTCAACTAAATTAAATACACCGCTTGTGTTGTTGTTTAGCTTCATCGATTTCTCTAATTCTTAAGGCTGCCACTAAATTAAATCTTGAGCGCTTGTCTGGGTTGTTTAGTGGTAAGATTAATTAAGATCGCTTGTTTCTTGATTAATTACAATTAAGAGAGATAGGAAAATAGTTCCAACGATGAATATTCAAGTATGGATTGATTTAATTTTGCATCAATGATCAGTTGTAAGATTCCGATGGTGGATGTTGTCTGAGACTAAGTTTGTTATATTAATTGATTTCGATTTAAATTGTTTTTGTTTGATTTTCGCTAAGACTGTCTTCTGTTTCACTCAAACCCCCCAGCCTTGTTCCTCATCGAAAATTCGGCTAGACACTCTTGTGGGATCGACGCTTACTTACCCTATTTACAGTTTAGTAGTTAGGTTAGAAAGGTTCTAATCTTGGTTGCATACGACAGCACACCAGATTTTGGCGCCGTTGCTGGGGAGTGATTCTAGTTGATTATTTTTGTTTTTACGATTTTTTTTATTGCGTTTTTTGTTATATTTTTTTTTATTTGTAGGAAAAACAAAAAAAAGAAACTGTGAACAGTAGCACTGTTCCGAGTGAACAGTAGTACTATTCATAAGAAAAATTTTGGTTGAGTTAGGAGTGTTGCGAGTACCTGTTTCGAAGAAAATGACATTCTGAGCAAAACTAGAAAATTTTCTAGCCCCACCCTCTTGAGGCCAAATTCAAATGTTTTGATAGGGAGTTGGCATTTTTGTGTTTCTGCTATTCTTTTTTTTTAATTTTTTTTTATTTTCTAGTTAGTTTTCAATTTTTGTCATTCATTCTAATTCTTTTATCAGGTTTTGTTGTATGACCAGTCCTCTAACCTTGGTGATTTAACATTCGATCCAGAAATTGAAAGCACTTTGCGTAGGTTAAGGAAGAAGTTCGAAGAAATTCTGAGGAAAGCAATTTGGCTTTGATTCCCAATTTGCTAGCAACTCTGATATAGAAGAGGAGGACGTCATGGCTGGAATCAGACTTTGAAAGAGCTTGCTGCCCCTGATTTGAATAAAGCACCTTATGCATAACGTTTCCTGTTAGATGCTGCTGCTACTACTTTGATGGTTAAAATCTGGACTAATACATCTCTTGCCCACTTTTCATGGCCTTGCAGGTGAAGATCCTCATAAGCATTTAAAGAGCTTCATGTGGTTTGCACGAGTATGAAACCTATGGGGGTGACCAAGGAGCAAATTAATTAAGAGCTTTCCCGTTTTCTTTGAAGGATTCGGCTAAGGATTGGCTCTATTATCTACCTCTGGAACTATAACCACATGGAACGAGATGAAGCGATTATTTCTAGAGAAATATTTCCCAGCTTCGAGGGCAGCCAACATCCGGAAAGAAATTTGTGGTGTAAGGCAGCACAATGGAGAGTCCCTACATGAATACTGGGAACGCTTTAAGAAATTGTGTGCAAGTTGCCCCCATCATCAGATTAGTGAGCAATTACTAATCCAGTACTTCTATGAGGGCCTCACATACACTGATAGGAGCATGATTGATGCTGCAAGTGGAGGAGCTTTGGTGGATAAGACCCCTGAGGCCGCGAGGAACTTGATTGCAAATATGGCGGCCAATTCTCAACAGTTTGGCAGTAGGCTTGACCTTCCATCTAGCATGATAATGAGGTAAATATTTCTTCCCAGAACAACAAATCTTAGTCTAACTTCTTTTGTTCGTCAAATGGTTGTAGGTAACATGCAAATAGTGAAGGCTTGCGGGATTTGTTCGGTAGTAGGGCATCCAACTGACATGTGCCCAACTCTTCAAGAGGAGCCTGTTGAGCAAGTGAATGCAGCAGGTGGTTTCCCTGGACAATCGCAAAGGAAGTATGATCCTTATTTGAGCACATATAACCCTGGATGGAGGGATCACTCTAATCTTGGCTATGGGAATCAACAAATGAGTCAGCCCTACCCTCAAAACCTCCCAAATTACCAGCAATACCAGCGCATACCCCCCTAGACAACAACCGGACCAAAATGCTAATTCTGGTATGTCTTTAGAAGATATTGTTAGTCTCTTGCTACTAACACTTTGCAATTTCAATAGGAGACGAGAGCTAGTGTTCAAAGTTTAGAGAATCAAATAAGGCAGATGGCAACCTCAATCAGTAAGCTGGAGGCGCAAAGTTGGGGAAATTACCCTCTCAAACGGTGGTCAATCCAAGAGAGAATGTAAGTGCGATCGTCTTGAGAAGTGGTAAAGAGGTTGAGATTCCAACAAAGGCAGCCCCTACATCGTCGAAGGAAGAAAAGGAGAAAGACATAGTTGTAGACAGCAACATTCCCAACGATGAGTGTGTTCCTAAGCGTAAGTTTCTGCTCTGTCCGACTATAAACCGGTACCACCTTTTCCTCAAGCTTTGGCAGAATCTAGAAAAGATGAGCAGAATAGAGATATATATATGAGACTTTTCGTAGATGCGAGGTAAATATTCCACTCTAGATGCATTAAACAAGTACCTCGCTATGCTAAATTCTTGAAGGAATTGTGTACACTTAGAGGAAACAGAACTTAAGGGGTGTGAAAAGGTGAGAGGGGAGAAAATGTCTCTGCAGTGATTCAGAGAAAACTTCCAGCGAAGTGCAAGATCTAGGTATGTTTACTATCCCTTGTACGATGGTAACACTATGTTTGAGAAGGCCATGTTAGATTTAGGAGCTTCTATCAATGTCATGCCATATTCCATGTATGCTTCTTTGAAACTTGGACCTTTGAATAAAACTGGTGTTGTGATTCAATTAGCTGATGGACTAATGCCTATCCTAAGGGTGTAGTTAAGGATGTTTTGGTACACGTTATGGCTTAATTTTCCCTAGTGATTTCTATGTACTTGATATGGAAAATGGTGATCAAACTGCACATTTTTGTTAGGAAGACCTTTCTTAAAAACATCCAAAACTAAGATTGATGTTCAGTGGCATACTTACCATGGAATTTGATGGTGAAATTGTTAAGTTTGACATTAGATGCCATGAAATATGATAATGATGATGATGATCATGTTTATTCTATTGATGTGGTTGATTCTTTAGCACAGGAAGTTTTTGAACTCAATGGAAAAGATGGATTGGGAGTTGCCATTAGTAAGCATCTTGAGGAAGAGAATGAGGAGTTAGCTTTTAGTACTGATTTGCAGGAAACGTTGCAGCATGGAATGATTCTCCAAAGTTACAACAGCAGTCAGGTAACGTTCCTTGTATTGATTACCAATTTCTAACGAGGCCTTTACCCTCTATTTTGCAGGCCCCCATTCCAATTTGAAGCCTCTCCTAGTACCTTAAGTACGTATTCCTTGGAGATGGAGGAACGTTACTCAGTGCATCGCAAGAAGAAAAGCCTTGAGTCGAGCCAACTACAATAAACAAAGGCGCTGCTTGGGAAGAACCCAAGGGGAGTTTGTTTTCTTTATTCTTGCATTTTAAATTTTGGTTATTTTTGCCTTTTCTTTGCATTTCATCTTACATTGGGGACAATGTTAGTTTTAAGTGCGAGGGAGGGGATTTAGGTTTTGTTTAGGTTGTGTTTTAAGTTATGTTTTCAAAAAAAAAAAAAAAAAAAATCTGCCTAGTTTAAGGGTATATCGGCTGGAAACCAGAATCCGCCCTAAAAACTGCCTAGCAGTACTTGGCAACCTCTGGTATACAAACGCCACGTACACCTTAAACGAAATACCCCCGCATGTTTTTAGGAAGGTTTATGCTTTAAGTCATGTCTTTGAACGTCTAGGATGCACGAAATAGTAACTTGACTTTGTTGTTGAGCATATTCCTTGACTTAGGATGTAGCAATCTTCATAAATAGAGTAATCATATTTGAATCTTTGTAGTTTGAAATAATATGTCTTGAGAAGTGTGTGTAGACTTGGTGACGAAGCATGATTGAGGAGTGTATAACAACCCTTAAAAGAGAAAAAAAAATTGTTTCTCTTAAGCTAGTCCTAATTTGGGTTTAAGCAAATAGGAAAAAGAAAAGAAAGGTATGTGGTGAGTCGAGATGGAGCGTAAAACGTACTCACTCATAAACACAACCATGAAATGAGATAGAGCATAAAATGATCCATTCTTTTTCAAAAAAAAAAAAAAAAAGAGAAAAAAAAATTGTATCCTTAGTTTGCTACCCAGTTTGTAGTAGTAAAGAGAAACAGTAAAATAAAAGTTCAGAGGGGAGTTGTACATGAATTGGTTGTGTATAGTTCCCTTGTTTGCATTGACTGATTAAGAGTAATTGTGGAAGATGATAAGAGAGATGAATGTCATTAACTCTGTTTTATTTTATTTTGCTGCTTCCTAAGTTAGGTATGAATATGCATGGATTAAAAATTGTTGCTTATGCATCATGCTGATGTTCCTGATATGACTTGAGTGTAGGGTTTGTTGAATTAGTTCGCCCGAGGATGTGCAAAAGCTAAGTGTGGGGGAATATTGATGGGAATGCAAAATGTCATATTTACCCCCCTTAATATCTAGTCTTTTATACTTATTTGCTGCCTAAATATACTCATTATTATTCTATTTTGATTTAGGATGCAAATGGAGACGTTAATTGCAAAACGGAACTAATTAAGTGAATTTGGACAGTTTCGACATTGTTTCGTAATCGGGCATAACTCTCTCATCCAAGCTCCGATTTAGATGATTCAAAATTCTGTGGAACTATAAGAAAGAGATCTACAACTTCATGTTTTCAGTTTGGAGAGATACTCTCTGCATAAAGGTTGTAATCGAGCTTGAAGTTGACGCATCTGCACTGGACGTCCTAAAACATTCTGCCTGTGTCATGCAAATCAATTGGGCAATTTATTATTGGAGACATGTGGCATGCAAGTTACAGTCAGAATCACCACTTTGCTATTTTATTTTAGGACTCTATCTATTTTAAATTAATTAGAATTAGGATTAAGTTATTTTAGGATAGGAGAATTTTCTTTTAGGAGATTGAGTGGGATTCGATTCTAAAACTGGATTTTTGCAAAGGGATCAGATTAGGGTTTTTGAGGGGGACCACGTCTTTTTCTTCTCTGCTCTGAAATTTTTCTTTCTCTTGAGTTTTTGTTATGGCCATGAGCGGCTAGAACTTTTGTAACTTGGTCGAAGGAAACGAAGGCCTCGAAATCATTAAACTGTGAGATCTAATATATTTTTCTTAGTGTTCAATTTCATGTTTGAGTATTGGATGTTTTTTCTATGCCTAATTTTATGAGTTGTTTCGTTTAATTACTAGGGAGGCCTACTAGTTTATAATTATTGCAATCTACTGCTAAGTTAGATATCAAATCTGTAATTGTTTGATCCCTCTAACTTGTGAAGCAATTAGGGTAATAATTCGCTGCGTCAGGAATTAGTAATCTAGAAGACATTAACTAAATTAAATACAACCACTTGTGTTTATGTTGTTAGCTTCATCGATTTCTCTAATTCTTAAGGCTGCCACTAAATTAAAATCTTGAGCGCTTGTCTAGGGCTGTTTAGTGGTAAGATTAATTAAGATCGCTTGTTTCTTGATTAATTACAATTAAGGAGAGATAGGAAAATAGTTCCAACGATGAATATTCAAGTATGGATTGATTTAATTTTGCATCAATGATCAGTTGTAAGATTCCGATGGTGGATGTTGTCTGAGACTAAGTTTTGTTATATTAATTGATTTCGATTTAAATTGTTTTTGTTTTGATTTTTGCTTAGACTGTTTTTTGTTTCACTCAAACCCCCCCAGCCTTGTTCAATCATCGAAAATTCGGCTAAACACTCTTCGTGGGATCGACCCTTGCTTACCCTATTTACAGTTTAGTAGTTAGGTTAGAAAGGTTATTAATCTTGGTTGCCTACGACAACACACCAAAAACAAACAATAAATCATAAATGAATTGACATATCATAAAATCTCCTTGTGGGTAAAGACATTACATATTATGATTCATTATCCTTTAATGATGAAACTAGAAATTATTAATATTTCATAATACCTGTGGGCTAATTAAGAAATAAGAATAATTTCTATTTCATCCCTAATTAATTATGAAAATATAACATTCCCTGTGGGTAAAATGATTATATTAATATGATTAACTGCAAAACAATGTTATTAACTTTAATATGATCATAATTAGTTTTACTTAATGCATATATTATCATAACTTAGATGTTGTGGCTACTCTAAATTAATCAAATATATACAATCATAAAACATCATATGGTATTGTTGCATATAATACAACATAACATAAATCAATACAAGAATAACACATTATTTATGCATAACAGACTAATACATGCCATAAAAACCATCACATGCGCTGTCACCGACTCCCACGCGTCACCGTGACTAAACCACGCGCAGCCACGTATCTCCACTCGTCGTCAGGCGCCTCCAGAAGACAACACATCCTTGCACGTGCCTTAACGGCCCTACCACGTGCCTGCACATGCCTAAACACACATTCCCCATGCGCCTGACGCAAGCACGCATACCTTCACGTGCCGTAAGTCAACACGGGTCAATTTGACCCGTTTGACTAGGTTGGGTTGACCTTTTACCCGGTTTGACCTATTTGACCTGGTTTGACCCGTTGATTGGTTGTTGACCTGCCTGACTCGGTGACCGGTTCATTGACCCAGTTCGAGTCGTTACCATACTAACCGGGTCGGGTTGACCCATCGAGTTGCTGGGCTAGTTTGACCTATTTTGACCTTTGACTTTGACCGAGTTAATTTGACCCGTTTTATCCTTGACCGGGTCGATTTGACCTGTTTACCCAGTTGAACCGATTCTTCTTGACCCGTTTTTCTACAACTTTTTACCCATTTTATGCAGATTTTAACAACCTAATTCTAGCCATTTTTCTGGCGTTTTAGAGGGGAAACTTGAATGTTGACGTATGACCTATGTGGGTGACATCCCAAATGACATTTTCATCCCAAATCGGTGCCGTAAATGGCTGCCAAAATCACCCAAACAATAATTTTAACCGAAATTTTAAACTATCATAACTCCGTTTTTGACAAATAATATATCGTTGGAAAGCTTTTTCAACAAGGATTCCAATGACACCAAAATCAAAAACATATTCTATTTATAATAAAAGTTATGCTTGATTTACAGTACGGGTTTTAATTGGAAAAATCCCAATTTTATGCAATATTCTCCAAATTTGCAACTAACAATTTCATGCTAGGCAGAGATTCAAATAAAGGCTCTGATACCAAATGTGAAACATTTATATTCCAACATTCATATAAAAGTTCATAATATAATCAATTATAAACATGTTAAATACTCATGGAATATTGTGGAAGTAATTTACAAACCTCCAGCCATAGCAATTGCTGTTTTAGTCTTCTTGCGTATGTCACTTCAGAATACAGAGTCTTCCACTGACTGCAATTTTTCAAAGCGATGGTTTTAGGGAATCAAACAAATTAATTGCGTCAAATGGGGACCTGTAAACTCTCCCATTATAAATGCAGTTGTCTTTCCATCAAAGACAACTGCCCAAGAGAAACAACCACATGTAACTGCTCAGCAGTTATCCATTTACTTTATATTAAAAGTGTAGGACCAATCCAATTAAAGAATTCTAATATAGTTAAAATTCTAACATCTTGATGATTCCAAACTCAAAATTTGAAAAAGTCAATAGGAAAATAAATATATGTATAATATCCAGATTTTTTCGACAAATTTTGCATTCAGAATATTACAAGTTATTTCTCTTTGTCACAGTTATTTGGGAACTGACTTGATGTTTAACCAATACTTGTGAGATTTGGTTTTCAGATAATGCATCACTAGCTTAGAAAGCATAATTAAGAATTTATGTGGGATAATGTAGCCATGGTTTATTTTTTTAACCTTATTTTTTATTGGCTGAACATTTCATTTTATTTTGCAGGAACTAGTGGTGGCAACATTTTTTAGGGAAACTTTCCAAAGTATCATTGAGATGCTACTATATATATATAGTCAAGGAGGGTCAACTTGACTTTGAAAATTTTTCCAAGTTCAAATATATATATATATCAGACAAGCAAGTCTCTTGAATAATTTTACTAGAAATTGAAAATTAATTCAATTGTGGGGGTGTGATTGTAACAAATGAAAATGGTATGCAGCAAATTGATAAAAATGAGTCCACCTATACTTATGTAAGGTAGGGTACAGGTCTAATTTTTATTGCCCATTCAGAACCAGTCCGTTTAGCCCCATACCCATTGGACCCAGCCTATACCCACCCAGCCCACCTGTTTTGTCAAGTCTAACTATGATAACTTCACTATCTATTATTAATTAAAAAGGTAATATTATATAATTGTAATAAGTTGTTACCAATGTCTATGAATCTTATCGAGTTATTATTTTACTAATTACATAAAATTAGTAGATTAAAGACAACATTTAATGAGAGTAATATTGGAATGGTCGAAGCTTTGACTATTAATATTAATAACTATCATTATAGAAAGTTAGAAACAATTAGAAAGGTGATATCACATGAAGCCCATTTTTGTCAAGGAAGCCCAGTAAAGCCTAAATGGAAAAGGAGTTTCAAAGCCGTTTGAAAGTTTGGAGGCTTATAGTGTAGCATGTAAGAAAGTCCAAATATTAATTTGGATTGGGGTCACTTGGAGGACACTGATTGGATATTTCGATTTTAATAAGTACGAAAATTATTTTCAGAAAAAAACCAAGAAAAGTGTTTTAGAAAATTACTTTAAAATCCCTAAAATCTCCGAAATCCATTCTAAATCAAAATCTACTGTTCTTTATCGTTCACAACAGCAAAAAAAGAAAATATCATACTTGAATTGCAAAAACTCATTGTCTTCGAAAAATTCCCTATTCTTCAACTTCAGTATTTTCGCATTTTTCAGAATTCTAATATTCCAAATTTTTATATTTTAAAATTATTTTAAAACCTCAAAAATTACAAAGTTTCATAATTTTATTCCAAGTAGTTTATTTTGTGAAATTCTTTCTTTTTCGAAATTCAACAATTTTAGCATATAGTGTCATATTTTAAGTTTTATTCTATTTACATTTGAAATCCCTTCAAAACCTATTATGACCTTTTGTTAAATGTTTGTCAAGTTTAAAACAAGTAATTTTAAAACTACATAGTATTATAGGTTTTTCAAATCATAAGTTAGTTCAAATTTCCATTTTCGGTAAAAAAAAATTATATATATTTTATAAATTATTTTAAATGGTAAATAATATCCCAATATTATTTATCAATAACATTGCATTTATTTTTAATTATAATAACTAATCCTGAAATTAAATTAAATTAATATTTAATTTCAGGATTATCTTTACATAATTCATAATTTATACATTCTATTTCTTTTATTAATTATTTATAATATATTCAGAGAAATTTATCATACTATTTTCTTGGTAATCAAGTCATTAATTTCTTTTATTTATTATTTCCTAATCTAGTCCAATTATTAATGAAATTACTCTATTATTTAATCTAGTTATCTTTACTTTAGGAGAATTTATCTCATCTCCTTTATTTTATTAAATATTTTTCCAAATGAACCTGGACACATTTTAGACTTCATTAATTTCATTTATTATTATTTTTAAATAATAAGATAAATCAACTTTGTTAATTATCACCATTTTTTTCCTAATTATCTTTTTTAAAATGATTTCGTTTAGCTATTATCTCCCACTCAAGCTTTTCACTCATAGATCATCTCATGATCCACCATATTTACATTTTATATAGTTCATCTAACTCCATCACTTCATCAAGCATCCTCCCCCACAATTACAACCTCTTATAGTCTGCTTAGGAGTTTTTTTTTCATTGGTTTTAAGAGGTTTTTAATTATACTGGTTTTGAGATGTTCTAAAACCATTACTTGTCAGATTTTTTATGCACTAGTTTTGATTGGCTCAAAAACCCTCCAGAACCGGTGTACTGTACTTTTAAGAGGTTTATAAAACACCCCAAATCAAAGTGTTTTGGTTGATTTTAAGATATTATTCCATAAATACCCTATCCACTACAAAACTATCTCAATTATATCAAAAAAAAAAAATTAACTATATTATGCGCATCTCCAATCATATTAAATATAAAATAATTTTAAGCAATTATAAAAAAAAAATATTTAAAATCTCATTTCTAGATGCTTTCTTAGAGAAGTGGAGTTACAATTTTCTCAATTATTCCGGATGCTGCAAAGAATGACAAAGAAGGATAAGGAGACTTTATCACATTTGAAGTTATAAAATACTAATAAGTAAAAAATAAATAAAAAATTATTACCTTGTAATTAAAAAAACAAAACTTTCAAGTATTGATTGAAGTTTGGGTATTTTTATAAACATATATGTAAATTTATCATTTTAAAAAATTGTCTGGAAAATAAACTCCTAAGTATAGGTTGAGTGTTTTAAAAATCGTAACTGAAAACCTCTCAAAACCGGTACGATAGTTTATCCTCAAAATCGTTACAATAGTTTACCCTCATAACCGCTATTATGAAACTCTCAAGCAGATTAGTATCACCAATCAGACTCCAAACACCTCCTGATCACGTCCATCCACCATCTCTATTCATTCTAGAGAGAATGAACCTGAGCACTACACATCCTAGCCTTCTATTACCTAAAAATACAAAGTACAATACCACAGCCCCAGAAACAGTGACATGTCCATATTTTCTTTTGATTAGTGTCTGGTCAAGTACTCAAGACATGGAGAATCTCCCGCTAGTTACAGATCTTTATCCTAGCAAGGGTTTGCACTTTGCAGTTTCATTTTCTAAGGATTTCCAGACCTCATTTTACTTCCATAAACAATATTCCAAGCGCGAATTTCACAAACCAATTGGATTTTTGGCTCGCACACTTAACCATTTTATCAAATAGAAGGTCGTGGGTTAGCTCACCAACTACTCAAAACTTGTGGTCGAAATAGGAGAAAGGAAGACAAAAGACGCATCAGACCAATTGTTACAAACATAACCTACATTAGGCTACCTTTTGCAAATTATTATTATATTTTTTATTATTTTGCTATTGTGATTGGATATTGCTGTAATTTCCTAATATTTTAATTCTAAAAAGACCACCAATGATAATCATTATAATATTAAGAAAAATAATCTATCTCTTAAACTTGTTTAGGAGCCGCTAGCAATTTTCCATTGCATTTTTAGTTGAAATATAATTTTCTTACAATTTCACCTTTTTAGTGCTCATTACGTTAAGCATAACGTAGTTTGACCCGAGAATATAAAGAAAATTTTCTATTAACAAATATAATTGATATTTGATGGCCGTATTTCAGATGATCACACAATTATTTTAATGATGTTTTATTAACCAGATTTATAGCATGATTATTAGTATCCTATGATACGCGATACGTATCTTATAATACGATTTGATACAAGTCGTTTACGATACGTATCAGAGAATTTATCTTAAACTTTTCGATACATTGATATGTATCCTATAATACGATACGTATCAGTTCATATCCTTAAAAATATCGATACGAATTTACGAATTTGAGCCGTCGACCTAAAAAAAATTTCAAGTCGGATCTAGGTCACCCAAACCGGTTCACTAAAACCCACCCAAATTTACCCATTTTGCATAGAGAAAATGAAGAAGAAGATGTGTTGCCTATTTTATATGATAATAATAACACAAGTGGAGATATAGATATTGACATTAATCTTGGAAATGATATGAATGGTTAAAAGGAAATGATATAGATTCTTAATTTTGTGATTTATTTTGATTATGTAATACTATAATTTAAAGTCAATAATATCACAAAATTCATTAATTAATCTTGGGGATGATATTAATTTTTAGAAAAAATTTATTATTTTTTTTTTTTTAAAAGTGTATCCTACGATACGATATAATATACGATATACGATTCGAAAAATTAGGTTTCGATACATAATACGACACGCGATTTGACAACCATGATTTATAGTTATCTGATAAGCAGATGAAATTAATTTACCCAGAATATTTATGTTTGTTTATCTATCTACTTATTTTATTTTTCTTATTTTTTTGGTAACTGGGGTGTCCAGATAGCTTGCATGTACCTCAGTTAATCTCCAAAGTCTATTGAACACCCTACAAGCCCAAAAGACTAGGTAAGTCATAATGTGACAAGTGGCCCCAATGTTCAAACACAGGAACTCAATGAAGAGAACAAATCTCTTTAACCGTCAGGTCAATCCCTTGAGATTTATCTACCTATTTTGTTATAATGATAATTTTATTTAAAAATTGAGAATTATTAGAACCATCAAATTATAATTATGAAAAATGAAGAATTCAAGTGTTATTCTCTCAAATCAATGCTAAAACTTTAAGGACAAAATTTTATCTTAACAGTTATTTGCAACAAGGGGTAGGCCAGTGCCCTTCCTGGGATTTCAAAAAAAAAAAAATTGTTAATTATTACATTTATATCAATGTTTTATGTATTTCTTAATTCTCTGTCCAATAGTTAAAATCAATAATTATATGAAAATTTAAATATAAATAAGCCCATCATATACAAATTTAATTACCCAGTTTAATAGTTAAGCCCTAAGACAAACTAAATGAAACTTTAAAATAAACAATACACATCTTATGCAAACTTAATAAATTAGTGTAACCATTAGTGTATTTGTTGACTACATAACATTGATTCTACCCGTTGTCATTGCTACACTAGATAGAGCATTGTCAACAATGAACATGGTGAAGGATCCACTACCAAATTGAAGGAAGATCAATAATTGGGTTATAGTTTGGCTTAATTTATATATAGTAAGAAATGAAATTTAACATATCATAAATGATTCTATTATACATTGCATTTAAAATATTAAAAAAAACCTCTCCGCTTGTGGTTAGATGACAAACCCTTTAGTCACTGAGGTTAACTATATCCAAAAGTCTTGTGCTCAAGTTGTCGAAGAGGTAATTACTAAGTTTATCCAAAAAAAAAAAAAAAACACATCAAGAATAATTATAATTGCATTGAATAAAAAATGTATCAATAGATATTAAAGTTTCAATATTTATCATAATGATAAAAAAATTAAAGCATATTAAATAATTATGAGGAAAAATTAAAATTTAAGATTTTAGGTTAATTAATTGACACTTACATTAGAAACTTTAAATTACTGAGAAATACTACATTTACAAATAAATTTCACAAAAATCTTCATACAAAGTGATATGGCAAAAAAATAAATAGAAGAGTGAATATAATGAGTTTGACTTTTTGTTTGACTCCTTTATTCATTTTTTGTGACCTCACTTTGTATGAAAATATTGGAAGTATTAAATATGTATTAACAGTTTAGTTTGTTTTAGTTTTGTTAATACATTCAGTTTAGTCTGTTAGTAAAGTTGTTGGTCAGTTATTTAACTTTGTCAATTTAGTTAACTCAAGTTAGTAGTTAACTATGGTTATCTTGTTGTATATAAAGAAACCTTACTCATCAATAAACGAGTGGATCATTATTCTTTCCCAAATACACTCTTCTCTGTTTCATTTCCATGTAAATAAACATGGTATCAGAGCATAGAAACCTTCCACATCTTGATCAAAATCAGTTCGATTAGGGTAAGTTTTTACTTTAATCAGGCTCGAAGAAGCTTAATCTTCTTCAATTTCTCACAAATTCTTTAGGATCTTGCTCGATAGCTTTTCTTCTCTCAGCTCGATTTTTGAATTGATTTTATTCTTCTTCTTCTTATTGAAATGGCTAATGTGAGTGAAGATTTAGTTGCTCCTTCAATAGACTCCAATTCGCCCCTCTATGTTCATCCGTCAGATACACCAGGATCTGTGTTGGTCTCTGAACAGCTCGTCGGAACTAAAAACTATGGTATTTGGAGTCGAGCCATGACAGTTTCACTTTGTGCAAAAAATAAGCTAGGGTTTGTGGATGGAACATGCACAAAGCTCTCAATTCATTCTCGTTTAATTCCGCAATGGGAGAGGTGCAACTCGCTGGTGCTTGCTTGGATCTTTAATTCTGTTTCAAAAGACATTTTTAATGGGATAGTGTATTCAACAAGTGCAGCTCAGGTATGGCAAGACTTAAAGGAACATTACAACAAAATCAATGGCACAAGAATTTTTGGTCTTCATCGAGAAATTGTCAAATTGACTCAAGGCACAAACTCGGTAGCAATCTATTTTAACAAGCTTAAGTCGTTTTGGGATGAACTTGACTCGTTAGTAAGTCTACCTGCTCCAGGTAGTGTCTCAGCAAAAGCATATATGGAACATCTAAATCAACAAAAGCTACTGCAATTCTTGATGGGACTGAATGATTCATACTCAATGGTTCAAAGTCAGATTCTTCTTATGACTCCTCTGCCTAATGTCAAACAAGCGTATTATGTGGTTCATCAAGACGAAAGCCAAAAAAATTTGGCTGGGATGAATAAAAATTCTGAAGTAAGTACTGCTTTATATGCACACAATAATGGCAAAGGACAAAACCAGGGGCAGAAATACAAAGGAAAAAAGTCATATATTGAATGTGACTTTTGTCACATACCTAGACACAAATGAGAGAATTACTACAAGCTAATTGGTTATCCAGTTGATTATCAGTTTACAAAAGGCAAAGGTAATTCCAAGGCAAAAGTCTCTGCCAACCAAGCGAATACGCAAAATTTGGCCACTGATCCTTCGGAAGATGGTAATTCTGTAGCATTGGTTGGACCAGTTCTGACCACTGAGCAATACAATCAAATCTTACAATTGCTGAATAAAGAAAATGTCTCACCTCCTATAGCCAATCTCGCAGGTACCTTTGTTGCCTTACTTTCTTGTTTTGATAACAATAAATGGATACAGGAGCAACCGATCATATGACCATCAATTTTTCACTTTTGAAATCACATACTGTCATAGGACCTTCCACCAAGTATCTTGTAGGTCTACCAAATGGTACTAAAACTTATGTTAAAAATATAAGGTCCATTGATCTGGACAGTGGTTTGCATTTATCAAATGTCTTACATATCCCTGACTTTCACCACAATTTACTTTCTGTTTCCAAACTAACAACCTCTAATAATTGATTTGTTACTTTTTATCCTAATTTTTGTTTAATTCAGGATCACTCCAATGGCAAATTGAAGGGGATTGGTAAGCATAGTCAAGGTCTATATTACTTTGATCCAAATTTGAAAATTTCTTCTTTTATATCAAACATAGGGCATATGAATAAAAATGTGTGTAATACCTTACATTCATCAAATGTTGTATCTCCTATTCTGCAATCAAATAAAGTGTCTGGTTTTCTTGCAACTTTTATGTCAAAATCTTTTAATCATGATTTTGCATTGTGGCAACACCGGCTAGGACAAGTGTCCTATACCACTTTACCCCTTATACACCCTAAATTGCATCAATCAAATTCATCAGATCATCCTCACTGTTCTGTTTGTCCATTGGCCAAGCATACTAGACTACCTTTCCCTCATAGTGAATCAAAATCTACCCACATTTTTTACTCCTGCACATAGATATTTGGGGTCCATATAGGACACCTACCCATGGCAATGCTAGGTACTTTCTTACCATAGTTGATGACCATTCTAGGGTCACATGGTTATTTCTTATGCAATTTAAATCCGACACTTTTTCCACCATCAAACAATTTCTTCAAATGGTTCACACACAATATCACTTACAACCAAAATGCATTAGGTCAAATAATGGCACAGAATTTTTTAACAAAAACCTTCATGATATGTTGCATAGCAAGGGGATTATTCACCAAAGTTCTTGTGCCTACTCCCCTCAACAAAATGGCATTATAGAAAGGAAGCATAGGCACATTTTAAAGGTTGCTAGGACTTTAAAAATTCAGTCCCATGTTCCCAATCATTTATGGGGCTACTGTGTACAAACTGTTGTTTACCTCATTAATAGAATTCCTACTTCTGTTCTTAATGGATTGTCACCCTCTGAAAAAAAATTTGATAAACCTCCTACATTGCATCATTTGAAAGTTTTTGGATCATTGACTTATGCAACCATCCTCTCTGCCAAAGACAAACTATCTCCAAGAGCTATTCCTTCAGTTTTCTTAGGCTATTCTCTAACCCAAAAAGGTTACCTACTTTACAATTTGTCCACCCATTCTGTGAGTGTCACTAGGGATGCTGTTTTTTATGAAAACATTTTCCCTTTTGCTTTGTCCAAGCCTTCCCAGCTTGTTTTTTCCCTTGATTTTGACTTTCTTGTTTCAGAATCAGATCTTTCTTCATCTTTACCCTCTTCAGATAATGTTTTACCATCTGTCCAAGTTCCAAACTCTACTGATTCATCTCCTTTATCCTCTCTTCATCACCACGTTTTAGACTTTTCTCCTATTCCCTCTACTGTTTCTCCTCCTGTTTTGAGGAGATCCAATAGACATACTTGTCCCCCTATTTGGACTTAAGACTTTATTCGTCCCACTGTCTCCCATTCTTCTTCAGCCAACCATATTCAATACCCCATTTCCAATTATGTTTCTTATTCCACTATCTCACCCTCAAGCCTTTCTCTCCAATCTTTCCCTAGTTGAACCTAGCTCCTTTGCTCAAACATCTAAAGACCAGCATTGGATTGATGCAATGAACAAAGAAATCCAACCTTTGGAGCTTAATCACACCTGGTCATTAGTACCCTTACCTCCTGGAAAAGTTCCCATTGGATGCAAATGGGTTTACAAACTGAAATATAAGGCAGATGGTACTCTTGATAGATATAAGGCATGTTTGGTAGCTAAAGCCTACACACAATAAGTGGGTATCAATTATGCAGAAACTTTTTCCCCTCTTGTAAAGATGGTTACTGTCCGGACAATCTTGGCCTTAGCTTCTATGCACAATTGGCCTCTTTATCAACTAGATGTTGATAATGCTTTCTTGCAAGGAGATTTGCAGGAAGAAATTTATATGAGTCTTCCTCAAGGGTTTTCAAAGCAAAGGGGGAAGGATCTTGTTTGCAGGTTGCACAAGTCTCTCTATAGCTTGAAACAGGCATCTAGGGCCTGGAACTGCAAACTCACTTCAGCTCTCTTAGGTGGTGGATTTCGGCAATCGAAATCAGACTATTCTTTGTTTGTTAAGCACCAAAATTCTCACATTGTTCTCTTGTTAGTTTATGTAGATGACATTATCATCACTGGTACTAGTTTGGACCTGATACAGCAAACTAAGGACTTGCTACATTCTAATTTCAAACTTAAAGACTTGGGGCTACTAAGATATTTCTTGGGATTAGAAGTTGCAAGATCCTCCAAAGGCATCAGTTTATGTCAACGAAAGTATACCCTGGAGCTTATTTCAGATTCTGGTTTGGCAACTTCTAAGCCTTCTACTGTTCCTATGGAATCCAATTTGAAGCTCACTTCTACAGCTTATGATAGTCAGTTTTCTATTGGTCCTAATCCTCTCCTTTCATATCCTTCAGTTTATCAGAGGTTAGTTGGGAAATTGTTGTATTTGTGCATCATCAAGCCTGATATTAGTTTCTCAGTCAACTTGTTGAGCCAATTCATGCATCAGCCCAAGCAATCCCATATGACAGCAGCTCTCAAAGTAGTGAAGTATGTAAAATCAGCTCCAGGATTGGGTTTGTTTTTCCCTGCAACTAACTCCCTGATTTTGTCTACCTATAGTGACTCTGATTGGGGCTCTTGCCTCATGACTAGGAAATCAGTTTCTGGTTACTGCATTCTCCTTGGCTCTTCCTTGATTTCTTAGAAATCAAAACGACAAGCTACCGTTTTTAAGTCTTCCTCTGAAGCTGAGGATAGGGCTATGGACTCTACAGTTTGTGAGATCATTTAGGTAGTCTAGCTTCTTAAAGAACTTGGGTTTTCTGACTTGGTTCCTATTCCCCTTCACTGTGGTAATCAAGTAGCCACCTACATTGCTTCCAATCCTATGTTTCATTAGAGGACCAAACATATTGATATTGACTGCCACATAGTCAGAGAGCAGCTTAAAACTGGCCTCATTTGTACTACCTATAGCCCAACGTCTAAGCAGCCAACTGACATCCTTACCAAGGCTCTTGGGAAGCATCCTCATCATCATTTGCTACACAAGTTGGGATTGCTGGATCTTTACCGCCCTCCAACTTGGGGGGGTGGGTGGGTGGTATTGGAACTATTAAATATGTATTAACTGTTTAGTTTGTTTTAGTTTTGTTAATACATTCAGTTTAGCCTGTTACGAAAGTTGTTGGTCAGTTATTTAACTGAGTCAATTTAGTTAACTCAAGTTAGTAGTTAACTATGGTTATCTTGTTGTATATAAAGAAACCTTACTCATCAATAAACGAGTGGATCATTATGCTTTCCCAAATACACTCTTCTCTGTTTCATTTCCATGTAAATCAATAGAAAATCTTTATAAGATTTATTATTGTTACTAAAAGCCACCCTAACCTACATTTAAAAAGTTTTTATAAAATTGATTACTCTATAATTAGTTTGGGTTGGCTCTTCCTTAAGAAATAACTGCCATAGTGGTATTATTGACACAGTACTATAAGTTAATTAATATATGTTAGGTAATTATTACATTTAATAATTCTCAATCACATTTACATTAAAAAATAGACAAGAGAGAAAAGTAAAAATTTAGAAATAACATAAATTCATTAATTTGTGGTATAGATGATTAATGCTCGTGTGCTATTTTAGATTTTTTCATACAAAATTTATTATAATGCAAAAAAAAAAAAAAAAAAAAAAAAAAAATTCTTAGCCTTATTTTTTGTATGGTTGACTTTTAATTGTAGTCGTTCTCTAAATAGAATCATGTCACATAATCAAAGCTTTGGCTTTCTTCTTAGCAAGGTGTTTCCCAGTGGCTTGGTGATCACCCGGGAAGCAATCAAGGGCGGACCCAGGCCCTTTGAGGGTAGGCCAAGGCATGCCCTCAACTTTTAAAAAAAATTTGTAAAGTTTTTTTTTTAAAGGTTAAAAAAAAGTAAAAGTTAAAAAAATGAAAAAGTTGGTTTTGTCTTTTTTCATATTCCATTTTTTCTTCCCCAAATCCCCACTTCTCTTTTACTGTAAAAGTTTTACATGTGACGGATCAGGTTCAACCTGCAAGTCTGCAACCAAAAAATTAAAAAAATCTCACTCTCAACTTCTCTCACTCACGCCTCCTGAAGGTTAGCCTACTAAAATATTGAAGTTTTAAGTTTAAATAAGCTCCTTAGATGGTTAAATCTATAATTTAACAAGAATATTTAAGATTGATGTTAAAATTATATTGAAAACTGCAGGAAAATATGCAAGAAAATGGCAAACAACTGTTTTTGAATAATCTTATTAACGCCTACAGTTTTAGAGTATTGGGTTTGGGTGAAAAGTTTTAGTGAGGTGAGACAAAGAATAGGTTAAAGAAATCTTTATCTATTGTCTTTGTTTTCCTGGCTCTTGTTTGTATGTGAGAAAAAGGATTATCATTATCACTTTTAAAACTTCCTTTCTAAACCACACAACAGCGACAACAACACCAAGTAAAAGAAGCTCAACCTTCAATCGGGGTGTTCAATTTAGATGAGCTTGAAACTGACCTAGGATTGAGGATACCAATTAACAAGCTTTGTTGTACTGACAAACAAAAAGAGGAAGTTCGAAGAGCATACTTGTTGAAAGGTCCTTGCCAATCTAAAGATCATAACTTTCATTTCACTCTTTTTGGAGATAAAAAGCGTAGGTTTACATCAGAGTGGTACAAAGAAGGTTCACATTGGATGGAATATAGTGTGGGAAAAGATGCAATCTTCTGTTTGAATTGTTATCTTTTCAAACCCGATTATGGTGACCAAGCAGGTGGTGAAGCTTTTGTGAATAAGAGATATAATAACTGGAAAGATAAAGCAAATGTGAAAAAACATGTTGGTGATCATTCTAGTACTCATAACCAATGTCATACCAAGCGTGTTGATTGATGAACCAAAGGCAACACATCGATGTAAATCTTGATTGCGTGTCAAAAAAGGGCAAATTGGACTATCGCATTCGCTTCAATGCATCAATTGATTGCATTAGACTCCTTTTACATCAAGGATTAGCATTTCGTGGTCATGACGAGTCGGTTGAATCTGAAAATCAAGGTAACTTTATGAAACTATTGAAGTTTCTATCCAATCACAATGACGACATAAAGAAAGTTGTGCTGGGAAATGCTCCGAAAAACCATTGAATGACAGCCCCCAAAATCCAGAGGCAACTAACTAGTGTTTGTGCTCATTTGATGACCAAGAAAATTATAACAGAAATTGTGAGAGATAAACAACCGTTTTCTTTACTAGTTGATGAATCTCATGATATGGCAATGAAAGAACAAATGGCTATTGTTTTTCGCTATGTGGACAAAATAGGTTGTGTTATTGAACGTTTTATTGGGATTGTGCATGTTAAGAATACTTCTACAAAGTCTTTGAAAATGATAATAGATGCCTTTTTTGTAAAGTATGAATTGAGTTTGACAAGTTTACAAGGGCAAGGTTACGATGGAGCAAGCAATATGAGGGTGAGTTCAATGGTTTGAAGACTGTGATATTGGGAGAAAATAAATTTGCTTTCTACATTCATTATTTCTCTCATCAACTCCAATTGGCGCTAGTCAAAGTTGTAAGTAAACATTCAGCATTGGGTGAATTTTTTCAAACTCTTTCTATGTTATCAAACATTGTAGCAGCATCTTGCAAGCGCAGAGATCTTCTACATGATAAACAGTATGAATATGTGATATCTTTTATTTCTAATGGTGATATTCTGATGGGACGCAATTTGAATCAAGAATGCACTATTAAACGACCAGGAGATACATGTTGGGGTTCACACATAGAGACAATTCATAGTGTCATAAACTTATTTTCTTCTGTTGTTGGTGTGCTCAGAGTGATTGAGATTGAAGGAGATGATTGGCAAAATAAAAGTCAAGCAAGGAGTTTATTACAAATCATGGAGAATTTTGAATTTGTCTTTTTGTTATTCTTGATGAAAAAAGTATTGGGAATCACATATGAACTGTCACAAGCATACAAAGAAAAGATCAAGATCTTCTTAATGCCATGCAATTTGTACAAATTTCGAAGCGTCGATTGCATAAATTGAGTGCTTCAACATATTGTTGAAAAGTTTATGATCTGTGTAAAGATAATGACATACCAATCCCGGAAAACATGGAAGATAATTTTGGGAGGACAAAACGAGGGATTGCGTCAATTACGAATAAACATCATTTTAAGGTGGAATTGATGGACACAGTTTTAGATAACATTTAAGAAGAACTCAATAATCGTTTTGATGAAGTAAATATGAGGCTGCTTCAGTGTATGGCATCTCTTGATCCAAGTAACTCTTTTGCTGCATGTAACAAAGACAGATTAGTTGAGTTTGTAAAGTTCTATCCTGCCAATTTTCCTCAACATGATATTTAGTTGCTCGATAATCAACTTGAAAACTATTATGAAGATGTTAGCACCAATGCCAATTTCACTCATGTTGATGGGATTGTCGATCTTGCAAAAAAAAATGGTTGAGTTTAAGAAGAATGTTGCTTATGACAGTTTTTTTGCTCATTAAATTAGCAATGGTTTTGCCCGTGGCTACTGGAACAATTGAAAGGGCGTTCTCTGCAATAAATCTTGTTAAGAATACTTTGCGTAATCGAATGGGAGATGAGTGGATGAACAATTGCTTAGTAGTTTACATTGAAAATGAAGTTTTTGCTGCAATTCAAAATGAAGATATCATTGAATATTTTCATAACATAATGAAGTGGAAAATCATGTTAAATTGAACATCTTCAGGTATACTATTCTAACTTGCTTTCATTTTTAAATAACCAATATTCATATTATTTAGATCTTTAGGTATACCATTCTACTTGATTTTTGGGTCAATACGCAGAGGTTGTGTGGATCTTTAATCTAGACGGTTGAGTTAGAATGTTAACGTCTGGATCTAGATTTGGAGTGATTGTGATCCATCTCTTTGTAAACCTTTGTGTATTTTACTTTTGTTAGAGTTGTGATTGAGCTCTAAATTTGTGTATAATATTTTTGGTGGATTTGTGGTTATTGTAAACTCTTTTGATTATATTGGATTTAAGTGGATCGTTAGATTCCCGTGGTTTTTTTTATCTCTTCACATTGAAGAGGTTTTTCCAGGTAGAAATTTTCTTGTGTTTCCTTGTGAATTGGATGTTATTTTCTTATGTTTTCATTAGTTGATTGGCAAACAGTGGCGAAGCGATAGGGCCCTTCCAGGCAAAAATCCTAGGTCCACCACTAGAAGCAATATTGGCTAACTCATCATCATCTCATATACAATTGAAGATCTAACAATAGTTTCTTCAATATTTTTCTCAACGATCTCCAACCGAAATCAATAATAATCGAAGGCAAGAGCCTTAAACCCTCCTTCAATCATTTATGTTTCCTTCGCTCGCTTCTCATGATCAATCTTTGTGAATACTTCCTTCATATAACCAGCTTCAAGAGTTTCAAATTAGAAAAATAAATAAATTAAGAAATTCGTTGAACTTCAAAACCCTAGCATGCATATATCAAAAAGTTTATATACAATTCTTTTTTTTTTTTTTTTTTTCTCTCTCTCTGTGAAAACAAGATCTTCAAACTTAATAATGATATTTTTAATTCTTAAAAAAAAGATTGATTAAGAAAGAACCATTGTTCTTACGATAAAGTCGTGGATGAAGTAGAAGAAGGAAGACGGTTATAAACAAGAATCTTATAATTCAGAACATGTCCATGGGGACACACCCACTTATATATGAGTGGGGGCTGGTAACCCTATTCAAGAGAAAATATACATATATATTGAATTTGTTCCACCTAAAGTTAAATCATAGATCTATTTCCGCATGTGAGACAAAATTCTCACTATAATTTTAGAGAAAAGATTATCGAACAAAAGAAAAATGATGTATATATGGTCATTGTCCTTATTACAAAGTCACGGATGAAGTAGAAAGAATTTTATTAACAAAAACCTTATAGTTACATATATGAGATGAATAATTTACATATAAAGAGAAATTTATCGAACAAAGAGAAAGGACATACATGACTTCGAAAGTATAGAACGCAAGTCATGCAAATATTAAAATCTATGCGTAGTCCAAAAATATATTAGATTTTAAAAAAATGATGGTCCGATTGGGGTCAACCCATTAAGCCATATTGAGCCCAGGTGACACCGGCAAGTTATCCTTCCATTGCCAAGAGTGGGAGGTAGTCGCTGCAATGTGAACCCAGCCTCACGCGGTGCCCTCCACTCTAGTTACCATGTAACTCCAGCCTTCGCCGGAGCCACATGGCTCACCTCCTGGCTTGGAACGGGCTAGCCAGTAAAGAGCCACTCTGGACCCGCCTCAAGTAATTGAGCCAAAGTTCCATCATCTCAAAGCCCCCACTTGGGTCACAAGCTCTCGTTACCAAGCTCGGCGACTCAACCTATCCTTTAGCCATTTATATAATGTTTAAGATGCTCACTATTTTTCAATGTGGGATCTAGAATGCTTCATTTGAAGATGTATAAACCAATGTTCTGAAAATCGGACCGGACAATGACCCGTTCAAGGGTCTGGTTTTCGGTTTGATCGGTTTGACCGGTTGGATCGGTCGGTTGGACCGTAATTTGTAAAATTATTTTTAGTCCCTAAAGGTTTAAAATTCATCAAAAACACCCCTATAATACTCCCTTAAGGTTTGAAATCTATCTAAAACACCCCTGTCATGCGAAGATTCTGGTGAGTGGTGACGGCAGCAACGATCGACGGCCAATCGAAGCTGGAATCTTGGGGCTTTTGATGTGTAGGTGCCGGCGACTCTGATGATGGTGCCAAGGAGTTCCATCGGCGCCGGAAATCGCCGAAATCAACAAAAGAACTCTGACAGTCGCGTGAAGTTTAGGTGGACGGCGAGCGACGATGGATGGACGACAGCCACTGAAAATGGCAGGGTTTTGTAGTGGAGATGCCGTCAAGTCTAATGGCGGTGATTTCTCCCTCGATTGGTGTCAGAATCCGGTGGGATTGGACCGCGATTGGACCGCGATTCGACACTATTCTGGCGGTCCAACCGCGGTCCAATCCGGTTTAAATGCAATTAACAGTTTTTTACGTATTCCAGACCGGAAATGCCGCCGGTCACCGGTCGAACCGGTCCGACCGGACGGTCCGGTCCGGTTTTCAGAACCTTGGTATAAACAATTTGGTATATTAATCCTTAAAACTATTTGTAACTAGATGGAAGGTCCGCGCGGGTATGTTTATAAAGGAAAATAAAGAAAATCCCACAAATGACCAAAGTATAAAATCAAATGACATCATCATTAAGCAAAAAAGAATAGGTTATATTGAAATCATCCTTTAAGTTCTTACAGAAAAAGAAATCAAGAGTCTATATATAACAGCCCCTTCCCTAAAAAAATACCAAAATCTAAAGGATTTTAAATTACATTTGAGAATCAACTCATCCTATTTTCTCCATCTTTTAGAGAGTTTGTTGAACTAAAGATAACTAATCCTTCCAGACCTCCTTGTTCAACCGCCGAGAAGCAAGGCCTTTAGAAGAAACACTTGGAGTAACTGGCATCGAGGGAGTCTTGGGTGCCTCGTCATCATCCCAATCATCCATCCATCATTGGCGTGTGTGTCTAATTTTCATGCACCATAAACTGTCAGCTCCATATCTAGTCTTTGATATTTAGAGCTGCTATTGGAAAAAATGCTTCCACTGAATGTTGGCACACATGCAACCTGTTGCTAGTATGAGTAGGGCAGCTAAGGATATAAATATGAGGGTAGACTTTCGCAACATGAAACTGAAATATGTAGACTTGAGAATATTATCAAATTCCTCTTCTCAATTGTGTGCTATTAAATCAGCAAAATCTAGGCTACGGTTACCATTTTTTGCTATAAACATGATTAGGTTGTCAGTTCATCTCTTTTTGAGAGAGAACGTGAACTGCATAATCCAGAAATCAAGTTGCAATCCACTCTTGGCATAAATAATAAATTAACAATCACAAAATCCAGGATATTTATCAATTTAGTTTCCCGTTTGAGGTAATGAAAATCATGCTCAGATTAAGACTGTTAGATCATTGTAATGCATATAAAAGAGAAACTATCAAATATATTTTACGTATGTGCATGTAATCATAATGATGAAATGGAGTGCTTTCTAGGAAAAGTCCTCACAAATGGAAGGTCACCTTTTCCACTCTTAAGATTCAATCATTTCAAAAGATAGCAAGATATATTTTAGTACAAAGTAGAAGCTTAACTAAAGGCTATTGAAATTTGAAACTCACCGTAGTTTAATATATATTTTGTCCATAAAATTGTACATAAAACTAAATATGAAAATCAATATATATACTGATCAATGATTGTGAACCAACTCATTACCTGAGGACTTGGATAGCCTCCAACAGGCCAACCCAAAGGCCACTTCACATTTGTTTGAAGTAAGGTATACTCTTGTTCTATCCCATACTAACATTAAAGTTATAGGACATAAGAGCAATTTTATATTACAACCTAAAAGTTTAATGATGAATAAATAATGTCGCAATAATAATCTCTATGTACCAAACAAACAGTAATCAGTTTCAAAAACTTTATATTTGACAGTGGTAGAATATAAGTGGAAGAGAAATGGAAATATTTAGGTTATGACATGATGAGACATATTTAATTATCAAGGACGGAAATTAAACTTCAAGATCAAAGATAATTGAAAAATGCAAACCATGGAACTTCAGCCACCACCTTTGGGTCACTAAAAATCTTAGCAGCCCTGGGGCGTTTGTTTGTAGGGATGGGCTCGCCTGCTGGCATGCATGCATCACAAATGACCTTGCAAAACATATAGCATAACATCAAAAGGCAGGATAACTTTTTGTCTCAATGATAGAAAGCCAAATCAATCCTAAAATATATTTCTGTTAACTTAAGACTGAATGACATTTAGCAAGATGTTGTTGCCTCGACGGAAAGCGTCCTTGAAAATAGCTTGAGAGCTGGATAAAATATTCAATTAAAAATGTTCTTGTGATGATAAGAAGAAATATAAAAACAGTTCCATCTCATCAGATCTCACTATATAATCACTTCACTATCTTCACCAGGTGCTTGTCCAGTACTTGATCCATCGTAATTCCATTTGGGAAGCTTAGAAGGATGTGTAACATGCTTTGAGATTGTCTGCTTATTGTTATATATGGTATTTATAATGTTTACTACATTATATCTGAACATGATATATATATAATTGTAAAAATGAAGATGCTGTGATAATTTCTTTCACTCTGTAAGTTGTTCAATTTGTCCCTTTGTTGGATTCGAAAAAATCAAGTTGAAAATTTGTATGGCTAGAAATTCTTTGTTGTCTTCTAATACAATACAGTACAAAGTGTTGGGCTTGGATTTCCCTAATGTGGAGGATGCCCAAAATCCTAAAGCCCAACAAAAAAATTAAAAAAAAAGGTGCAGGTTGTTTTAGTTGATTTTTTAGTAGGTGAACAGTAGAAAAGTGCTATTGTTCACAGATTAAAAATATGTAGAAGTGAGAGAGAGGTAGCCATACCAGGTTATTCAGGTGACAATCTAATGGTGAATTTTACTCTGTTTTTGTCAAATTTCAGAGCGTTATTATTGACGGCAAAATCTTCATATCCAACGGTCAGTTTCATGATAGCCATCTTTTTTTGTGAAGTTTTGCCTCTAGAAAGATAGTCAAACCAAAGAGTTGAGTTACAGAATTTTCAGTTCATCTATCCTTCTTCAACGTGATGATCGGACGGTCATCTGTAGTCTGATCAACCTGATTTATGATTAGAACACAAAGGACATTTGGCTCTTCAATCTGAATAGTTGGTTTTCGATTTTAATGGTGCTTTGCTAGTGATTTTACTCTCATCTTTTCATAACTCTTCTGTGTATTTCACTTTGTTAGAGTTGTGATAAAGCTCCAAATTTTGTGTGAAATATTATTGGTGATTTGTGGCTATTATAAACATTTTTTTATTATAGTAGATTTAAGTGGATCATTCGATCTCGTGGTTTTTTAATCTCTTCACAACGAAGAGGCTTTTCCATGTAAAATTGCTTGTGTCTGTTGTGAATTTGATTGTTGTTTCAAGCATATTTGCTTAAGGTTTTGCTTCTCACAGATTCATTCAAGTAGGAAATATTTTGTTAGTGTATTATTTCTTTTCGAAGTGATATCAGAGCGCGGTTGTAGATTGTTTGAATGACTAGGCAAATTTAAGTAAAATGGTTTGTTTGAATGGAACAAATTATCATAAGTGGAGAGGGAAAATGAAAGATCTTCTATTTGCTTCGGAAAAACCTAATTCTAAAAGTAACGAAGAATTGGAGTTTGAGCACGAACAAGTGTGTGGCTATGTTAGGAAATAGGTAGAAGACAATGTTGTGAATCATATTGCTAACGAGACTCATGCTAGGTCTTTGTGGTCTAAACTTGAGACATTGTGTGCTTGAAAAACAGGAAATAATAAAACGTTCCTACTTAAACAAGCTATGAGTTTGAGATACAAGGAAGGGAGTTCTATTTTACATCACTTGAATGAATTCCAAGGCTGCTTTGATCAATTATCTAGTATGGGTGTAAAGTTTGATGATGATATTCAGGGACTTTAGTCACTTAATATTCTGCCTGACTCTTGGGAAAATTTACGTGTATCCTTGACAAATTTTGCTCCTAATCGTATTGTGACCATGGAATATGTCAAAAGTGGTATTTTAAATGAGGAGGTCAGACGGAAAACTCAAGGTTCTTTATCATCACATTCTAAGGTCCTAGTAATTGACAACAGGGGGAGCAGCTAGAGTAAAGGTCAAGGGAAAAATGGTAGAGATAAAAGCAGGAGTAAATCAAGGTCAAAGTACAAGAATCTTGAATGTCACTACTATGGTAAAACTGGGCATATCAGGAAATATTGCTATAAATGGAAAAGGGAGAATAAACCCACAAATAGCAAGTAAGAAAAAAATGATGATGCCAAGCATAATGATCAAGTTGCTACAGTTACTTCTGAACATTTCTTTATTCTCTATGATGATGATGTTGTAAATGTTGCAAGCCAAGAAACCAATTTGGTAATTGATAGTGGTGTTTCCATTCACGCCACATCTAGAAATGATCTTTTTACTTCCTATGCTGCAAGCGACTTTGGGACAATAAAGATGGGAAATGATGGTTTGGCAAAGGTCATTGGTATTGGAGATATGTGTTTGGAAATTGACAATGGTAGTAGTCTACTCCTCAGAGGTGTGAAGCATATTCCTGACATTCGTCTGAATTTGATTTCTATGGGTCGACTTGATGATGAGGGCTATTGCAACACTTTTAGTGATGGTTAGTGGAAACTCACTAGGGGTGCCATGGTTGTGGCTCAAGGCAAGAAGTTTTCTACTTTATAGATATTACAAGCAAGACTTTCCAAAAGCATTATTAATACAATAGAGGATGACTTTACAGTAGGCTTGTGGCATAAGAGACTTGCCCACATGAGTGAAAAAGGCTTGGCAATATTGGCTAAAAAGAATATTCTCTCTGGAATGAAAAGTGAAAATTTAAAAAGATGTACTCATTGCTTAGCAGGAAAATGTAATAGAGTTTCCTTCAAGAATTCCCCTTCTTGAAGAAAACAAGGTATTCTTGATTTGGTGCATTCCGATGTTTGTGGACCTATGAAGATGAAAACATTTGGTAGCGTTTCTTACTTTGTGACCTTCATAGATGATCATTCAAGAAATTCATGGGTTTATACATTGAAAACAAAAGATCAAGTATTGGATGTGTTTAAACAATTTCAGGCTTTGGTTGAGAGACAAACTAGGAAGAAATTGAAGTGCATCAGAACAGATAAAGGGGGAGAGTTTTTGGGTCCATTTGATGAATATTGTAGACAACAGGGCATTCGACATCAAAAGACGCTACCCAAGACTCCACAGTTGAATGGGTTAGCTAAAATGATGAACAGAACACTAGTTGAGAGAGTGAGATGCTTGCTTTCATAGGCGCAGTTACCAATATCCTTTTGGGGTGAAGCTTTAAGTACAGTTGTATATGTTCTTAATCTCACACCTTGTGTCCCTCTTCGGTCTAATGTACCAAGGAGAGTTTAGAGTGGCAAAGATGTTTCTTATGATCACTTACATGTTTTTGGATGTAAAGCTTTTGTTCATATTCACAAAGATGAGAGGTTTAAGCTTGATATGAAGACTCGACAATGCATCTTTATAGCTTATGGTCTAGATGAATTTGTCCATAGGCTGTATGATCCAGTTAAGAAGAAACTTGTAAGAAGTTGTGATGTTATGTTTATGGAAGATCAAAGTATAAAAGACGTTGAAAAAGCAGACAAAGTTGTACCTCAATATAATGATGGTTTGATTGACTTGGATCCAATACCTTTCACAGATTTGCCAACAAATGTTGAACATGATGTTTAGGATGACCAACAGGATTTAGATGATGTAGATGCTCCTATGCAGGTTGAGACATATTATCAGACTACTTACCAGCTTCCAAAACTAGAGATTTTACTCAAAAGGTCTATTAGAGACCGACGTCCTTCCACATGGTATTCTGCAAATGAGTACGTATTATTGACTGGCAATGGAGAGCCTCAATGTTATGTAGAAGCAATGGAAGACGAAAACAAGGCAAATTGGATTGATGCTATGGAAGATGAGATGCAATCATTGCATGACAATCACACTTTCGAGTTGGTAAAGTTGCCAAAGGGTAAGAGAGCTTTAAAAAACAAGTGGGTCTATAGGGTGAAGCAAGAAGAACATATTTCACAACCATGGTACAAAGCCAAATTAGTTGTCCAGGGATTCAGTTAGAGAAAAGGCGTTGACTTTGATGAGATTTTCTCTTCTGTTGTGAAATTATCTTCTATACATGTGATTTTAGGCTTAGCGGCTAGCCTGGACTTAGAGGTTGAGCAGATGGATGTGAAAACTGTCTTTCTTCATGGTGATTTGCAAGAAAAGATTTACATGGAACAACCAAAAGGTTTCCAAGTTAAAGGAAAAGAAGATTATGTCTATCACGTAAAGAAAAGCCTCTATGGTTTGAAGTAAGCACCCAGACAATGGTATAAGAAGTTCGAGTCAATTATGGGGGAGCATGGTTACAAGAAGACTGGTTTTTATCATTCTGTATTTGTGCATAAATTCTCTGATGATGATTTTATTATTTTATTGCTCTATGTTGATGACATGTTGATAGTTGGAAAGAATTCTTCTAGGATTGATTATTTGAATAAGCAATTGAGTAAGTCATTTGCTATAAAGGATTTAGGGCCAGTAAAGCAAATTCTTGCATTCAAATTTGTCAAGACAGAAAAGAGAAGGAATTGTATATGTCATAAGAGTTGTATATTGAAAAATTGCTTGAAAGGTTCAACATAGGTAAGGCCAAAGCAGTGAGTTCTCCTCTAGCTACTCATTTTAAGCTAAGTGCAAAGCAAAGTCCATCTACAGTCAGAAGGAGGAAATGGGAAGAGTCCCTTATGCATTAGTTGTAGGAAGCTTGATGTATGCAATGGTGTGTACGAAGCCAGATATAGCTTATGCAGTTGGGGCTATTAGCAGATTTCTGTCAAATCCAGGGAAAGAGCATTGGGATGCAGTGAAGTGGATGATGAAGTATCTATGAGGCACTTCCAAGTTAAAATTTTGTTTTGGAAGTGATAAACCAGTTTTGGTTGGCTCCACAGATGCTGACATGGCCGAAGACGTGGATTCTCGTAAGTCTACTTTTGGTTATCTAATTACTTTTGTTGGTGGAACTGTTTCTTGGCAATTGAGATTGTAAAAGTGTGTTGCACTTTCTACGAAAGAAGCAGAATTTATTGCTATAACAGAAGCTTGCAAGGAGTTGTTATGGATGAAGAAGTTCATGAGAGAGCTTAGTTTTAAAGAACAACGGTATGTTTTGTTTTGTGACAACAAAAGTGCTATTCATCTTGTGAAGAATTCTACATTCCATTCAAGATCTAAACATATTGATGTAAGGTATCACTGGATAAGGGATACTCTTCACGATGGCCCATTTGAACTTGAGATGATCCATACAGATGACAATGGCTCGAATATGTTGACAAAGTCTTTGGCAAGGGAGAAGCTTGAAGTTTGTCGAGCTATTGCCGATATGGTCCATCTCCCCACATAGTTTGGAAAGGGGGAGATTTGTTTGGCTTGGGTTTCCCTCATGTGGACGATGGGCCAAAATCCTAAAGCCGAAAAAAAAAATGAAAAAAAAAGGGTGCAACTTACTTTAGTTGATTTTTGAGTGGGTGAATAGTGGAAAAATGTGGGTACTGTAATGTAGAAGTGAGGGAGAGACAGCCAAACCAGGTTATTCCAACGACGATCCAACAGTGAATCTTGCTCCGTTTTTGCTCAAATTTCAAAGCGTTGTTGTTGACGACAAGATCTTCACATCCAATAGTTAGTTTCATGATAGCCATTCTTTTTGTGGAGTTTTGCCTCTGGAAAGACAGTGAAATCAAAAAATTGAGTTGCAGAATTTTCAGTTCGTCTGTCCTTCTTCAACTTGGCTATCGAAAGGTCATCTCTAGTCTGATCAACTTGAATTTTGGTCAAAATGCAGAGGACGTTTGGGTCTTCAATCTGGACGATTGGTTTTCGATTTTAACAGCTGAATTTGGAGTTATATAGCTTGCATTTCGGGTGCTTTGTTAGTGATTTTACTCTTTCTCTTTTCGTAATTCTTTTGTGTATTTCACTTTGTTAGAGTTGTGATAAAGCTCTAAATTTTGTGTGGAATATTATTAGTGATTTATGGCTATTGTAAACACTTTTCTATTATAGTGGATTTAAGTAGATCATTTGATCCCGTGGTTTTTTAATCTTTTCATATCGAAGAGGTTTTTCCAAATAAAATTGCTTGCGTCTCTTGTGAATTTGATTGTTGTTTCAAGCATATTTGCTCAAGGTTTTGCTCCTCACAAATTCATTCAAGTAAGAAATATTTTGTTAGTGTATTATTTCCTTTCACAAAGAATAACTAATACAACATTCTTTATTGTAATTAAATTGGCTGGCCATACAATGACTCTTGTGTGTTGTATACTAAATTAAGGCAATAATTGATAGACCAAGTTCTCCTTAATAAGTTAGCATTGAAGAAAGGAGGACCTGGAGACGCTGTTATACCTAACATTTGTCATTTTCTATATTTTGTGCTATAACGATACACCAAAATTTTACTATGATCCTCTCAACAATTAAAATATTTAAGGCACAATGACGTAGGACTGATAGAAAGAAAGAAATAATGGAAGATATAAAGTGAAGACAGAGTGAAGTCTTCCGCAAGATTTTGCCATCTTGGAAATGCCTAAATCGCAAATTAGCTTGAACACCCCAATTATTAAAAAAAAAATTAAGAGATATAAGAGATATAAATATAAAGAAAATAGGAGAGAACTAAGAGAAGAAATAGAAATAATCAAAATAAGATAGAGAAATAAAAATAGAAGTATAGAATTAAATTTACGGGAAAGTCGAAGAAGGAAGAGGATAACATGAATGAAAAAAAATAAGTGATGTATAATTGCTTTTATTTATTAATATAGCTATTTATTCAAAATAAGAGTTTTTATTATCTGCCTCTGAGAGATAAAGAAGTTTTAAATGCCCCCAGGGTTTTGTAAAACTATTATGTTCCTCTTTAGATTATCATTTACCTCATAGTTGTCAAATCGTGTATCGTATCGTATTTCAAAAACTTAATTTGTCGAATCATGTATCACATATCATATTGTATCGTAGGATACATTTTTTCAAAAAAATTAATAAAATAATAAAAATTTTCTAAAAATTAATATCATTCCAAAGATTAATTAAAGAATTTTATGGTATTATTGGCTTTAAATTATGGTATTACGTAATCAAAATTAATCACAAAATTAAGAATCTATATCATTTCCTCTCAACCATTCATATTATTTCCAAGATCAATGGTAATATCTATATCTCCACTTGTATTATTATTATTATACAAAATGGGTAACACATGTTCCTCTTCACTTTCTCTATGCAAGATGGGTAAATTTGGGTAGGTTTTAGTTAACTTGGTTGGGTGACTCGGATTCGACCAGAATTTTTTTTGGGTCTTTGGCCTAAATTAATAAAGCCGTATCGATTTGTATCGATATTTTTAAGGATACGAATGGATACGTATCGTATCATAGGATACATATCAATGTATCGAAAGGTTTAAAATACACTCTCTAATACGTATCGTTGGTGACCCATATCGAATTGTATAGTAGGATATGTATCACGTATCGTAGGATACTAATAACCATGATTTACCCCTTTTAAGATTATCATTTTTTCCCTCTAATAATGTATCAAAAACACCCCTAATAGGGGCATATATAATAAGTTTTAGAACCATGGGGGCGTTTCTACTTCCTAATCTCTCTGGAGGTGGAAAAAAAACCTTCAAACTTATATATATATTGACCAATAACCCTAAACATAAATCTCATTGAATAAAACTAATTCTACCGAAGATAATTTTAACAAATAAAATAAAACTAAATCCAAAAAACTAATAAATTATTATTCCTATTCATTATATTAATCATTTTATTCTAAGAAATTTTTTTAATATATGTTGTATTGGATTTGGAGTTTTTTTTTTTTTTAAATTAAGTTAATGAGTCCAAAATGTGGAAAATTATCTTTTTGTCGATGAGAAAATTTCACCAAGATAGGAATCCTCTGTTCTGCCCACACTTGATCTCAATGATTTTGGGTATGTTTGATTTCACCACTTTTCATTTAATTCTAATTAGATTTAGATTTTTTATTGTTTTTCTTTTTTAAATTAAAATAGCATTACTTAAGTATAAAATCTGAAACTTACTTCTTTTGAATGCGTATGTAACTGTAAGTATGCATATAAATAATTATTTACTTTGCAATTTGAAAGAATATTGATAAAGAATTAAAATGGCGCTCCAACAAAATCACTTGTAACCAAGCCCAACAATGTTATTTGATTGGATCCAATATTTTAGATTGTCCAGCCCATGATGAACTCTTTCAGTCTTTCTTACTCTTGCGTCTACCTTAATTTAAAGTCTACACAGATTAGAGATGGTAAGAATTTGATTAGAATTCCAAATAAGAGGCTTTATTTCTTAAGTCAATTTTTTATAGACAAAATCCAGATAAAATAAAAGCGATAGTCCTAATAGATTTTCGGTTAAAATTAAGAAGTTATAAATACCTTGTGTTTCTAATAATTGAAAAAAAAAAAAAAAACAAATAAGTAGTTATAATTGCAAGTAAGAATGTGTCGTAATAGGTGAAAATTGAATATATTTTTTCCATATAAATATATATAGATATATTTATATAGTAAATAATAAATAGTCCATACTGTTGATACGAAGAATCACACCAATCAAAGTGATCAGATTGACCATGACGGAATCGGAACTGATGTGTGCATGATTTAATGAAAACCACTAATTGAACAATTAAAGAAAAAATACAAGTAATGACAAGAGATAGTTTTTAAAGTGATTCGGCAAGTTTGAATTTTGAGCCTACATCTACTGTTTCTCTTATTAAATGAGAATTATAAATGATGAATCTTTTCCTAGAACAATTATCCAACCTCCCAGAAAACAAGTTATCATTGGTTTGTATAGCACTTATTTCCATAATAGAGTTGAAGTAAGATTGTTTTAAACTACCTTAGTTAGAATCTAAGTCAATCTGAAAATCTTCCTTCCAAATTTAGCTAATATAAATATCTTCTCTCCTAATAGGGAATTATCCTCTTCAGATTTCCCACACAACACATACTGTGGTATCTTGGGGTCCTTATAGGTCTATTAGGTTTTTTTTTTTTTAAAATATATATATATATATATATATATATATACTTGAAAAATTATAAAATATTGTTCAAATTATTACAAATAATAATCCCAAAATAACAAACAAAAATGACATAAAAACAAACTTAACAAGTTTATCTTCAACAACTCAAATCTTCAAATTTTGCTCCATTCATCTTTAAATTCCTATTTGACAACAAAACACAAACAATTTGTTATTACTTATTAGTATACGAAACTGATAAGATATATACCAATAATACTCACTCTTTGGGTTTTAAAAAATGACATATTAATCCATTTTTTTATGAAAAGTTACATTTACCTCCTTATGGTTAAAATCCACTATTAAACTCTTTTAAAATTTTGTCAAAAGACTCAAATGCCCATAAAAATAACCAAATTGATTTTTTTTATTTTTTAGTATTGAACTTTCTTTAATCTATTTATAGTTAATTTTAACCAAATAATGTACCTTTTTCTAATGTGAAGTAGTCTTATCAATGAAATTTTGGCATTCAAAACTTAGAACTTAAAAAATCAAATCAATTGAATCCCACATCACAAATAACCAAACCCTCGAATTTCAAAAAGGAAAACCTTAATTTCAACAAATCAAATCGTAACAGTTATATGATTTACAAAGCAAATAAGTATTAAATAGAAGGAAATTCATCTAATCAACCGTAACTCTTAATTATCCCAGATATACCGTAGCCTAACAACTCAGTAGAAATATTCACCAGATTCAACTAGCTGTTAGTCAAATCGCTAATTGACCGGCTGGTTCCTCACAAAAACACAGTTCAAACTAATCAACTACTTTGCCCAATAAAATCATCATTTTGTTCACCACATAGTAATATAAATGAAGAAAGTTTTGTGCATTGAAACTGCCTCTGTTAAAGTCAAATTACTCCATGGAATTTATCTGTTACAAATTATGGGTATTTTCACATGTTAATTTACCTAAAATTGGCTTTACCTTGCCGGGTTTAAATATTTATCTGTTACTTTGGAATGGCGTGTTTGTTTTTGCGATGTTCAGAATCTGTGATTAATGGACCCCTCCAGTTATTTTAGGTAAGCCATGTATATATGTCAAATTACTCCATGGAATTTATCTGTTACAAATATAGGCGTTAATTGGGGTAGTCTAAACTTTGAATTACAATTAAAAAGTCTATTATTAAAGCTTGCAAAAACAATATTTGTTCAACATAAAAAAAAAAAGTCTATTATTAACCTACCGCATCAATCATTTTGGACACTCAACAGAGATGAAGAGATTGACACATTAAGAGACAATGATTTTTCCTTTCAATTCAATTTCCAACTGGTAATTTTTTTATATATTTTTCTTTAAAAAAAAAAAAAAAAAATCCTTCTTTGGATTCCGGAAATTGCAATTAAATTTCTTTGCAAAGAAAGGAATTAACTTTCACATCGGTTTCCGAGTATGAAACCTCAATAACCTGGTTTGCATTGCAAAATATTCTATAACGTTATCTTGTTTTAACTAACCATGTAATTTTCAATGCATAGATAGATAAAGAAGTAAAAAGAAATGAAGATCAACCACTCAAATATCTCAACCCATTATTTAAATTTAAACTACATAACTAACATGGTCAATTTTAGGCAAGAAATAGGAAGTAAAACAAGAAAATGATGAAAGTATGAGTCCGAGGTAACCATTAAAGGAAACCAAGTTATAATAAGATAACATGAAGTAGAGATTGGTTCAAAGAAATTGGGGATGGTTTTCTATAAAGAGATAGACAAATATAAAAATAAAAGTAACTTGTGAAATTAGAGAATGAGGTAAGATTAGGAGAAAAAAACCCCGGCAATCTCTACTATCTCTTAACTCCCTCATTGACTAGAGGAACCAAATGATGTCATTTGTGTGCTGTAATCCAATGACTAAGAATAATTCTTAATGTTATAATTGCCATGCATGCAACTCAATTAATTTACTTTTTGACGAACATCACAAAGTCAGCTTTGAAGGAAACATTTATATTTTCAAGTGATGCTACCCTCCAAGTTAACTATAATAATTAACGATTTATAATTCGTATGAAGCTTCTTAAAACGTCACCTCTCGTCAGTGGAGTTCAAGGGTTTTTTTTTTTTTTTTTTTTTTTTTTTTTTTAATCATGATTTTCTTTAACTTTAATTAATCGTATTCATCTGTGGAGACAAAGGGTCCGAAAATATCACCCTTTATATGTGTAGGAAAATTTTTAGAATATTAATTGTATAGAATCGTCATAATATAAGATAAAATTAGGGTAAATAGACATTATTATTTTATAAAAATCATCATAAATTTATATTTTCCTAAATTTTATATTATTTAATAATCTTCTATATAATCGTCAACCCTATTAAGTTTACAAGAAACCTTTCTACTCTAGAAAGAGCAGGTATCCACTAAAACCGACGTAAGATTGCATTTTAAATTAAATAACAAATTATTTATATAAATTAACTGTAAATAAATGGACATAATAATATAAAAAATATTAACTTAATAAATAACTTGATGTGATAGTAAAGAATAATATTCAATAATTTATATATATTTAAAGATATCCATCATTATTTTTATTTAATTAGTAAACTATATACTAAGCTCAAACTATTCCTTTTAATTTTTATATGTTATAACCTAGCCTACAAGCAATTCACAAAAGAATAACAACAAACAAGATTAACGATCAAAGAATCACACACACAACACAAGGCACGACTTTACCGTGGTTCCTCTATTCAATCTTGAATAGACTACATCCAAGTTGAGCTCCGAAATACGCACTCACAGCACTAAGAAGATATTTACCGATTGCAAGAAGGATAAGACACAAATCTGCCGAAACAGACTAACACCCAACCAAGGCCTAATCACTCACTAATCTTTCTATAATCTGCAAGAAACAGAGGACAAATACAAGCCTCTGAAAGAAACGCAACCCTCTCTCAACTAACCAGTTAACCCAAAAAGATTCAGCAGAGAAACCACCCCAGTATTTCCCTCTCTCAACCCTAATACCCCGATTGACAATGAACAATTCGTATACGCTGATCACTGTTGCTCTTCTTTATATAGTTCTGTGTTCGTAATTCTCAGCCCTTGGATCTGTCTTGATCTGACGGCTGAAATTCGGTAATGGTCTTAAACAAAACGACCCCGTTTTGGCTTGAATATACTTTGAACGGCTCCGTTTTGGCTTCACAATACTTTCAATATAAATATCAATGGATAACTATCACAAAATCATTTAAAATTTAGACAAACTCTCAAAGGACCATAGGATGCAAAATCTTGTTAAATGTGTAGTATTCTCGCAGCAATAATATAAGCCATAATCATATATAATATAGCATGAAATGAAGGGTATTTGAATGGTCGACCAGTATTATTAATGGAAAATCTGAATAATTATTAGAAAGATACGATGACGACCAATGAAAGATTCTGTTTTTTAAATTGAATTCCTAATTTTGCAGTCAATTCAAAATTCAGGGAACATGTTATTATTTTATTTGGCAGCTTACCCGTAATTATTTCCTTTTTCTTGTCGTTAATACTTGTTATTATATTTAATCTCATTTTTTAAATTTGTTTCCAATTTCATGCTTTGCCACTCCATGCAAATTGGAATTACTCGATTAAAGAACAAATCAAGTATAGTGAAGATAATTTAAAACAATGAAAAATTAAAAAAAATATTGCATGTGGTTTTAATTTTTTCCCTTTTCAAATCAAGTACTGGACATTATCACCTAATAAAGAAGAAGAGAAAAAGACCTTACAATTTTATATACGTATATGTATACAAGCTAGTCTTAATTTGGATTTCAATTCAATATTTTATAAACTGGGATACGTAAAGTATCAAATTTCTGGTTTGGGAAGTTGGATCAGAAGTTTTTTAATGGAGAATTAGGTGTTCAAAAATTCAGATCCTCCATTTTTTATGTAAAAAGAATTATTATATTTTTTTTATTTAGTATTGAGCGTGCATGCATGCAATGACGACATCAATAATCATATAGCATATAGAGGTTTAAGATCTAGTAATCATCGGCTCTTACATAATGTGATATTTATTAATCGATTCTTACAAAAAGAAATGATATATTTTAAGGATCTTTTTGGGGCGAAGCCACCCTCAGCCTCAGGTCTTGGGTGGCTGTGGCCACCCCAAGCCTAGAACTGGCTCATTATATTATCATATTAAAAGTTTTATATATAGAAAAATTAATATATATGTATAACTAAATTATTTTAGTTAAGACGTTATGATATTAATATTGTTATCAATTTAAAAATTAACAACATCTTGTCGGAGATATTAACATATTTGCGTAGAATTGTTAACTTAACAATGTTGCTATTAGTTAATGTTCTGACGAAATTCATTAGTGCCGTCATATATTAACTATCTGCGGCGTCTGACATATATAAGTATTTTTCATATATAAATCAATGATAATTTTCTATCTAAGGTAAAATTATAACAACCCATCCTGTCTCATTTTAGCTGAAGTCCTTCTGAATCTTTGATGTCTTAGGCAAATGATGATATGAATCAACTTTCATCTGGTTATAAGAAGATGAAGGATTGGAGCCGATATGTAATATAAAAACAAAGGAATAAATAATACGAAGAACAGGCAACAAATAACATCCGATATATATTAAAAGGGGAGTTTGGTGAAAGGAAGATGAACTGTGCAATTGCGACACTTAAAGATTAGTTGAAGATTGTTTCATCTAAAAGATTTGAAAACCATATTTAAATTAATTACAAATCAATAGGTCCAAAATTTCAGGTATGATGATGATGATGTTAAAATCTATTGAGACACTGAATTGGGAAAGAATTAGAGGCGGCTGGGCTGCTACACCAATTTTGCAATTTACTAAATAATTAATCTTGTCATTTTGTTTAATTAATTTTCTGTTTTTACGTAAAAATCTCTCAAATGCTGTTTAAACTTGGATTTTTCGTTATGAATGTGGAAGAAAACCCTTTGACTTTAATAAATATATTTTGTTTTATTTTCTGGGGGGAGGCAGTGGACAAACTAAGGAACCTAACTTGTCAAAGGATGCAAACAACTCCCTCTGGCCCTTGTTGTCACCTCAACCCACTTCACATATTCTATTCTCATTATGTTTTAATTAAGGGGGAAATAAATAATTAATTTTCTCCCATAACTTGTCAAAGGATGTAATAACCCATTCTCTAAGACTAAACTGTCACCCCATTTCCCATTCTTCGTTGACTAAATTTTTGTTCTTATCCAAATGCATGCCGTCATGTTATTATTTGTAGTGCAAGAAAATATGACACCAAATGGTCGAAAAAATTAGAAAGTATGAAAATCTTCTATTTTGTTAGAAATTATTATTTTCCTTAAATCTTGAATTGGTATTTTTTTTTCATAGCGTTATTTCATGCGCCCCTGAGACCATTAAATCTTAGGATAAATCTATCCTTACAAAGAAGTTTACAAAGTAGCTTACAAAGTGAAGGAAAAAACAAAAGAAAAACGGAAAAAGAGAAAGAGAGAGAGAGAGAAATGATGAAGATGAAGGGTGGAGATTAACTTTATATGCCTCCTTTGTAGGCTTCTTTGTAAGAATAGCAACTCCCTAAATCTTAAGCATCTTAACAATTTTCGGAAACTACTAAATATCATCATATTTGAAGGTTTTTTGATATTTCATGTTAATAGTTGGTTTTTTTATTATTATTATTATTTTAAGATGTTCTTTTCTATGTTTTTAAGGAAGAGTTTAGTAAATTCAAAAGAATATTTAATAGTTTTAAGGTTTTTTATGGCCATTTTTTTTTTTTTTTTTGTTTTGTTTTGGCGTACATGGTTTCATATACTTATCTTAAAACCACCCAACATTTCCCTATTATCTATTAATGCAATAATATATAAAGTCATAAAGTAGTGTTGGTTTGGTCATAAATACACAAAGGAAATATTATTGAGTCTTTGACCGATCAATAAACTCATAAATATTTCTATGATCACTATTTAAAATGTCTGATTAATTAGGATTATATATATGGACATGTTTAATCCATTTATCACACTCCCACTATACATTGATAGCTATTTCCCCTGTGGAAATTTTCTAGAAAAAATTCTTCTTCTCCATTGAAACCTTTGTATCTAAGCCAACTTTGAATTTGATTTCTCTTCTTCTAAAATCATAATTATTTGATATTTGACCTCCCCTTTCAATCAAAGTTTTGAGGCAAGTCATTAAGATTCTTCAATTTAGAGTACATATTTAAAGAAATTAAGGCATAGTTTTAGACAAAATTTCTCAATTGATGTTAATATATAGCTAACTTAATCTCCAAAGTTTTCCAACATAAAATAAAAATGAAATTAAAAATGATATCAAAATCAGTCGTTAGAAGTGGGTTAGAGATGAGGACCCACAGAAAGACTGAATAGTTTTCGTGTGTTAATATGCTTAAATTAAAAGAGAGATTAATAGTTGTTAAGGGTGGTTTCTTCTGGATTTTATCTAAAGAAAATTGAGTTCGTTTGACCCTTTGATTGAGTGACAAATGGAACCTACTCTTGATACTTGGATGCTGATCCATCTCTCTTCAGTTATACAGAAAGGTGAAGGTGGCAAGTAGAGTACGTACTCTCTATATCTGTATTACCTTGTCGAACAACAATGGTTGAAATCTTGCTACGTATTTTCCACTCTTTACCAAAATACCCTTCATCGATAAATTAACTCACTATATATGATTTTAATGTTTGTTAGAAATAGATGTCAACAAAGGTACGAGATGTATAAAGTAGTGTACTTGCAGGTGCACGGCGTTCCAAAAAGTTCACCATTTTGTCAAATTTTTTATCTTTTTCATTGGCTACTTCTACTTTTACATACCTCAAACTTTGGTCTTACATGCCACCTTCCACCAAATCAACCGTGATCAAATATTTAATTAACAAATAAATTTAGCCAATCAAATATTTAACTAACAGATAAATTTAGCTAATAAGAACATCTTTAAATGATTCTTTATATGACTCAAACTCTTTATTATAAGGAATTTACCTATAAAAATAAGAGTCCAACAAACTCTTTATCTTTAAAATATAAATTAGAGAGTAAGTTTAACTCTCTACATTTAAAGAGTCAAATTTCACTCTCTATCCTAATTTTAATTAATAAACTATAAGTTCTTATGTATTTTATTTATTAATTATTTCTCCCATTAAATCTCTTTCTTAAAATAAAGAACATCTTTATTAAATTTAAAAAGTTTATTGAATTTGAATAAAACTTGTGTTCTTTATATTTAAAAATTAATGAAAATACTCTTTATTTATATTAAAAATACTCTTCAAAATAAAGAACACCATTAGAGATGCTCTAGTACTGTTTTAATAGTTGATAATCGCTCAATTTAAGCTAATTATTTCAAAAGGATACATTTGTAATTGTCACTTTATATTAAAAATATTTAACATATGTCAAAATGACATCTCATGTGGAGAAAATGCTTCTCCTCTACACTAAACTTCACTTAATTAAGGCCTTAATCACACTCTATTTAAGCACCCCCTTTCTATTACATCTCCAGCATTGATATTTTTTTGCTTTCGTTTTCTTCCAATCCAGTCCAATCCAAGGTGATTTTAATGAAACTCTCTGGGGTTTCATCACTTATTCGCTCTCTCAATTTTACAATGTGACACAACTGGTTATATATCTTGTGTTTGTTTGATTTGTGCAGTAATTGATTATTAGTGATGGCGAGGTCGCCAAGTTCTGATGAGAGTGGGATTAAGAAGGGGCCCTGGACGCCGGAGGAGGATCGAAAGCTTGTCGATTACATTCAGAAAAACGGCCACGGAAGCTGGAGAGCACTACCAAGGCTTGCAGGTTTGAATCGATGTGGAAAGAGTTGTCGTCTTCGATGGACGAACTATTTAAGACCTGATATCAAGAGAGGACGATTCTCTGAAGAAGAAGAACAAATGATCATCAACCTCCACGCAGTTCTCGGAAACAAGTATATTCAAAATTCTCATTTTTTTTTTTTTTTTTCGTTATTAATTTCTTCACTTAAATAGCGAGAATAAATTATATATCTAAATTCTTCAGATGGTCCGCGATCGCAACGCGTCTTCCGGGGAGGACCGATAATGANTTGATTTAAGCTAATTATTTCAAAAGGATACATTTGTAATTGTCACTTTATATTAAAAATATTTAACATATGTCAAAATGACATCTCATATGGAGAAAATGCTTCTCCTTTACACTAAACTTCACTTAATTAAGGCCTTAATCACACTCTATTTAAGCACCCTCTTTCTATTGCATTTCCAGCATTGATATTTTTTTGCTTTCATTTTCTTCCAATCCAGTCCAATCCAAGGTGATTTTAATGAAACTCTCTGGGGTTTCATCACTTGTTCGCTCTCTCAATTTTACAATGTGACACAACTGGTTATATATCTTGTGTTTGTTTGATTTGTGCAGTAATTGATTATTAGTGATGGCGAGGTCGCCAAGTTCTGATGAGAGTGGGATTAAGAAGGGGCCCTGGACACCGGAGGAGGATCGAAAGCTTGTCGATTACATTCAGAAAAACGGCCACGGAAGCTGGAGAGCACTACCAAGGCTTGCAGGTTTGAATCGATGTGGAAAGAGTTGTCGTCTTCGATGGACGAACTATTTAAGACCTGATATCAAGAGAGGACGATTCTCTGAAGAAGAAGAACAAATGATCATCAACCTCCACGCAGTTCTCGGAAACAAGTATATTAAAAATTCTCATTTTTTTTTTCGTTATTAATTTCTTCACTTAAATAGCGAGAATTAATTATATATCTAAATTCTTCAGATGGTCCGCGATCGCAACGCGTCTTCCGGGGAGGACCGATAATGAGATCAAGAACTTTTGGAATACCCATCTGAAGAAGAAGCTTTTACAAATGGGAATTGATCCAGTCACTCACAAGCCAAGAACTGATCTCAATATTCTTGCAAATCTTCCACAGTTACTTGCAGCTGCAAACTTGAGCAACTTCATGAACGTTCCTTTGGATAATGCGTGGAGGTTACAGTCCGACGCGACACAGCTCGCTAAAATCCAGTTGTTGCATAACATTCTTCAAGTTCTAAGTGTTAGTCCTCCTACGAACTTGGAAGCTCTCAATCTTCTCGGCTCATCTATACGCGAAAATCAGATAAGCGAGTTGCTTAGGATGAATTATTCTCAGTTCGAAGCAAATGGTAATGGCCTTTTCGGTTTCGCTCCACAAGAACAGAATCAAATTCTTTCAAATTTAGGTAGCATGGAAGCTCTTCCACCACAAGCTGTTGGTAATTCTTCATATGAGAATCCAATTACTTCTAATCAACTACCGTCATTAGTTTCAGCCTCGCCGCAAGAGTGTTCAGCAGTGAACCAAACGGAAACGAAGATGAACCCAAATAACATTTCTTATCCTTCATCAACTTCAACCACGTTTGAAGCTTTGGGAGAACTTATGGACGATGAAGCTTGGAAAGAGTTGATAGAGTAAGTATATTTCTCTCTTTTCTAAAGTTTAATTAATATTTTTTTCTAATTAAGTTCTAAATTTAGTAAATACTTCTTTAATCTGCAGGCAAGCATCTTCACAGCCATGGCCAAATTCAGAGTTATAAATATAAATATACATATAAGGATTTGTATTTGTATAAAAACAGAGTTTGTTAAATTATACATGAGTTTGTTTATAGTTTATTTAAATAGAGGTAACATATTGTATAATAATAATGAAGGGATTTGTTATACTATTATTGACTGATGTCGATTGTAATTAGTTAAATCCAAATAACTTGTTTCACTGGTTTTCCTCTTTTCTTTTCTCAGCATCAATCATGAAAATTACAAGTTCAAGTGATGGTAGAAATTTTAACCCTGGATGATTATAAAACAAGTTAGTTGTAGAGAATATGTGACACGGAATTGACATGTAAATTAGACACATTTTCTTGAAGAAGAATAGAGAATTGACCTTATATATATATATATATATGAGAAATTAATGTCAAATATGAATTACGTGGACAGTCACAAAGCCAAAGACATTAATCTGTTAATATATATATATATATATTTGAATAATGTCTCTCTCAAGTGAGGGGATTTGAGAGTAACCCCAGATTAATGGATTAAAATAAACAAAAAAAGTAAACATAATTTGATCATCATTGTTAACTAATATTTGATAGTTATATCTGCCATCTGAATAAAAGTCAAGACTATTTGTTACTCATTAGGTAAGAATATTTGCTTTTAATACAAGCCATCCATCCAAAACCAATTAACCCATTTATATATGTGCTTTCTAGAACGAGAATAGTGCATTAAAAGAGTGTTCTAATTTAATTATCATTGTTGAAATTTGAGGTTCAATTAGGGGATGGTAATTGTAATCATTTGATCATGATCTTCATTTGTATTGCGTAGTTTGTTTAATTTTTCTTGAGAAATCCAAAGTTACAAGATAACCAATTGTCATTGAAGGGACTTGATCTTGATTTAGTAGGTACCTTATTGACCTTTAAAAAACAACTCATCTACCTACCTTGCCAAATATATGCTCAGATTCCAACCTAAGTTTATATTATATATTATTATCTACTACCCCCAGAAACATTAGAGAAGGATTTCGATTACAGAGAGTTGTACAATAACAAGGAATAACGATCACAGGAGATGCCAGAAATTGTATTAAAAAAAAAAATGATATTTATAAGAGATAACTAAGGGTTTTACTATCTCTATATATCGCTCTTTATAATTCATATTTATATTTATGAAATCCACGTCCCGCCATGAGATCGACTGGACGTCGAACTAAGCTTGTCGTTGTTCCATCATGTTAGAGGAAGTGTAAGTGTTGACTTAAAGCACAAAACTCTGTATAGATGAAACCTTAAACTCAACATTTAGTTGCGTTTTTCTTTGAGAGATTACGACTTTTGGTTTGCACCAAAATAATGCTAGGTATATAGTTCATTAGAGATAAAAACAAAAAAAAAATTAAGCTTTAACAAGAAAGTTTAATTCAAATGAACGGGGTTATCTGATCCACACAACAAACGTTTTAAAAGCTATTTTATTTGAAGGCTATCTGCAATTTTAGTTAAAAGAGATATGTTTCTATGGAAGGAAGCTGATGACATATGGTAACACGTGTTGCTTAACCAGGGGGATACGGGTTTAATTTTCAAGCTGAAATGATATTGATAACCCCATCTCACCCCTTTGATTTCAGAAAATAACAATATCACCCTCAATTTTCGCCATTAATGAATGATTAAACATTGAAATTAATGGAACAATGGCATCAAACATGGCGGCGTTGCCAATCGTAAATGGTTGATAGGGGTGTGATACACTCTTCGCCTTAATTCAGGTGGCAGGTTTCACCAGTAGACTTAGATGAGAGTGACTTTGTTACTTTCCAAAATCAACGTGGTTAAGAGTTTTTAAGCCATAAATAGGAGGTGTTGAGTAATTTCGCTTTATTTTAAAGTAATTTTTATATGAACTTACCCATACAAATGATCTGCTTTAATATAATTAGATTACTTTAAAATAGAGATAAAATAAAAATATTTGATATGTCATACATATATGATTATCATATAAATAATTTATATATAAAGTTTATATATGTAGCATTATTTGATCTTATGATATAGGAATCATAGTCACAAATCAATATAATCAATCCTTATAATATCTTGACATGATTACTCTAATGATATTCTCTTTGTAAATTGTAGATGATTTTACCGATGAAATAAATAAAGTCTTTAAAGAGACTGCGGTACGTAAGAGATTATTAAGAATAAGCATATTTTGAAATTAAACCTAAAATGTGAATGTCAACAAATCTTACCAACCATTCCTTTACTTCTCAGGATGTAAACAAAACCATGCAACTCTATGTTAATTTTTTAATTTATTTTCGTCTATATTAATAGTTAATTTCCAATCGCAAACATAAATTTGACACAATGAAATTAAACTAGTATAGCTTAAATATATAATCAACTAAACTAATTATAAACAGGGACAAAAAAATGTTATAGCTAATTATACATATTATATCATATGGTGATGACATTAATAATAAATGATAATGATGATGATAATCACATTAATCATAATTATGATAAGGACAATGCAACCAACAATGGGTTAGCCGATTGGTAAAAGCTTAAGGTCAAAGGGTTTCCTCTCCCTGTAGTTTTAAGTTTGAATCACAAGAACGGTTGTTAATATTGTTGGCCACTGACTGCAGGGCTTGCCCTGTTTCAGAAGCCTTGTTTGGAGTCGGAGGACTAGTCGAGGTGTCATAAGCTAGCCTAGACACCCCTAGTAACAAAAAAAAAAAATGTTTCAGAAGCCTTGTTCAGGGTCAAAGGACTAGTGAAAGTACGCGTAAACTGGCCGAACATGCCCAAAAAAAAAAAAAAAAAAACACTGCAAAGAATCAATATTGAATCCCGAGATTTAGTGTTTAAAAGACAAAATGAACGTTTGTAGTTGACCAACTTTGACTAACAAAATTTCAGTTTTACCCTTTATATTTACAAATAAATTGTATTAATAATTTTATTTTATGTACAAAGAAAATAAATAATCATACATATATTGTTATTCAAGTCAAGTCTTTAATATTGTATAAAATCTCATATAAACATCCAAAAATCATTCAAACACAAAAAATAAAAATCCCTTACAAAAAAACAACAATTTCAAAACCTAAAAATAAAATTAAAAACCTTCCAAAAAAATAATAAATCAAAACCCTGAAAATTTATCACACATATAAAACTTAAAACTAAATTCCATAATTTTAACATGATATAGTTTTTGATGTAAGATTTATGTTTCTATTAATAGGTTCCCACACCACCACCCTTTTATTATAAACTTTGGTGCAGTACAATCTACTATAGATCACATTTTAAAGTCGTTATTTAGTTAATTAATTTATAATACTAACTTTTTTATTTGTTTTCCTTTATGCAGAATGTTGAAAGAGATTTTTGATGAAGAATACAATCTTCATGTAAAAGTTATGGATTATGAACTTGTTCGTAGTGAAAAATTGAAAATATGAGTATTTTCTAATTGATTATATTTGGCTGTGAGAATTTGCACAGAAATTGTAGAGTTTTATTTTATAAATATTTTGCTGACATTTATGACTATTTGCGTGGACTTCACTTCTATATATGTTCTAGATGATGATAAACCTACTAGTCAAATTAAAAAACAACCAATTCGAAATGGTTTTGTAAGCAAGACCTCTCATAAATAGAGCTGTTTACAAGCGCAGCCAAGTCAAGTTTCTGACTTAACGAGCTAGGCTCGTGAAAAGAAAAAGGAAAACGAGCTCGAGCCGAGTACAAAATTATTGGCTCGACTCAGCTCGTTAAAAAGGGAAGCCGAGTTCAAGCCTGGCTCGTGAGCCAGTTTAACGAGCTGAATTCGAGCTGGCTTACGAGCCAGAAAAAAAAAAAAATGCAGTTTTCTTTATCCATGATAAGTATATCTTCAAACTTAGAAGGTAACCAAAAGACGGCGTCGTTCAAAGATTCTGACTCGGCCATGTTGACAGCAGAAGAAAAACAAAGAAGAGAAAAAGAGTTCAAAGATTCTGACTCAGCCATGTTGACAGAAGAAGAAAAACAAAGAAAAGAAAAAGAGAAGAAGAGGCTTTGGTTTGGTTTGGTTTTGAGGGCTGCATTGTGCTGCGTGAAGAAGATTTAATAAGGATGGAGCTTTCAGTTATATATATATATATATATATATATATAGAGAGAGAGAGAGAGAGAGAGAGAGAGAGAGAGAGAGAGAGAGAGAGAGAGCAACCAACAAAAGAAGAGAAAAGAGGGATGAGACAATTTTAAAAAAAATTGCAAGAAACAAAATACACAGTACAAAGAAGGACTGAAGGAGCCACTTGCCATCTGTTCATTTTTATTGGGGTTTAAAAAATGCAGTTTTTTAAAAAAAAAAAAAAAAAAAACCAACCACCAACGTCTCAAAACCACCTCTAAGAGACCACACGAAACACTCTCACAGCCACACACCTGCTCAACGAAAACCGGGAACCATCAGCAGACCAGCCAACAGAGAAGTCACACACCAAACCGCTAACACCAACCACCTGCCAAGCACCCATCTGCTGCAAAAACTCCAAGAACAAAAAGTCCAACAGCCTCTAAGCCTTGCCTCCTTCCATGAAGAGAACCACACCACCACGACACAACCAACAAAAAAAACATAATTCCAAAGCACTCACCAACAAAGCCGCATGTCCCACCTTCCAACTACCAACAAAAAAGACAAAACCAAAAACAAATTGCACAGTCCACCCAAAAACAATGCCATCACCAACACCAACCACCAACAAGGTTCCCTAGTGAGAAGATAAAAGAGGAACCTCATAGAGAAGCAAAATGGCAACACACCAAACCCCAACGACATCTTGACTTGTTTGCCAAATTTGAACAACACTTTGCTTGATTTGTTTGGTTATGACTGCTCTCCCCTTCCTCCCATCTTCTTCTTCTTGTTTTCAGTTTGATTTGCTTTGGATTCGCCAGTGAATGGGTTTCAGTCGCGTTTTAGGGATTTTAACATCAAGGTTTTTTTTGTTATTTTTGCAAACTTTTTGTTTTGGAAATTTTGTTTAATCCTCCATACTTTAAAAAAACCCGCCTAATAATTCGAGCCTAGCTCGACTCGTGAGCCTACTGAGCCAAGGCAGGCTTGAACTCGGCTCATTCTCTCTCACGAAGCAAGTCGAGCTAGCTCGATTCCAAACAAGGAGAGCCATACTCGAGCCGAGCTGAGTCGACTCGCAAGCGGCTCGCCTCGTTGAACAATCCTACTCATAAGGTTTTTGGACACTTCTATCCCTGTTTTTCATACTTAATCACATTAATACTATTGCTTCCATAAAAATCTTAAAAAAAAAAAAAAAAAAAAAAAACTCTTGATTTAAGATTGAAATGTAGAATATTATGGTTTTTTGGTTTATTTTTTGAAAGAATTTAGTGTTAAAAGATATATGAAATATTAAAAATATGTTTAGTGTATTAAAAAAAAAAATTATGTTGATCCAAATTGGGTTAAAATTTGACTTTTGTAGGAAAATGATTAACAAACCCGGGCAAATTCCATTAAATTCGAGTCTCTCGAGTCCAACCACTCAAGTCAATCACTTGAGTCTAGTTGCTCGAGCAAGGTATCATGATATTAACCTCGTTTGAGTGGACCTTTTTCGTGAACAAGTTCTAAAGGAACTTTAGCTCTAGACACAGATTCATTAAAATGTAACCTAGGAAGTTTTCCTAAGTGGCAAGCATCACGGAAGTCAAAAGAAGATTGCTAATCAGAAACTTTCAGCTGATGATTACAAGTTTGAATACGATGCTTTAAAATGGCAGGACTTGGATGCCCAAGCCTTTCATGTAAGAGTGTTCAATCAGAAGCAACAGTAGAAGTGAAACACAATGAAACAGAACTTGCCCTCTTATTATAATGATAATGATACAATGAAATCAACAATTTGGTAAGCAACTATTCATACAATCTGTAGCAAGCATTGAAACAGCAAATGTTCATTTTTATGATGAGGCAGGAGATGTCAAAAGAGAAGATGAGTATGGTGATGAAGGTAAATGTAACTCATATAGTCCTTTAGCAAGTCCTTGAAGAACTTATCCCCCTCATGTCCTAAATGAGACATATGTTCCCATGAAACAAAACAACATTGTTATCTTGCACTAATTTTGAAACACTTAAAAGGTTTTTGATGATATTAGGCACAACAAGTATGCTATTAAAAGAAAGTAAATATGAGGTTTTAGTGACAACTGACAAGAGAGGCATTACCATAGTGAGTTATCGAAAGCATCCATCCACTGCCCACAGTAACTTTATCTGCTCCATGATACTCATTCTGAATATGTAAACTGTTCATGTCATTTGTAATATGGCTGAAAGCACCACTATCCACATACCAGCTCGCATCACTATTACTTGCTCCGCCATCTGAAGCAACTATATAAGCTGGATACTGATCACCTTAGCCAGGAGTAAACACTGCATTAGAAGTCAAGTTGCTTCCATAACTAAATTTGCAGTCATATTTCGAAAACTTCCATTCTGAAAATTTCCAGGCTGATGAATTGCTCCATTTTTCACTTGTTGTGGCACAAAGTTCCTCTCATGTCTGTAGTAACAGATGTCAGCTGAACAACCATACTTGTTACACACTTGACAAGTAGGTCTGGAAGCCCATCTTCCTCCTGAATTTCTTCCCCCTCTGCCTCTATTACTTTGACCACCTCTAACATTACCTCCTCTTCCACTATTTTCTTTGACGATGTCCTGCTTATTCCACAAAAGAAAGTCACGATTCTCAATGACTTCAACTCCTTCCTCAATTTTGTTCCATCAATGAAACCGAGCAGATTATTTGCTCTAATTGGAGGCAGGACTTGAGATCGCCAAGTTTTGAAGTTTCCTCAACCAAGCTTGATAGGTGTCTCAAAGCCATACAAGGAGGTTGTGAAAACAATTGAGCTGTTCTTCAAAATTATTGAAGAATTGGAGTTATGATTTTGACCAATTTAATCATGAATTACTTTGCTATTGCTTTGATTTTTTGCCATCCACTCTGTACCATAATAGAAAATGAAATCTAGCTCTTTGAAGTTTGACACAGAGAAAACAAGAGAAACAGAAGGAGAACTTTTATTAATCAAGCTTCTAATGATTTCTTTATATACAATTTCAGAAACTAACTAATGGTTTGTCAACTTCCTTCACTTGATAATCAACTGAACTCCATGTGCTGCTGCCGACTTGGCATTGTTCACTTAACTAATGAGCTGCAGTGTTTGCTTCCCTAACAAAGACCCACCCTAATCTACCCATTTGCCATCCCGACAGTAAGTAAATGATGGAATTTTTATTATAATATAAAATATTTGTGCTGCTATAAGTTATATGACCTTCTCTGTCCTTATTGTTATGCATTATTGAAGCATAAAATTTGTATTTACATGTTACAAATTATTGGTAAATGAAATTTTTAATGATTTAAAGATATTATTCATGAAGACACAAAACTTGGCCGAGTAATACACATCAGATTCTCCTCTGAGCTTTTTAATCAACTCAATTTTTTCATATAAAATATTTAATTACTACACAAACTTATACAACCCTAATCTAATTTAACCATTAATATCTTTTGTGCATCTCAAATATTAATGAAATTAAAACAACAAACAACCAAACAACACACTTTACACCAAGAAATTAAAATCAATGTTATTGAATTGAAAAATCCATTGAGTAGATAAACTTGAGAATTAACATAAATAATGTACAAATAGTGTCCCCGGAAGACTAATTTTTTATTCTTCTCATTAAAACCAATGAAATGGAGTAAAATGCAAGTGGCGATAAAATGACATTATTCAATGGTTGTACTTTAAAAAAAAAAAAAAAAAATCTGTATTCTTACACAAGGGATTTCCAAAAAATTGTTTGCCTTGGTCAAATGGTAAAGCAATATTAAGAAAAAATATGTATTCTCACACAAAAAGGGATCGACTGCCAAAACCTGATTAGGAAGAAGAAAGTCTGTCTTCACGAATACTTCCCTTGACAGCTCCTAGTCTCTCAGGAGGCCATACAATATGGGTGACCCTTCCTTGAACGAGGCCCAAAGGAATCTGCCAGAAACAGCGAGCTCAAGTTTGGGAAGAAAATAAGAAGATGTAAAAGCAGAAAACTCATTAAGTGAGTTACATATACGGATTACATTTTACACCATAATGCAACTAAATCAGTCAACTGATTACACCTACAACCATCTAACCCAAAAGAAGCCTTAGAAAGGCTAATTAAAACTTTATTTTATTATACACGGGGCATTAGAATAAAACGCTAAAAAGGATCAATTAGTGACCATAAGCATTTAAAAGTAAATAAAAAAAGTCAGCAGGATTTACTTATTGGAGTTGGATTGAAATACTCTACTAAAAATCTTGAGATTTCATCATGAGTTTCTGTAAAAGATTCTAACTGGAAATACAGCATTACAGTAATGACAAAATTTTCCACAGGTAAACGACATTAGAATTCCATCATACAAATGATTCTACTTAAAACTATATTAATTCAAAAAAAAAAATATCCGAAAATGCTTATTCCATATATGCAGTAGCACTAGAATGCAATCCTAAAGAGGATTAATTTAGGGACCACAATCATAGAACCATCTGATCAAGTAAGAAACGAAAAGGATTCTATTATTGGAGTTGATTGAAATGCGTCGTTTAAGAACCTAGAGATATAAGAATCATGAGAGTTTTATTGAAAGCTTCTTAATTGGAATAAGACTATGGCATAATTTTCCAATAAAAATCCATTTTAAATTTTATTAATAAATATGGTTCTTCGAAGAACTTACTGGGCCAAAAGATCTTGAATCCATACTAGAAGACGGATTGTCTCCCTCAACCCAACAATGTCCATCCGGGACCTTCACAATATCATAAGAACTGCGAGTTCCAATCCAGTCACCTGGCAAACCAATAATTCTCTTCACATGCTTCTCCTTGTGATTCTGAGGCGAGCTGCAATAATTTGCAACTACTAATATCAGGTTCAAGCATCAAAACTTCACATCAGTATGCTTCATCAACTTTCAAAAATGAATCTCACTTAACATTTCAAAATCACTGGATTACACAATCCCATAACAAGAAGTCAAGAACCCATAAATTTTGCAAGTGACACACAGCAGAACACGGTGAATGTATCGAGCATATCATTCTAAAAGAGCCATTCAATACAGGTCCATTTCAAGTAACATGAAGAAATCATTTCACATTTCTTTCACTTAAAACATATGCAATGATAGTTCACTGGATTTGCATCATTCAGGCGTAATAAATCATAAATATTTCTAAGCATCATATCAAAACAAAACGACTAACCGAAAAACAACCACATCGCCGGGCGAAAATTTGTACTTTTCAAGACAAAACTTCTCCACTAAAACATAATCATCTGCACAAATAAACTTATAATCAGACAATGAAAATTACCTTCACAGCACAAAATTCTTAAAAAATTCTTGACCCAAAAAATAAAAAATAAAATAAATATATTACCAGACAATGATCCCCCAAAGGAATCAGATCTAGGATTGAAGGTGGGTGACATAGACGCGCCGCGCACAGGAAGAATACTAGCATAACGATCTGAAACAGTAAGGCCTATGAGTCCAAAAGTGAAGAACTTCTTACCAAAGCTCCATAAAAAGCTGTGAGATGCCATACCCAGATAAAAATGCTCACAGATTGATGCATTTCAAGTGAAGAATGAAACCATCTGCAACAGAAGCTATCAATGTCAAAAGAAATATAACAAAGCACAGAGAGAAGTTTAGCTGATACGCAGATGGGTATGAAGTTATACCTTACTTCAAGTTCATTAATTGAGGAAAGAAGGGTTTAGGGTTTATCTATTGAGGAGGTGATTGCCAAAGCCTACACCGCAGAGAGGCTGTGTTACTAGAGGGCCTGGCCTTTGGGCTTTGATTTTTTTTTTTTTTTTTTTTTTTTTTTTGAATATTAGTATTTCTCTTAATATTCTTTAAAAACCATATTTCAAATAAGTAAAGAGCATCTTCGTTAATTTATAAATATAAAGAATAAAATTTGTATTCAAATCCAATTGATTCTTTAAATTAGACTTCATAAATAGGAGAGAGAATTAATAATGAAATGCATAAAAACTTGTAATTTATTAAATAAAATTAGGATAGATAATGAAATTTGACTTTCTAGATGTAGAGAGTTAAACTTGCTCTTTAATTTATATTTAAAAAATAAAGAGTATTAGACTTTTATTTTTATACACAAACTCTATATAATAAAGAATTCGGATCATATAAAAAGTCTTTTTTTAAGATGCTCTTTCAAATTATATTCCCTCTTAAAACCATCGCTTCACTCCCATGATTCTTTAATTTTGAGTCTCGACCATTAGATTTCGTGGTTTAGTGATAGTCTTGATCTTGACCATTAGATTTCTTGATTTAGTAGAATACTACTTATGATTTATTAATTTGTTTTTATTACTTAAAATAAAATATTAGAAATAATTGTATTAATTGAAAATATCCCTCACCTACATTGAGGTTTTAAAACTATAGGAAATAAATGAAGAATTATAACAAATTTAAAAGACTTCAATTTATTTCCATTCTCCATCAATACATAAGACTTTAATTCGTCAGAATAATACACCACTTACACCATTTTTTTACATCATTTTTATTATATTATAACATATGTCACAATCACACCAATTTTATTATAATAATAAAAATTTAAAATAATTAAAAATTTATGTGATTGATACGTGAGCCTAACGTTTAAAAGAGTGGTGTATTACTCATTCGTCCATTAGATGATTCCTTTTATACATTAGCAACAAAGGTTTTCATTTTTTAAGCACCAAAAATCATATCACCTGAAATTCATTCATCTCCACTCTTAGACCACCTCTACATTCTTCTTCTCCACAACATCCAACAAAAAATCCGTCATAACAGATTCAAAATCAGGTAATTTCTCGTACCCAGGAAAATAATTAATATCGATGACAAGAAAGCTCTCACCATCCCTAATCAAATCAAAGTTAAAAAGATTCAACCCCATTTCTTCTCTCAACGCCTTAGCCAATTCCACGACAAAATTCTCAGACGGCATCTCAACACAACTATCATCACCCTTTTTTTGCTCATTCTCACACAAATTCGATATCTGCGAAAATGGTAAACAACCCTTCAATGTTTTCATCTTCTCCTCTGAGATATCGGGCAACGAATTTCTCCTCACGCATACCACATGTGAACCCAAAACGTACACTTTGAACACAACCCCACCGTGGTTCACAAACTCCTGCAAGACAATCGGCGACGTCAATTTCAATTTCTCAAGCCCTTCGTTGGCGAAAATCAGATACATTTCGTGTGATTTCACGCTCCCGTCCGCCAACAACGGCTTAGCGATTACCGGAAAGTCTAATGTCAGCGCGAAATTTACCATATCGGAAACGACAAGCTCTTTCGGAACGCCAAACGACGTGTCGTTTTCGAAATTGATTTTCAGTTGAGAGACGACTTTGAGCATTGAGATTCTGTTGTTGAGTCTTTGAATTGAGTGAGGGGAATCGATTACTGGAACATTAGGGTTTTGGGAGGAGAAGTGTTGCAATTGGAGAGGCCAATCGGAACCGTAGATTTTGTGGATGATGCAATCGAACGGTCCTTGTTCGATCAAGGGTTTGTTTGGATCGATGCGAATTAAGTCGATGCCACGTCGGGTTGCGCAGGCGAGGAGAGAGGGTTGGGTGAAGGTTTTCTCTTTTTCGGGAGTGAAGGCGTAGCCAATATGGTAGCGTTGAGTTTGAGATTGGTTTGACATGTCTTCGGATTGTTTGGAAGGTGAGAAAGTTGAGAGAAAATTTGTAATAAAATAGAGAAACTTTGAAGGTTTTGATTCTTTTGAAGTGGAGAGAAAGGGAAAGGCTTAAGTGAGAGGTGACGTGGCAATACTGAGATCAAACACCTGGCATTTAAAATGAGATTTAAATAAGACCGTAGGATAAAATCAGCGGTTTAATTAAAGTTAAAAAAGGAAATTGTGTAATTTAACTAGTTAAATTTTTATTTTTATTTTCTAATTAGAATTAAAGTAGAACTGTTTCTCACGTAACATTATAGTTAAAGTTAAGTAAGATCAAACTTATAGTCTTGAATATGAAAATTATAAATTTAAAAATCGTATAATAAATTTAATAGTTGTAAATAAGTCACGAAATTACAAAATAAGTAAATTTAATACATGAACATTAAATTAAGAATAACTTAAACTAAGATTCTATAAATAAAATGTAAATCTATATTAATAAAACAGAATTGACTATCATATCACTGAACCAAATAAAAACAATAATGATTCTATTTAGATAAAATAAGTACAAATTCTTTATCAGAAACTCTTGTTCCCTTTGTTTATGTTTTTAGAATAGTGTTATATTCTGAATAGGATTTAATCAAATATGATAAGATTCTGATAATATGTTTGGTATATTTTTTGAAAATATATAGATTATTTTTTAACCCCTTACATTTATTAATTTGACTAAACACCTTCCACAATAAAAGTTTATAAATTAACAAACACCCCTACTCACCCAACTATTTCCGACAGTCGACCACCACCGTTGGACGATGCTTGGAAGTCACCAAAATGGTGCACGACTGGCTAAATCTGGGCGGTCGTGCGCCGATCTGACCTTTTCTGGTCAGATTTACAGCCAAAGATCTGGCAATTGACGATGGCTAAGATATGGTTGTAGATCTAGCCAAAAACGGCAAGATTGGCGCACGATCGATTGGATCCACCGGTCAGATCAACTGGTCATGCACCATTCCGATGACTTTCGGCTACCATCCAACGGTGGTGGCTGACAAGGAGAAATTTTGGTGGTTAGGGTTTATAAAATTTGGGAGAGAATATGATTTAGGGATGGAACAATTTGGGAGGGAATTTGATTTATTGTATATTTCCAATTTGATTTTAAATTTTTTTTTTTCTTTTTTTTTTTTAAGTTTTAGGGAAGTAATGTGGCATGTTGGTGATGTGGCAGATGAGGTGGCTCTACCACGTCAATTAGTAAGGATGGTTAGTAAGTTCCGTTAGTAAGGATAACATTACTCTTATAGCTAGGTTTCAAAAAATAAGACTCAAAACCAATCTAAGATTTAAAGTAGACTCCAAGAGAAGAAAAAATGCATGCCACTGCCATGAGTGGTAGTGATAACAAATTCCCATTTAATGCATGGCAAAGAAAAAATTATAGCGACAATGACTGAATTCCTTTCAATAAAATATATCATACAAATATTAAAAGAAATAGGACTTTTAGTAATAACCTCTTTTCAACTTGTCTATTGAACAATTAGAATCAAAGTGAACATAAATTCAATTGAAAGAGGACTTGAGGTCTGTATTGAAAGATTCACGCTTTTCTGGCGAAGAGCCACTGTGGAGGTAACAATGGAATTTCGGAAAATCCATGGCGATCACTCTGTTCACTTCTCTCTTTTGGTTCCTCCGTCAGATTTTAGAAGCTTTGAAACGACAGGGCTGGATTCTCAATGGTTTCGATGGTTAGGGTTAGAGTTTTGTTTGTCAGCAGGGAGAAGAGCACTGGAGAAGAAGAAGAAGAAGAAGAATAAATAGAAAAATGAAAAATGAAAAATGAAAAATGGAGAAGAGATGGAAAAAAGCGATGGAGAAGAAGAACAAGAAATAGAAAATTGAAAAAGGGAGAAGAAGAAATAGGAGCAATGGAGAAGAAGAAGAAATTGAAAATTGAAAAATGGTGAAGAAGAAATAGAAAATCAGGTTTAGGGATTGTAAAATTTGGGAGGGAATTTGATTTGGAAATTTTGGGTTTGAATTTTTTTATTTTTTTTTTTAAATTTTAAGGCATTAAGTAACATGGCCCACATGCCACATGACTCTGATGTGATATGTTATGTGACGTGCCATGTCAGTTTTGTACATAAATCTCTTTATAAGAAACTTTTACAAATAGCATTAGGTGCGTTTGGTTTATTATTTTGAGTAGGATTTTGGGGATAGTATTGGATAATTGGATAGGGGAGTATTACGAGATAAAATTTAAAAATTTATGAAAAAGCCCCCAAGGTTTGCTAATTTAATAAATACCCTAATATATTAAAATATTGTAAAATGACAAAAACACCCTAACCACCCACAGTTTCAGATTCCGACCACCACCGCCGGAATCTGATCGGAAAATGGAAATGGCCACACATACCTGTCGGATCTGGATGTATTCGATCGACATGGCATTTTTCGGCCTTATCCACCACGGATCTAGCCAGAAAATGCCAGATATAAGGCCGGATGTGGCCTTCGACGGCCGGAAAAGGCCATCTGACGGCCAAAGATATGGCCGTCGTTGTCTGTCAACGATGGCCAAGATTTGGCCGTCGTTGAAAGTCAATGACAGCCATTTCTTTGGCCATCGGTGACTGCTAGATCTAGCCTTTTCCGGCCAGATCCGCCATGGATCTAGCCAGAAAAGGCCAGATCTGGCCATTACTGGCAATTTTCGGTGGTTTTATGACTGTTTTGATAGATTTCGACTACCACCGGCGGTGGTTGCCGGAATCTGACAAGTATTGGCTGATGAGGGTGTTTTTGTTAGTTTTTAAACTTTTTTCTGGGAGGTATTTAATGAAATTAATAAACTTATAGGATCTAAAAGTAATTAAAAAAATAGACTAATATTTTGGAAATAACGTGCTAAACAACATTTAAAAAATAAGATCCAGAATATGGATAAAAACAATAAACCAAACGCACCAATTATTGTTCTTTTAATCTATTACTATTATCTAAACCGAGAATTTGCCACGGGCCAATTAATGGGCCCGTTGATATCAGGTATGGGTCTTGGAGCCCATGGTTTGTCCACGTGGTATTTTTAGCTTCAATGTCTCTCTGCTTGTATTTTTCGCTGCGCCCGAGCTGCAATGTGGAGTTGTAGTGGCTACTGAGAAAGAAAATGAAGAAGGTGGTGTTGAAGCAATTAATGGAGACCTCATTCTCTCTTGCATCTTCAAGACGCAACACGCCTTTCTTGCTCTCCTCTCAACGCGTAACTTCTCTCTCTTTTTCGTTATTTATATTTTTCACTATTTGTGCTTTTTGATTGATGGGTCATGGGTGCAACAATCGAAAAAGAAAAGAATACTTTTGATTTTAGATGGTTAGTAAAATTAAAAAAAATGGGATCATTTCCTTTTAGAATCATGTGGAAAAAAAATTGAAAGTAAAGCAGCATAGAAAAATTTTAAAGACAACATTTAACTGGTATATATAATTTGAGTGCCTGGTTATACATTATTGGTTAGGATATAGTAGTTTATGGACTGCAATGAACAAATTTACTAAGCTTAAACAAAATATTGCTCAAAAATCCGTTAAATAATTCATTGGCATACATAATTTATGTTTGCTACCAAATGAAATTTTGATAAATTTGGCTGAGGTGTGTTGAGAGATTTTTTGGTATAGGCAACATGGCATGCGAAGGAAACATTATGTTTGTAGAGACTATGTTTTCTGAAGGAGATTGCCTGGGCTAGTTTTTTGTCTTGGAAAGTACCAATAGTGATGGAGCCATATGTCCTAGCATGACGCAGAACTTTGAAACATGGGCTAACAGAAAGAGAAAAGTATTTAAGCAGCAAAATAGGTTCCTGTGTTTAATTACTTATTTCCTTTTTGGCCTTAATATTACTTCTATCCAACTTATTGTGAATATATATGTGCATAGCTTATTCAGATAGAAGAGTGAATTAGTTTTGTTATTTACTATGACATATTTAATCATGGTCATCTTTGAGCTTTTGATAATTAAGTTGCCGGCTACAGCTTGTACACATTGTGATTATTTTATGTTGTTTCAGTAAATTCATTATTTGCTAATTTTGAATCTCTTAAGCAATATCTGGGATTGCAGTGTGATAGAATTTTCTTGAATAAAATGTGTGTTTGGTGCTTATCTTGCTGGGTGTAAGGTGTCTCACTGCTGTATCATTCGACTGCTGCATTCACTATGTAGTTTTACTTAAAGTGGCCTTTTCTTTTCAACATATAAGGAAACTTAATCAGAACAGTATTCTATCCCAAGAATGATCTAATAGTATCCTTAATTTATGGACTTCTGCAGAATGCGTTTCAGCCCTGTACTTTGAGGTGGAAGTTGAAACAGTCATGTTTTCTAGGTGAATGTTTATTTGACGACACTAAAAGTACTGAAAAAATTTATTTCTGAACTTTACTGGCTTTTATATTTGTTTGCAATGTTACTAATTTCAATTAGATTCTTTGTGTCTGTGTTCACTGAAACTACCACTCTGCCTGCCATATTGTTTTCATGATACTCAGTGGTCTTATGTTTCACTGTGGAATGTAAAAGAAAAAAAAAAAAAAAAAAAAACCAGAATGTTATCATTAAGCAGAACATTTTCTAGATTTCCTACTGCCTCTTCATCTTGAACTGTGATCAGTTACAAAAATCTTTGTCTTGGTTAATAGACAAAAGCTGACCTATCATTATAGTCAGGGATGATTGCATGGATCTCCTAAGGTTTGCTTTAAATAGAATCAAAACCTTGAGTTTCAGAAATAACACAACCAACCTTGAAAAAGTAAGTGCTTGCAATTTGAGACATGTCAAAAGGCAACAAAAAGTTATAGATGCTCTTGTCATTTCCCACTCTTTCTCTCCCACCTGGTTTTCTTTCGCCTTCTTTTTTCTCGCTCTCCTTATCTTCCCCCTTTGTATTTCTCTTTAATTTCTTTCTTCAATTGTCTTTTTCTCTTTCTTATATACCATATTAGCAAGCAATTTGAGACATGTTAAAAGGCAACAAAAGGTTATATATGCTCTTGTCATTTCCTTCTCTTTCTCTCCCACCTGGTTCTCTTTCGCCCTCTTATTTCTCACTTGCTCTTTCTCCCCCTTTGTATTTCTCTTGAATTTGTTTCTTCAATTGTCTTTTTCTCTTTGTCATTCACCATATTAGCATTGTGTTGACTTCCACAATATTGTTGGAGTGAACTTGGGAAAGTGAAATGAGAAAGAAATTAAATAGAATGGAGGGGAAAAAGAATCGAATATGTGGAAGTTATTCCAAAGGACGAGTATGACCTTTCATTGCTCTACATATGTCTCCACGTGTTAGGTAATTGCTTTTTTAAAATGACTTATTAACATTAGGGTTTTTGTGTCTAAAACCTCATGGTTATATTGTCTTTAGATGGAACTTAGGGATTCGTTGTTATTAAAAATCATCATTTTCTTCACCATGACAACTATTAAGCTATGGGAAATTTTGACTATCTAAGATGGTGTGCAACATCAATGAGATCATCTTTGGCCATTTTTGCAATCATTTTATTTAGCTATATATATAATTTATTTATTTATTTTTTTTGGGTTTTGCTTTCGGAGAGGGAGGATGGTAGTGTTGGAGCTGTTACTTTTGTCGAAACACAAGCCATCTTGAAGTTAGCCCATAGTGAAGTGTGAAACCTGGAAGTTTAGCATGGTTCTAATGCTCTGTGGAAACTGAGGGTGAAGATATTTCTATTACTGGTTAGTTGTTGAACCAGCGTTTGAGACTGCAACTAGGTTACATAAATTAATTTTGATTTTACTTACATTAGGGGTTGCACTCAAGAACCTGTCTTCAAAATGAAGGGTCAGACAAAATAAATGTTTTTGATGGCAAGACATTAACAGCAGTCATTATTAGGGTTCTGTATATGATCTATAAGCCTAGTGGATATACGTTTGATTGGCATCTTTAGACATCGTTTCCTGGTGGATATTAAACAGATAGCCAAAATTTTGGGCTTTAGGTCAGAAAGAGAAGAGAGAAGAAGAAAAGTGGAGTATATTCCACAATTAGGATTAGAGTTTAAGGTTTACTTAGCCTCCTTATATATATAGTATTGTCTATAGACAAATTTAGTAAATTACCCTTACACCCAATTAATGATTATAGAACCTATTAAAACATTTCAATGCAAAAGTTTTGTAAAGGATTTCAGTTTTATCTGCAGTATTATGGACATTTTGTTTCCTATCAGAAAAATAAAAACTAATTTCAATGTTGGTGTTTTATTAAGCAATATCAAGTACTAGTGTTTTTGTTTTGGGTAAATGATTCATTAACTTTGTGATGAATTTGTATCTGATTCATATCTTATCATTTGCTTTATCAATTATTAGGATATAAGTAATAGCATATGATGCAAAAACACTATGCAGCTTACTATGTAGTTTGTACTTAATAAGAGTTGTTCTTCTCTTAGCTATTCCTTGCATTTCCTTTAAAACAGGGAAATCTTGGATTTTCTTATGGTCTTAACTGGGCTCTGGCTGGAAAAGGTGTTATTGTGAAGGATAAAGCTTTTCAAAATTTGACATCATCTGAGCTACAGCAGAAAGGTGCAACAATTGTAGGTGATATATCAACTGAACTCATGCTAATTCAATTTTGTTTCTTTTAGTTTGTCTGTCTGATTTTTCCTCCTCTTTTTGCTAGCATCCTTATCAGGACTTCCTCTTCTTGTTAGAGGAAGTGTACGTGGAGGAATTCTTGATATTTCTAAGGGACACTACACTAAACTACTGAAACAGGCATGTATTGACTGAGCTTTCTGCACTATATTATTTCATGGCTAGGCATTTATGAGAGATTAGAGGAGGAACTTAATCTGAATGGGTTGAATCCTTATTCTGTTTTGTATTGGAAGTGTGTCAACAGTGGTGTGGTAGATGAACATGGATAAGAAGCCCTGAAGAAACATAGGAAAAATAAGTAGAATACTTTGGCTACATTAAAGAACTTTGATGAACGATGTTGTCATAATTTGGGCAAGTATTGGATGTTAAAAATACTTTACAAAGTTTTTTTTTTTTTTTTTTTTCCTTTCAACCTGTTTCATAGCAACATTTTCTAATGCTTACATCCGTGTTATATATTTATCCACATATAATCTCTGATTCATTTGACTCTGGTTTTTTTTTAAATTTTGTTTTTATTTTAACAGGTCACGACTCATTTGTCATCCATCTCAAATGTTTTTGTTCAAGACGGGGCAATTGGTTCGTCATCAGAATGTGATGCAAAAGTTCGTGTGATAAGTGATAATCCTTCTGCCATGTTGAAATTTTCAAGCATTCTCTTGAAGACACCTACTCGGGCTGTTTCCCATGATTCTTGTCCTTTGACAGTTTATGTTGCCACATCTATAAGGTATAGTTGATTTTTATTTGGTCATTGATGTACTCCCCCTTGTAGATGTTATCTACTAAAAGTATGGAGCTCTTTACATCTATGAACATACCTTTTTTGCCTTTAGTGAGTGTTTTGATGTGCCTAACTACTTTGGAAAGTATTGGGCTAGGTACTTTGTAAGCAGTGTGGGTTGCCCTTGAGAGAGAGAATTTAGAGAGAGAAAAATAATTTAGAGAGGTGGAATTTCCACTCTGTAAACATGTTGATTCACCTGTGTAGAGACACTGCTTGGCCTGGGTCCTTTTACCCTTAGTACTTCTAGGCATTTTTTAATGGAAGTAGGGATTGATGAGGTGGATCTTCTAAATGATAGCCCCGTGTCTTCATTCTTTAAATACAGCGTTTATATTAGAGGTAATTTCTTGTCCAAAATGGAGTACATGGAACTATTACAAAATGTGTTGAACACTCATATAACCTACAAATTTCAGAGTACTTGCTTGTTTACGAGGACAATATTACCTGCCCTCAAGAATTGGCTGATAATATTTCAAACGAATTCTATCTTGAATCTTTTCCAGTGACCTATTTAGACTACACAATAGATGGAACTATTAATTACACTCTTTGGCTATTCTTCATCAATATGCCTCTGCCAGGATAGTAATGGTAGGCGCTGTGAGCTCTGGTGTTTGATAATTAAAACATGATTATAGACACTGATCAATAGTGTTATTCCATTTTTTTATTTTTGGCTACAGTGTTGGTGTCATGGATGCAGTTGCTTTTGGAGCTCAAGGAAGTAATGGATTTATAACTGCTGATATTGAGCGTTCTTCACTCATTTTATGTGGTCAAGCTTTTGCTGACACAAATGGAATCAAAGAAGCGTTAACTGCCCTGTCTGGACCTATTATATGTGCACGTGGAGGCCTTCTTCTTTCTGGAAGGTAAGATATTTTAATCTTCATCATTATTGTGTTAAAATTTTGACATGTGATCTGAAATTTATATGTGAAGGATGCAAACAGGCTACTAGTGTTGGCTGACTCTGTGATACTTCTATTTGCACCTGAAGATACCATTCAGAGTTGTGCCAATGTTTTGGTGTCTGCAGATGCTGGTGTAATACTTTCCTCTCAAGGCATTGCTCCCTTGTTCCAAACTGGAAATTCTGGTGGGCCAGATATATTCAAATTGCCAGCTGCTGTTGTCTTTGCATCATCTGATTGGTAACCATACCACTCACATCCCATTTCTTTCGACAGTAATATGCATTGGAGTATAGCATTCCTTTTTAGGCTCTGCCAAGCAAGATGTTTCGTGCTCTGTAGATGCATATTATATTATTTGAATCAATTGCAATGCTTCAAAAACTTACCTTTGACTGTTCAGATTAATGTTACCAAAACTTTAGTTGCTTTAACTAAATTTCCAGTTTCCATTTTTATTAAAAATAAATTATATTTGATGTTGTTCTTATCTTTGCGTCCTGTGATAGGTAACAAAGCCACATAAACATTTGTACTTTTTCTTGGTAATCCAAACTGGAAACAAATTTTATTTCAAAGAGTGGGTAAAACTACAGTAAGCTGATTGTGAATATCAAATAGAATTATTAATTAGTTAGGAATTAGGATCTACATATTGATGTATGTTGTACAGAAGCACTATTGCATGTAAATTATAGCATATAGTAACTGTTGGATTTCTTGAGAGTTATTCATGGCTTAAATTTTCGCAGCAGATCTTTTAGCAACACAACATTAGTTAGCTCTAATGTGTTTGCTATCACTGTGGTGTTTATTCAAGATATTTCTCACTATTCTGTAATATTACATTTTTTTTTATAGTTATTTAAACAAAAACATTGCATATGGTTTATGCTTTTCCATGGTTCATGGAAGTCTCGGATATTTTTCAGCTTTAATTTCTTGACATAAAGGAGAACAATTTTAAACTTTTAAAATGTTTGTCTAAATAAAAAAATAAAAAAATTCTTGGGATATTCTTTGTTATAATATTCCATTTCTCCTTTCAGATAGAAGAAGCTAATAAAATTGCATGTGCTTGATGGTTTCATAAATTTATAATGTTCTTCATGGATTATAAATTATAAATTCTTTTAACATGCAAGAGATATGTATATATAAAACAACATTGAATATCCGTTGAAGTTTTATAAGTTAATCATCATATTGAAACAGTATTTTGAGTTTGAGAAATTGAAGGTTGGCTTTTCTGGTTGGATTACACATGCTGCTAAGCAGGGTTTCAAAGTAANTTTTTTTTCAAGTAGATATATCTGAAGTTAAAAGAGTTCAGTTGCTGCTCTAAATTCTCTCAAGGATCAGTGGCAGAAGCTTCAGACAAACTGGGTTGGTGATGATCCTTGCGGCAGTTCTTGGGAAGGAAATAGTTGTATCAATTCAAGTGTGATCTACATGTAAGTTCATTTTTCCCTTGAACTTCTGGTGCAAGCTCGCGTGGTGTGGCTGCTATTCTTCATTTTTCAATGCTTGAGAGTGACCTGAGGATTTTAATTTTCTGGAGTACTATCAGGCATGGACTTGGGAGGGAACCTGTTTGCATACATTTAGAATCTACCTGAAGTAAGGAAATTGTTAAGTTCTATCTCCACCCTTTTCGTTTCCCTGATGCAAAGACTACAAAATTCTCAAGTTTTCAATCTTCACTGCAGTTTATGCGAGATAGATTCTGTATTTTAGTTGTGAGATGCGTCTTGTGGGGCTTGTTTTATAATCCAAGTGAAATACATAGTTTCTTCCTGTGAATATTGCTTGACTTATTCGATTTCTTTTCTATTCATCTATATCTCATTGGGGATTGTTTTACTAGAATCATGAAGTTCTTGTAGTTGGATATATTTTACTATTTTAAGGGTTTATCTTTTTGACAATTTTTCCATTTGTCGCTTTTCTAGGCAAGGATCTTCAGGCTTTGGCACAATCAACTCTTTCAAAGAATATTCCACCATTTGAACCTAAAGGTAGCTCCACAACCCTTCCCTTTAACCTTCATGTTCTTAAGATCAGATCTTTTTACTAAGACACTGCTATGTTGCTCATGAAATTAATGAATTATTCTAAGGCGGGAATCTTCAAGAAAAATATAAGACCTTTCTCGACTCCAGGTTTCAAGAAATACCTCAGGAATTCTCATTTTGAGCTTCAGGTAGGGAATGCTAGAGATTGTTATATAATTTTCTTTTGTGGTAATGTAGATATTATCAGGTCCGATTGGCACACTTTTATTATCATGTCATATTCCACTATCATATCCTAAAAACCTAAAAATGCATTTGTTTTAATATTCTCAAAATTCAATCATATTTTATTCAACTCAAAATATTTAGATTATTTTAACTTCTTAGGTTTGTTAATTTAACTAAACACCCTCAACAATAAAAATTTATAAATTAACAAAAACACCCCCACCCACCCACTTATTGTTGGCAGCCGGCTACCACCAACGGAAGGTGGCCGAAATCTGTCGGAATGGCTTGCATGACCGACTGGATCTGGCTGATTGTGCGCCAATCTGGCCTTTTGAACTGGCCGTTGACGACTAGATCTGGCCACATCTAGTTGTTGATGACAGCCATTTCTTGGCCGTCAACGTCCAAATAGACATTCAGAATCTATCAGGCACAAAGTTATATGCATTTTGTTATGCTAATTTAGAATCTTGTACTTTGGATGCATTTTGTTATATTCAGATTCTAGCATTTTGTTATGCTACTTAATGTTTAAATATGTAGTTTCTAACTTCTCAAGCTTCATATTTTCACTGCAAAGTTTCAAACAGAGTTATATTTGCAGAGTACTAAAGTTTGGTTAGAAATTCTAAGTTTGTAGAATATTTGTAGAATACTAAGTTTGCAAACTACTAAGTTTGTAGCATACTAAGTTTATAGAATACTAAGTTTGTAGCATACTAAGTTTGTAGAATATTTTCATAATACTAAGTTTGTAGAATATTTGTAAAATATTTGCAAAATACTAAATTGAATCTAACAGTATGATTGCTTGTTGGTTGCCAAGGAAGAGATAAAGATAGAGAATGTCATCATCTGGGTCTACGCAACACTCTACGTCTATGGGTGCTTCCTCACAATGTAACGCTCATATTGAGGTACGTAGTTTTACTTATGCCCTTTTACCCTTAGTTGATTTTTGTTAAAGTTATTTTGAAAAAAGTGTGAAGAAAATGTCTTAAAATTTCATTAGGGGTAAAATGATATTTTCACTCATAATTAGTTGAAAAAGTGAGGAGTGAAAAGAGATAGAATAACATAGAGAAGTTAATAAAAATAAGGGCATTTTGGTAGTTGACTAAGGGACATAGATGGAATTTCATAAAAAGTGTAAGGGCAAAATGAAAAACTATAAATAATAATATGTTATATCAAGAATTGAAGAATCAAACCCTAGCCATTCTTCATCCATTTTCACGCCACCTTCACCTTCAAATCCTCTCAATTTCTTCAATTCTTCTTCAAGGGAAATTCATAGATTTTGGGTACTCTCCTCTGTCTCATATTCAGATCCCTCTGAGTAAAGAAATACTTCAAACTCTTGTGGTCGGTGTAGATATTACTCTTTGCACCATATAGGTAATGCCTCCATATCTTTAATGCAAAGACTACAGCTGCCAACTCTAAATCATGTGTAGGGTATCTCGTCTCATGTAACAACTGTTGTAAACTAGTAAAATGCATGCATAATAAAAATAGAAAATGGGCCCAAAAATTTCCTTCTTATTATAAGTAATAAGTCTATTATACACAAAGAGCATCATTTACAAAATGTCATTTAAAAAGACAAAAACAGGGGAAACAGTGTAGCTATTGCTCCTCGCTTGCCGATGCCCCTCCGACTGCATCATCACCTAGATCCTGCATCCACAAAGAAAAATAACGGGGTGAGCACAAAATAATGTTCAGTAAGTAAACCCTCTACTTGTCTATCCCCATAACCATTTCTCTTAATTCTTTCCTCACACTTTCTATTTCTGTTTCTCTTTCACACAGCTTTCTTTCTTTTTTTTTTTTTTCTAAATGTCATGGCCTCATCTTACCGGAGGCACGGCCGGATGGAGTTCACACAGCACCATCTCACTTTTCATGACTGTCGGGTGGAGTTCACACAGCGCCAACCCGCTCTTAGTGACTACCGAGTGGGGATCACAAAGCACCTTCTCGATTCTCATAACTATCGGGTGGAGACCACAAAGCACCTACCCATTTCTCATAGCTATCGGGGTGACGATCACAAAGCGTCAACCCGTTTTCTATAACTATCGGGTGACGATCACAAAGCATCAACCCGCTTCTCGTAGCTATCGGGTAACGATCACAAAGCATCAACCCGTTTTTTATTCACTCTATTCTAGCACTTCTCATTCTCTCTACTCTTAGAGTAGTTCATTCACAAAGTTCTCTACTCATAGAGCAAGTGCATTCACAAAGTTTTCTACTCTTTCTTGAGTCACTTCTCAATGCACAAATTAATGCACATGGATAGTTCACCACTACCAATGCACTTATGAAATGTCAAGATGCCATGTTGCAAGAATTAAGGTTCACTACTCATACTCAACCCTCTCTTAGGCATTTCATCAAACAACTCAAGTGCATATAAAGACTCTACTATAACAATAGCTATATTTCTCTGTCTAACCATCCAAAATGGGAGAAATCTCCCTCACATAGCTATAAATCCTGCCATAAAATAACACTTCTAAAAAGGATTTCTCAATATCCTTCAATTTCACCTCAAACCACATTCCCAACCCACCTCTCACTTCTCATAATTGAAGTGTATAAACAACCACAAAGCAATAATCATCTCCATTTAAATCTTAATAACATAGCATATCACATGTATATACATACATACATAATTGCTATTAACTCTCTATTCAAGAAAGTTCTCAAATCTCTACTTGGGTTGGGATTTACTTACCTTGTGATAGAGAGATCTCACTAACACTTCCTTTCTCTTGGTTTGCTTGACTTTTCTCTGCCCTCTAAAAATCCTTGAACAAATGAAAGAGAATTTGAGAGGAAGTAAGAAAGGAGAGTGGCGGTGGAGAAGAAGAATGAAGGGTTTGCAATGACTTAATTCCTTTTAATACAATTTATGCACAAGCATTCCCATTTTGCCCTTACTCTTCCTTGGGAATTTCATCTATATCTTTTAATTCATTACAAACACACCCCTATATTAACATATTCTCCATGAAAAATCCTTACATTTTACTCCCCACTTTTCCTACTAATTAGGGGTAGAATGGTCAAATTGCCCTTAGGGAAGAAAATATCTAAAACTTAACAAACATTTTGGTCGGCACGTCGCCACGACGAAGAAGCTTCTGTCGCCGCGGCGAAACTGCCCAGTAGCTTCCCCGTGGGCTTCAACACCTCTTCGCCGCGGCGAAGATTCTTCTTCGCCCCGGCAAAGCCTGGAACACTAAACTTTTTCTATTTTCAACCAATTTCGAGGCAAGTATTCAACATACCACTCAATCAAAGGCCAACCAAACAATAATACTAATAAACCGACTCAAAAAAAGAGCACAAGAAGAAACATTAGCTACGTACCTCAAGTGGGGCGTTACATCTCATACTCTTTCAATTGTCGAGAAGCATAAGCTATCACCTTACCCAACTGCATCAACACAGCACCAAGACCTTGTAGTGAAGCATCAGTATAAATGTCATAATCCACACCCTCCTGTGGTAACACCAAAATGAGAGCTATGGTTAATGTCTCATATTCAGCTCCCTCTGAGTAAATATCTACAGAGAAATTTGGGTACCCGATTAGCATTTAGTACAGCATACCATCCTCAGACAGATGACCAGACTGAGAGAACAAATCAGATACTTGAGGATATGTTGAGAGCATGCTGTATGGATTATCAAATGACTTGGCATGAGATGTTACCTTTGGTGGAGTTTGCCTATAACAACAACTATCAGTCCACCATTAAGATGGCTCCTTATGAAGCCTTGTATGGCAGACAATATAGATCTCCATTACATTGTGACGAGATAGGAGAAAATATGTGTTGAATACTGCTCTTGGGCTGAAGATAACTCAAAAAATGATAGAGGATATCAAGTTGATCAGAAGTAGAATGAAGCAAGCCTAGGACAAACAAAAAAGTTATGCGGATTCAAAGAGAAAAGATTTTAAGTTCGCAGTGGGTGACAAAGTGTTTATTAAAATTTCCCCCTGTAAGCAAGTAATACGTTTTGGCAGTAAAGAAAAGTTAGCACCTAGATACATTGGCCCCTTTGAAGTATTACAACGAGTTGGAAAGGTAGCTTATAAGTTGGCGCTACCACCTAATATGGATAGGGTGCACAATGTGTTCCATGTTTCGATGCTCCGCAGATATGTCAGTGACCCCTCCCATATACTGAAAGTAGAGGAAGTGGACTTAGAAGAGAATCTTGTTTATATATGAGAAGCGTCCAGTACAGATATTAGACAGAAAGATTAAAGAGCTCCGAAACAAAAGTATTCCACTCGTAAAAGTCCTATGGAGGAATCATAAGGCAGAAGAAGCAACATGAGAGGTAGAGCAAGACATGCGGAACCGCTATCTTGAGTTGTTTGTTTGAATTTTGGGGACGAAATTTCTTTTATGCATATATATGTTTTATATGAAGAATTGTTAATGGATTTTGTGTTGAATGATGATTATAACTTATCCATGAGAAGTTGTGTTGGTTGGTTTGGCGTTAAATATGGAGGGTTTTATTCCCAATTTTTGGTGGCCTAAAAAAGAGATAGAAATGTAGCCAAATTAGAGTTGCTTTGTGGACATAAGTTGTTTGATGAAATGTCAAAGAGAAGTGTTTGTATGACTATGATTATGTGTTAGAGAGTTGGTTCAAAGAAGATTTTTAAAGTGTTGGATTGCTCACACATAAGGTAAGTAAATCCTACCCTAAGTATGATGTAAGTAATATTGTGTAGAGAATTCCTTTTATGCATATATATGTGTTTTATATGAAGAATTGTTGATGGATTTGGTGTTGAATGATGATTAGAACTTATCCATGAGAAGTAGTGTTGGTATATTTGATATTTGATGTGAGTTTGGATGAAATTTGGAAGAATTGGAGTAGAAATTTTGGAGTGTACATTTTGGACAGGTTTGGCGTTAAATATGGAGGATGTTATACCAAATTTTTGGTGGCTTAGAAAAGAGATATAAATGTAGTCAAATTAGAGTTGCTTTGTGCACATAAGTTATTTGATGAAACGTCAAAGAGAAGTGCATGTATGAGTATGATTATGTGCTATATTGAGATGAGTTTGTAGATGGTAGAGAATGAAATGTTTGCATTCCATATTGCATAATTGCATTTAAACATGTGAATTTAGAAGAATTATAAGCATGGAACCATCTACATGCATACATACTCATAAGAGCATGAAAAAGCACTAAANGCATCCACCGGGTAGGTAAAGGGTCAAATCCTTTGTGGTTGAAGCTCTCGGCTTCTGGCCAATTTAATCTTATGATACAAAAATTAATTCTCACGGTAGGAGAAACATAAAACATTAACTAAGTTGGATGATTAAGTTTTAATTTAATAGAGAAATTGTTAATTCTAATTTATTTTTTACGTTTTAGCTGAAAAATCAAGGTTTTGCTTAAAATGACAGATTTAACTATAAAATCACATAATTTAACCTAATTGTCTTTAATGAAAAATAACTAGAACAAAAATAGCTGAATGCTCTAGACTATCAAGATTTGTGGCATCTAGCATGTTTTAATTAAATTGTCAAACTATACTATTAAATACTAGACTCAATCTAAATTATTGAGTTTAGAATACTCTAGTGATAGATATTAGTAATTTAGCATTTATTGTTTCGCTTACGGGTATAATGAAAAAGTCATTGGATTTTATGATTGTATTTGTTCTTTAAATAAAAAATGCACATTTTGGAAAGTTGTGATTGTTGAATTGGTTATGAATGTCTAAACCTTTTTCAGTAATTATAAATAAATATAAAGCTTGGAAGTAAAAGTACAAGAGAAAAAGAGAAGTTTTTTTTTATTACAATTCGGTATTCGATTAAAATTGAAGATGGGCTAAAGAGAAAAAGAGTAACAATATGTAATTGTTTTGGTTGTAGGTGTTGAATGAGACTTGGAATGTCCATATTCAAACAACAGTACTAAAATTAACACCACAATCTCTACCATATTTTGATATTGCCAAAATCATTAACTTATTTCCCAGAATTTTCCACTTCATAAACAGCTCATTTTTGTGTGCCGAATCAATGGGTTCATCCATTACGCATAAATGGCTGAACACATGGGGTCCAATCGACGAACCAAATGGGTCAAGGTCCACCTGGGTTTGAGGTCTTAAATCATCATAGGTCCACTCCCTTGAAACCACTATTTTCTTATAATTAAAGTTTGATGTCTTAATTATTATTTACTGAGAAATTGCTCTATATAACTATTTTCATTAATTTTAATTCTCAGAGAATTAAAGATTTTGTTTAAAAGACAGATTTAGTCATTAAATCACATCACTTAATCTAGTTGCCCTTAACAAAAAATGATAAAGATAAAAATAGTCAGAATGTGCTAGACTACCAAGTCTAGTATAGTTTAGCATGCTTTAATTATATTGTTAAATCATATTGTTAAATGTTAAACTATTTGAGCCTAATATGATCTAGCATAGTGTAGCATTGTAGGTTACAGAACCTATCATTTGTTGTTTTATTAAGGGTATAACTGGTAAGTCATTAAATTTTATGACTAGATTTATCCTTTAAATTAACCTTATTATTTCGGGAAATTAAAATTATTAAATTAGTTATATATGTCCAAACCCTTTATTTATTTACTAGTTATTATTTTAATATTCATGTAGAGAATAACTGAGAATTTATGAGTTACTGTAATTAGATTAAGTAATTACTTCATACATCCGTATGTAATACATCTTGGGTTTAATATTTATTTTGGCTCATCTTTTGGTTTTCAATTATCTATCTCGTCCATGATTCTCTCAAGGGAATTTAAAGTCATGAAAATATAAATCAAAGGAAATTAATTGATCATTATTAGTGACTGCCATTACCATCCTCTAAAATAATTAGGAATTTTTATGTAAAATTAACAATTTCATCCTTTGAAATAATTTTTTTATACATCAACCATTACACTTCAGCCCCCTAAAAATACTTTCTTGGTTCTGCCATTGATTGTTAGTGTTTGTTTTTAGTATATTAGGATTGTTAGTTTTGTTGTAAGATTGAATCATTGATTATAGGATACCAATTTGTTGTCAAATTACATAAAGGAAAATTAAATCATAGAATCATTATATTTCCTTATATTTAGGTTTTCTTATTTTATTAAAGTAGTCCTAATTAAATTCAATTTTTGCTTAGGTGTTTTCCATATTAGAATAAGATTTCTTTCTATTAATCGGTTTATTCATTTCCTAGTTAATTAAGGTTAATTCTAGTATAAATAAAAGTCTTTATTGAAGATATATTCAACTCTATTCAGCTCAAACTAATGTTAACTATTAGTCAAATGTAATGTAGTGTAAACTGGTGTTTTTAGTAAATGTAACAGAATGGTTGTAAATGTAGTTAGCTGAGGTTAGTTGAGTAAATTCACTACAGATTCACTACAGATATGTTAGCTGAAAAGTGTTGAATATGCGTAAGAGAAAATGAGTTGTAATTTTATGATAATGAATGAAATGCTCTTCTGTAGAATTTTTTCTTCTACTCAAAATCTAATATGGTATCAAAGCTCTAGGGTTTGATCTTCTTGAATTTAAGCCCAACGATTCCTCGATTCAACTGGTTTCTTTTTGCGGTCAGTTAGGAATAAATTTGTTCAAGAGTTCACCCATTGATCCCTTGATCCAACTGATTCCTTTTGCGATCAATTAGGGATCAATTTGTTCAAGAGTTTAGCTCAATTATACGTTCCAGCTTAGATCTGCTCAGCTTACGATTTCAAGATTTACTCAGGTCGGATCTTGATCAGTTTCATTTCAAATTTGCTCAACTTACGATTTCAAGATTTGCTCAGCTCATATCTCGATTTCAAGATTTGCTTAGCTTTCGATTACAAGACTTGTTCAGATTGTACAAGATAATGAATTCTACCAGTGAAGCGATAATGAATCCTTTAGATTTGAACTCACCGCTGTACATTCACTCATCGAACACTCTGGGGTCAGTGTTGGTAACAGAACCACTCACCGACACTGAGAATTATGGCATTTGGAGCAGGGCCATGACAGACTCACTCCGAGCTAAGAATAAGTTGGGTTTTGTTGATGGCACATGCAAGAAACCATCATATCCAAGCTTGGGTGCACAATGGTAAAGATGCAACTCAATGGTTTTAGCTTAGATCTTCAACATGGTTTCAAAAGAAATCTTTAATGGAATTGTTTATTCCACTAATGCATATCAGGTGTGGTTGGACCTACAAGAACAGTATCATAAGGTGAGTGGAACCAGAATTTATGGGATTCATCGGGAGATTGTTAATCTCACGCAAGGTACCATGTTTGTGGCCATTTATTATAACAAACTAAAAGCATTGTGGGATGAACTGAACTCGTTGATAACCTTACCACCTCCAGATAGTGCATTAGCTAAGGTTTATCTGGAACATCTAAACCAACAGAGGTTGTTGTAGTTTTTAATAGTGTTGAATGACACTTATTCTATGGTGAGGACTCATATTCTATTGATGTCGCCATTGCCCTCGGTCAAGCAAGCTTATTCAGTTGTGAATCAAGATGAAAGTCAAAGGATATTTTTAGGGGCTACTATTGGTACAGATGTGACCACTGCACTGTATGCTATAATACGTAGATTGGACACAATCACAATTCTAAATACAAAGGGAAGAAGCCCTATATAGAATGTGATTTTTGTCATCTTCCAGGACATAAACGAGACATATGTTACAAGATTCATGGTTATCTAGCTGATTACAAAGGAAAGGTGAATGGGTCAAAAGGCAAGTTAGTAGCTAATCAAGTGCATACACAGTCTAATGCACAAATAACACCTATTGCTAACACTCATGTGGATACTTCAAAGGGTTCACTAGGCACAATTCTCTCGGCAAAACAGTATTCCCAGCTCCTTCAATTACTTGGTAAAGAAAATGTCTAAACATCGGCCAATGTAGCAAGTATAGCAACATCACTCTTATCTTGCTTTAATGATACTGCAAATTGGATAATAAATTCAGGGGCAACGGATCACATGACTAGTAGACTGTCTAGCTTAATTTTACCTGTTGATATGGATTCTAACCCAAGTACTAATGTTGGCCTACCCAATGGTATGAAAACTAGGATTAGGCACATTGGATCTGTTAAGATAGATGATCAAATTTGTCTAGATCATGTGCTGCATTTACTAGATTTCAAATATAATTTGTTTTTAGTATCAAAGTATACTTCATCCACTAATTGTGCCATTACCTTTTACCCTGATTTTTGCTTAATCCAGGACCTCTGGAGTGGCAAGCTGAAGGGGATTGGTAAAAAATTTCAGGGCATGTACTTTCATGTGCCCTTTCCATAGTCACCCTCACAGAACTCTAACATGCATATTCTCGCCAAACTGCTTTCCACAAATACTGTTTGTAATACAGTAGTGAATAATGTTTTAATTCCTTGTTCAAAACTTGTTAATTCTAGCACATGTTCAAAACTTGTTAATTCCTAGTTAAAAAAGTTCAAAAAGATTGGGTCATGTCCCAAATCTAGTTCTAAAACAGATGGTTAAAACTTTGCCAGTTGATAACTCTCATTGTCCAATTTGTCCATTGGCAAAGCAAACCAGGGTACCTTTAAGTCAAAATATTTTAAATCATGTTTTTGATCTTTTGCATTTGGATGTATGAGGACCCTATAAGGTACCCGCTTTTGGTAATGCTAAGTTCTTTCTTACAATTGTAGATGATTGTACTAGAGTAACATGGCTTTTCTTAATGCAATTTAAATCTAATGTGTTTCAAATGTTCAAATAATTCTTGAATATGATTATGACACAATATCATTTTACTCCTAAAGGCATTAGATCCAACAATGGTTTAGAATTTTTCAATAAAAATTGTCATGATTTATTTAAAGAATTAGGTATTCAACATCAAAGTTCACGTGCTTACTCTCCACAAAAAAATGGTGTTGCGAAAAGAAAGCATAGACACATTTTGCAAGTTGCTAGGGTCTTAAAATTTTAGTCCCAATTACTACATTCCCTTTGGGGACACTATGTTCAAACAGCAGTTTATTTGATTAATAGATGTCCAACCACCATGTTGAAAGGTCTCTCACCATTTGAATTTTTTTTTGGCAAGCCTCCTTCACTAGCACACTTAAGAGTTTTCGGTTGCTTAGCATATTCTACCATTCTTACTCGAAAAGATAAGTTTTCCCCTAGATCTATTCCATGTGTTTTTGTAGGATATTCTCTAGACAAAAAAGGATATGCCCTATACAATTTGCAAAACCATGCTATTCAAATCACTAGGGATGTTACCTTCTATGAGCAAATTTTCCCCTTTAAATGGTCAACCATAGACATGTCTATCTTTTCACCAAATTCATTTATAGAAATAGATTCATCTAACACATGTACTAGATAGAATCATTAACATATAAACAGTTTTCCTACACCACAAACAAATTCAGCTGTGACCTCTAGCTCATTACATATGCAAGAATCACCTAGTCCACCATTTCTACCAAATGAACATACTAACCTTACAAATTTAAAACAAACCAACCCTGCACCCTTACGAAAATCAACCAGAGCCACAAAGCCACCTATATGGACCATATATTTCCATTGTCCCACACTTCCTTCTTCATCACAAGCTCACCTTGTGAAATATCCAATTTTGGATAACATTGATTATTCTCACATTTCACCCAAATATCAAGCCTGCCTTGGAAAAAATTATTCTTTAACTGAACTAACTAGCTTTTCCCAAGCTTCCAAAGATCCTAAATGGGTTGAAGCCATGTCAAAAGAAATAAAAGCTTTAGAGGACAATCCTACCTGGTCATTGGTTCCCTTGTCTCTTGGAAAAAATCCAATTGGGTGTAAATGGGTGTATAAATTGAAATTTAAAGTTGATGGTACTCTAGAGAAGTATAAAGCTAGGTTAGTGGTAAAAGGTTACACACAACAAGCCATAATTGATTATGAGGAAACATTTTCCCCAATTGTTAAAATGGTGACAGCAAAAGCCATTATAGCTTCAGCATCCATTAATGATTGGTCGTTGTATCATCTTGATGTTGACAAAGCATTTCTACAAGGTGATTTGACTGAGGAAATTTATATGTCCTTACCTCAAGGCTTTACCAAACCACATAAACAAAATCTTGTTTGTAGACTTCATAAGTCTTTATATGGCCTCAAACAGGCCTTTAAGGCCTAGAATTTTAAGCTTACTTCAGCTTTAATTCAAGGAGGATTCTCTCAATCAAAATCAGATTACTCTTTATTTGTTAAGAGGCATGGTACTCAGATTGTGGCTGTCCTTGTATATGTTGATGATATAGTTATCATTGGGAGCAATTCTGCTATAATAGATGAAGCTAAACAGTTACTTCACTCCAATTTTAAGCTTAAAGATTTAAGGCTGCTTAGATATTTTCTTGGTCTTGAGGTAGCAAGATCAACCAAAGGGATAACTATATGTCAACGCAAATATGCCTTAGAGTTGATTTCTACTACTGGTTTATCAAGTGCTAGACCTGCCATCATTCCTCTTGATTAGCATGTGAAATTCACCTCTGCGGATTATGATAAGCAATGAAACATTCCTGGAGATCCCTTGTTACCAGATGCTTCCATCTATTAGCAGCTCATAGGTAAACTACTTTACTTTTGAATGACATGTCCAGATTTAAGCTACTCAGTAAACTTGTTAAAGTCATTTTATGCGTGCACCCAAAGAGTCCCATATGCAAGCAGCTTTGAAGATTGTAAAGCATGTCAAATATGATCTTGCTTTAGGATTATTTTTCCCATCTAACAGTACATTATAGGTTAATGCTTATTGTGATTCAGACCGAGCCTCATGTTTATTAACAAGAAGGTTAGTTACTAGGTTTTGTGTTTTCTTGGGTAATTCTCTTATATCTTGGAAATCTAAGAAACAGGTGACAGTATCACGATCTTCCTCAGAAGTTGAATATAGGGCAATGGCCTCGGTTGTTTGTGAGATTGTTTGGATAGTGCAATTGCTTTCTGAACTTGGTTATCCTCCTTAATCTATTGTTCCTCTCTTTTGTGACAATCAATCAGCTTTGCACATTGCTTCTAATATGATGTTTCATGAGCGTACCAAGCACATTGACATTGATTTTCATTTGGTCTGAGAAAAGATATAGACTGGTCTCATTCAAACCAAATATGCCCCTAGCACTGATCAACGGGTAGATATTCTTACCAAGGCTCTCCAAAGTCAATTGCATCATCATTTTTTGTCCAAGTTAGGAGTATTCAACCTCTATCACTCACCAACTTGAGGGGGAGTATTGAAGATATATTCAGCTCTATTCAACTCAAACTAATGTTGATTTTTAGTTAAATGTAGTGTAGTGTAAACTGGTGTTTTTAGTAAATGTAACAGAATAGTTGTAAATGTAGTTAGTTGTAAATTCACTACAGATTCGCTATAGATATGTTAGCTGAAAAGTGTTGAATATACTTAAGAGAAAATGAGTTGTAATTTTACGACAATGAATGAAATGCTTTTCTGTAGAATTTTTTCTTCTACTCAAAATCTAATAGTCTTTATAATGTAGAAGTGTTATTATTGAATGACTTATTGAGAACTTTTTGTGGTTATCTTAAACAATCCAATATGCGAATATTGATACAATTAGGTGGTGGTTTATTGTATCACTTGTTGTTTTTGGGTTTCAGTCACCTCTGTTATTGTTTCGGCATCATTTGGAGCTTTGATTTTTTATAAAATTCTGATAATTTTAAGGCTCCTTTCATAGTGGTGGAAATCCTTGGAGGAATAATCATATTATTTTTCCTTATATGATTTGTATTTTTCCTAGATATCAATCTTCACATAATAGAAAACATACTTCTACAAGAAAACCAATTCTCTATACAAAGAAACAAATACTTTTTTTTTTTTTTTAAAGAACTCTTATTCTTCTTTTTGATTTAATAACTTTAAGTGGAAATGCGATTTATACTTTGTTGATGCTGAATTTTGACACCAACTATTTGTACGTGCAAAGTGTTAAGCAGACTTAGAAATTACCCGTGAACTGGTAATGGAAATAAATAAATAAAGGAAGACGATTTTTAAAGTGGTTCGAATGCTCAAAGCAAACCTTACGTCCACTATCTTCTTATAGAAGAAAGGTTACAATCAAGTCGCAAGTAGCGATCAAAAAAGAAATACAGAGAAGGAGAGAGAGTGTTTATATTATCAGAAGCCGAATCCGGATGAAGAGAGGGGAGCTCTCTATTTATAGTAAGAGGTTCCTGGGCAATGATTATGGGTCTGTCAATCGACAGGTACCGTACAGTTCTTACCTTGCTTCTTCTTGGCTGGCTGTGCGGTAGTTATCCTTAAATCGCGCAGGGATCGGGCAAGTGGATGACTCCCAACCATTCACTAGCCATACCTTTACTTGCCAAGTTGATAACAACCTTACTTTTTCTGTCCTTAGATGACATGGCAGCGCCTGGATGGCACAATACCTTCCTGAACTCTGATTAATCCTTACTAACGTTAGTCTACGTCAACCCTGATTTTTTAGGCATAACATACTTCTAGAAGTGATTATAGTTTTTCCATATATATTTGAGGAGTAATATTCTTCTCTTGTGTTGCTAGAATTGGCATTATTATATTATGCTAATTTATTTCTTTGTCTACGTAATAGAATAACAGTAGTGTTGTGGGGAATATTTAGAAAGGATGTGTGTCTGCATTCTATTTGCCAAAGAGCCACAACTCATGATAATCGCCCTCTATGTTAATCTACCATTAAGGTGATTGCCTACCCAACGTATTGAGCTATTACTTGATATTTAAAGCTTAATTAAGTAGTAAAGAAAGTAATTCATGTACTTGGTAGTTGCTCCAGCGATTACCTTGAAACCATAACCACCAATGGCCTACTTAAGTTGGGTCACTTTAGCCATAGGAGGCAACCAACAAGAATCTTGGAGTTGATGGGAAAATGCCAATTGCTCGCCTTATCACCTCCTCATGAGGCCTTAACTTTCCAAAGACCATCAAAGGAAAAGAGAAGTTCCCCTTTTACTAAGATACATATGTCGTTGCATTATTGGGTTAAATCTTCCTCTTTGGAAGATAATCTTAAAGTATACTATTTCAAGGATACTTATGTCACTGTAGCAGAGGAGAGCATGTGGTGCTATCGAAAAGGTCAAAAAAAGTAACCTACCATTTTTTGTATAAAAAGTAGACTTGGCAAAACAGGTTTTTATACTCACGGGTGGATTCGTATCCTTCAAATATATAGGGTATGGATATATTCTTAAGAACTCGTGAAAAGTGAATCTATACCTGATTCAGCCCGTTTTTATAACGGGTGGATTGGGTATATCCGTAAGTACCCTTGAATATTCACATATTTAAAAAAAAAAAACTAATTAATAAAATAACAAATTTTCATCATTCTTATTTTTCACACAAAATCCTAAATACACAAACTCATCGTCATTCCATGGTTCCAAGTCTACCCAAAACAACCACATAGCCTATCTAGCCATCCCGTCACACTTGCACAGTCGTCAGCCACAACCATACAACCCTTGTAATGACTTCTTTCTACTATCATATTCATACAATATATTAATAAAAATACAAGTATACTTATCAAAAGAGTTGGGCCCAAAATTTTCTTTGCTTAATATATATATATTCTTTACATAGTACAATATCATTTGTGCAAAAAGACTCTCAAAACAGTGGACAACGTAGCCAAGTCTCCCCACTTGCTGACGTCCATCCGACCACGTCCTCACCTATGTCCTGCAAAAATATAGAAAACAACGGGGTGAGCACAAAGATGCTCAGTAAGTAAATCCTCTACTCCACTATCCTTGTGTATCACTCTTCAATTCTTTCCTTACTCTTGTCACTTTCTCTTATTCAATCTCTCTTGTTCTTTCTCTGTTTCTAGTTCTCACTGTTCTTTTCTTTCTTTCTATTCTTTCTTTCTCTCGGCTCTTTCTTTCTTTCTACTCTTTCTTTCTTTCTATTCTTATCTCCCATGAGGGATATCATGATAACATGCATGGATGAGATACATATGCACTAATGCAAAGCAATGCATTTTCTCTCTTTTCTTTTCTTTCTATTCTTTTTTTATACTTTCTTATTCTTATTCTTTCTCTTATTCTTTGCCAGTCAGTCTTGGTTGATGCATGGATTCGGAACCCTTGACCATGTGAGTGTACTCTCTCTCATGTATAGCCCTTATCTGCATGTATTCTCACTGGCTATACGAATTGTTTTTCTCATTCTCATTCTGCTCTCTCATGGCAAAGACCGCTCTCTCACGGCTGTTTACATGCGGGTAATTCTACACTCACGGGTTCCCCATCGCACAACCTATTCTCTTTTCTCTTCTTTAGCACTTTTTATTCCTTTTATTCTCTAGTGCTAATTCTTTCTTTCTCTTTATTCTAAGAGAATTAGTTCTTTTCTTTATCTTTATTCTTAGAGTGTTTCTTTCTCATTACTCATATTTCTTTCTTTGATGATTACACATATAAACATATGCATATGGATGGCTCATGCCTAGAATCTTTCTTATATGCACTCATGAAATGCAAATATGCTATGTTGCATAAAGTAAGGTTCTTTACTTCTACTTATACTTCTCTTAGGCATTTCATCAAACAATATGTGTGCATACCTAAACTCTACTCTAACTATAATTCTACTTCTTTCTTAACCATCCAAAATTGGAGTTCAACTCCTTTAAATCATCACACATCATGCAAAGAAAACATACTTCAAATATTCCTCTCAAATTCTTCTAAATCTATCCATACTTCTATCAAATTTTATCAACACAATCCACACTTTTCATGGTGAAAATCTCTCCATAAATCAACATTGAACTCATTCATAAATCCATCAACTCATTTCAAACATAAAAATTCAAGCATTAATCATATACAAATTTTTATACATCATTCAATCATGCAAATCACAACTTAGGTGGATTTACTTACCTTATACTCAAATAGGATCCACTTAAGCTCTCTACTCTTGATGGCTTAATGCTTTCTCTTAAACCTTTAAGTGCTTAGGATCAACTTGTAACAACTTCTAGTCAAAAGCCCTCCAAAAATCCTTGGAAAATTGAATGAAAGCTTGTGAGAATTGAAGGATGGAAGAGGCGGTGGAAGAGAAAGAATGAAAGGGTTTCTAAAGCTAAACCCTTAATATCTCATATTTTCTCCACTCTTTCCCATTTTACCCTTACTCTTTCTTAGGAATTCCAACTTTGCCCTTTAATTCTTTGAAAATGCACCCCCATTTAAACTATTATCCATGCAATTTCCTTGTATTTCACTCCCCACTTTTCCTGCTAATTAGGGGTAGAATGGTCATTGTGCCCCAAAGGAAGAATTCTCTAGAAACTCATAAAAATTTTCAGCCGAGTATTCGCTGTGGCGACGAGTCTTCTTCGCCGCGGCGAAGTCTGCCTTTCACAAATTTCAACAAGACTTCACCAATTTCAGGGCATTCAAGCAATTTCAACACATACACACTTAACAAAGGGCACAAAAACAACTTTAAGGGCAAAATGAGCAAATATGAGTTACGTACCTCAAGCGGGCATTACAACCCTTCTAAAAGATTAGAAAGCATCGCCTTTTGAGATTACCACCGTGAACTGTGAAGTGACCTATCGATCTGAAAGAGAAGGTCCGCTGTTTTTTTAATAGTGAAGAGATCAGTCGATCAGCCCTTAGAGAAACTCGAAGCCCTCAAAATCATGAGCCTTCTATTATTATTATTAGTACTATATAATACATCCACGAGACTTTTAGTTTTGATATTCTAATTTCATATACTCTACATAAATTTCCTATTTCAATTTGCTATGTGTATTTTACAATCAAAATAAATAAATCATAGACTTCTTATCATTGTTTTTTTTTCTTGTCTGAGATATGAAGATACTAGAAATAGAAATTTGGATTGTGCAAAATATTTGGTTATTACTGGAATAACATGGGTAACTAAATTGGATTTTGGTGGGTAGGTTAGTCATTAAGACAATTACCAATACCAAGATCGTCTTTCTTTATTCTATAGTTGGAACATTACTTTACATTTGTTCCAACAATACCAAAAATTGAGTTGGTTGTGTGTTGAAATGAATTTGCAGGAGTTGATTAAATTGTGGTGATGTGATTTTCATGGAAAATTGAAGTGTTCAGCTAAACAACTTAATGAGAAATAGAGTTGATTGTGTCTTGAAATGAATTTATAGGAGTTGATAAAATTGTGGTGGTGTGATTTTCATAGAAAATTGAAGTGTTTAGTTTATGTTGTTTGTATGATTGATTGTTCTTTTATAAAAAGATCGATTGTTCTTTAATTGAGTTGGTTGTATGTTGAAATGAATTTGTAGGAAAGGAAGTTGGTGTATTTATATTCTTGTAATTCTGACTTGATATTATAATTATTATTAACTAAGAGATCTAGCAATATCAAACCTGCTTCTCTTTTGCTCATATAAGATACAATAAGAAAAAAAAAAAAAAAAAAAACTTTAATTTTTCTGTTTTAAAACAAAACAAATAAAGAATAGAGATGAACCTTTAATTACCTATAAACAAATATGTCAAATTTTATTTTATAAATTATTCAATTATCTTTAGTTTTTGTCCAAAACCTTTAGAAGATTAAATTTATAGAAGATTGTTGATACGAAAATCGTACCAATTGGAGTGATCCGACTGTCCATGATGGAATCAGAACAAGTGTGTGCATGATTAATGATAACTAGCAAAGTATGAATCAAAATCTGTAAAGTAAATGACACAAAATGTTTTTAAAGTGGTTCGGCAAATTGTGATCTTGAGCCTACATCCACTATTTTCTTATTTTGCTTTAAGAGCTTACAAGAAATTCAATATAATGCTTAGACTAATTTGCTAACCCCATTTCCATCACTAGAAGGGGTTTATATACAAGTTTTGTAAAAAAGAAATAGCGAAATTAAAGGAATTACAATTAAGATTGGAATGCAACTTTGATATTATCGTGATTAAGCGCTGAGATTGCGCCATTATTGTTGTCGATCTGATCCCTTCTGAGATATTTGGGATTTGAGTTTATCTGTGATCTATTTAAACATATGTCGAGATTGGTCGCGACTAGCTTATGCTGGGTCGAGTTATATCTCGATAAGCTTATACTGGATTAGAAAATCGTTTGAGTCGAACTGATTTTGGGTTGGGCTATAACCTCGTAGAACTCTGACTTCTCTAAGCTTGATGGAAAAATCACACACAACATCTGTCCCCTAGTGTTTGATGCTTGTTTCAACATTTGAAAACTAATTGCTCGATTTGATGTCAAGCTCAGACTTCATAGGTTATGTGTTGAATGCAGATTTAGCTGAGCTTCATAAGTCAGACTCATCTCCAGTCAACGTAACCAACACAAATGCTGATTTGGCTGAGCTTCATAAGTCGGACTCATCTCCAGTCGACGTAACCAACACTTGGCCTTTTCTTTGTTGTAACATTCTTAATAAACTTGGAATTTGAAACGAGGGGCATGTGGGTAATTTCCACACGATCATGTTGCATTAAATGTAGCTGGGTTTTGCAATTACTTTTCGTCGCGTGTGGGCAACTATAGCTGTCCACGCATGAAGTCGAGGAAACATGCAATGGTGGTTATGATTCTAGAGGTCTAACGATTGATCAACCTTTGTGGATGATTGACACATGGGCATGTTAAATGGTCAGGATTGCTCGATGTTGGTAATTTGAAACGAGGGGCATGTGGGTAATTTCCACACAATCATGTTGTAACATTTCTTTTCTTTGTTGTAACATTCTCAATAAACTTGGAATTTGAAATGAGAGGCTTCTGGGTAATTTCCACGCGATTATGTTGCATTAAATGTAGCTGGCTTTTGCAATTACTTTTTGTTGCGCGTAGGCGACTACAACTGTCCAAGCGTGAAGTCGAGGAGACATGCAATGATGGTTATGATTGTAGAGGCCTAACGGTTGATCGACCTTTGTGGATGATTGACACGTGGCCACGTTAATTGGTCAGGATTGCTTGATGAATGGAGGTCTAAGATTTGCTGTAGATCAATGGTTACGGTCGAATCCCACCTCTTCGTCTCCCATGTGCACCACTATAAAAGTAGGCAACCTTTATTAGAAATTCACACACTTTGCAAAAATATTCAAACTTTCTTTTCTTTTGCTTCGTCGATGTTCTTTGAACTTCATGAGTTTTTCCGGTGAGTTCTCACCACTTCTTTCTTTTGGCAAGACTTCTTTCTCTTTTTTTACTTGTTTTTACGTCTTTTGTTGTTAAGGGTGGCCATTGTCAGGGGTCACATTAACATTTTTTAGGGTTTTTTTGAGTATTCTCGTCGATTTTAGGTTAAAGAAGGGTTTATGGAGACAGCTGCTGAAATCCTGGTAGCTCGCTTGTGTCTGTTCATCGACGCGAGCTACCTTGGGTGCTTGAACTGAAAGCAAAGTGTAGATAGGTAATCAAATTTTCGAGCTCTAACACTTGATCGCTTCTATTTTAGGTACCCTAGATGCGAGCTTCCATCATGTCTTCCTTTAGCTCCTACAACATAGATCAAATTTTCAACTCCTTCACGACCTCAACCATTCACAAGGAAGTAGTCCCTGAGGTTTCTAAGGACTTCATCATACAAAGCTCAGGTCCTGACACTACAGGCTTCTTAAATCATGGTTCTACAGAGACTCCTCCACTGAAGAAGTCTCCAATTCATAGGCCTCGGAAGGAACCACATTCTTTGATTGGGACTGAGGATATTGAGCGCATAACTTATGTTTATGCGCCTCAACCTCCCTTGAGGGTTCTGGAAGGCTTCTCTTGGAAAATTCCCCCTGCTAGTTACATGGCGATTTCTGATACCCCTTTGAGGTATGAGATGTCTATTCCCCCTTATCACTTTATTGCCAACGTTTTAGAAAGGTTTAGCATTGTTCCTATTTAGTTGACAACAAACTCTTATATAATAATTGTAGGCTTGTACATAGCGTACATGATAGCTAACTTGGGCGAGCTATTTGTAGATGAGCTCGTCCATTTATACATGTTGAAAAAGAGTCAGGACCAAACGTACTACCTCTCTAAGGTGAGAAAAGTACAATTTAACGATTTGGTCGATCTCCCAAAGAAAATTTTGCATTGGGACTCATAGTATTTCTTCTACGAGGTTGGGGAGACCAGCATTTTTGCCTCAGAAGCTAGTAAAACCTCGATCTTTGCATGTACAAAGAGTGTTTCCAAGCTTGACAAGCGAACTAACTAATTCTATTTGTTTCACCATAAACGTTGAGCATAACTTCCTCTCTGAAGTGAATTTAGAGCGGCTTCAACATTTCAACAATCTCTCTGAGAGCGAGCGCAATGTTATTGAGCTCATCACTCTTTCGCAGTTGACAACATACAGCTTTTGCATCGATAGAGCTAAGTTCAATACCATTTTTGAAAAAGGTAAGTGCTTAATAGCTCGCTATTTTTTATCTTGCTTTGTTAGGGTGCTAACCACTTGCTTTTCTTTTGCAAATATGTGGGCCGAAAAACCCAAGGTCCTAAAGAAGAAGGCATCAACCAGCAAGATTGCCAAGAAGCTGTCGATTGTGCCAGCGAAGAAACAACCTGTGGACACTACCGGGGTAGCCGGGCAAGGTACCTCACATCTGGTCCTCAAGAGCAGTGGCGAAAAATTTAGGGAAGACCCAAGTGCCAAGAAACTCGCGATTTCTTCTAAGGGATCAGGGAGAAAGGTGCCGTTAAACCCCCAAAGGGTCGACAAAGTAAACCCCCGAGTAAGCTAGAGGCTCGGGTAAGAAGAAAATATTTAAGCAGCAGGATGGCTTGGACAAAAGAAGATGCCTGACCAGTAAGAAAGCTTAGGCAAGAAAAATTCGATCGAGCAGGAGGGAGGTTCGGGATAGGACAAGGTTAACGAGAAGTAGAACTACTCAGGCAAAAAGGTTGTCGACAAGCTGGTGGCCTGAAAAAAGCTGCAGCCAAGGACTTGGCCAAAAAGAAATATATTCCTGCTAGTGAAACCATCGTCCATGTGGGAAGCAAGTCAAGCTCGCCTTTGCGAGGAAATAAAGGGAAGGTGGATGAGGTAGCTTGGGCCGTACTCGATACATTAATCGATGGGCTCCCAGAGCACATCAGAGTTGGAGCCTCGTAGGCCAGGGAGGCCATCTCGCCACGAACCTATGTAGGGCTCAGAGATGCTTCTCTTCAAGAGTAGCTTGCTTGGGCATGCAACTACATCACTAAGGTATCGACAGTTTGCCCTTATTCCTTTCTTAGAGGCTTTTCTCTTTATTTCTCACTAACTGCTTCTTTCTTTTCAGGCTTGCATGGCTACCAAACTTCTCCTTGATGAGAGTTATCCCACATTGGAGGGTACCCACGTGGGATGGCAAGAAGTAGAGAAACTTAAGGAGGACACATTGGCTAGAGTTGAGCTGAGTTGGCGGAAAAGGAGAAGAACTCATTGCAAGTCGAGCTTAAGCGGTTAAGGCCTTTGAGGTCAAGGAAATAGAATTCCTTGACAAACTCAAGGTGAGCGAGGCCACTCGAGCAAAGGTTGAGGCAAAGGCGGCCAATACAGTTGCATTTCAAACTTACCATGGCTCAAAAGGCTACCTCGGACTGGGAGGCCAAATATGAGAAGACTTCGCACGACTTTTCCACAGAGGTGAAAGACTGCAAAGAGGCTGAGTCAAAGACTGTCTGGCTCAAGATTGATGTTAAGGAGCTAAGATCGACAATTAAGAGCCATGCTTGGGACACCTCGGTCTTCCTTGTGTAGAAGATGTGAGAAGCTCACCCTCGCTTGACTTTTTCTTCCTTCCAAAGGCTTACCAAAACGAAGTTGATAGGATGAAGATTGAGGGCCAGGGCATGGAGTACGTTTATTCAAAAAGTTTCGAGTCCAACAACGAAGATGAGGAAGGGGTTGAGGAGGAGGAGGAAAAGGAAGCCAAGGTTAAGCAAGAGGTTGCAGATCCGCCTCCTTTGGCTTCGCTCCCACCTATCGTTGTCAACCTTCCCCCGATCGAGCCTCCAAATGATGTCCTGGCTCCTGTCCCCGAAGAAGGTACCAACACTCTTACTATCGACGATGCTTCTGCCCCTACTAATGACATTCTTGCCCTTGTTGATGATGCTCTTGCCCCTATTATCTAAGGATTTTTTTTTTTTTTTTAAGCATAGTTTAGATTATAATCGAACTATTACAATCAATGAATTTATTTTGCCCATTTTTGTCAAGCAACGTTTTCATTTCTGTAGAGTCATTTAAATTGTTCTAATCAAACTTAACATAAAAAATTCGAATTTGCTTCAAGTCATTCGTAGCTCGCTTCTCTTTAGGAACTTTTCGAATGAAAAGAAAACCTTTTGCACGATAACGTCGAGTTTGGACCAGTTGTCCATTTAGAGTTTTGGTCACTAATTTATGACTGATTTTCTTGCGATGTGTTTTACTTGAGTTCTCCCCGAGTTTTAACTTCGTCAATTTGGGGAATTTCTCCCTTATTAAGTTGAATTTTGGCGTGGGCTATAATCTAAGCTTTTTTTTTTATTTTTGATGTGGCCGCTTAGGTTGCAATTTTGAAACAACAAATAAAAAATAACAAACAAAACAAAGTTTATGAATAATACCTCATTATTAATTAATGAGATTTGGTTGTGAGAGACCTTATATCAAATAGAAAAAGACAAAACATAATTGAAACACAAGCTGCTTATTGGTAGTACCTTCGCAAATGCTTGGCATTCCATGCTCGCAGTATAACTTCACCATTGAGGTGTTCCAGGTGGAAAGTTCTAGGTGTAAACTTTTCAGAGATCCTGGAAGGACCTTCCCATTTGGGCACAAATGCCTCCAAGTTTGGGCTTTGTGTATCCAAGATAACCTTACTGAGAACTAAGTCATCACCCCGAAGTCTTTATTTCTAACCTTGGAGTTGAAGTATCTTTTAGCTCGTTGTTCATATGAAGTGAGCCTTAGCTGAGACTTGGCTCGATTTTCTTTGATTAGATCCAGCCTTAGGCAGAGAAGATCTTCGTTTGTTTCTTCATTAAATACCTCTCTCCGAAACGAACTAATCCCTACTTCAATTGGGGCCATTGCTTCGCATCCGTATGAAAGCGAGAATGAGGTTTCTTCTATCAAGCTTCTAGCGGTTGTTTTGTAAGACACAAGGCCTCGGGCAATCGAGCTTATTTTTTATGGTGTGCTTGATCACTTTATTTATAGCTTCTACTTGACCGTTGGCTTGAGGCTGGTAAACAGCAGAGAAACTTTTCTTGATCTCAAGCCTTTCACAAGAATAATTGGAAGTCTTCGCAGTCAAACTGTTTCCCATTGTCAATTATTATGGTATAAGGGATTCCGAATCTAGAAATGATGTTCTTGTAGACGAAATCCTTCAACTTGTTCAAAGTTATGGAAACCAAAGGCTCAGCTTCTGCCCACCTAGTAAAGTAATCTACTATGACCACCGTGAACTTAACACCCCTTTTTCCTAGAGGCAAAAGGGCTATCAAATCAATCTCCTAGATCGCAAATGGCCCAAGACTTGTTGGAGTGGTTAATTCTTGGGATGGAGCTCGCGGAACATCTACGAATCTCTAATATTTGTCGCACCTGCATACGAAGTCTGCTACATCATCGAAAACTATCAACCAATATACCATTGGTGGAGTACTTTGTATGCCAAAGATCTGCCCCCAGCATGGTTCCCATAAATGCCTTGGATCTCTTTCAAGATGTACCCGTGTCTTCGTGATCAATACATTGCAAGAACAACGAGTTATACCCATGCTTATACAATTTATCATTGATAAGTGTGTATCGAGCTAATTTTTCTCGAAGGGTCTTGGCTTTATTACTTCCCTTGGGCACTGTCTCATCTCTTACATCTGCGGTTATTGTATCCATCCAGTTGTACCTCTACCCTGTTACTAAGACTGATTTCTATGAAGTGAGGATGTTAAGACTTGGAAGAAAATTGATAGGAACGGAATCAGTCGCTTCTTGGCTCATTGCTTAAGCTAGGCGAGTTAAAGCGTCAGCCATAGAATTCTTTTCTCTCGGGATCTGAAGAACAGTGAAAGTTTTGAAATGCTCGAGTTCAAATTTTACCTGTTGGAGATAGGATGCCATTCTGTACTCATTTTCCTAATATTCTTTGAAAATCTAATGGACCATGAGCTGAGAATCACTGTATATCTTTATTGATCGCCCTTATTTCTTTGGTGAGGCAAATCCTTACGAGTATTGCTTCATACATTGCCTCATTGTTTGAAGCAATAAACGCAAATCTGACTACAACTCGGATTGGATTCCCTTAAGGACTTTCTAGTAAGAGCCCAACTCTTGCCCCTTTTTCATTCGAGGACCCATTTACGTGCAAGACCCATTGTCATAGACTGTCAAGCTTTGGCTTCACTGGCTTGCTTTCTTCCGAGGTGCTTGCCTCTAGAGGGCTTATTTCCCCCTCAGGCTGATAAAAGAACTCTAAAATGAAGTCAGCCAAAGCTTGTCCCTTAATCACAGTCCTTAGGATGTACTTGATGTCGTGTTAGCTCATCGCCATAGTCCACTGAATTAACCTACCCGATGCCTCGGGCTTCTCCATTATTTTTGTCAGTGGAAAGTTTGTCAAGACATGTATGGAGTATGCCTGGAAATAGGACTGTAATTTTCGAGTGACTATGACAAGTGCATAGGCAAGCTTCTCCATCTTAGGATATCTTGTCTCGGCATCGACCAACTGCTTGCTCATATAGTATATCAGCCACTGCACTCCCTCTTCTTCATGTACCAAAGCCACACTGATCGCAGATTCAAATACCGATAAATACAATAATAGGGGCTCACCTTGGATGGGCTTTGACAGCAAAAGGGGCTACCGTAAGTGTTTCTTCAACTCTTGGAATGTTTTCTCACATTCATCTATCCACTTGAAGCCCTTGTTCTCTTTTAAGGTTTCGAAAAAAGGTAGGCACCTATCTGTAGGTCGAGAGAAAAACCTGCTTAGTACGGCCACTAACCCTGCCAAAGTCTGAACTTGCTTTATGGTAGCCAAGCTCTTCATGTTCAGGAGAGCTTGAATCTTATATGGATTGGCTTCGACACCTTGCTAATTTACAAAGAAACCCTGAAACTTTCTTGAGCTTACTCCGAAAGCACATTTTAGAGGATTGAGTCTCATTCAGTATTTTCTTAGGATCTTGAACATTTCCCTCAGATGCTCAATGTAGCTTTCAACGACCTTTGACTTGACGAGCATGTCATCAATGTACACCTCCATTGTTTTGCCAATCTGGTCGATGAACATTTTGTTCACCAAATGCTAATAAGTCGCTCCAGTGTTCTTTAAGCCAAATGGCATTACCTTGAAACAATAAATATCCCAGTTAGTAATAAAGAAGGTGTTCTTCATTGGACTGATACATCAGGATTTAGTTGTATCCCGAGTATACATCCATGAAGCTTAGTAGTGCATTCTTGATGCATTCTCGGCTGTCGTATGTACTAGTTGATCGATTCGAGGTAGTAGAAAGCTATCTTTGGGATAGGCCTTGTTCAGATCAGTGAAGTTGACACAAGTCTGCCACTTGCCATTCAACTTCTTCACAAAGACTGGGTTGGTGAGCCAGTCTGGATACTTTACTTTGCTGATGAAGTTGATGTTCAAGAGCTTATCAACTTCATCCTTTAGCGTTCTAGACCACTCAGCATCCATAGATCTTTTTTTCTGTCGAATTGGTCGAGCCCCTAAGTCGACGTTTAAGCTGTGGCACATTACCTCGGAGCTGATCCCCACCAAGTCCATGTGTACCCAAGTGAACATGTTGAGGTTTTTCTTTAAAAACCCCATAAGATTGTTTGCTAGCTCATCACTCAGACTGCTGCCAATTTTCAGCACGTGAGTTGGGTCTTCCTCGCTGACAGATACTTCTTGCAGCTCTTTAGTTAGCCTTACTACAGACTCTTCTTTATGGATGCGAGGATCTATGTTGTCTTCTAGAGGTCTGGGCTTTGGCTCGGACTTAGCAATGACTATGGTTCTCGGAAACGACCATTTTGTGTAGCATGAATGGCCCAAATGTAACATTCTCGAGAATCTTTCCTACAACTCCTAATTTTTGTAACCCTTCATGGAGTTGAGAATCTCATTGCTTGGCAGTGCACCGAGTTGACTAAGCTTAGGTCATCCAAGATCGATCTCTTGACAATGACATTATAAGTGATCGGGCAATCGACCACTAGGAACTCTATCGTCACTGTCCTGATCTTAGGCTCTTCCCCAAGAGTCGCAGGCAAGTCGATTGTTCCCTTGGGGACTAAACTATCCTTGGTGAATATATAGAACAACGATGAACACGCCCTTAAGTCCCATTTAGTGAACCTCATTTCTCAAAAAGCTCCCAAGTAAATGATGTTCGTTGCATTGCCATTGTTGACCATTACACTGTCATTGCAATGTCTGGCCCCCAATAGATCATACCCACCAGAACATCGTTGTTTGCTAAAGCTTGTTGGATCTGATTATTCACCTCGCTTGTATTTTTGCGAGCTGGCACATCCTTGACAAATTCTTTCAAGTGGCCTCTTCATATCAGATCTTCGATGGCATCTTTCAGAGCTCGACACTCATTGGTGTTGTGCCCGATGTCTCGGTGGTATTGATAATATTTCTGACAATCTCTTCAGCTCGATACCCCCCTCATTCTTTTTGGTATGGGCAATCTCTTAGCCTCACAGGAGACTTCATAGATGTGGGTTATATCTTGAGTTATTGGTTGTACTCTACATATCATGGAAAAGGTTGCCTTTCCTTGCAGTTTTCTATTTTCTGTCTTTTTTAGAACTTATTCTAGTCCTTATCATTACGATCTTGACCCCTCTATTTATCTGCTGGGCAATCTTGTTGCCTATCCGGGGTTCTTCTTAGTGAGGTTCTGGCTAGGGCTACTAGCGAGCTTTCCACTCGCTAATGTTTGGCGGCCATTTGATAGAACTTGGCCAAGCTCACATGATCTTTGCTTTGGAGCTCTTTCCACAACTTCGTCTACAGCCTGATTCCTACTATCAGCAAAGTCCAGATCGACTCTTCAGGTACATCCGTGACCTTTGCTTGTTCATTCTGGAACCTCGTTAAATACGAGGTTAGTGTTTCATCTCTTTCTTGACAAATTTTGCTCTGATAGCTAAACGGCATTGCTAATGTCTCCTCACTTGGAATTGTTGTAGGTATAGCGAGGAGAACTGTTGCCAAGACTAAATTGCATTCGCCTTAAACCTCTTATACCACTTCTTGGCATCCCTTACTAACGTGACTGCGAAAAAATGACACTTTGCCAAGTCACAGACCTGATGTAGCTCTATCAGGTCGTTAAACGAGTCAAGGTGGTCTCTGGGATTTCTTTTCCCGTTGAACTTGCTCTTTGGTGACTTGAATCCCTAGAGGAGCGGGGCCTGATGAACTTTCTCCGTGAATAGAGAACTCACTATTTCTTTCGCTGCATTGTTTTGGCGGGCTCTTAGATCGTCAAGCATTTTTTGCACTCAATCTAGATCTTCATTATGAGGAGTATTCTGGCTTCGGGCTCTATTTAACCTTACCTCGAGCAGGTGAGTTCAGAGATCTGTTGCTTGTAAGCCTCCTTTGTCATGTGCATTGATGTGCAAGGTTGAGTCATCATGGTTGGGTTGGTAGGTGTTATCATACTCATCTTTGCGTTGCTTGTGGCGTTGGTTAAAATCAGAACGTCGATCATTGTCAAATTAGCACATGTGACTTATCTTACAAGCTTGTGAGGTTTGAGCCCACCTTTGGCATGGGTTAAAATTGGCACATTAATGTTAGGGATATCATAAGCAGGTCGTGTTAGCAAACGGTCCCGTATACGCAGCGGAAACGAAAAATAAAATAACAGGATCGTTTACAAGAGCCAAGATCAAGGGTATGATTTTAACAATTTATATTAAATAAAATCTGCATAAATATACAACATGAGTTAAGAGAAACAAACGCACGTTGAAGGCTCCTCCAAATTCGTCGTCGAACGTTTTGCTACCGATCCAAGTGTAGGATCGAACCTGCGTAGTCCACACGAAGACAATCTCAAAAGAACCAAAGAGGGATTTGCTAGATCCTCTTTGGCTTCAAGATTAAGAAGAAAACAAAAATCAATTGAATTGATTTTTAGGCTTAAGATGTTACTGCCGTGGGAGAAGCAAAAGGGCTGCTGTGTGTATTGTTTTTTCAAAGAAAAATCATTCATTTAAAATCACACACTTTTCTTTTTATACTTAAAAACAATTTGCCCTAATCCCATACGGAATAGGCTTGGGCTCCAACCCAAACGCCCCATGTTGCCAAACACTCCCAATTTGATTTATTTTAATTTCCATCATTATCTCAATTAAAATCAATTAATATATATATTTAAATATATATTAACATTTAACAATAATGATAATATATTTAAATATGTGCGAACACACATTTAAACGTAATTTCACTTATTTAATTTTTCTAACAAATTAAATAAAGGCTACGACCTCAGCAAATTTAATTGCACTGTGAAATTACCAAAATACCCTTTCGCCTTAAAAGACGAAAACGCCCTTCTTTCTTCTTGCATCTTAAATTGTCTTCTATGTGTGTGACCCTTAGGCTCCTCATCATATCGGCAGTGTACAGTATTGCGATTAACACCAATTAATCGTCTCACTAATACACAGACCAAGATTGGCCCCTAGCAAGGCATCATGGCCACCCGATAGATTCGGATTCAGCAAAGTAGCTACCTGTCAACGATATGGTTACCGTGCAATTCGATCCTTTCATCATACGTTATCTCGACGAGACGAAGGCATAGAAATAGTGTCAACCTTCGGTTACTCTCGATATTATTTATTCAGTTTCTGGACCAATGACCCGTATTATAAACTGGATAGAGCAACAACTCAATCCCACTGTGGCCACAGTTTTAGTGTCATTGCCATATACTGAATTGCGCCGTGAGATAACTTTCTCCCGTACCCGGGAGTGATGAATCCTCTGTCAATCCACCATAGTCTTGATACACTCCTTGATGCAGCCAATCACCACCGTATTGACAGCTCTGAAAAGAACTGCGTTAGGCTAGTGTCAAACTACACCAATCGGTGCACAAGGCGCTCCGGTGATCTCAAGTCTAAGGATCACATGCACCACCATTCGTTAGAGGATTTGTTCCATAGACACTGGGGTTACCATCCATATGGAATCCTCTGGTGGGTCAGTCCAGTGAACTTGCTGTGGTGTAATCGCCTACAACAAACACCCATGTGTTGCACCAGGTTGTCACCAAACAACCTTGACAAGTGAGATCAGTCACTGCCTTTCGACAGGGTCGTTCAACACTATGATAGCCTTACCGTATTATCTGTGCCCTTAGTTCAGAATAATACTGGGGCTACGGACGTTTCTAGAATGGCCACCATATGTGCTCATAGGGTTCTCACTATCAAGATTTGAAACACTTGATACCCTCGTCACGGCTCTACCATTCTAAGGACATATATCAATACATATTGCAATAATAATGATTTACGCGATATAGAATAAAATGCCTTTTATTGATTAATGAACATTATTACAAAGAGTCAATTCTACAATAATTGATTGGCTCTAGGGCATCTACTCTAACAATCTCCCACTTGCACTATAGCCAATCATTCATGTATTTAATACCAAATGATCTCAAGTGCCTGTCATGCTTCTGCTGCGACAGAGGCTTTGTTAGTGGATCTGCGAGATTGTCGTCAGTATGCACTTTACTAATCTGCACGTCTTTCCTCTCAACTATCTCTCTGATGAGATGGAATCGTCTGAGTATGTGTCTGGATTTCTGATGAGACCTTGGTTCCCTGGCTTGAGCAATTGCTCCATTGTTGTCACAATAGATGTCTATAGGATCAACAATCGTAGGAACCACACCAAGTTCAGTAATGAACTTCTTAATCCAGACTGCCTCCTTGGCCGCATCCGACAATGCAATATACTCAGCCTCCATTGTAGAATCCGCTACAGTGCTTTGCTTGGAGCTCTTCCAGCTCACTGCACCGCCATTGAGACAAAATACAAACCCTGATTGCGATCGATAATCATCTTTGTCCGTTTGGAAACTAGCATCACTGTATCCTCTTACAGTGAGCTCATCTTCCCCTCCATAAACCAAGAACATATCCTTAGTCCTCTTCAGGTACTTAAGAATATTCTTGACAGCCATCCAGTGACGCTCACCTGGATCCGATTGATATCTACTACAAGTGCTCAAAGCACATGAGACATCAATCCGAGTACATAGCATGGCATACATGATGGATCCAATTGCTGATGCATATGGGATCCTCTTCATCCTATCTCTCTCATCTTGTGTTTTAGGACACAATTCCTTAGAGAGATAAACACCATGTGACATCGGAAGAAATCCTTTCTTGGATTCTTCCATACTGAATCGTTTCAGTACTTTGTCAATATATGCACTCTGACTTAGGCCAAGCAACCTACGCGATCTATCACGATAGATCTTTATACCAAGGATGTAGGCTGCTTCCCCTAAGTCTTTCATGGAGAAGCACTTGGATAACCAAGTCTTTACCGACTGCAAGTTCGGTATATCATTCCCGATCAGAAGTATGTCATCGACATACAACACTAGGAATGCTACTGCGCTCCCACTCACTTTCTTGTAAACACAGGGCTCATCTTCGTTTTTGATAAAACCGAATTCTTTTACGGCCTCATCAAAACGAATGTTCCAGCTCCTTGAAGCTTGCTTGAGTCCATAAATGGATCTCTGCAACTTGCATACCTTATTAGCTTGACTATCAAGAACGAAACCATCAGGTTGTGTCATATACACATCCTCCTCAAGGTTTCCGTTCAGGAAAGCAGTTTTGACATCCATTTGCCAAATCTCATAGTCATGATATGCAGCAATTGCAAGCATAATCCGGATGGATTTAATCATGGCAACCGGCGAAAAGGTTTCTTCATAGTCAATGCCATGAATTTGTTTGAAACCTTTGGCAACCAGCCGTGCTTTATAAGTATGCACGTTGCCATCCATGTCAGTCTTCTTCTTGAAGACCCATTTACACCCTATGGGTTTTACCCCTTCAGGTGGTTCCACCAGAGACCACACTTGGTTCTGGTACATGGAGTCCATCTCAGATTTCATGGCTTCAAGCCATTTAACGGAATCTGGATCCGATATAGCGTCTTCGTAGGTTCTGGGTTCATCGTCTTGGTAGACCAGTACGTCACCATGTTGAGTCACGAGATAACCGTATCTCTCGGGCTCATGGCGTACTCTCCCAGATCTACGTAGCTCCTGTGCTACTTGAGGTAGTTCACTTTGATCCACAAGTTGTGGAGTAACCTCCTCATGATGCTCAACCACTTCTTGTGGCACATCATCCCGTCCTTCGTCTAGTATACCTTGTGGTTCTAGAACTTCATCGAGTTCTACTTTTCTCCCACTAGTACTTCTTAGAAAATATTCCTTTTCTAGGAAGACACCAGATCGAGCAACAAAAATTTTGCGCTCTTCTGGGTGGTAGAAATAGTATCCTTTGGTCTCCTTTGGATACCCCACAAATATACATTTACAGGATTTTGGGCCCAGCTTGTTCGAAGTCAATTTCTTAACATAAGCTTCGCAACCCCAAATCCTTAGATAAGACAAGTTGGGCTTTCGCCCACTCCATAGCTCATATGGAGTCTTATCTACAGACTTTGACGGCACACGGTTCAAAACGTGAGTCGCAGTCTCTAGGGCATAACCCCAGAACGATGCAGGTAAATCACTAAAACTCATCATGGACCTAACCATGTCAAGTAAGGTCCTATTCCTCCTTTCTGACACTCCATTGTGTTGGGGTGTATAAGGAGGGGTGAGTTGTGATACTATCCCACATTCCTTCAGGTACTCAGAAAACCCCGAGCTTAAGTATTCACCTCCTCGATCCGACCGAAGAGCTTTAATACTTTTGCCCAACATATTCTGTACTTCATTCCTGAATTCCTTGAATTTATCAAAGGCTTCAGATTTATGTCTCATAAGGTAGACATAACCATATCTACTGAAATCATCAGTAAATGTGATGAAGTATGAATATCCACCTCTGGCTTCAACTGTTAGTGGACCACATACATCACTATGGATGATGCCTAACAGTTCAGTAGCCCTTTCACTTTGTCCTGTGAAAGGAGACTTGGTCATCTTGCCTAAAAGGCATGACTCGCATACCTCAAATGACTGGAAGTCAAAAGGGGCCAAAACTCCATCCCTTTGAAGTTTTGCAATGCGAGTCTTATTAACATGACACAATCTACAATGCCAGAGATATGTTTGGTTTTGATCGCTATGTTTAGCTTTCTTGGTTTCAATATTGAGAATATCTTTATTGTTTAAATCAAGAACATATAATCCATTATATAACCTTGCAATTCCAAATAGAATACCATTCAAACTAAAGGACAACAATCCATTAGATATCTCAAAATGATACCCCATATTATCCAAAACGGATACTGAAATAATATTTCTAGAAATAGAAGGTACGTGATAACAGTTATGTAGTTCCAACAATAAGCCCGTAGGCAAAGATAAACAATAAGTCCCTACAGCTAATGCAGCCACATGTGCTCCATTTCCAACTCGTAGGTCCACCTCTCCCTTGGCGAGCACTCTACTCTGCCTTAGTCCCTGCACATCAGTACAAATGTGAGTACCACATCCTGTGTCCATGACCCAAGATGTTGAGGGAGAGAAGTTAATCTCAATCATGAAAGTACCTGAAGTCGTAGCCTCTGACTTCTTCTTGCTTGCGAGGAAAGCCTTGCAGTGTTTCCTCCAGTGGCCAGGCTTGCCACAAAAGAAGCAGACTACCTTGCCCTTTCCTATGCCACTCTCAGGCCCAAGAGCAACCTGTCCTTTGGGCTTGGGCTTGGGTTTGGCCTTGGCCTTACCCTTGCCGTAACCCTTTGCTTTACTGGCAGCAACCAGTAAAACAGGCTTGGACTTTTTCAAGTCCTGCTCTGCAGTCCTCAGCATGTTCAGAAGTTCTGACAGGGTTTTCTCCATCGTGTTCATATTGAAATTCATTATGAACGGAGCATATGAGTCAGGCAAGGATTGCAGAATTAAATCCATTTGTAATTCTGCATCCAAGCCACATCCCAAAGTCTCAAGCCTCTCAATGTGCTCGATCATCTTGAGCACATGAGGACCAACTTGGGCACCCTCAGTCAGACGACTCCCAAACAGTGCTTTCGACACCTTGTACCTCTCATGTCGAGCATTTGTTTCATAAAGCTCCTTGAGGTGTAGAATTATGGAAGAAGCATCCATATTCTCATGCTGCTTTTGCAGCATAGGTGTCATCGATGCTAACATCAAGCATTGTACGCTATCAGCATCATCAAGGAACTTTTGATAAGTATCCTTAACTTCCTGAGTGGCATCAGGATCAGGCTCAGCCATGTATGGCTTTTCAAGGATATACAATTTCTTTTCTGACTTAAGTATAATCCGAAGATTACGATACCAGTCTGAGAAATTGGATCCATCCAACCTGTTTTCTTTTTCGATTATCGGTCGCAGGTTCATAATACTCATTTTCGGTGAATCTACAATTGCAGAAAAGATAAAGTTATTATAAAGTTCATTATTATTTAATATGGTCTTTTATTAAACGATGCTCCCACTATTTTACTCAAGCCAATAGCCCTCACTATTAACTCGGGAAAGCCCGTTGGCTTTCCTAGTGGACCGAGATCCCATCCTGCCCATTTCAAACCTTCGCTTTGGCGAACAAGCCAAAATGGGTTGATTAGGTAGGCCAACAAACTTAATCCACACCAATTGATAGCTCCCACTATCAACCTCAAATGTGAAAAAGCCAACAAGCCAATCACACAATTCAATGGCTCCAACCATTGTCCTCAAGTGTGATTCTCAGTATCAGTAGAGTGGACACTACATGTCACCACGTACACATAATATGTGTACTGCTCTACTATGCCTATGACGCGTTTATCAACCTTCGCTTTGGCGAACAAGCAAAACCGTCATTTTAAGTCGACCCATCACCATTAAGGAAAACTCCAATGAATTTTAACCTCCCACTGGTAGAAGTGTACCCTTCGCTTTGGCGAACAAGGTTTCGACGAACAGTGGTTTGATTAAAACCATGGTGATGGAAGGCATACGTGACTTAATATACTTAGTTGAGGGGTTTGTTATTTAATGTCTCATCAGATTATTATCTTTGTTAGAATGACATTGTTTGGCATGTTATTCAACATTCAACCTTAGCATGCATTCTAAACAAAATATTAAACGTGCCGGTACATGGCCTAACTAAAACCGATCTCCTCGAGCCTAGAGGGATCGGTGGGTCACCTAGGGATCCTGTAACAAATATCTTGAGTCTTCAAGTATGGTTGCCTCGTCCTTCGCTCCGTCTCCAGGTACATTACAAAAACATCATTCTAAATTTACAATAAAATTAATATTAAACTAATTTTACATCAACAAATTTAGAAACCTCGATTTACATTCGAGGGGAATGAGATGAGAAAAGAATGTACATTAAGAAGAAGAGAGAAGGCAGGACACGCAGGCCCTATTTAAAATATTACAGCCATACATACCCAAAATAATTTAAAACATTCACCCTTAGGTCTAAGGCTCATGTACCGCGCACCATGCAATATACAAACAAGTACAAAGCATACATTTCAAAAACAATCAATTTTTGAATTGGGTGGGTTAATTAATTAATTACCCTCTTAAATGTGCAGAATGTACATTGGCTTTATAGGTTATTAAAACTGCAGATTAGTCCCTTTCAGGAAAAAAAAAAAAACAGAATGGGAAAACTACATCCTTCGCCGCGGCGAAGGTTTTATCTTCGCCGCGGCGAGGATTTACAGTATGCATTTCGCTCTGGCATACTTCGCCGCGGCGAAGGTTTTATCTTCGCCGCGGCGAGGATTTACAGTATGCATTTCGCTCTGGCATACTTCGCCGCGGCGAAGGTTTTATCTTCGCCGCGGCGAGGATTTAAATTAGGTCTAGCCGCCACAGATTTCGCCGCGGCGAAGGTTTTATCTTCGCCGCGGCGAAACTGTCCAGAGGCTCCTCGCCGCGGCGAAGCTAAAGCTTCGCCGCGGCGAAACCTGGAAATCCCCAATTCCTACAGTTCGCGTTTTTGCAGTTTTTTGTGTATAAACACTAATCCAAATCAAATCAAACGCACACGCGTTCAACCAGGATATTAACCAACCAATATAACATTCATCAACACATTTTAAACCAGTTTATCATTTGAATCATTCATGCATAAACTGATTTTTCAGATTTTACAGATTTTTCAAAAACTGGGTTTTTCATGGCAGATTCATCAAGGCAGCATGTTATCAACAAATACATGTATCAACCATTCAATAACTGTAAATCTAGTACCCTAAGGCTCTGATACCACTGTTAGGAAACGACCCGGTTGCGCAGCGGAAAACAAAAATTTTACAACTACGGATCGTTCCTTAGAACCCAAAATCAGGGCATAGATTTTACAGTTTATGCATAATATGAATCTGCAGAAAAATAAATCCAAAGGTTTAGATTTATACCCACGTTTGGAGGCTCCACCAATGTTGTCTCTGAATGTGTTTGCTACCGATCCAAGTGTAGGATCGAACCAAGAAGTCCACACGAAGACAACCACCAAGAACCAAGGAGGGATTTGCTAGATCCTCCTTGGCCTTAAGAAATCAAGAAGAAGATCAGTATTTGATTTTTCAATCAAACAGTGAGATTGGCGTGAGAGAGTGTATAAGGGGCTGCTGTGTTTTCTTTTAAAATTATAGAATGAATCACACACTATTCTTTTTATAGGCAAACCAAGTTGCCCTATTCCCACATGGAATGGGCTTGGGCTCCAACCCAAACACCCCATGTTGCCAAACACTCCCAATTTGATATTTTAATTTAATTCATCATTATCTTAATTAAAATCAATTAATATTTAATTAACATTTAACAATAATGATGATTTAATTAAATATGTGCGAACACACATTTAACCGTAATTTCACTTATTTAATTTTTTAACAAATTAAATAATAGGCTACGACCTCAGCAAATTTAATTGCACTGTGAAATTACCAAAATACCCTTTTGCCTAAAAAGACGAAAACGCCCTTCTTTCTTCTTGGCTCTTAAATTATCTTCTATGTGTGTGACCCATAGGCTCCTCATCATACCGGTAGTGTATAGTATCGCGATTAACACCAATTAATCGTCTCACTAATACACAGACCAAGATTGGCCCCTAGCAAGGCATCATGGCCACCCGATAGATTCGGATTCAGCAAAGTAGCTACCTGTCAACGATATGGTTACCGTACAATACGATCCTTTCATCATACGTTATCTCGACGAGACGAAGGCATAGAAATAGTGTCAACCTTCGGTTACTCTCGATATTATATATTCAGTTTCTGGACCAATGACCCGTATTATAATCTGGATAGAGCAACAACTCAATCCCACTGTGGCCACAGTTTTAGTGTCATTGCCATATACTGAATTGCGCCGTGAGATAACTTCTCCCGTACCCGGGAGTGATGAATCCTTTGTCAATCCACCATAGTCTTGATACACTCCTTGATATAGCCAATCACCACCGTACTGACAGCTCTGAATAGAACTGCGTTAGGCTAGTGTCAAACTGTACCAATCGGTGCACAAGGCACTCCGGTGATCTCAAGTCTAAGGATCACATGCACCACCATTCGTTAGAGGATTTGTTCCATAGACACTGGGGTTACCATCCATATGGAATCCTCTGGTGGGTCAGTCCAGTGAACTTGCTGCGGTATATCCGCCTACAACAAGCACCCATGTGTTGCACCAGGTTGTCACCAAACAACCTTGACAAGTGAGATCAGTCACTGCCTTTCGACAGGGTCGTTCAACACTATGATAGCCTTACCGTATTATCTGTGCCCTTACTTCAGAATAATACTGGGGCTACGGACGTTTCTAGAATGGCCACCATATGTGCTCATAGGGTTCTCACTATCAAGATTTGAAACACTTGATACCCTTGTCACGGCTCTACCATTCTAAGGACATATATCAATACATATTGCAATAATAATGATTTACGCGATATAGAATAAAATGCCTTTTATTGATTAATGAACATTATTACAAAGAGTCAATTCTACAATAATTGATTGGCTCTAGGGCATCTACTCTAACACATTGACATTACAATCTATGGCCTTTATTGTATGCCTCAACAACAATGTTTTAATAACCAACTTGGGGTGAAACTTGACAAAGTTGTCGGGTCTCAAGTTGACCGATTTAACTGGTCGGTCAAACAGGGTGTCTAAAAGTTTAAAATTAAGCAAATACACCCTTAAAAATAAAGTTAAGTTCCTACAAGTTTGAAATTTAGCAAACACATCCCAAATATAAATTGGCGATCAACTGGTTGACGGTAGCGACATCAAATGCAATCTCAATCATCATTTAAGTCATTCTCTAGAAAATCTACAAAAGATCTGGCCGAAAACGAATAGATCTCACCATCGTCGGCGTCAACAATCGAAGCCAGATCCCACCACCATCGGCATCGACATCGACAACCCTCCCCATCACCATGAACATACTCCCCGTAGCCTCTTGACCAAAACCCATCACACCCCACCCCTGTTCGCCTCGCCAATTGTCGATAACAACACGTTGTTGCTGTCGCAAGTTTTTTCAATTTTCGATCGATTCATTCATCGAAAATCACCTTTGTCACCACCATTGCACTCATCGACCATTTCTCTTCAAAACCTCCTACATATCGGCCTTCAATTATTCGTTGATCATCATCCAAACTTTTAGGATTTTCGGTGAACATAAAAATTGATAACCCGACTCGGTAAAAGCCTCGGTCCCGGTTGAACCAGTGGGCCGCGGTGAGTTTTAAAACATTGCTCAACAGTTTAGGTAGCGTGGTTGGATGTTGTGGTCCAAACCCTTCTTATAGTTCTTCAATCAACCACATTCAAAGTTTGGACAAGGTCACGCCACGCCGCGCCTGTACTGATTAGACAATTTATTTGTTGAAAGAATTAATTTATAAGTACCTTTATTGAAGTATATACACCATCCATGATCCATCGAAGGGACTAGTTTTAAGTTCAAACACTTCTTCTTCTCAACTCCTACGCTACGCCCCCATGCAAACTCTACAATATGTGCCAATCCATTCTCTTCAACGATACATACCCTCTCCTCTTCACTTAACTGTTCTCAAAACCTCAAAAACCCTCCCAGAAACCCTACAACTTCACGCTTTTTCTCTCAAAACCAACCTCATTCACCACCCTTCTGTCTCCTCTTGCCTTCTCTCCCTTTACGTAGACCCCAAAATAAACAACCTCCGTTATGCTCGCTCCACTTTTGATCAAATTCAAGACCATACTTTGCTCCTTTACAACCTTCTTATCAAATGCTACGTTTTTAACCACCGTTCCCATGAAGCTACAGCTTTGTTTTGTGATATGCTTCGGGAGTTTTTATTGCCTGATAATTTTACTTTACCTTGTGTGATCAAAGGTTGTGGCAGGTTAGGTGCTATTAAAGAAGGGAAGCAAATTCATGGGTTGGTTTTGAAACTAGGGTTTGGATTGGATAAGTTTGTTTTAAGTAGTTTAGTTAGTATGTATGCTAAATGTAGTGAAATTGGTTCTGCGAGGAGAGTTTTTGATACAATGGATGAAAAAGATTTGGTTTCTTGGAATACTTTGATTGATGGGTATGCGAAATGTGGAGATGTTAAGGCTTCGATGAAACTGTTTGATGAAATGCCTGAGAGGGATTTGTTTTCTTGGACTTGTTTGGTTGATGGGTTATCCAAATGTGGGAAGGTTGATATTGCTAGAGAGATTTTTGATAAGATGCCGGATCGGAATTTTGTTGCATGGAATGCGATGATTAGTGGGTATATGAAGTCAGGAGATTTTGATTCTGCGCGTGTTTTGTTTAATGACATGCCAATGGGGGATTTAATTTCATGGAATTCGATGATATCAGGGTATGAGAAGAATGGGAGGTTTATAGAAGCTTTGGAATTATTTGAGGACATGTTGAATTGTGACTTTATGCCTAATGATGCTACATTAGTTAGCGCACTCTCAGCAGTTTCAGGATTAGCTAGTCTTAGTAAAGGAAGATGGATACATTCTTACATGATTAAAAATGAGTTTGTAATAGATGGTGTGCTTGGTACATTGTTGGTACAAATGTATTCCAAGTGTGGGAGCATTGAAAGTGCGCTAAAAGTTTTTCGAGCAATATCCAGGAAGAAGGTAGGACATTGGACTGCTATGATTGTGGGCTTAGGAATGCATGGCATGGCAGCTCAGGCTCTGGACTTATTCAATGAATTGTGTAGTTACAGAATGAAGCCCCATGCTATAACCTTTATTGGGGTTCTGAATGCTTGTAGTCATGCAGGTTTGGTAGATGATGGTCGCCGCTATTTTGATATGATGATCAACGAATATGGAATTCAACCTACGATTGAACACTATGGTTGCTTGGTGGACATCTTATGTCGAACTGGAAATCTTGAAGAGGCAAGAAGCATCGTTGAGCGTATGCCCATGAGACCCAACATGGTGATTTTGATGAGTTTACTTAGTGGTGCTAGGAACCATGGAAACAAGGATATTGGTGAATATGCAGCTAATCATCTGCTCGAGGAGGCTCCGGAGACTATTGGATGTTATGTTGTCCTTTCAAATATGTATGCTGCAGCTGGTCAGTGGGAGAAAGTTTCAAAGGTTAGAGAAATGATGAAGAAGAGAGGATTCAGAAAAGACCCAGGATGCAGTTCAATAGAACATAGAGGTGTGCTTCATGAGTTTATCGTGGGTGATAAGTCACATCCCCAAACAAAGGAGATATATCGTAAGTTGAGTGAGATGAGAGACAAATTGAGATCTGCAGGTCATGTTCCTGACACAACTCAAGTTCTTTTGTGTATTGAAGATGAGAAGGAGAAGGAAGCAGAATTGGAAAATCATAGTGAGAGGTTGGCCATAGCTTTTGGTCTCATTAATATCAAACCGGGGAGTCCTATCCGCATTGTGAAGAGCCTCCGTGTTTGTAATGATTGTCATTCTGTAACCAAACTTTTATCCGGTATTTATAATCGTGAAATTATTGTGAGAGATAATAGCCGTTTCCATCATTTCACAAATGGATCTTGCTCTTGCAAGGATTTTTGGTGATTCCCTGGCCAGCATCAATGCTCTTGTTAATCTACTCAATAAGAATATCTGGATACTTTTTGTTTGAAAAAAATTATCTCCAGTGTTTGCCCGATTTGGGCCTGCGGAACAACAGCTGTTATCGATTTAGATATCTTAGCTAAACCGCAAATCTCATGGATATCAATTCTATAACGGCAGTTTGGTTGTTTAAACGTTCTCATATACAATGTAATTGAATATTCAGTTAAGAATTTGGGCAAGCTTTATTTGATATCTAAAATGAATTTCTTCATTATTGCTAGAAGGCGAAGGAAAAACAAGAAAACTTAATAGAAATGTATCATACTTAATTTATCATAATGTTATTTATGGTGTAGATTCAGGGTCCGCTTGGTTTTTAATATCACAAAGCATGAATCAGAGTACTTGGGGAAGTGGAAAGTATAAACGAGTCTGAAGGAAGACAAAAGTTTGGTGATAGAAAAAGTGGCAATACAAGAGTTTCTACTAATAATTTAACATCGATATTGATAAAGTCCACAACTAGATAGTTTCAACAAAAGCACACAGAGCAATGTTAAATTGATACACTAAAGTCTATTGAGCTTCTTCACTTTCCGGGGACGAAGTTAGTGGCATAAGCCCAGGCATTGTTGGCCACTGGATCAGCAATATGGTCGAAGAGGTTCTCAATAGGACCCTTTCCAGTAACAATAGCCTGGACGAAGAATCCAAACATGGAAAACATAGCCAAGCGCCCATTCTTGATCTCTTTAACCTTCAATTCAGCAAATGCATCAGGATCATCAGCCAATCCAAGTGGGTCAAAAGCACCACCAGGGTAAAGTGGGTCAAGTCCTTCACCAAGTGGGCCTCCACCAACTCTGTATCCTTCAACAAAGCCCATGAGCACAACTTGGGTAGCCCAAATGGCCAAAATGCTCTGAGCGTGAATGAGGTTGGGGTTGCCAAGATAGTCAAGCCCACCTTCTGAGAAGATTTGAGCACCAGCCTTAAACCAAACTGCCTCACCGAACTTCACACCATTCCTGGAAAGGATTTCAGGGAAAACACAACCAAGAGCACCAAGCATGGCCCATCTGCAGTGGATAACTTCAAGCTCACGGTTCTTAGCGAATGTCTCAGGGTCAGCTGATAAACCAGCAGTGTCCCATCCATAGTCACCGGGGAACTCACCGGTCAGGTACGATGGGGTTTGCTCAGAGAATGGACCCAAGTACTTGGGGCGGTCTGGGCCGTACCTGTTTGTCAGTGTCAGGTTCAGGTGGTCAGACAATCACAGGATTAAAGTTTCTGCGCTTATATGCATCTTCTAAAGATCATAAACGTTATATGCAGCTCTTTTACTGAAGTACAGGAACGGGTTAATGTCTCAGGCAGAATGACACATCGTTGTAGTTCTCTTTTCTAGTCAGGTTTCGGAGTAAGTTTGAGCTAGCACGTTAAAATAACTAAGGACGCATTTTATATTTTATTTTTTAGTGTACCAGAGAGTATAATGCAGCTTCATAAATTTAGGAAGTAGAAATTAAAATTGTTTTAGAATAATGAAAAAGCAGAAGAACGGTAACGATAATTACCAGATGCTTTGGGGAGCAGATTTGACAGTCCTCCTCATGGTGACACGGCCACCTCCAAAAGCTCCAACCTTGCGAACAAGCTCATTGGATTGCTTCAAGGCGGTCTGTCCAGCAAATGCTGATTGTTGAATAGCAGAGGTTGCCATGTGTTTATGTGTGTTGAGGCTGAAGCTAAAGCTTTCGATTGTTTTTCTTCTTTCTTTGTTGCTGATGCTTAAGAGAGCAAGTGAGTGTTGTATTATATTGCAAACGAGAAGATGCTGTGGATCAGGAAATCTCCACGTCAGCAATCTCCCATTGGTTGTTGTATTGGATGTGGATTTCCGTGTTGATTTTTTATATGGATAAAGAGGTTGTTTTACTGCCACGTGGAACTCAAAGATCCTGTGGGTTCTATGTTTTCAACGGAGAGTCTAGGCCACAAAAATTTATAAATAATCTGACCAATGACCAAAATCTTTACAAATTGTACATAATAGAATGTTGATTTCATTTCAATATTTCTAAAGTGAAGTGGGTATTATTATTTGTTCAAATTATTATTTATTTAAATAAATGCTAGAAGGGAACTATGTACTGTAATACATGGGAGTACTGGTTGATTTCGACGTTTTCCGAATAATCATCCAAAGTATTACTGTTCATGGAATTCTTTGATAGTTGCAGCACTTGAACATGTTATTTTAACTAATCTGAGAATTAGATTGTGGTGATCCATCATTATAATTTATGTTAAAATGTGTAGTACTAGTAGTTTAACCCTATGGAAATGACGTAACAGTTAAAGAGGTTTATTTAGTCTTTTAAGTTTATAAGGTGTTCAATAGACTCCAAAGATTAGTTGATGTGTGTATAAATTGATCCATACATCCCGATTACTAAAAATAAATAAAAAAATAAAAATAAGCATAAGCATAATAGTTTCGATTAATCAAATATCTAACCCTTAATGACAATGAATTCAATAAGGCATTGAAATGATGATCATCATATATTTATAACTTAACTGACACGACAATAACGTATTATCCTAATTACAATCTCAATATCTCTAAACTAAGACTAATACTAGTGCAGATCGACTAGACAAGATTAAAGTATTTATTTATGGGAGACTGTAGTTGACATTCTAACCTAACGAAATGTCACTGAAACATATGGGCTGTAATAATATATGTAAGATAAAATGAGGAACATTGAAAAGGGAAAGATCATCAACCCTGAAATATTTGGATGGTGCAGTCTCCTTGAAAACCTAAACTGTAAACCATCAGAACTTGAGGACCAGTTTATGATGGAATCTGAAGTGAAGTTTACAGCACAATGAAGGCCCCATGATAGCACAGCTAGAAGCAAACAGAAACACCATTGCACGCCATTTAACCTCTCAAGACCGGCTAAGCTACTTTTGACAAACTCAACTACCACAACTTGAATAACTGTAATAGTTCCCAAAGCCAACAAGAACGTGTAATCTGTTAGGACTGCTACTAAAACCTTCTTCTTTACCAAGCCCATGGCATTGAACTGATTGAAAACCTGGCATAGAATAAAACTATTGAATATTATTGCTTTTAGAATATCTTTGCTCAGGCTTGGTATGACTTGTTGCCCCGTAAACTGAAAGACCAGCAGAACAAAAGCCTGGCATATTACTTGAAGAACGATGTTTTTCCTCATGAACTTAGTCAGGACTGATGGGGCCCTCATAGGTTGTGGATTTGTGATTAGTTCTTGGCCTTCTAAATTCATTATCATCATTCGGTAACCAAGAATACATACGATCCCATTCGCCCAAATCAACTGAATTGTTGATATTGGAGATTCTCCCAAACTCATTGCCGTCACCGAAGTTATCAGTAAACCAGAAAAACAAACTGTCATCTGAAGTTGAGTGAACTTCTGAATGTTGTGGTAAGCACTTCTACCAATCTTCAGGATTTGATGTAATGAACCTTTAGCTGAAATTACAATGTGGGAGCTCTCTCTGGCCAATGTAGTGCACTTACTATTTTCAGTGATCCCTACATCTGCAATTTTAAGAGCTGGAATATCACTGGTTGATAACCCTCCCAGGAATGAAACTACATGACCTTTTTCTTGCAGAGACTGAACCACAAGAAGCTTGTCCTCAGAAAGACAACTTCCAATCACAGTCATCTTATCTATTTTATCAATCAATTCGGACCTTCTTAGCTTTCTAATCTGTTCACCTTCAAGGGCCACATCATCTGCCGGTCTAAAGATTCCAAGTTCACACCCTATGCCGCTTACTGCTGGGACTTCATCCTCTGATACCAATATAATCCTTACTCCAGCATTTCTAAGAGCTTTTACCGCCGATTTATCAACATCCGTACCATTGCATACTAGCCCACCAGTTGCATCAATGCAGAAAAGTGTTACAATACCCATTGTGGCATAAGCTGATAAATTACGAGGTGTTGCCTGTTCTATCTCCACCTTCTCATTCCAGAAAGAGAGGGAAAGTGTAACCACAAAAGGCATTCCATGCTGTATTGCTATAATTGACACAGAAAGAGCACTTGCCAAAACACTGACCTTCCCTTGAGGTTTAAACAAAATTCTCTCAAGGATCTTCATTAGCATTCCCACGGAAACTTTGCCCTTCAGTTCAGGAACATCATCAACATCATCTCCATGGTGATTCCTACTTAAAAAGCGTATAAGTGCGACGACAGCAATAACTATAGAGACACCAAGGGAAATTTTGTCCATATCAGCGATTGGCTTTTGCGTCTGAGCTTCTAGAAGGGTCTTCTTTTTAATATCCTCAATCACCAAGCTCAGTATCTTGCCTAATTTCCTGTTGTCGCGCGCAGATATGACAAGCATGCTACCGTGCCCCTCCATTACCTTTGAGCCATAGAAGAGGAAGGGGTTCTGCTCACCATCGATTTTTGGGTTTACTAAATCATCCAACACCAACCCATTACTACTCACAACCAAACCATCAGCTGGAACTTGATCCCCCTCCTTCAGATTCACTATATCACCTGCTGCAATATTCGATATAACGATGGATTGTGGCTGCCCATTTCTCTTAACTTCAACTTCCAATTTGTTTTCCTCCTTCCACAACTTCTCCAGCTTTCTTGCCAGGTGAAAGTTAGAGACTGATTGGAACATGACAAGCATAAAAACTGCAGCAAGAATGGCAACCCCATCATGCCACCCATATTTAGTTCCTTCCTCCAACATCTCCTTGGCAAAGGACAACCCAGCTGATACTAAAAGGAGAAGATTGGAGTACCTGGTGCTAGCCTTCAATAAAAAGAAGAAAAAGTCTTTTGTCTGAATTGAGTGGCTAGTATCCAATATTACTCGTGGTGGATCTTGAACAGCATGGCTTTCTTTCTCCAAGATCAATGCAACATTTTCAACACCACCGATTTTCTTGGGTGAGTTAAGATCTCTCTCTGCTACCATCCGGACAATGGAGTCACGAGTTGGTGGGTCCTGCTGTTCACTCTCAGAGGAAATTTCTATGACATGACAGGATTGAGTGGACAAGTTTCGAGTAAGTCCTTGGTCAGCTGCAGGTGACGATGGCACACGAACGTAAGATGAGGTTGAAGCGTCTTCCTTCTTGAAAGATTTTCTAGAGAAACTGTTGCAAGCTTCTGAGACGAAGCCTAAGCCTAAGAACCCACTTTTATGATCTGGAAGGTTTTCGGTGTTTGAGTCTTCTAAAGGCTCTTGAAGCAAAGAATTTGTCAGTGATTGCGATGATTCTTGATCTGAACGAATATTGGTTTTCTTCAAAGAAATGAAAAAGATAACAACATTAATGCTTAGACGCCAGCTCCTGACTGATTCTGCAGAGGAGGGGGTTGGACTGGTGGTGATGAGCAAGCTAGCATCAAGACGGTTGTCATCACTACCAGAACCTTGATGATCATAATTGGGATTTGTCTGGAACATTTTTTTTTTCTTTTTTCTGAATATTTTCCAAATGACGGGGAAAAGCAAAGAAAGAAGAGAACCAAAACCAGAAATAAAAGAGAAGCTGAGGCCAAGATTTTTCCGGGATTTGGTTAGAGTTTTATTTTGATGTAGTGAAGCTACTAAGAAATTAACTTAAAAAAACTATTGGCATTAAGAGAGACGTATATCAATGAACAATGAAACTTCAGAATAGTTTCCAAGAAAGACCAGGAGGAGACGACTGGAGGAAAGGCCGAAAGATTGAGCGTTGAAACTACGATGCAAAAGTAGCCTGGAGAGTGGAAGACACCGCGTAAGGCGATAAGCACCAGAGTCTGTATTTGTTTTAAGAGTTTTACTTTTTATTTTAATTACAGAAGACTTTTATATCATTAGATTGCATTGGATTAACCATTTAACCGATATTTTAAATTTATAAAATTAAATAACGGGAAAATAACAAATTATTAAAAAGAATAAAGAAAAGGTTATAAATCCAAATAAATATTTTATTAATGTGTAATTGTAAAGGGAAAGATACAATGTTGTTTTTTTAATGCAAGCTTTTAACAAATAAAGGGAGAGGTGAGTGATATGGTGATATGGGTGTTTCTTCTTGTTCACGTTGTTTATACTTTATACAACACAATACAAAGTCCGCACTGTTTTTATTACTCATACCATTTTTTCATTTTCAGGAAAATTTTGGACCAGATTTCTTGTCCCGTTGGAAAGCTAAAATCAGAAATCAAAGAAGCGCGGCTATCAGAAAATATTTATTTGGATTTAAAATACTACGATTGCTTAAATCTATACAACTTTGTTTTGAACAATCTAGTATATGTGTTATTCATTTTAAATCAAAAGAAAAGTATATAAACTAGACTTTATCTTTTCGGTTGGCAAAAAGGTACCTTCTTCCCTACGGAAAAGAAAAAGAATATTAAGGTTATAAATCAAATCCACCTCGGGTAAGAAAAGAATCCAAATTGTATATTTGGTTCAAGGTCATAAAAGATAACATCGGTAATTTATCTTTTAATTTGGTAATTATTACGTTTGGATGTCAAACAATAAAAGATTCCAATAATTGACCAATACTAATAGGATGCGTTTGGATCGGGGGTATATAAGATAATGGGGGTAATCTTCGTTTATTTTGTAAGATTATGGTGTTTGGTTTGCAAGTAATAAAATATTATGGGAATCTTTTATTGCAAATAGTGTTTACTATTAGTAATGTGGGGTGTAATCTGATATCCTCCCCCACCCTTGGGATTAAAACATTATCGGGCTAATTTGATTTTTATACTTATTTTACCTTTAATAAAAAACTATTTCGGACACAATTGCCCTCAAATTTCTATCTAATAACAATTACCTAGCCCCCCTTACATTTGAGAAATTAGCTAAAACACTCCAGCCACAAAAAAGTTTAAAAGTTAACAAAATACCCCCAGCCACCCAAGGCCACCGCCAGCCATTACTCACCACTATTGGCCGCCAATGTCAATCCCTGTAATGGTGCACGACTGACAGGATTTGGACAGTCGTGCACCTGTAAGGCCTATTATAGCAAGCTGGAAACGACCAGATTTGGCCGTTTTCATGGCGTTTCACGGCCAAAGATCATGGCCACATATCTGGCCTTTTTATGGCCACATCTTTGGCCGTGAAATGGCCATGGATCTTGTTAGTGTATGCCTTAGGAACCAATCGTGTTGTCAGTTTCAGGATATTATAACTTGTAAATACTCTTTTGAGAATGGAAGAAAGAGTTCTGATTTCACAGATTGTTTACTGCTTCATTTATACAATCTATAATGCATGTAAAATGTCTGGATGATACAGATCTTTATAAGATCAAATCATCAAAGCATTCCCTACATAAGTAATGTTAATTGGGCAATAACATTGCATAGTAGACATGTTGAATGCCTCCATTGAATATCATGTGATGGTATTAGTGTAGGTGATTATAAGAGTTATGTCACTAGGGCATTAGAATGAACAAACAATTAGTGGATTGTTTATCGAATATGACCGATTATGATAAATCACATGGACATTTAGAATGTGGTCAATGATACATCGTAGGATCGTACTAGTGTACCACTAATCCTTAGATCTGAGACATCATGGTTGGACTCGATATATGATCCATATGATTTGTATGGTATATATACGAGACTAGTCATGTTTTGTGTAAGAAGCCGGTTTGATCATATGTTATTCATGTGCGAGGACAAGTGATGGTCAAGATGAGATCTGTTGACTCGAAATAATTTTGTCTCAAGTTCTCAAATGAATGTCAATAAACATTGGAAAAAGGAAATCTCTGGCCAGAGTACAAAATAGTCATATGAAAAGGATTTTCATGATGACCTGTTCCATTGTATTGATTGACAATTCGGATAAAGATTAAGTTAAGAGTTTTGACATACCATGAACCTATACTTAATCAAGATTAGACGACGGAAGGATTTTATTATATAAAATGGACGATTGGGAAAAAAGAAGGTTCTTTGGAGTTTAACTTCATTATGGCTTAAGGATTATGGAGCATTGCTAGATGTCTACCATGATCGGTTAGGGTTTTGATTACAAAGAGTTATGACGAAACATATCGGATTGCGATATTGGGCCCACGGCTAAGTTATAGTGAACCTAAGTGGTCACACCTAAAAACCAAGTATGAGAAGAGAGAGTAATACATATCGTTAAAGGTTAACGATATTCAGATGTAAACGTGTGTATCCAAATTTATGTATTAGAGAGAAATGATTACTCATGAGAAGCTCGCACTTACCAAGGGTAATAAGGTAATTTTGTTAATTATTGGATTAGATTCAATTATAGACTAAAATATATTATTGAATTGAATTTAGTAATGAGTCAAATATTAAATGGGATTATTTTATATGCCTTGATTATAAATTTGTTTAAATCAAGGATTTAATATTAAGGAGTTAATATTAAATTGAAATTGTTTCAAGGACTTAGGATCAATAATGATTTAATATTAAAAGTTAATATTAAATTGAAATTAGTTCAAAGACTTGAAAACAATATTGAATTTGTATTAAGTGTTAATATAGGATCCATATTAATTCAAGGACTTGAGAACAGTTTTAAATTATTGCAAAATGGTCCTTGCATATAAATAAGTGATATTCCCAAATCTAATCTAATTTTCATTTTTGATTGAAAATCTCTTTCTTGAGCTCTCATGGCAGGCTCTTTTTTTTTTCATCTTTGGGTGGACTTTACTTTTAAGGATTTTCATCAAATTTGTTGAAGGTCTTGAACTCATTTTCAAGTTACAAAAGTTGTAAAGCATAAAAGGTAACAATTTCACCCTTTTCGTTTCAATAACATGTCATATGACCTTATACCATGTTTTACACCAATTTTGCTCTTTCTAAGTATGAATTTTGACAAATCTAGCCATGAAACGGCCATAGATTTGTGATCCATAGTCGAAAATGGCTTTGCTGGCGCACGACCGACCATATACGGCCAATTGTGTACCATTCCATCGACTGTTAATAGTGATTGGCACTGGTGGCTGGTTGCTGGCACTGGCTTGGGTTGGGTAGGGGTGATTTTGCTACAAATTAAAGTTTTATATGGTTGGGGTGTTTTAGCAAAATGTCAAATGTAAGGGGTTAAAAGAAATGATTAAAATAATAATATTATATTAATATTTAAAAAGGAGGGTGATCCATATCCAACCAATTCAACAACAAAACATACCTTAAAACCAAGTAGAAATTCGGCCAAACACAAAACAAGAACAAACTCACACTTACTTGTAAATTCGGACCAAGACAAGTAGAAACACTTCAAGCCTAAAGGAATTGCTCCACCAACTTGAATTGATTCACCACCAAATCCCTTTGCCAAGACTTGAATAAAGAATGCACAATCAAGAACACAAAAGTTCTCTCAAATGGATAAACCAATTTCATATATTTCCAAAAACTAAATGTTACAATGGAAAAGTTGCCCTTATATAGGCAAACACAGGGATAAACAAGTATTTACAAACACAAGAAAATGAAATAAAATTAGCTAAATATTACAGCCATTCATTCAAAAAGCAAGGTCACGCCTATTTAATGCAAAAGAGATATAATTCTCTAATTCTAGGATCTATGTCTTTAACCACCCCATTAGTTGCTTAAGCTTACTTCCATTAGATTAAAACTAATCAATGATTTGAGCCTTGAGAATCATGTAACTAGATCCAATAAGGGATCATGTGGATCTTCCCATTTGGAATACAACTTGGGCCGAATTGAGCATTTTCAATATTTGGACTTCTTTCTTGGCGGACTTGAGCTTCCCTTGTTATGCTTGGACTTGGAGTGGCTTGGGCCCGAATGTTTAAACTCTCTCCCTCATTGAAACTTGCTTGGGCTGAATAGCCTCCATTGCTTTCCACATTCCACAAACCAAGTGTTTTAGGACTTGTAATTCTTTGTCCACTCATGTTTACAAGTGTTTTAGGACTTGTAAACGTATCAAAGGACAATTTAGTAATCTATATAACATATCCACCAATTTATCCTCCCAACAAAACATATCATTCATTAATTTATTCGAACCAACCAAACACATTTTCTAAACATTCCCAGTAATTTTCAAGGTGATCTATCTTTTCGTTAATATAACATTCCCCTATAATAAAATATTATATGATCCAAACACCCCCATAGTGATTACTGCAGGTAATATAGGATATAATTCGATTACCATCTAAAATGGCGTTATTTTTTTATTACCGAGGTAATCCACTATTCATACCAAATTTACTCTTAATTAAAAAACATTTTGGACACAAATGCCCTCATATGTCTATTAAATAACAATTAGCCCAAATGTGCGAAATGACTTTTGTAACCTCATAAATTATTTTTTTGGACAGAATTACCCTCACTATTTACATGAATAATACCTTAAATACTCCCAACCACCCAAGATGACTACTGGCCACAAGCAATCGTAGGAATGATGCATGACCTGTTGGATTTGGCTAGCCGTGCATCAATTTGGCCATTTCTGACCAAATCAAAGGCTGAAAACGACTAGATCTATGGCCGTTTACAGTCGTGGATCAGGCCAACAACGGCCAAATCTATTTTGGCCATTTTCAGCCAAATCCATGACCATCTAGCCCTTTCTAGCCTTCGATCTAGCCGAAAATAGCAAAATTGGCGTATGGCTGGCTAAATCTAGTCGATTGTGTGCCGTTTTAGCGACTACCAGTAATTGGCAGTCGTCTTGGGTGACTAAGAGTATTTTGTTAAATTTTAAACTTTTGTTGTTGGGGGTGATTTAGCTAAATTCTCAAATATAGAGGATTAAAAGTAATACTCTAAATAATAATAATAATAATTATTATTATTATAAAAAAGGAAGTGCAATTTAGTAAAAACCCCTTCGATAATATTTTACTTCTTCCAACTAAACATATTAATTATTTATACTCACCAATCTAACCAAACATATTAATATAACATTTTTCATTAATCATCAAGGTAATCTATCTCAATGTAAATCAAATCCATCTACTCTGCACCTAAAAAAAGGTCTTAAATTTATTAATGGTCGGTCTATTTTTTAGCAAAATTTAAAATGCTACTCAATTTACATGGGTAAAATGCAAATTATAAATAATAAAGATAGGCTGACACACTCTTCTTACTAATTTTTTTCATAAACGTGACGTGGTAGTTCGCAATTGGCCAAGGATGACCCATTGTTGGATTGACGAGACTCATTACAAACTGACCAATTACGATCTACTACATCGCATTTGTGAGAGAAAGCTAGTAGGAAGAGTTTTTAAGCGTAGTATCATCCATAAAACTCTCCAACATCGCTACTGAGAAATTTACTTAAAAAACTATTGACATTAAGAGAGACGTATATTAATGAACAATGAAACTTCAGAATAGTTTCTAAGAAAGACCAGGAGGAGACTGATTGGAGGAAAGGCCGAAAGATTGAGCGTTGAAACTAGAGTAAATGACATGTTCCCACCCAAGGTTTGACGAAATCCCAAGTTAGTCCTATTGGTTCCATTTATTCCAGATTTCCACCCTTAAAGTGACGGAAAAACGTTTAATGTAACGGTAAAGGGGTAAATTGGTCATTTTACATGGGAGGCGCACGTTAGCAGACCACCGCCTCTAACAGTCCTCCGGCGCACGTTAGCATCCGTCGTTCCTCGATGTTTTTCGCTCTTTTCCGGCGATTCTTCCACCCAAAATCACGCTTGTCACCACCATTTGAACCCCCATCCTCCCCTCTACAAAACCATACCATTCACAACCCCTCATCACTCGTCGATCTCCGGCCACGGCAATGAAAAATGGCCGATGAACACGAACTCTCGGCCGGCAAATGACGACGAAACGGTTGCTGGGAACATAAGGGTTTTATAGATTTTGGGACGGTGGTTGCATTGGTGGTGTCCAATTGGATTTTCATTGCCGGAATCTGGTGAAGAACACCGAAACCCTAAGCCTAACGGTGCTGACGATTGGAGGGGCAAATGAGTCGGGAACCAAAGGGGTTTTGGACAAAGGACTACGGGGAAGGTGATGGAGGTGACCAAGGGGTTCGACGTCGTCGAAAATAGCCCAGATTGGGCTGTTTTCAGCGAGGGTGTATAGTGACCGAGGGTGTTTTTGATATAATTTGAAAATAAAAGGGTAAGTTTTGTAATTCTACTAATTTAGGGGTTAAAACATAATTTATTAATTTAGGGTTAAGGGCATTATGGTAATTGTATCCTCTAAACCCTAAAAATTCATAACACTGTTACTTTAAGGGTGAAAATCTGGAATAAATGAAACCAGTGGTACTAACTGGGGATTTCGTCAAACCTTGGGTGGGAATATGTCGTCTACTCTTGAAACTACGATGCAAAAGTAGCCTGGAGAGTGGAAGACACCGCGTAAGGCGATAAGCACCACAGTCTATATTTGTTTTAAGAGTTTTACTTTTTATTTTAATTACAGAAGACTTTTATATCATTAGATTGCATTGGATTAACCATTTAACCGATATTTTAAATTTATAAAATTAAATAACGAGAAAATGACAAATTATTAAAAAGAATAAAGAAATGGTTATAAATCCAAATGAATATTTTATTAATTTTTAAGTAATAGAATGTAATTGTAAAGGGAAAGATATAACGTTGTTTTTTTAATGCAAGCCCTTAACAAATAAAGGGAGCAGATTTGTTGAGAGGGCAGTATATAAGCATCAACAAACATATCAAATCATCCAGGATTGACATTATTAGCTAGCAATTATTGCTGTGCATGTTATGGCAATACCATCCCATTCCCATTTTAACTCTTTTGAGAATCCAGACATTCAATACTATCAATTTTGTGTTAATTAGTTTTTATTTTATTAATAAACCAAAATTGGTTTATATAATACAGCAGTCCCTGACTATAAGGGAAATTACATGGAATAATCCCATTGACTTCGGGATTACAGAACAAGAAATTAAATCAACAAAATAAGAGGAAACTAAATCAAGATATACTAGGAAAGCAAATACAAAGAGATATGGAAAGTCAATACGCCCCCTCAAGTTGGAGCATGGAGGTTTCGAATGCCCAACTTGCCAACCAAGAACTGAAATTGTTGCTTGCCAAGAGCTTTAGTAAATAAATCAGCAACTTGATGGCGCGAAGGAATGAAACGAGTAGTTAACAATCCTCGTTGAATGCAGTCTCTAACAAAGTGACAGTCAATTTCAATGTGCTTTGTTCTTTCGTGATAAACTGGATTGTTAGCAATATGCATGGCAGCTTGATTATCACAGTACAAGTGAGTAGAAGAAGAAAGTGAGACAGTTAAGTCTGAAAGCAATTGCTGCAACCAAATTAACTCACATGCAGTAATGGCCATAGATCGATACTCTGCTTCTGCTGAGGATCTTGAAACAGTCGTTTGTTTCTTGCTTTTCCAAGAGATGGGAGAATGGCCAAGGAAGATGAAATACCCACTGAGAGATCGCCGAGTTAAAGGGCAACTTGCCCAATCCGAATCACAATAGGCTGAAAGTGATAAGGAACTTGTAGAAGAAAAGAAAATACCTTGACCTGGTGTTGATTTGAGATATCTCAAAACCCGCAAAGCAGCTTGCCAATGACCTTGGTGAGGTTGATTCATAAACTGAGAAAGAACATGAACTGAATAACAAATGTCAGGCCGAGTGATGGTCAAGTAAATCAGGCGTCCTACTAGACGACGATAGGAGCTTGGATCATGAAGAGGTGGACTGTCATCAAGTGCTAACTTGTGATTTTGTTCAATGGGAAAATGGCAAGGTTTTGCACCAAGTAAACCTGCTTCCTGTAAAATGTCCAATGTGTATTTTCGTTGAGAAAGAACAATGCCTTCGGGAGAGTGAGCAACTTCAACACCAAGGAAGTATTTAAGAGTACCAAGATCTTTGATGGGAAACCAAGATTCTAAATACCGCTTGAATTGATTGAGATGCACATTGTCATTGGCTGCCATGACCACATCATCAACATAAACAAGAACCACAAGGAAAATTTTTCCTCGGCGGTATGTGAATAATGAGCTGTCAGCTTTGGATTGAGTGAATCCATATTGAAGAATAGCGGTGGAAAATTTTGCAAACCATTGCCGAGAGGCTTGTTTTAGCCCATACAAAGATTTCTGGAGTCGACATACCCGTGAATCATTATTGGATAAATAACCCGGTGGAGGTTTCATGTAGACTTCCTCCACAAGATCCCCATGGATAAAGGCATTATGAACATCTATCTGATGTAAAGTCCAACGTTTGATTGTTGCAACTGCTAGCAAGGTACGAACAGTGGTGAGTTTAGCAACAGGTGCAAACGTTTCAGTATAATCCAATCCCTCCACTTGAGTGTACCCTTTGGCTACAAGGCGTGCCTTGTATCGTTCTATGGTCCCATCAGACTTGTATTTAATTCGGTACACCCACTTGCATCCAACTGCTCTCTTGCCAGGAGGTAATTCCTCAAGGGTCCAAGTGTTGTTTTGTTCAAGTGCCTCTAACTCATTCTTCATTGCTTCTTGCCACCGAGTATCTTTAATTGCCTGTGTATAAGATGTTGGCTCATCATTGGTTGAGATGGCCGCAAGAAAACAACGATGTTGTGAAGAAAAATGTGAGTAGGAAAGATAATGAGATAAAGGGTAAGAAGTACCTGAGGAAACCGTATTGGCATGAGATTGGGATGTGTCTTTATTATTTCCTGGCAATTCAACAATGTAATCCTTGAAGTGTGCTGGCATCTTTCTTTGTCGGGTAGGATGAGTGATTGCAATGGGTACTAGATTAGGAAGGTCATGGGAAATTGTAGCTTGATCATTCCTATATTGAGATGTATTGGTTGTATTGTCATTATCTACAACCCTCTCATCATCTATGTTGTTTTGAGGAAGCTCATTGGTTGTATTATTCTCATCAATTCGGTCAACCAGATCTATTTCACCATCCTTATTAACTCCCTGCTCATGATGATCTATAATGTCAGGTTCTATGATAGACACAGGTATAGGTGATAAGATGGAAGATTTTGTTGGGGAATAAGATTGAAACGGGAAGATGGTTTCATGGAACACGACATCTCTTGAGACAATAATTCTATGAGTTGTCAAATTGTAAACTCTATATCCTTTCTGACCATAAGGATATCCAATGAAAATACAAGGATTGGCTCGTTCACTAAATTTATCACTAGACCTTGGAATAACCGAAGCATAACAAAGACACCCAAAAGCTTTAAGATGTGAGTAATTTGGCTTCCGAGATAACAAGATTTCATAAGGACTTTTTCCATTTAAGAGTGGTGTGGGTGCATAATTAATCAAATAGGCTGCAGTAAGAACACACTCACCCCAAAATTTTATAGGTAATCCTCCTTGAAATCTTAAAGCTCGTGCAACTTCTAAGAGATGCCTATGTTTGCGCTCTACTACTCCGTTTTGTTGAGGGGTAGAAACACATGAAAATTGTTGAACAATCCCTTTTTCTTGACAAAATTGCTGAAATTTGTGAGCGGTAAACTCAGTCCCGTTATCACTTCTAATCTGCTTGACATGAGAATCAAATTGCTTGTGAACCATGGCAATAAATGAGACTAACAAATGATCAACTTCAGTTTTATTTCTCATTAAATAAACCCATGTAGTTCTACTAAAATCATCAACAATACTAAGGAAATAATGAGCACCAGACAAAGATGGATTTTTGTAAGGTCTCCAAACATCACAATGTATTAAATCAAAAGGTTTCTGAGTTTTAATAGAACTATTAGGAAAAGAATGTCGAACTTGTTTAGCACGATGACAAGTATCACAACAAAAATTCTTCATCTTGTGAAGATTTAAACCATCAATAGAACACATTCGATCAAAAGAAAGGTGACCAAGTCGTTGGTGCCATAACTCAAAGCTTGTATCCTGAACCACATTTGCAGATGCAGCAGTCACACTGAGTGCCCTGAAATAATAAAGACTATCCTTAAGCTCACCCATGCCAATCAGCTTCCTCGTGGCTAGGTCCTGTAAGATACAAAAGGTAGGAAAGAAATGAGCAACATAGTTTAAGGCATTAGTTAATTTGCCTACGGAGATGAGATTACAAGAAAAAGAAGGTAGATACAAAACATTGCTTAATTTAATGTTAGGATTAATAGTGACTTCTCCATAGGATTTAACTTGGACAGAAGAACCATCTGGAATGGAAACAGGAAGGTTAAAACCGACTTGTGTTTCATTGTGTAAGATACTCTTCTAGCAAGTCATATGGTCAGAAGCACCTGAGTCCAAAATCCATTCAACACTACCATTGGAAAGAGAATTTGCCTTACCAGCAAAATTTGCAATTGGATTCAATTTCTGTGTCTTGTCAAGATTCAGCAAAGACATGAGTTGGGTATACTGTTCTTTGGTGAGGCCGTCGATTGGAGATCCAGTTGATTGTCCTATCGTGTTCATGGTTTGTGTTTGATTTGCCATCTTTCCTCGTGTCGATTTGGTTTTGTTCTTTTCCCCCCAATCCGGATAGCCATGTAATTCAAAACATGTCTCCTTTGTGTGTTTATTTTTCTTGCAATGTTCATAATACAGCTTTGATGTGTCTCAGTTACCATTGTTGCTTCGTGTCACAGCCTTCAAGTTGTTTTTGGATGCAGCAAATGTAGCTGCTTCAACAATGGTTGCCCCTCTTGTCATTGCAATTTGTTGTTGCTTTTCTTCTTGCGAAACAAGTGCATAAGATCGGGCTAGCAAAGGAAGAGGATCAGTGTATAGGATTTGAGGTCTCACCACATTATATTTTTCATTTAATCCCATCAAGAATTGATGAACCTTTTCTTTTTCTTTCTCAACAGCAATTGCTTTGGCTGAACCGCAAGTGCAAGACGGAATTTGAGAATAAGCGTTGTACTCATCCCAAAGTCCCTTAAGCTTTGTGTAATATGCAGCAATTGACATATCCTTCTGCTGCGTATTCACTATCTCAGTTCTTAGTTGATGCACTCGAGGTGCATTTCCTTGTGACAAACGTTCTTCAAGATCGACCCATATCTCCCTAGCTGTATCAAAAAAAAACAACACTGTCATGAAGAGATGAGTCAAGAGAATTAAATATCCATGAGATAATCATGGAGTTGTTTTTGATCCATATTGCAAGATCTACTTAATCTGGTTCTGGTCGCAGCAAAGTTCCATCAACAAAGCCAAATTTGTTCTTGGCAAGTAATGCATTGGACATGGCTCTTCGCCATGTTGGATAGTTATTTTCTTTGAGAAGACATGAAACTAGCATGATTCCCGGATTGTCAGATGGGTGTAAGACATATGGGGATGATAAATCATTCATGGTTTGTTTGGTGTTTGCGGTGATTGATTGGGTTTTTGCAGAAGAATGTTGGCTAGAATCAACAGACATGATGAGGAGAAGCGTGCCCTAGATGGCCTGCTCTGATACCATATTAATTATGTGTTAATTAGTTTATTTTATTAATCAACCAAAATTGGTTTATATAAGGGAAATTACATGGAATAATCCCATTGACTTCGGGATTACAGAACAAGAAATTAAATCAACAAAATAAGAAGAAACTAAATCAAGATATGCTAGGAAAGCAAATACAAAGAGATATGGAAAGTCAATAGATAGTCATGACTAATTAATGACAATTAAGATACTGGGTGCATGTGAAACTTTGTCAACTGGAACTTAATTCAGGAAGGATAGGTTTAATTAATTTGTTTTCAAAATTTAGATGATACATGGACTGGAGTTCAGTCATATGAGGAGGAAAAGTGCATGTGAAGAACTGTTGGGTTGGGTTGAATGATCAGGCCGATTGATCATGATATGGAGGAACCAAAAGCATCAACCGTGGGCAAGATCAGGATGAGGATTAAGAAAATGATGCAGCTTGGCAACGGCAAGGAAGGCAGTCTCACCTTCAACTCTTACCGCTTTGCCCATTCTTATTCCTGCTTACAACGGGCATTAAGAAGCAGAGAAAGCAAAATCTAATTTTGAAGAGCTAAATTTCCAGAAGACAATACATTATAGAAATAATAGAGCTTAGTTTGACAAACGCCAACTATATACAACCTATTTAATTAAAAAAATTATGATATGGCGGCTATAATGAAGATTACCTCTTACCTCGTATCATTATAAAGTACGTTTCCTCAGCAGTATTTTTGTCTACATAAAGGATTTCCTTTCTTAAATTACTTTTCCTTAGTTGTAGTACTCTTTAGTAACCTACATAATTCACTTCATTCTACTCAATGTAACTGAGATTTCAGATTTTATTAACTTTCATATTATTTAATTATGTTTTCTCCAATATAAGTTTTGTTTTGAAAAACTTCAACTGAACAAGGAGACTGATGAGATCTTTAATCAGTTTAACACCTTTATCGTCATCCAAACGTATTTTTGTTTTTGACAGAAGTAATTGAATTATTCCCTTGTGGCCATATTCTGCTGCCGCATGAATTGGAAGAAAACCCTCTCCGTTCCTTATGTTTGGAAATTCTGCGTGCCTAAGGAGATGAGCTTTTATACCCTTTCTATTGCCACAAATAGCAGCGTTGAATATAATGGATCGGCCAGAATATCCTCTCAAATTTTGAAGTTCTTTTGCACTGATCTTGAATGCAAGCTTATTTATAAGCCAAATGGGGGCACCTGATACATTAATTATGTGAAAAAGGGTACCCCCATATTCTGAAACAGTTTTAGTCAAGGCCCCAGGACTCCTATTTACCAAATCTTGTAAAACTATCCAATTACGCTCCTGTACAGCCTTGATTAATGGCCTGAACCGAGCATTATCAATTATTATCACCTCAGTCGTTTTGTTCTCTATCAATTCCAAATAATGTAGATGTCACAATATATATAAAGGACTTAAAATTTATTATGAAATGCATGAAATTTCAATTTTTATTCGAGTCACATACCTTTACTTTTCAATACCGATTCATCACTTTCGGTAATCAATTGACTGTAATTTGAATCCAGTATCTGACAACGTTAACTAATCCTTTAAATTTTAAAACCAACAGCCAACAAAAAAGCATACAATCAATTCTAACCGTCCCACCGAACAGAAAAATATCATCTGCCACAAAATCCCACAACCCCACCGAACGAACTCAACTTCAAAACTTGAGACACCGCAAAACCCTACAATCTTCGAAATCGAAAGGAAATCATGGCTTTATCCCTTGGAAATTATCAGCTAACCAACAATCCGTAAAATTATCCACAGCGAAAATCTTAATCATCTACTTAATTCTTCAACTGATGATTAGTTTAAAACCAAGTCCAACATAGATCTTCATCACAAACCAAACTAACAAATCCCCCAAATGAATCAATCAATCAGATCAAACAACACAGACCCAGATAGCAAAACCAATAAAGCTCAAAGAAGCAATCTCAACCCAGATGAAATCTGGACAAAAAAAAAGACCTAGAAGTGAAAAATTGACCTTGAGACCATCAACAGGGAGGAGGCCACTAAGGATGCATTCTTTGAGGCCAGTGCCCAAGATTATGACATCATACTCTTCATCCACGGTGAAATGATGGGTTGATTTTGATTCAGAGAAATGAGAGTGACGAGTTGAGGGTTTTCTGGGGCCAAGTCAAGATGGAGGTGGATATATAAGTCATAAGAGAGTGTTTAATAGAAGAGAAGTGCTAATCATTTAAAGATAAATACAAAGTAGGCATACAAAGCTAATCTCTACCTTGATCTTCATGATTTCTCTCTCTTTCTTTTCTTTATTCCTTTTTTTTTTTTTTCACTTTGTAGTTTTCAATATAACTCTATGTTTCTTAATAGAAAGTAACAAGAGAGAACTGAGAAGTGCTTGCTTTGTCAATTTAGAAAAATTCCTAAAGCAAAGAATATCTTCCAAACTATGCCTTATTTCATCATAATAGTGCCATTTTCATCTCTCTCTGTTTTTTTTTTCTTTTTCTTTTTTTTTTTATGTTTTTCAGTATATTGTTTTGGTAACGTGTAGTATTGTATTGAGATCAATTTTTTGAAAAATAATATACCTTGACATTTTTCTAATTATATTAGACAAATTTTATATACTAAAATATAAATATTAAATTGATAAATGAATTTGTTGTATGATAATTAGTACATAAAGCATATCAAAGATTTACAATAAAATAATATACTAGAAGAATGCTCGACACACTCAATATACTAGAGTCTAGAGAAGTGTTTGACATACTCCATGTACTAGATAACCATATGATAATCAAGTATGTCGAGAATTTCCACTTGATATTGAATATGATGTCTAAATATGATAATTCGGTTCATTTAAGTGGGAGTATGATTAAATGTATAGTGATTTCTTAAAGTGGGTCTTAGCCCCAAAATATGATTATTTCAAGAATTACCCTTAAATTTATAGTGATAAAATATATCATAATCAAGTTCCAAATAAGTGCATAGACAATTCTAAATATGAGACTGAAATTGTTGTATGAAACTATATAGTAAAAGAGGGTAACTTAATTAAGCCCTATGTCATAAGCTTCTTAATTTTCTTTTCTACTTTCAAAACGTGATCCTAAATTTGTTATAGGAGATCCGTTAAGTTAGTTTACAAATTAATTGACTTGTTCATTGTAAGATGGTATTTACTTAGAGCAATTATTAATTAAGGATAAGACTTAATTTTGGGTTGCATTTGCTATTAAATAAATTACCATTATTTAATGCAATTAGTAACTTATATTTTTATTTGGAATTTCTTCTTTCTCTGTAAATGAAAGAATTTTTTTTAAAGAATTAACAAATTATATTTATTTATATTTGTAGATAATTAGTTTATAAAATTATCATTAGTCGCTATAATTTAGACCAAATGGGCTTTGTTGTTATACTAAATTAACCAGTTTATTCATTTAAGTGGGCTGCAGTCTGGCCGACACATTTGGGCCATAAGCCTATGAATCAGGCCATTTTTAAACCCAAATATTAAAAGTACATTTATTATTATTATTTTAAGCAAACCTCGGGAGACTGGAGACCTATGGCACTATTATATTAAATAGCAGAATGGTAAATACATAAAAGTGCTTACTAGGGAATAAAAATAATAAGATGTGCCTCAACCTTGAAATAATCACCTCACACTAAATGGTAGAAAAGTAAATGACTCTACCACACTGTAGGAGATGAAATTAACACCTCATACAATTTTATTCACTAAAGGAAGACCTTGTGTGGCTGCTATTATCAGAGTGACATCCTGAATTAATTATTTAGTTTATGTCAAATGCTTGGTCTATAAGTGGAATTGAAAATTTCAACCAAGAGAGGAAATTGCAACATGACAAATGAGGTCACTAGGAGGCATCCGAGTAGCAAAATTGGAATGACAATCCAATTCCATGAATGAGAAACAAAGGTCTAAATGGTTGCACCAAATGCTACCATCATGTTTGCAATAGAAACGAATAGCGTGATGAGGCCGATGATTAACTTCGTTGGCAATGACACCAAAAAGTCATCTTCTGAGTAATGTGAAGTGGGGATTGCCAAGAACATCACCACTGAAGCCGTGGAAGAAAAGAGTGCAAGCGCATCTAATGTGACAAAGACTATGAAAGCTGTGTCATGCAAGAAATTGGGTATCTTATCATCGTTGTTGCCACCTGGTATGGTGAAAGCTGCTGTAAAAACTACCGTTATTATCAATGCGGCTACAACATTGCATGATGTAACAGTTCCCTTCATCCATTGTTCACCTTGTTTAACCAATTCTTTGTGTGCTTCGATAAAGACTTCTCTAAGAGTTTTATTATTCTTGTTTTGTTGCTCTTGACGGAATGGATGGACATAACTTTCCAAGCCTGAAGATAAAACCAAAGCTAGCATAAGCATGAGCAGTAATAAATTTGATTCTCAAACAAAAAATCTCTAATATTATGGAAGAACTATGTTTTAACAAAAATTATTGACAAGGCCAGAAAAAATAAAGGAAACTCTAGATTTAGAATAAAAATCATATATATGCCAGATTTCTAAATCTCTTGCACATTCAATATGAGAAATGAAAGTAGCGCATTTTAAATTTTTGGTAAATCTGCAGTTTGATGTAAGATCAAGGCATCTAAGAGGCAAGAATAAAATTCCAATAAAATAATCATTTGAAGTAATAGTTAAAATGCTAAAATAAGTTTTATAATTTGCATGGTTATATATTCAACTTGAACCATTGTAGTTCTCTCTGCATTTGCAATGCTGCACCGGAGACTTGACTTGAAGCTACCAACCGTCCAGCTAAATGTAAAACGTTGTCACTGTATTCACTTTTGTTGGCCGCTTTCCGGCTTGATAGATACGAATTCCTTTTTTTTAGAATTTTAAAAATCTTTTCTTGGCGATGTAAAATTGCCATATGAAGCCATATGAAGTAGACCGTGATAATTATTTTTGTAGCGGTAGGTATAAGAATAGAAATAAGCATTCCAAATTTCATTGACAATCTCGCAAATCCCAAGTTTTGCAGCTTCAAGAAATGGCGACAAGAAAGTTTCAAAGGCTTCTTTACGATTCCATGCAACTTTATTACCATGACACAAGATTCTAACAATTTGAAGAGTTTGTCTATGTGTCAACTTTGTATCGCGAATGTTTTTGACGTCTGGGACTGCAATTGAACAACTCTAGTCAATGAAACAAGATAAATAATTCCTTAGAGATACTCCATTTAATCAAGAGAATTGTTCAACGCCAATTACCTGGCAGCATGAGGACATGCCAGATCATTCGGGGCAAAGCACCTGTGCTATAACAAATAAGTACTATTATAAATTGTTTTGGTTAATTTGTAGGATATTCAATTTTAGAAGACTACTTATTTAGCACATAGATAGATAGTTAGATAAGAGGTGTACAAACCAAATGAAGCATAGATTATTCGACAAATAGGTCCAAAATATTTGGATTCTTTAAAGTCGTGTGAACACTTAACCCGTTTTCTATGTCCCAATTGTTACTTTCAGTGGGAGGAACATATTCCTCTTGTAGAGGAATCCCTGCAGAGACAGGCAACAACAATCAGAGCATGTGTATCTGAGTGTATAAGGCATGAGAATTAAATAGAGAGGAAGAATGTTGCACTAACAGTCATAGATCAAGTGTCTCCAAAACCCCATGCGACTCCAACTCGCACTTTTAAAAGCCAGAGGCTTACTAGCCAATGAATTTAATATCCATTCTCTGGCCAAATTGCTTCAAGAGCTAACTTCGGATATCGCTTCCATAAATCTAACGCTATACCTGGGAATGGTCAATGGAGTAGAGATGGATACAAATTAATCAGCAGGGCAATTGTTTTGTTGTAAGAATGAAAACTGTAACGTAGATAGCGTCACACTAGGATGAAAATTGAAAGAAAACTAATAAAAGAAAGCAAAGACAATATATAGTATGATACATATTTAAAAGGGACATAAATTTTAAAAAAGTGACATTTAACTGTACAATATGGTTTAATTTAACAAAAAAATGAGTAATGGTATGAAGAAGTCAATTATATCTTCATTAATTATCTTTTACAATATTGACCATTATGATATGGTTTCAAAATATACAAAATAACTATTCAACTATTTTCAATCGATGAAATTAAAAATTAAAAATTAAAAGCTATTTAAATCAATTGATTTTACTTTAATTTGGTAATTTTGTTGTATTCTAGCACATCCAATAACTCTTCCTATTATTATTATTATTATTTTTTTGGTTTTTTTGTAAGACATTATATACATAATATAATCTCTTCTATACATATTTTGAGAATTTATATTTAATTATTCCACTAACTATGTGATGTAATACATAGATGAATTAGTTTTTGGTAAAAATTATTAAACCTTTTTTAATATGAAATTTGACATGTTTGTTGCACAGTATGCCTAAATCAATGACATCTTCTTTTTCATGTTTTTAGATTATTATTAACTCCTATTGAATGAAGATAGATACATGTAGATTCCATTTAGGTTTTGATAACAACTTTAAGTTAAATATTAAAATCAGACAATGACTAAACAACAAACATGAACCAAAGTCTACTACATTTTTGTTAGCTTGAAATGATACATATGTTTAACTACTCATATAGCATCATATTAACGTTTATGACATATACACAATCTTTGATTGACATATAAAAAGCAAGGTTTTAAAACCCGGTTGGGTCGGGTTACAAAACTCGACTATTCCTGAAATCCCCAACCTAACTGTTGGCAAACGAGAGACTACCAAGTGATGGGGTTAGAAGACTTTTGTAGAGTGGAGGCCGGTAATTCAAGGGGTAGTGTCGGAGTGAATTTTGGATGCTAGAATCAACCAAAATTTGTCTAGAAAAATCAATCCAATTGCACCGATATACGTGAGTCACAATCGGCAAACAAGTTGCTACCAAGTGCCAAGGTTAGAGAGTTTTGTAGAGCAGAGGCCGGTGGTTCAAGTGGTGGTGTCGGATTGACTTTTGGTTGTCGAAATCAGCTGGAATTTGGCTGGAAAAATCAAAGCCCTAACTATCTAGGGGTGTGTTTGCTAGGTTGCAAACCTACAAGGACTAGTTGACTTGTAGGGGGTGTTTGCAAGATTTCAAAATTTCTGGACCACTGGTTAAACCGCCAGTTTAACCAGTCATATTGGTCAACCTAGGACCTGGCCCTTATAATCATTGTTTTAAAAACCGGACCGCAGGACAACTCGCTCTGATGGCCAGGTCACGGTTCAACCGGTCCAACCGGTTGGACCGCCGGTTGAATCGATGGTTTGACAGGTTTAAAATATAACAAAAACACCTTTGATAAATACCATCAGACCCTATAGGTTTGAAATCTAGCAAACACAACCCTGGTCAAATGCAAATTGGTGATCGATTGGGAGAGCAATGACGACACACCAGGGAGGGTAGATCGGATGATGGGGAGGGCGAATTGGTAGCTAGCAAGTAGAGGCATTACCGAAAAATGGCAGATCGGTGGTGGAAGTCAATGGTCGCGGTGGCTTTTTTTGGTGAGACGACTGGATCTTCGTGAACGACGGCAAGGGAGATTGGGAGAAGGTAGATCGGTGGCTAAGGAAGCCTTTCGATGTCGGAGAAGGCCAATCGATGTCGGGAAATGGAAGAAAAATCACGCGACAAAGGTGGATGACGAAACATCACGCGGCGGCTGGAGATGAAGCATGACAGCGCCAAAGAAAGTCAGAACTCAAAGGGTGGTTTCCGACAGTAAGGGAAGGTGGAAGGTCGCCAGAAAAGGGGAGGTCATTGCCGATTTGCATTTGGTCAGAGGGTGTGTTTGCTAGATTTGAAACCTTCAGGGGCTGATGCGTATTAATCAGGGGTGTGTTTATTATATTTTAAACTTGAAACAGTTAAAAAGAGTGACCCGACCCAGAGAAAGCCCCGGGTCCCGGTCTAACTGGTTGGACCTGCCGGTCCGGTCCGATTTTTAGAACAGAGTTTATAATTCGGGTATGATGGGTGAATGATAAGTATTATGATAATATGACACCAATATAAACATCATTTGTAATGGATTTGAAATAAATTTTGAGAAATTAAAACCTAAGATTAATTGTTTAAGAAGGCATGTTTATTATTAACTTATTAATTATTAGATGTTGAGTGTGAAAATCCTAACTTCTATGGACGAAATAATTAATTTTGTTTCAAAATGGTGTAATTGATTTTGAAACAGAATAACTGTTATATTTAAGAAAATATAATTTGAATCAAGACATTGGAGGAGAAAAATAGATGAAGATATGCTATATTGAAAGTAACTATAATAATAATAATAATTTTATAGGTTATTAACTCATTATATAATTATTGTAGAGTGGAACATATCAAATCAATCAAGCAATTCCCACCTAGAAATCAACTCCTATTAAATGAAGATAGATACATGCAGATTCCATTTAGCTTTTGAAAACAACTTAAAGTTAAATATTAAAAATCTGACAATGACTGAACAGAAAATATGAACCAAAGTCTACTGCATTATTGTAAGTTTGACATGATACATATGTTTAACTACTCATATATCATCGTATCAACGCCTATTGAATGAAGATGGAAACATGCAAATTCCATTTAGATTTTATGAGAACTTAAAGTTAAATATTAAAATTTGACAATGACTTAAAGTTATATATATATATATATATATATATATATATATAGTAGAATGATAAATACATAAACTGCTTACAAGGGAATAATAATAATAATAAGACGTGTCTCAAACAGTAGAAAAGTAAATGACTTCGTCACAGGAGATGAAATTAACACCTCATACAAGTTTATTCACTCAAGGAAGAACTTCTGTGGCTGCTATTGTCAGACTGACATCCTGAATTATTTATTTGGTGCTATGCCAATTCTTGGACTATAAATGGAACAGAAAATACGAACCAAGAGAGGAAGTTGCCAAACGACAAATAAGGACATTGTGGTGTATCCGAGTAGCGAAATTGGAATGATAGCCCAATTCCTTAAATGAGAAAGAAATGTGTAAAGGGTTGCACCGAATGCTACCATCATGCATGCAATAGAAAAGTATAGCGCAATAAGTTGGATGAATAACTTCTGTGGCAATGACACCAAAAAGTCAACTTCTGAGTAACGTGAAGCAATGATTGACATAAACATCAGCACTGAAACCGTGGAAGAAACGAATGCAAGTGCATCTGATATGACAAAGACTATGAAAACTGTTTCATGCAAGAAAATGGGTATCCCATCATCGTTGTGGCCACCTAGTACGGTGAAAGCTGCTGTAAATACTACAGTTATTATCAATGCGGCTACAACACTGCTTGATGTAGAAGTTTCCTTCATCCATTTTTCACCTTGTTCAAGCAATTCCTTGTGTTCTTCAGTAAAAACTTCTCTAGGAGTTTTATTATTCTTATTTCGTTGCTCTTGAAGGGATGGATGGACATAACTTTCCACAGCCTGAAGATAAAAACTTAGCCAGCGTAAATTTGATTCTCAAACAAAAAATCTCTAATATTAGGGAAAAAAAATGATTAAAAGGCTAGAAAAAATAAAGGAAACTTTAGAATTAGAACAAAAATCATACATAAGCCAGATTTTTAAATCTCTTGCACATTCAATTATAAAATTATAATACATATGAGAAATGAAAGTACCGCAGTTTGATGTGAGATAGAGGCATCCAGACGTAGAGGCAAGAATAAGATTCCAATAAAATAATAATTTGTAATAGTTAAGATGATAAAATAAGTTGTATATATATATATATATATTGTTGGTAGGATTATATATTCACCTTGAACCATTCTAATTCTTTCTGCATTCGCAATGCTGCACTAAAGAGTTGACATGAAGCTGCCGACTGTTCCAACCGTCCAGCCAAATGCAAAATGTTATCATTTCCATCTGTGTCGACCGCTTTCCATTTTGATAGACACACATTCCTTTCTTTTACAATTTTCAAAATATTTTCTTGGCGATGTAAAATTGCCATATGAAGTAGACCGTGACCATTTTCGTAGCATAAGTTATGAGCATAGAAATAAGCATTCAAAATTTCATTGACAATCTCGCAAATCCCAAGTTTTGCGGCTTCAAGAAATGGCAACAAGAAAGTTTCAAAGGCTGCAGTACGATTCCACGTAACTCCGTTACCATGACACAAGATTCTAACAATTTGAAGGGTTTGTATATGTGTCAACTTTACATCGCGAAAGTTTTTGAAGTCTGGGACTGCAATTGAACAACTCAGCTCAATGAAACAAGAAAAAGAATTCCTTCAAGATACTCCATTTAATTATGAGAATTGTTCAATGCCAATTACCTAGCAGTATGAGCCCATGCCAGATCATTCGGGGCAAAGCACCTGTGTTATAATAAATAAGTACAATTATAAATTGTTTTGGTTTATAGGATAATCAATTTCAAAAGACTATCATACAGATAGTCTTTTTATCATATAGATAGATAGATAGATAGGAGATGTACAAACCAAATGAAGATCCTTCAAAATATTCTTCTTCCAGAGGAATCCCTGCAGAGTCAGGCAACAGCAATAAGAACATGCGAATATAAGAGATGGGTTTGTTAGATTGTATCTGAGTCTATAAGGCATGAGAGGAAGAATGTTGTTACTAACAATCATAGATCGAGCGTCCCGGAAACCACAAGCGACTCCCACTTTCAAAAGCCAGAGGCTTACCAGCTAATTCTTTTAATATACTTCCTCTGTGTGAATTGTTTTCAAGAGCAATCTTTGGAAATCGCTTCCATAATTCTAACGCCATATCTGTAAATGGAGTAGAGATGAATACAAATTAATTAGCAGGGCAATTGTTTGCTGTAAGAGTGAAAACCATAACGTAGATAGCGTTGAACACGTGAAAGAAGACCAATAAAAGAAAGCAAAGAGAATATAAATATATATGATCAAACTGATGTGGTGTAGAAGGATAGACGATGCTACAGTGATATGCTTCTATGCGTGCTAACTCATACGTACAAGTCTACTATATATAATGCATGAAGCTATCAAACGGATATTAATTGTAATCTAATAATTGAATCCACATGAATTTGGATCTCCTCCTTACCTTAAGAAGTTTTGTTTTATTTTAGAGATAAAACAAATTAAGAATAAATATTTAAAAGGGACATAAATTTAATAAAAGGAAAAAAATGACATTTAACTGTATAATATGGTTTAATTTAACCAAAAAAAATGAGTAATACACTTGTGTTTTATTTTTGTCTTTTAATACACTTGTGTCCCTTTTTAATTGTTTTTATAAACATGTGTCCTTATTTGACTTTCTCCCTTATTTTATGACAAACCTACATTGGAACTCATCTATACTTGTATGGTAAGGACATATTCTTTGATTATATTCCATGTTGCTAATTATTAATAACAAATTAAATTGACTAAAAAAAAAAAATTCTATATCAAGTAATAATCATAAACTTTTTTGTGAGAGAAGACTAATTACATATATCCCTTATCATTTCTTTCTCATTTTTTTTTTTTTTTTTTTTTATGAAAAAAAGTTTTCCCTGTATTATCAATGTTTGCCAAATAATAATAACAACAACAACAATAAAAAGTTATAATGAAATCATTTAACATTATCTAACCATATCACAAACGAGAAAATTACTTTTGTACTTACCATAGTGACCCCAACTGATCAGATTTTTAATCAGTTCAACACCTTTATCGTCATCCAAACATGCTGCTGTTTTTGACAGAAGATATTAAATTATTTCCTTGTGGTCACATTCTGCTGCTATATGAATTGGAAGATAACCCTTTTCGTTCATTATGTCTGGAAATTCTGGGTACCTACGGACATAAACTTGTACAGCCTTTCTATTGCCATAAAAAGCAGCGTGGAATATAACGGACCAGCCATTCTCTCCTCTCAAACTTTGAAGTTCTTCTGCACTGATCTTGAATACAAGCTTCGTTATAAGCCAAGTAGGGGCACTTGAAATATTAATTATGTGAAAAATGGTATCCCCATATTCTGAAACAGTTTTCGTCAAGGCCCCAGGAGTTCTATCTACCAAATCTAGTAAATGTATCCAATTACACTCCTGTACAGCCTTGATTATTAATGGCGTGAACCCAACATTATCAACTGTTATCACCTCGGTCCTTTTGTTCTCTGTCAATTCCAAATAATGTAGATGTGAAAATGTATGTAAAGGACTTTAAAATTTATTATGAAATGCATGAAATTTCAATTTTTATCCGAGTCGCCCTTTCAATACTGATTGATCACTTTTTTAACTTTTCAAATTTTTGGTTTTTTTTTTTTTTTTCAGTAAGATCAATTTGACCTTCCAAATTATGTACACATGAGAAAAAAATTCTGAGGTATAACTACTATCTACATAGTCTATAACATACCTTCGCTTTCAAGTATTGATTGATCACTCTTTTGACTTTCTTAATTTTTGGTTTTTACATCGGGATCATAAGCTTGCTTTGTTCCACTACTGGTTCCATCTCCCTTTTTGCTAATCGAGTTATTGGACAGTTGAACATTATCAACTCCTGTACACTTTCCGTTTACCATTAATTCCAAACTATGTACACATGAGAAGTACTATCGATATCGTTGCTAACTTACCTTTCCCTTTCAATACTATTTCAGCACTCTCTTGAGTTTCCAACAATTCAATTGTTATTTCATCGGTATCGGCTTGCTTTACTTGCGTGGTTTCATCTCTCTTCTCACTAACTGAATTACTGGATGCTTGAACATGATCTCCTTTTGTACTCATTCCATCAACTGTTAATTCAAGTTATGCCCACATGGGAAAAAAAAAAGTTAGGTATAGAAGTACTATCTACAAAGTCTTTTAACTTACCTTCCTCTTTCAGTATTGATTCATCACTCTTTTGACTTTCGAACTATTTTGTTTCTTTATCAAGATCAGTTTGCTTCATTTGAGTGGTTTCTATAAGTGTGAAGACCAAAACGGTGCCGTGTCTCTTAACCAACACGCTGTCATTTCAAGCATGAATCTGGATCATCAGTTTTGAGAAGATCCAACGGCTGTGCTTAGTCCATCCTGGTCAACGATATATAAGTGAACTTTTTCTCTTTAGGTTGAGGTTTTCTTTTTCGACTGAAACAGGGTTAGATATTGCTCTGCTAGGGTTTATCCTTTGTTCTGAAATCTTGGGTCTGTGTAACGGGTTGAGTGATTAATTTGTCATTCTGTTTGAGGGGTTTTGTCTCTCGGTTAGCTGGGATTCTTAGTGTATAGTTTCCAGGGCTATTAGTTACCAAATAGGGTGATTTCAGGTTTGATTGAATCTTTCGATCTTGTGTCTGTAATCTGTAAACAACTTTCCTAATAGTGCAGTGGGCTTCGACGTTTCTGGAGCTCAAAGTGGATGTAGCCTTCCCAGTCTTGGAAAGGTGAACCACGATAAAAATTGTGGTGTTCTTAATCTTTTGTGGTTGTGTCTGTTTAGTTATAATCTGTGGTTGTGTGAGTGTGTTATTACAACAGTGGTATCAGAGCGGTTTCACCTTAGAGCCTAAAGTGAGTCGTGAGATCCAAAATTGAGAAAATTAAATTCTAGGGTTTCATAGAAATTGGGAGTTTTCTAAAACTTTGAGTTCTAGGGTTCTTAGGAGTCTTTAGTATTTCTCCACACCAGTAATAACCGAGAATCAACGCTGATTTCTGATCATGAGCACTACCAGTTCCACCCGCATGGAGATTGCACAGTACAACGGAAAAATTGACTTCAATTCTTAGAAGAAGAAGATGAAGGCCCTACTTTCACACAATAAAGTAAGGATTGCACTGGAAAAGAATGCTGAAAAGTGGTCAGCGAACAAGTTAAAAAGAATGGCAGAAATAGACGAGGAAGCGTACAACTTGATCGTGATGAACTTGGCAGACAACATGCTGAGGAAAGTGGACGGATTGGAGGCTCCAATCGCACTCTGGGGTAAACTCGAAACTCTATATACTTTACAATCTGCACCAAATCTTGCTTTCTTGAAGGGTGCACTTTTTTCATATAGAATGGACAGTAGTAAATCAATAGAAGATAATATTGATGAATTCTTGAAAATGACCATAATCCTAAAGGGTACTGACCAAGAATTAGGTGAAACGAGTTTAGCAATGATCCTGCTAAACTCACTAACCGAAGACTATCAAGTTGTTAAGAACGCTTTACAGTATTCTGGCACAGTCCCTAGTGTAGATCTCATAGGATCAGGACTAAAGGCCAGGGAATTGGAATTGAAGGTTCAGAAAAGAAGTGGCAATAATCTGTTTGTAAAAGGTAAACCTGATCTAGGTAGTTCCTCAAATGGCATGCGAAGAAACAATTGGTCTAAGGCTAAAAAGAAAGGAAAAGGGGCTAACAAGAAAGGGGAGACTAGAAAATGCTTTCACTGTAATAGGCCTGGTCATCTAAAAAAGAATTGCTATGATTGGATTAGGAAACAAAAATTAGTGAACACTGAGAGCAATGTTGCATGTACTGATAACAATATTACTGATCTAGAAGTTCTAACTGTGTCTAGAACAGATCAGACTAATGACTGGGTTTTAGACTCTGGATGCTCCTTCCATATGAGCCTTAACAGAGAGTGGTTTCAGGATTTTAGGGGTGGTGAATATGAAACTGTCTATATGGGTAACAATAACACTTGCAGAGTGTTAGGATTAGGTAACATTACCCTAAGGCTAGATGATGGAAAAATCATTGTGTTATCAAATGTTAGGTACATTCCTGAACTAAAAAGGAACCTAATATCCCTAGGTACCCTTTATGAGTCAGGATGTAGCTATAAGGCTGAAAGGGGTTGTATAACTGTGTTTAAGAATAACCATATTGTTCTAAGGGGATTGAAGAATAATGGGCTATACATTTTGTTTGGCAATTATTACTCTAAAAATGGGAACAGTGCCTTGGTCTCCACAAATCTAAATGATACTAATAAGTGGCATTTGAGGTTAGGTCACATGAGTTAAAAGGGTATGAGTATTCTTAGACAACAGGGGTTATTTGGTAGAGATAAAATAACAAACCTAGATTTCTGTGAAACTTGTGTTTTAGGAAAACAACATAGAGGTAGTTTCACCAAAGGTATACACTTATCCCAAAACTGTTTAGATTATCTACATGCTGACCTTTGGGGGCCTGAAAGAATTAGATCTCATGGGGGGAATTCCTATTTCTTTTCTATTGTTGATTACTTCAGTAGAAAAGTTTGGGTATATCTACTGAAGTCTAAAGATGAGGCATTTTCCAAGTTCAAAACCTGGAAGACTCTTGTGGAAAATCAGATTGATAGAAAAGTGAAGGCTTTAAGGACAGACAATGGTTTGGAATTCTGCAATATGGAGTTTGACAATTACTATAGGGACCAAGGTATATTAAGGCATAGAACAGTTAGGAAAACCCCTCAGCAAAATGGAGTTGCTGAGAGAATGAATCGAACCTTGTTAGAAAAGGTCAGGTGTCTCTTGTTCACCTCAGGTCTCCCAAAAACTTTTTGGGGAGAAGCTTTGACCACTGCTGCCTACTTAATAAACAGAAGCCCTAATAGCTCCATAGGATTCAACTATCCTGAGTCAAAGTGGTCAGGAAGAGAATTAAACCTCAGCCATCTAAGAGTGTTTGGATGTGCTGCTTATGCACATACCAGTGATGGGAAATTAGAGCCCAGGTCCATAAAGTGCCTATTTTTAGGATCCCAGGAAGGCACTAAAGGTTACAGATTGTGGGATAAGACTGCACCAGGGGTTAAGATTTTTATTAGCAGAGATGTGATTTTTAATTAAGGGGATTTCCCTTGCAAGTTTGCTAATGTTGATGCAGGATCTCCAAGCAACAAGGTAACACAACCTAGCACTACACCAATTGAGGTGGAGGCAACCATCAGGCAACCAGAGAATACCCACACTGAAGAATACCCTGCACCAGAAGCAGGAATGACACTTGATGAACCTGACCAAAATGAGGAGAAAACAGAAGAGGCCCAAGGCCCCTTGTAGGATGATTTGCAGGATTACCAACTGGCAAGGGACAGGACCAGAAGAGACATAAGGCCACCAGCAAGATACTCATTTGCAGAACTGGTCTATATAGCCCTAATGGTAGGAACTGAAATTCGGGGGACAGAACCAGAGTCATACTCTAAAGCAATCACCTTAAAGGACAAGCATAAATGGTGGCAAGCAATGACAGAGGAAATGAACTCTCTACAGGTAAATGGGACCTAGTCCCTAGTCCCTAAACCTAAAAACCAGAAAATTATACAGTGTAAATGGTTGTATAAGATTAAAGAGGGTGTAGATACAAATGAACCACCTAGATACAAAGCTAGATTGGTGGCCAAGGGGTTCACCCAAAGGAAGGGCATAGACTTCAATGAAGTCTTCTCTCCCGTTGTCAAATATAAAACCATTAGAATGATGCTGTTTGTAGTAGCTCACCAAGACCTAGAGTTAGAGCAGCTTGATGTGAAAACAGCATTCCTTCATGGGGATTTAGAAGAACAAATTTACATGGCCCAACCAATAGGTTTTATAGACTGCCTTAGACCTGACCATGTATGCAGACTGCATAAGTCCTTGTATGACTTAAAAGTCACCCACACAGTGGTATAAAAGGTTTGATACCTTTATACTTAACCTAGGATTCATTAGGAGCAAGTATGATAACTGTTTTTACTTTGCCTTGAAAGATGCCATGCCTATTTACTTGTTGCTTTATGTTGATGATATGCTTCTGATTAGTAAATCAAAATAAAAAATAACTGAACTAAAATCTAAACTTAGTTCTGAATTTGATATGAAAGACCTAGGAGTGGCTAAGAAAATATTAGGAATGATGATAAACAGAGACAGAACCAGGAATACCCTAAAGGTTCATCAAACACCATACCTACAGAAGCTAGTTTCCAAATTTGGAATGTCTGATTGTAAGCCTGTAACAATGCCTCTTGCAAATCATTTTATTCTGTCTAAGTCCCAATGTCCAAAGAACTCTGCTGAAACCATAAAAATGGAGACTATCCCTTATTCAAATGTGATAGGGTCTGTGATGTATGCAATGATTAGCACCAGACCAGATTTAGCTTTTGTAATTTCTTTACTGAGTACGTTCATGTCAAATCCAGGAAGTGATCACTAGACTGCATTGAAATGAGTACTCATATATATAAACTGTACTGCATGTATAGGCTTGGAATACTGTAAAAGAACATCTACACTTGATCTTGTGGGGTTTGTGGATTCAGACTTTGCAGGTGACAGGGATAGCAGGAAGTCAACCACAGCCTACTGCTTCACCCTTGGAAGAAATTGCATCAGCTGGAAATCACAACTCCAACCTCTAGTTGCTCTATCAACAACTGAAGCAGAGTATGTGGCACTGGCAGATGGCTTCAAGGAGGCTGTATGGATGCAAGGATTATTAACAGAATCTAAATTTACTGACAGCAAAGTGACTATCTTCTCAGACAGTCAAAGTGCCATACTGTTAAGTAAAAATCCTATCTACCATGAGAGAACGAAACATGTGGACGTGAGATTTCACTTCATCAGAGACCTAATTACCAGAGGGTAGATTGAGTTAAAGAAAGTTCCCACTGAACAGAATCCAGCAGATATGGGAACCAAAATTGTCAGTCCAGCCAAGTTCAAGCATTGCATGAACCTACTATTCTTGAAGTAATCAAAGCATCACCAGAGCTATGAGGGAATAAGTTGAGGCAAACTGCACTAGAAAGGGAAGTCAGTTAGAGAGTGGTTTTTTTTTTTTTTTTTTTTTTTTTTTTTTTTTATGTCTTCAAGGTGGAGATTGTAAGTGTGAAGACCAAACGGTGCCGTGTCTCTTAACCACACGCTGTCGTTTCAAGCATGAATCTGGACCATCAGTTTTGAGAAGATCCAAGGCTGTGCTTAGTCCATGCTGGTCAACGATATATAATGAACTTTTTCTCTTTAGTTGGTTTTCTTTTTCAACTGAAACAGGGTTAGAATTGCCTGCGGGTTCATCCTTTGTTCTGAAATCTTGGGTCTGTGTAACGGGTTAGTGATTGATTTGTCATTCTGTTTGAGGGTTTTGTCTCTCGGTTGGCTGGGATTCTTAGTGTATAGTTTCCAGGGCTATTAGTTACCAGATGGATGATTTCAGGTTTGATTGAATCTTTCGATCTTGTGTCTATATCTGTAAACAGCTTTCCTAATAGTGCAGTCGGCTTCGACATTTCCAGAGCTCAACGTGGACGTACCTTCCATCTTGGAATGAACCACGGTAAAAATTGTGGTGTTCTTAATCTTTTGTGGTTGTGTGTCGTTTGGTTATAATCTGTGGTGTTGAGTGTGTTATTACAACAGTTTCGGTTCCCTTTCTGCTAACTGAGTTATTGGATGGTTGAACAGGATTGCCTTCTTTACTCTTTCGTTCCCTATTAATTCCAAATATATTATGTACACATGATAATAGGTATACTATCTATCTATCAATATGTAATATTAGTTTATTGAAAGATTTGATGATGCAACTATCACTTAATATGATCTACGTCTTCTACTTACCTGGCGTTATCCCAACTTCATAAGCATTCGTTTTGCATTCCAATTTTGTGGTTTCTCTGGAATCAACTTGCATCCTCTCAGTGATTTTGACTCCATAGTTGCAGAATGAACAGGATCCATCTATTCACTTTTGCGCCGTTATCAAAACGACAAATACGATAACAATTAAAATATAAGATTCAAGACAAACGAACATATATTATATAGGTTCAACCACAAATGTTAATTTCTCAAACAACCCCTTAAAGAGTTGAGAGACAAGGGGCTCAACCACAAATGTCATGGATTCAGTTATCGAAAAGAAGAAAGGAATTGGGATATTGTCACAAGTAAAGAACGATGAGTTTGAGCGAAAGCAAAGAGAATTTGGTTACTTTTCTCTACGAATAATCCTGAAAATTGAATTCAACATACAAGAAAAATTCCAAACTTTTTGACAAACAGAAAAAGAAGTGGAAGATACATTAAAAGCAAATAAAGCTGGAAATTAAAGCATAATTAAGAATCTTAAGAAAAGGATGAGAGTCATGAGACACAATGATTGACAGAAAATACTTACTAGGTTCTGAATAGGAGAAAGTAGGGAGGCAAACAAATATTTCAATTAGAAGGTCATAATTGTTGGCGATTTTTTCGGCTGATGATGATGATTGGTATTGGTGAGAAGAAGAAAGGAGGCTATAGATTTAGTAGAGTCAGCTAGGGCTTTGTTTGTGGAAAACCCGATTGAGCATATGATGGGAAAACTACAATATATCAAGTGCGGTAATTAATTGAACACTTAGAATGCGAAAACAACAGTGAGAAATCCAAATAAGAAGCAACGATCAACAAATGAGGAGATAATAAAAACACAGTGGGATAGAAATAAGCAACACAATGAAAACACAAAGTAATATGATTTAGAGGAAAATATACCTGAATTCGCAGGTAGTGATAATCCTCACTGTAGTACTACAATTTCAAAGAAACCCTAGATTTTTCTCCACACGATCTCTTCTCTTGCCAGTTGCCAACCGTAAGCCGCCAGTCGCCAACCCTAAGTCGCTAGTCGCTGAGAACAAGGAGAAAAGGAAAATGACTTTACGTTAGTCGGCAACCCTAAGTCGGTAGTCGCCAACCCTAAGTCGGCAGTGCTTCAGTTACTGAGAACAGGGAGAGTTACAGACTACAGAGAACAAGGAGAAAAAGCTTCTCCCTACTTTTTTTTCTAAGTACTTTAGTGGGACACGTGACAGCCATTCAGGTGAAGTTTGAATTTTTAAATTTTGATGTTGGGGGCTTTATGAAATCATCTTACTCTTCTTCGGATTTGCGAACGAATGTTCTGAAAACCGAATCGGGAGTCGACTCGATCAGAGGCCCAGTTTCCGGTTTTCACATCAGCATGAATTTTTGCAAGGATTGTCCATATATAATGTCCCGCACCATACTTCTTATGTTTCCCACCCAGCTATGTACTACTATACATGTCTATAATGTCTCAAGAAAGTATAACTCATATTTTCCAGATCAAACATATTCATGGAAATTATGTTCCCTATTTTTCACGTCTTTAAATAAATTGAAGACCAAGTTGCTGATACATTTTGTTCTAAAAAAGACAGGACGTTTAAATAATAATATCATGAATCATGATATGAAATAGAAGACAGAGAAAGATAGGATGACTCTTAGTCTCTTACAGTAGTTTGTTACTTGGTCGACGGCAAACGGCAACTTGTAGACGGCGGCAATGTGAAGGCTGAAATTTGAACTGAAGTTGAAGTAGTGATTGACTAATCTGGCAGACCAGCAACGGCAAGCAAGAAGCAGGCTTTTAGATGGCGATGATGATGATTGAAGAGGTTGAACCGTTGAAGAATGAAGACTCTGAACTAAACTATTGAAGTTGAAGTCACGACTGTAGTGTAGCAGACCAGCCACGACAAGGAAGAAGCAGAGTAGTAGACCAGCGATGATTGAAGAGATTGACGACTTGAAGGCTGAAGCTGAAGCTTGAAGGAGATCGCGAATGGAGGAGGACTGGACTGGAGCCTGAAGAGGTTGATTGAAAAGGAGGAGATTGCGATGATTGAAGAGGTTAAAGACTTGAAGAGTGAAGACTTAAAGGCTAAAGATTTGAAGGCTGAAGCTGAAGCTTGAAGGAGATCCGAGATCTCGAATGGAGGAGGAGGACTGGACTGGAGAGTGGAGATCGCGAATGGCAAAGGCAAACCAAAAAGCAAACGCAAATTTCAATTTAACAAAGTGGCAAACAGCTCATCTGCAAAAGCAAATAGAAATGGATTAAAAAAATTGGGGGTTTGACCATTTGACTTTGACTTTTTTAATTTTTTCACATTTTTAAATTTTACTCAATGGACCAGATTTGTTTCTTATACCGGTTGGACCGTCGGTTTGGTACAGTAAAACGGTCCAATAATGGTTTGAAATGGTCTAACTCAAAAACCTGGGTTTTTACTCCTTTTAAACTGAAAATCCCAGCAAAACCCGATCGGACCGGTTCGATCGCCCAATCCGGTCTGGGTTTCAGAACATTGAATGAAATATAAGATCGTGTTTATACCCATTAGATATATAAGATCAAAATTATCAGCTAAACTTACACTTTCATATCTTTTATGGATTCTGTACTTGTGGTTTTTTTTTTTTTTTTCCTTTTTTTGAAAGACTGTTTCACACTGCTTGATTCCTTCGCCAACAGTTTGTGGAAGTCTTCTCTTAAATTGTAGAAAAGTAGGTGGTAGAAAATATTCGATTGTTTCACACTGCTTAACTATAAAATATACAAACAGGAAATTGAGTGGGGGTTGTTGACGAAAGTGAAATGTAAACAAACATTTTGTGCTGACACATAGAAATTAATATTGACCAAAGTGAAATGTAAACAAACATTTTGTACTGATACATAGAAATTAATATAATCAAAATTGAACAAGTCAAATTCCAAACTCTAATTCGTAGTAATTTTTTAAGAAATATTGGAAATATGGAAGAAGCATGCTACATTAACTAACCTCCAAATTCTTTGGTTACTATATGCGCTAAGCAATCTCTCCATCAATTAGAAGATATTTGTTAGAATGCAAAAGCGCCTAACAGACGAACGATAAGCAATTAATGGAGATATTTTAGAATAATAAATCTAATCAACTTACTTTATGACTGATTATAGGTGTGTAAGTATTTGAACAAAATTAATTCAAAGAAAATACTTGATTATTTTCTTAAATTATTTCTGAAATACCATAGTATATTTTCTTAAATAAAGCAAGAAACTAAAGACTATGATAAGGGGTTTGAACTTAGAAATAATGGCATAAGAGACAATAATTTATTTCAATACCTAAAAAAAATGATAACTCAATGTTGTAAATCATTAATTATACAAAAGAGACAATAATTTAATGTGATTGGTCACAGAACTTATATCCACACATGAAAGACATATAAACTCAAACTTATAAGAAATTTACAAGAAAAATCTTTTACGTTTGGAATTGACGGTGTCCTCTTTGGAAGTACACCCTAATTTTTAAGTCTTGGCCAAGTTAATTTAACAACTTTCATTTTGCTGAATTTTACTGATGTGTTGCAAGGGAAATTTCATAGAAAGAGAAAATGTTAATAAATTGAAAGAAAATTAAACAAGGTTGACTGAAAAGACAAAGAGGACATATATGAAAAAACGATCTTTTTGTATTAAAATTTTTAGCTTTTTGACAAACGGGAAAAAGTGATGGACGATAGATTAAAAGCAAATGTAACAAATTAAGGTTGCAAGGAAATTCCTTGGAATGATTCATGCATGCATGTAATTAGTTTCCATAACATATGCTGTGTCCATAAGATGGTCTTAATTGAGGCATAATTACTTTGATTGACAATGAGTTAAATTCTCAGTCAATGCTTCATACTTCTTTGTATTAATGCAATACATTATAAATGATGTGTGGCTGTGATGTGGATGTACAATCCAAGACAAACATGCGTCACACCAAATCAAATCCTCCTTTTCCAAGATGTGCGGCTGAGATCTTCCCTCTGCCCTCAAAACTCCCCTAGGTTTATATTCAAAGCCGCCAGAGTTTTCAAGTTCTCTTTAGCCTCCTGCCTTTGTTTAGCTACTTTCCTTCCATTTCTCTGTGTCCTCTGTGTTTAGTTATGGCTTTGAGTTTGTTTTACGTCATGTTAAGATAATATGCTTAGAACCTCTAACATTTACCTTTAATTTATATATTCTTCCTTTTTTTTGGTTGTATGTCTGTTGAGTTTGTATTGTGTTTAAACATTAATGAGAAGGTGAGTATCGAAGGGAATGACATAGGATTTTAGCCTTTCTAACAAATCCTTCTCTTACATAAACTTTAGTTTATGAAAAATGTCCAAACCGTTTCGGTTAACTGGTTTTTTTACACCTCTAGATGTTATGGTATATTGAAAGTAATTAAAAAATAATAATTAATAATAAAAAAAATGAAAGGTTATTAACTCATTATGCAAGTATTCAATTCAATCAAGCAATTGCCAGCTCGAAATCAACTCTGAAGATGGATACATGTATATTTTATTTAGATTTTGATACCAGCTTAAAGTTAAATATTAAAATCTGACATTTTGATACCAGTTTAAAGTTAAATATTAAAATCTGACAATGATAAAATACAAAATATGAACTATTAATATTTTTTTTTTTTCTTTGACACATGCTCATTTGTCTTATTATGAGAATTATTTCAAAAAATCATAATAGAAAGTGTTGTCAAATTAGGTTTAACTATTTATATAGTATCACATCAACGCATATGACATACGAGTTAGGTCAAGACGATAAGTGGTGTAGTACTCTTAATTAATTAATTAATTAATTAAGTAATATAACATCAAAATATTTGCTACTTTAGTTAGTGGATCAAATATTTGCAAAATTAATTAAGTACGAGTAACGATGTCCACAATAGAAGTGGACCCTAATTTGCAAGTCTTCAGATTTTGGTTGTTTGTGAAGCAATGATGCAGTGGTTTGTGGGGAATGCTCTTCAGATTTTGATAACAGCTTAAAGTTAAATATTAAAATTTGACAATAATTTAAGGGATAATATAAACTAAATTTTACTACATTATTGTTAACTTGAAATGATACATATGTTTAACTACTCATATAGCATTAGATCAATGCGTATCACCTATACACACTCTTTGATTGCAATATAAAAGCCTAAAAATAACTATTTGTGCAATTAATTATGATACATTTGTTACACCAATATATTGATTTTTGTGACACCAGCTCATTTGTAGCACTCTGATCAACAACAATTTCAAAAGGCATAATAAAAAGTGTCATCGAATTGTGAAAACAAGCAGATAGTTGGTGGACGCTGTAAATCAACTGCAATGGATGGTGAAGAGTCGCCACATTCTTCTTCAAGTACTGCACCTGAAATGGATGATAGGCAACTAGATGCATTCATATTCCTACCAAACACACACACAAAAAGAAATGGAATTATGTTTAGCTCTTTTTAAGGGTCATTTTGTGGAAGCCCATCACGAACGGGGATGCCAGTAGGTTTTCCCTTTGTGTATGGATTTGTCATTCACCAGGAAGAGGTTGAGAAGGTAATAAAAAAGCAAAATTTTACTCATCATTGAATTTGTCCCGACTGCGAGTCTTGTATTACTGTAGAGTTTACCATTGTTCCAAAGCAGCGAGGACTTGCAGTAACGTGTCCCCCTGGCTGTAGCCTGGTTAAACTTGAAAAACCTAAAATATTTTTTAAAATTATAATTTTTTTAAACTTCTTAATCTATTATATAATATTCAGAATTATTTTGATTTTTTCAAGAAACTAAGTACAATAGATTATTTACTATAAAATATTCAACATTATTAATTCTAATAGATAATCTTAATTTTCTAATTTGTTAGCAATGTTTTTGAAGAGTATTTGTGTATGGTGGTTTAGTGGAATGAATTGCAAGTTTAGGAGTAGTGTCTTCTGCAGCAGGTGCTGGAGCCACCACATGTGAGTCTTTACTTCCAACACCTACATTTTATTAGATTAATGCAATTGATTTTATCTTAAATAATTAATGTGTTATTTTTTTACTAAACTTATTAATTATATTGATCTTGGGTTATTGCAGTGCGCATTTTGGCTTTGGGACTGGTAAATTTGATAGGTGGACTATAGTTTTATTAAACTATAGTAAAAACGGGTATATTTATTCATTTATATTTGTAGATAATTATTATTATTTTGGTCAGATAGATAATATATATACATTAAATTTTCATAGCAATAACTCGGCCAGGCTTCCATTTTTTGTTGTTTGAACTTTTATAAACATTCAATCCTGTAAGCCATGTGCCTTAATTTCTTTATTTTATTCTTTTACAAGTTTCTTCAAGTCGATGAATTTGTTTGCTCAAGCACTACGTGGTTTACAGGCACTATTCCTGATGAGACAAACTATAAAGACGAGGATGAAAGCCTATCAGCTATAGTACACGGGACGTCGAAGTAGAAAATATAACAAATATTGAGCCTCTCTGTCACATTAATACTAACGGATTAGATACAAATGAGATGTTCACTTAAACATTGAAGACAATATCCCGGTAATGACCGAATTTGATGTTGAGAAGGTAACAGAGAAGCAATCGGAAATCAGAAAGCAGATGGTTGGTGGACACTGTAAATCAACTGCAAAGGATAGTTGAGAGTCGCATCATATGCCTACTAAACACACACACATGGAACGGAATTATGTTTAGCTCTTTTTGAGGGTCTCTATATCATATAGTTTCAATGTTTTGATCATAGGTCAGTTAACACATCCCTTAGTTTTTTTAGGAATGAAAGTGTTACTTTTAGAAAGGTAATAGTATTATTTTAGAAAGGTTAGCTCTTTTTAAGGGTCTCTATATCATATCAGGAGAGAACGGTGATGTGATCGTGTTACAAGTGGCCTAGACTGATATTATTTTAGGAGTCCATGAATGGGATATTTTGAAGAGTATTTGTTGACCATAAGTAGTCAAAGGATGAAAGTGCAAGGCTTTGAAGTTAACAGAGTGGATTGAGAAAGACCAAGACGCTGTCGTTTTGTAAAGAACTGAAATAGTGGTTAACAGCTGATAGAGAAACAGTTACTGTAGCTTCTTTGTAGTATATGAGTGGATCTTTCCTACTTTGTAATCAGTGGTTATCAATAAAAGGGTATTTATGTCATTTAATTTCATTTTAATCCTTTGTCCCAACTTCGAGTCTTGTATTAATGTAGAGTTTACTATTTTTCCAAAACTGCGAAGAGTTTAGAAATTGCGTCTTCTGCAGCAGGTGCTGGAGCCACCACATGTGAGTCTTTACTTCCAACACATTTTATTAGATTAATGCAATTGATTTTATCTTAAATAATTAATGTGTTAATTTTTTTACTAAACTTATTAATTATATCGATCTTGGGTTATTGCAGTGAGCATTTCGGCTTTGGGACTGGTAAATTTGATAGGTGGACTATAGTTTTATTAAACTATAGTAAAAGAGGGTACATTCATTTATTTATATTTGTAGATAATTAGTTTATAAAATTATCATTAGTCTCTATAATTTAGACCAAATGGGCCTTTGTGTTGTGCTAAATTAACCAATCTATTCATGTAAGTGGGCTGTGGTCTGCCCAACACCTTTGGGCGATAAGCCAATTAAATTAGGCAATTTTTAAACCCAAATTAATATTATAATGAGATAAATAGAATGATAAAAGGGAATAATAATAATAATATGATGTGGCTCAACCTTGAAATAATCACTTCACATTAAACGGTAGAAAAGTGAATGACTCTGCCACACTATAGGAGATGAAATTAACACCAAGTTTATTCACTAAAGGAAGACCTTGTGTGGCTGCTATTGCCAGAGTAACATCCTGAATTAGTTGTTTGGGGTTATGGGAATGCTTGGTCTATAAGTGGAAAAGAAAATTTCAATCAAGAGAGAAAATTGCAATATGACAAATAAGGTCACTGGGAGACATCCGAGCAGCGAAATTGGAATGACAGTCCAATTCCATGAATAAGAAAGAAATGTGTAAAGGGTTGCACCAAATGCTACCATCATGCTTGCAATAGAAAAGAATAGAGTGACAAGGCCAATGATTAACTTCTTTGGCAATTACACCAAAAAATCATCTTCTGATTAACGTGAAGTGAGGATTGCCAAGAACGTTAGCACTGAAGTCGTGGAAGAAAAGAGTGCAAGCGCGTCTGATATGACAAGCACTATGAAACCTATGTCATGCAAGAAATTGGGTATCCCATCATCGTTGTTGCTACCTGGTATGGTGAAAGCTGTTGTAAAAACTATAGTTATTATTAATGCAGCTACAACACTGCATGATGCAGCAGTTTCCTTCATCCATTGTTCACCGTTTTGACCAATTCCTTGTGTTCCTCAGTAAAGACTTCTCTGGGAGTTTTATTTTTCTTATTTTATTGCTCTTGAAGGGATGGATGGATATAACTTTCCACAGCCTGAAGATAAAACATTAGCATGAACAGTAATAAATTTGATTCTCAAACAAAATTTTTTTAATATTATAGAAGAACTAAATGTTATGAAAAAAAATTATTAACGAGGCCAGAAAAAATAAAGGAAACTTTAGAATTAGAATAAAAATCATATATAGGCCAGATTTCTAATCTCCTACACATTGAATTATAAATTTATAACCCTATATGAGAAATGAAAGTACGGCAGTTTGATGTAAGATCAAGACATCTAGAGGCAAGAATAAGATTCCAAAAAAACAATCATTTGAAGTATTAGTTAAGATGATAAAATAAGTTGTATAATTTCATTTTTATTATTATTATTATTTTTTTTTTTTTTTTGCAGGATTAAATATTCACCTTAAACCATTGTAATTCTCTCTGCATTTGCAATGCTGCACCAGAGACCTGACTTGAAGCTGCCAACTGTCCAGCCAAATGCAAAAGGTTGTGAGTTTTTCCAAATTTGTTGACCGCTTTCCAGGTATATAGATACACATTCCTTTCTTTTACAATTTTAAAAATCTTTTCTTGGCGATGTAAAATTGCCATATGAAGCAGACCGTGTTCATTATCTTTGTAGCGGTAGGAAAAAGCAAAGAAATCAGCATTCAAAATTTCATTGACAATCTCGCAAATCCCAAGTTTTGCAGCTTCAAGAAAGTTTCAACGGCCTCTGTACCATTCCACGTAACGTTATTACCATGACACGCGATTCCAACAATTTGACGGGTTTGTACATGTGTCAACTTTATATCGCGAATGTTTTTGATGTCTGGGACTGCAATTGAACAACGCAAGTCAATGAAACAAGATAAAGAATTCCTTCAAGATACTCAATTTAATTAAGAGAATTGTTCAATGGCAATTACCTAGCAGCATGAGGACATGCCAGATCATTTGGCGCAAAGCACCTGTGTTATAACAAATAAGTAGTATTATAAATTGTTTTGGTTTGTAGGATAATCAATTTCAGAAAGACTAGGTAGATAGATAGATAAGAGGTGTACAAACCAAATGAAGCATAGATTATTCGACGAATAGGTCCAAAATGTTTGGATTCTTTAAACTCATCTGAACACTTAGCCACGTTTTCTATGTCCCCATGGTTGCTTTCATTGGAAGGAAAATATTCCTCTTGCAGAGGAATCCCTGCAGAGACTGGCAACAACAATAAGAGCATGTGAATATAAGAAATGGGTTTGTTATAGTGTATCTGAGTCTATAAGGGCATGAGAGGAAGAATGTTGTTACTAACAATAATAGATCAAGCGTCTCCAAAACCCAAGGCGACTCCAACTCGCACTTTCAAAAGCTAGAGGCTTACCAGCCAATATTTTTAATATACTTTTTCTGTCTGAATTGTTTTCAAGAGCTAACTTTGGATATTGCTTCCATAAATCTAACGCTATACCTGTAAAAGGAGTAGAGATCATGAATACAAATTAATTAGCAGGGCAATTGTTTTGTTGTAAGAATGAAAACCGTAACATAGACAGCGTCGCACTAGGATGAAAAATTCTATCCACTAGACCACTGAGTTGAACACATGAAAGAAAACTAACAAAAGAAAGCAAAGACAATATATATGATCAACCTAATTTGCTGTAGAAGGATACAAATTCCAGATTTGAAGAATGGTAAATTAACGAGGCCTTTCAGCAACCTTTGAGTGCTGGAGGGATGCTACAGTGAAATGCTTCAATGCATGCTAACATACATACAATACAAGTTGACTATATATAATGCAAGAAGATATTAATTATAAGGTAATAACTGAATGCACATGAATTTGGATCTTCTCCTTATCTCAATTTACCTTAGGAAGTTTTGATTTATGTTACAAAGAAAATCAAAATGAGGATGCATGTTTAAAAGGGACATAAATTTTAAAAATGACACGTACATAAGTTTGATAACCATTTAATTTAATATATATAAAAAATGAGTAATAGTATACAGAAGTCAATTATATCCTCATTAATTATCTTTTACAATATTGACCATTATGATATGGTGTCAAAATATACAAAAAAATAAATAAATAAAAATATTCAACCATTTTTAAACGATAAAATTCCAAAATTAAAAATTAAATCAATAATAAAAAGTTCTAATGTGATAATTTAACGTTATCTAACCTATCGCAAACAAGAAAATAACTTTTGCACTTACCATAGTGACCGGAACGTACCAGATCTTTAATCAGTTCAGCACCTTTATTGTCATCCAATGGTTCTTTTGTTGTTGACACAAGAAATTGAATTACTCCCTTGTGGCCATATTCTGCTGCTCTATGAATTGGAAGATAACCCTTTTCGTTCCTTATGTTTGGAAATTCTGGGTGCCTAAGGACATAAGCTTCTACAGCCTTTCTATTGCCATAAAAAGCAGCGTGGAATATAACGGACCAGCCATTCTCTCCTCTCAAATTTTGAAGTTCTTTTGCACTAATCTTGAATGCAAGCTTCTTTATAAGCCAAGTGGGGGCACTTGAAATATTAATTATGTGAAAAATGGTATATTCATAGCTTGAAACAGTTTCCGTCAAGGCCCCAGGAGTTCTATCTACCAAATCTTATAAAAGTATCCAATTACACTCCTGTACAGCCTTGATTAATGGCCTGAACCGAGCATGATCAGCCGTTATCACCTCGGTCCTTTTGTTCTCTGTCAATCCCAAATAATGTAGATGTGAAAATGTATGTAATGGACTTTAAAATTTATTATGAAATGCTTGAAATTTCAATTTTTATCCGAGTCACATACCTTGTGCTATCCCAGATTCATGAGCAGTCCTTTTGCATTCCAATTTCCTAGTTTCTTTATTGGAATCAACTTGCATTGTCTCAGTGATTTTGACTCCAGAGTTGGAAGATTGAATAGGATCCATCTATTCACTTCTTTCGTCTTTATCAAAACTACAAATACGATGACAATCAAAATACAAGATTCAAGACTCACGAAGAAATGAGAGTGATGATGAGTTGAGGATTTTTTGGGGCCAAGTCAAAATGGAGATGGAGATATAATAGAAAGTGTTTAATAAAAAGAAAAAGACAAAGACAAAGTATATATGAATGCGTAATGAGAGAGAGGTGCTTTGCTTGTTAATTTAGAAAATTCCTAAAGCAAAGAGTATCTTCCAAACTTTGCCTTTTTCATCTTTTTTTTTTTTTTTTTTTTTATAATTATTAAGATCATATTGGTAACGTGTAGCATCATATTGAGATCGATTTTTTTAAGAATAATATATCTCAATATTTTCTTAACACATTGAAATATAAGTACTGAATTGATAAGTGAATTTGGTGTACAATAATTAGTACGTAGAGCATGCTCTACGGTTAAAAAGATGAGAGTGTTTGACACACACGAAGAAAGTGTATGAAGCTGTTCTGGGTACTTCTTTTCTATGCATTATTCTACTGGCTATTGCCAAATGTCATGTGAATGCATGAACACAGGAGTTGTGGTATCAGTGTGTTTCGTATTTAGTTGGACACAACTTCAACCATTTCCATATCATCTATATAGACGTCTAAACCAATGGAACCTACATGGGCATCCTATCGAAACATCTTTTTATAGGATGTTTTTCTAGTCTTAAGATTGACTTAGCATTGTGATGTTTCTTCCATATAATTTTCATTGTTACATTTAAAGGAATAAACTAATACCGTCTCTTTAGCTGCCTTTGTCTCTATGGGATAAAGCACAAAAATTTCTTATTGGGATATGATTATATGATGTTGTAATTAAAGAAGCGTTTTATACGTAGTTCAAGTAAGTTGTTTATATCGTGATATTTAATTTATTTTGTCAAGATCATGCTTAAATCCCGTTGGATTCAGCTTATTGTATTGAAATCATATTTTATAACTCAAATCCAATGATATGCATGCTGACTATAAAATTTTTATGTATATATAATATTACAAAAACGATTGTTAGAACTTAGAAACACTCTCTTTCTCACTCTCTCATTCATGATTTGACACGTACATAAAAGATAAAGTAATAAATTATCACTTTTTTCATTTCTTTTGTCTTCTTGTACACGTTTCATATGATTCTCTTTAATCAATTCTTTAAAACCCGAAAACAAAAACAAATAAATGAAATAAAAACTTCATTTTTATTCACAACAGCTAGATTTATAACCAAGAAGAAGATTCTACACTTATTAACTTAATTTATGTCTGACAAAATTGCAGTTTCCAGTACTTGAAATTACTCTCGTAAATTTCCATCTCAATCTGTAACATTATTTCGTGATAGATAATATAGTTTATTTAATGAATCAAATAGTGTAAATTGTTCTACCTAACAATATTGCTAGACTTGTTTAATAATACGGTATAAGTTACAAATTTTATGTTTAATAGTGTATATTTTCTAACAATGTTACTAGAATTACCAACACACATTTAGTCAAAGGGCCAAAAGTAATTTTACAGATACAACAATTTTGTGATAAAATAAAGTAAACCATAGTCAACTGATTATCAGTAAAACTATTTTATTCTTATCAATATCCAAAAAAAAAAAAAAAAAAAAAAAAAAAAAAAAAAGTGGACCCATGGATTAATTCATGGCAAGAAACCATATTTCCAAAACCTTTTTGGGCAAAAGCCCACAAAACTTGATAGAAATGCATACAAGAAATAGTGCTTGCTTCACTGGATGTACTAGATGAGTGCTTGACAGTTGACACCATTGATGTTGTACTAGACAACCATATAATAGAGTATCTCGAGAATTTCTATTTAATAATGAATATAATGTCCAAAATAAATTTTCGGTCCGTTTAGTGGGAGTATAACTCAAAATACGAATATTTCAAAAGTTACCCATAATTTATAGTGATAAAATATATATTCAGTTCTAAATAAGTGTAAACGATTAAATATGAGATTGAAATTATTTGAGACTATATAGTAAAAGAGGGCAATTAATAAGCCCTATTTATAAGCTTCTTAATTTGATTAACATCATTAAGTAGAGAAATATACCATCTACTTTCCATTTTTATTTGGATTTTTTCTTTCTTTGAATTTAAATGGAATCTAAATTTTCAAGTATTAACAATATATTTATTATTTATATTTGTAGATGATTAGTTTATAAAATTATCATTAGTTTTTATATTTTTCATTCAAATGGGCCTTGGTCTTGGGCTAAGTTAACCATTTTATTTATTCAAATGGGCTGTATTTGGCCTAACAATATTGAGCCAAAAGCCCATGAAATTAGGCCAATTCTAAACCCAAATTAACAGCATAGGGTTGAAATTCTATCTGCCAATTGATCAATTCAATAAAACCTGAAAACAAAAATCAATAAATGAAATAAAAACTTCATTTATAACATTCCAGTACTTGAAATTACTCTCATAAATTTCCATCTCAATTTTTTGTAACATCTTTTGTGATATATAATATAGTTTATTCAATGAATCATATAGTTTCATGTTTAATGCTGTATATTTTCTGACTATGTTGTTAGTTATCACTCAATGTATTACTTAATGTGTTTCCTGTTTCAAGTTTTATACATTATATGAAAAAATCGAAAATATTCTGTAATCGAAACAATCAATCAATACATTCATGTCGCGTATGAAATTTTATTTCTTTATCGTCTATATTAACAAACAATACGAGTATTAGTTTTTCAAAAGAATATATACATAAAATGTATTCATTTACTTGTTATTCTAAGAACAAAATTCTTTCAGTCATTTTCTAATCTTAACAATCAAAGCAAACCCTTTCGCTTTGACGTTCTGAATTATTTGATTTGGAATGAACCAAATCTCCTAAAGTATAATTCAGAGTTACGACTAATTCTCAGCTTATATCATTGAACTACATGAGAAACAATAGGAATTCATATATTACAGAATTTAATTCCTGTTCTCAATCCACAACCAATATGATTCAAATTTTTCTTCTTAAATCTTCTTAGAAAAGCTTTTTTTTAAGACAAAAAAGTATTGAACTTTTGCAATTATGGAGTCTAATTTTTGACAATGAAGGGAGTTGATAAAAGTAATTGTTAAATTAATAGATGATGTTGGCCTCTAACCTCATTTAATTTTTAGTGAAATTATGAGTAAAATACAAAGGATTGAGTAGTTCCCATTGCTTTGGACAAACCCACCTAATCACATGAAATTATTTATGGGGCCTATTGATTTGGTCTCACCTTATAATGAATCTAATTCAACTAATGACACCACCACCAATAATTCATAATATATATTCTTTGAAGACGGTTTTGCCCTTTGTTTATTTAATTATTTAATTTTAATTTATTAATGAATAAAAATGGTTCAATTTGAAAGTGAAATAAAGAGCATAGTTCCAATGCATGTATATAATTTATGTTGATAGAAAGTGGTAATCATTCACATAATATAACACTAGATAATATCACAAGGGTTAGATTAAAAATAAATTATTTTTAAAAAGGATTTTTCCTTATTCCCTTATTATAATGGAAGGATGGAGATAAAGATGACATTTTAATGATATATTCATAAAACAGAAAAAATTAAAACGAGAATACATGTTTACTAAAACAATTAAAAAAGGACACAAGTATTCAAAAAGAAAAAAAAAATGACATTTAACTATATAACACCATTTAATTTAACCAAAAAAAAAAAGTAATGATATTAGAAAAATCAATTATACCTTCATTAATTATTTTCTATGATATTGATTATTATGACATGGTTTTAAAATATATAAAATAATAAAATTTCAAAAAATAAAATTAAAATCTTTTTAAATAAATTAATTTTACTTTGATTTGTATTCGAGGCTCTAGCATGTCAAATGGCTCTTTATTTTCTTTTTAGTAAGACATTGCATAATTAGTATAATCTCTTCTATATTGATTTTGAGATTTTATATTTTATTATTATCATATAATTAATATTTTATTATGAAAGTAAAAAAAAAAAATCATTTTTTAACCAAAGAACATGGAAAAAAAAAAGGCAAATATAAAAGGTTAGGCTTAGGTTATGTCTTGATTTTTTATTTTTCCCTTTTTTGTTCAGTCCTTATGTGTTTGGGCATTTGACACATGTTTGTCTCTCAATGGTTATTTATATTTTTTAATGTCTCTTTTGACTTTGACATTATGTATTAAATTAATAAAATAGATTTACGTTTATACCATCTATGAAGTTAAGTTAAACGGTAACGGCTTATACCGTTAATTGTCCTATTTTTGTCTTTTAATAAATTTGTGTCCCTTTTTAATTGTTTTTTATGAACATATGTGTTTATTTTGATTTTCTCCCTTCATAAAATGATATAAAACATCATCTAATACACTATTCAGAATATCCAAATTACCGTTAATATTAATTATTTAAAAATAGGCATTTTATATCTTTTAACATTTCTAATAAAATTTGTTTAACAAATTCTCTTTAAGGAGGTAAGTGACAATTTTTGAAATGTGAAGGGAGGTGGGAGATAATTATTGATACCTTTGGAGGCGTGAGCGACTGAAACCCAAACCTTAAGGGACACAAGGGATATTAAGCCTTTTTTCATATGTCAACAACGATACTAACCAAGAACTTAGTTGAAAATGATATATATTTGCTGTCAAAACAACATAAAACACCAATTTTGTTTAGAAAAAAATAATAATAATAATAATTCAAAATCAAATTTATTCTTCCTTAATTATTGACTTGTTCAAAGAATTACTAATACACATTTAGTCAAAGTGTCAAAAGTATTTTTATGGGTACAACAATTTTGCAACGTAAAATAGAGTAGACCATAATCAACGGTTATTAATAAAACTATTTCTTTCGTATCAATAACCTAAAACAAAAAGAAAAAAAAAATGTATTAATGCATGGCAACAAACACATATTCCAAAACCTTACACAGTTACACCCTCAACTTTTACCATAGCTATAAGATTATAACCTTGTTGGTGCAAAACCCACAAATGTCGACAGAAAAATGCATGGCTTAATATGTTAATGTACATAGAATCAAGGCCTAAAGTAATTAGACTCAAATCAATAGTTATTAATAACACTATTTTATTCCTATCAGTAGCTTACAAAATCCCACACACATATATATATATATATATATATATAGTAGCAAATCTATATATATTTTCCAAAACCCCATATATCGACCCTAAACTCAAAGAATATTTTGTGTAAAGAATGTACATATAATCGGTCAATGAGAGTGCATTATGTCGGCACAAGTACCATATAGACTTACTCTTATTGATTGATTGTATGTGTATCAATAGTATATAAATCTTTTTCCTAATCTCAGAGTCTTTTAAACTTTTAACATGGCAAAAACATGCAAGTATAACCCTTTTTGTGCAAAAGCCCACAAAGGTTGACTGCAAAAATGTATAGCTTAATATGGTTCATGGCCTAAAGTACACTTAAAAAGAATGAAAATAGTAGACTATAATTAATGGTTATTAATATACCTTAAAAACCCACCTATATATCCATTTATGGTAACAAATTCTTATTTTCCAAAACCTCGACATCAACCCTAAACTTTGAGAATACGTTAAGTATTATGACTACACATACAACTAAACGATGAGAGTATACCACATCAATGCGTGTGACATACACATGTGCTCTCGTTAGCTAGTTGTATGTAGATGCTTTGTACAAAATGTTTCACATAAACTCATTACTTTTAACATTTTGACATACATGTGCTCCTCATTGACTGGTTGTATGTGTTTTGTTTTACATTAATATTTTTATCCAAAATTCGCAACTCTTTACTTTTGACATGGCGAAAACATGCAAATATAATCATAAACTTAGAGAAAGCCTTGTGTGTAACAAATGTATATATAATCAGCTTATGAAAACGCATTATATCAACACACATGAATACACATATGCCTTCAGTGACTAGTTGTATCTACATTCGTTATACGTATTCTCCTAAAGTCACCATCCTTAACTTTCTGAAATACAAATGCGTTATAGTCAACATATTGTACATGTATCCGTCGATGCAAGTAAGTTTTCACTTTCCAAAACTCAGAACCCTTTAACTTTTTGACATGACCAAAACATGCAAACACAATCCTTTTGGTGAAAGAGCCCACAAAGGTTGACACAAAATTGCATTGCTTATAGTGTTGAAGGGGGGCTTAAGTAGACACAAAGAAAAAGGGAATGAAAATGGTAAATGAAAACCCGATTTGGGAAGAGCAAAGGCAAAGAGTGAGAGGATTTTACACATAAAAAATAAAACAAAGTACATGTGGTAATTAAAATAAAGTAAGAAGAAGAAGACAAAAGAGAAGAGGGTGGAGATTGAAGAATATGTGTAATGATTGTAGTGGGAGTGTATGCATGGTTGGGTCCTACTTTCATGACCTCTTCTTTTTTGTGACTCTCATTTTCATGACCCACTCTTTTTCTCTCTCCCTTTGATTTTCCTTTATTTAATTTTAATCAAAATATTCTATCAATTAATTTTAATTAAATAATTTTCAATTTCCTACACTTTACTGTTCAATTTTGGAGAAAAAATATTAATAATTAGAAATAAAATAATAAATATATAAAATAATTTAGCTTCATAAATAAAAAACTAAATTAAAAAAAAGAATAATACATCTATTTTGGTATCTAAAATTCTCTCCTCTCAAAAACCACCCCTAAACAGAGTGAGTTTCTCTCTCTCTTTCTTAGTTTCATTTCTCTCTCCTTTTCAATCTCTCAATCAGGTTAGCTGCTGCTTCTCCTTCTTCTTCTTCTTCTTTTATTTTTGGTATATTACTTTTTGGAATTTTTTTGTTTCCAATTTTTTAATTTTTTTGGCTTTTCAGACAGGACCTTTGGGTAGCTTTATATCTCGTGATTTTTGGGATTCTGTTTTTGGGTTTACGTGTTTATGTGTTGATGCAAATTGGTTTTCTTTTTTTTGGTTTTGTTTTTGCAGGATTGGTTTTGGATCTTTGAAGAAAAGCCACACTGGATTTTATGAATAACAGAACAGGGTTTCTAGGGTTTTTTTTTTTCTTTTTTTTTTTTTTAATTTAAGTTGATGGGTTTGAGTTGTGTGCTCATTTCATTGTAGATTTCGTATTCTTATATGGGTTGGTTTGTTTTGATTGTTTTGATGCTTCTTTAGTGTAAATTTTAGATCTTTTCGGAAGCGCTAGATAATATATTGGTTGTATAAGTAGTATAATATTTTTAGGGGGTTTTTATGTCTGTTTGTTGGAGAGAAGATATAAGATGATAAGGTTGTCGGATTTTTAGACGATAGACATTTGCTTTGATGGAATAGGATTTTGGGGGAAGGTGTATGTTGGAAGAATTAACAAGGTGAGGTGCTTGGATTTGTTTGTTTGAGAGGATTGAATGCTTGTTTGATTAGAGCTTTTTTGATTTTGGAGAACTGGTGTGGTTTTTCATTGGTTAAAAATGGTGAAGGAGAGAGTTTTTGTACCAAGGAGTGAGAATGTGTATTTGGAGGATGTGTTTAATCGTGAAGAACCGTCATGTGCTGAAATGGAAATGAATGACAATCATGGTTTTGCATCTGAGGAAGGTGAGGGAAGTAACATGGTGTTTCCTACAGAGCCATCTCTTATTAGTAAAGATTCAAGAATATCTAGTGCTTGTAGTTGTCTTGCAAAGAATCTGAAATTGAAGAGGGTGATTCCGGCAGATTCCGAGCTTTCTAAAGACAAACCGGGGCATGAAAAGAGACTCAGTAAACAAGACAGGATTGAGTTAGGCCAGTTGTTTCAGCGTGCAATGAGTTCCCATGATTGGGAGCTCTCAGAGAGTCTAATATCATTGGCAGATCCACAAACCCTGAATGATGCGTTGTGTATTACGCTGGACTCTATTTGGTTTTTGAGCTCAGAGCAGGAGCTTCATGGGGTAACAGGATTGATTAAGAGCATAATTTCCCATGGTGCTTATGACTTCACAAGAGCTGCCCTCAGAACTTCATTTCTTGCTTCATGTGTTTCCGCTTGCCAGAGCAGAACAATGAGTCTTGCTGACACAGTAACTGTGATGGCCCAGAGGTAATCAAGCTCATGTTTTTTTAGTGGTTAGTTTTGAAGATAATCGTGCAATATTTGGTTCCCTCTTTTAGCTCTTATGTTGACTTGGTCTGCTGTTTCTAATTCTATTCTTATGTTTGGTTTGAAAGAATTTCTTATCTCTTAGTGGCAATGTTTAGTCTATTCTCAGTAGAGTACTATAGATAATATATGTATATGCATTCTCAGAATTTTGAGAATTCAGAACTCTCTATAGTTCATTTTTGTTCGTCGTTAATTCATTTCTTCAGTTAAGCATGTTTTTCTAGTAGCTGTGAGACATTTTGTGCATGAATAATTAGTTTTAGTAGATTGTAGTAATGACATGTGAATATTTGTTTACCTTAGTCTCTTTGTGCATTTCAAAAATTATAAACAGCATAGGCATCAATGTATTGCCTATATTTTGATTAAAAGAAGGGATTGCAATTCTTGTATCTGAAACATTTTTTTTCCTGTGTCATGATGAAGTGCACTCCCTTTCCTCTGTATATGAGTGTGGTTTCAGGTAGCAGTTTCTCTGTGCTGCTTGTAGTTAATCAAAATTTGATTTTTATAGTTGTATACATTCTATAAAATTATCTGCATACAGAATTCCCTTTAATATACATAAAGAGTTATTATTTTTGCCAATTATCAGAGGCTAAAGTTAACTGATCGTTGCATCTTTATCGATCCAAGAAGTTCAAGTTGAAGATAACTAAGAAACAACTGATAAATGTCAAATTGAATTTGAAGAGTGTGTAGCCTTGAATTCTTATTACAACTAAGGAAGCAAAGAAAACCGGAAGAGCCAATTTTTTCAATAAAAAGTAAAAGAACTTCCACTTACACAGTTCAGTATTTAGTCAGTGTAATTATAGGAGTACTTATATTTCTTTCTAATGTTCTTCAAGAAGTATATGAAATGTTGTCTTTTGGAGTCAAGATTATTCCAGTCAGCTTTGGTATCATTGAGTTTTAGGCTTTCTTGCAGGAGGAGAGGTGGTGGGATGGGATAATGTCCAGGGATTGATAGGATGAGGATTGGGGATTTAGAAATCGAAAGAAAAACGTCTGTTTGCAATTTCGTTGAAAGAATATGCAAATAATTAAGATTGCAACGAAGGGAGAAGCAAGAGATGAAAAGGAAAAATGGGTGCCTGAATTGTAAACCAGATGGCTCATAATAATATATTAGTTTTCACAGTAGAAGAAAAAATAGATTACACAGGTACTTCTAAACTTTTTAACTATTCCTCTTCTGACAACTAGCTTTTCTAAATGCTGAGTTTGAACAAAATCTAAGAAAACAATTATAGTCTCTTCAAAGTTCATAGAAAATTGTACACTTGAACCAGCTTACAATTTCACCAGGCAAGCTCAGAGCCATCAAAATTAATAAAATCAAAATCAACAATTGATTTGATTTTGGACTGATCACAATTTTATCTTCAAAATTATGCAAGGCTGTCATGATCACACTTCATCTGAGATCCCAAACAATTGAAAATTTCTGTCAGTAAAATAAAAGAATAGGGAAACTAGCAACGAAAGCCTTGGTTGCTTTACCAGAGGTAACATGTGGTTGCTACTTCTGTGTCTGTTTTTCTGCAATTGTTATTTGTTCCCTTTTTATGGTTTGAGATTCTCTAGATGCAGCAAACATGAATGATAGGGTTTCTTGATTTCTCTCAGATGTGGGTTAAAGTTTTAGCATTTGTGATTTCATTCCTGTTGACATGCTTTCTGCAAATCTTTTCTTGTTTATGTAAACATTATTAGTAGACGTTCATTACATTATTCCTACAAGTTAGCGCTTACTTTACTTTTGGAAAGGTTCTCTAGTAGAAAAATAACTTTATCTATAAATTGCACAAATGAAATTGCAAAAATTCGTGTTACCTTAGAAACCTGTTAGAAGAAAGCAAAACAAAGTTTTTACCGCTTGCATGCTGATTGTTATACTGGATTTTTGCATCATGTTAACTTTCTGTTATTTCTTATTTGCTTCCTGTCAGGCTGCATGAGCGTCTCCAGGAGTGCAATGGGGACGAGGTCTTGAAGGCAGAAGCTGGTGCTAAGGTTCAAAAGTTTACTGAATGGGCTCTGAGATGTATAGGCTTCCATTCTCGCTGCCATGGGAGTCGGGACAGAGTGAGTCACTGCACTGCTGTTGAGATCCAACTCCAGCTATCTGCATTCAAGACATTTCTAGATCTGTCAGGCAATCAGCTAACAGGGAAAGATTTCACAGAGGCTTTTGATGCAGCTTGCTTTCCCCTTACTCTTTTCTCTAGCTCTTTTGACCCTGGTTGGGCATCTGGGATATCAGCTACTGTGATCCAAGGATTGCTGGGTCTGTTGGTGGAAGGTGGTGCCGACAATGTTAACCAGTGTTTCCTTGAAGCCTCTCGATTTGGGAGTACAGAACTCGTGCGTATTTTGTTGCAGGTAAGTCATTTATATGCACTCCCTTAATCTCAAACTGTCAACTTTCCTGAAGGCAATCTTGCAAAGTCCAAGTTTTTGGTGTTTCCTAGGAAAGAATTGCTTATGAAAAAGGTAAAAAAACTTTAGTCTTCATGGGAAAAAGATCTTCAGACTTTAGCAAGACATTGAAAAGGAGAAAGGATATGAGTTTTGGAGGTGTGAATATTCTCCTTTTCTTGGTTGTAGTGAAGGCTTCAGAAAGAAAGCTGTTGTTTAATTGTATAAAAGTACTTAAGAGGGTTAATAGTATGCCATATTCTTTGCATATATATGAGATTTAATTATTAGCATAGGTTGGGAAGGTGTGTAAGATCTCTATTTGTTTGATAATAAATTTTAGTTACTTGGTTACCCCTTAAGTGTGTCTATAACCTGAAGTGAAAGGAGCGTAAAAGATATAAGTGTGATTTATATAGGAACAATTAATATACTTCTGTTTGATTTCTGCATGGTACCTGGAGAAACCAGTCGTGTCCTAAAATTTAGTGGTAACTTTAATCATTGGTTAAATTATGTACTCCTTTCTCTTATGAATAAGATTCAGAAACCTTAAGCAGGGAAAGTGCTATTCTAATAAGACATGCTCAATAGTATGTAACTGTGATCAGAAGATTTGTCATGCTTCACAGCTTGCTTGAGTAATATTTTATTAATCATTCTCCTTGCTTTGTGGGATTTATCTTTCAGATTGCCCAAAGGAACAGTTTGGATGTCGATGTTGATCTGGCCCTGGGTTTTGCTTCACACTATTGCAAGATTGGCACGATGGAGTGTCTAGTAGAAGAGGGTAATGCTGTGGCTTTCTTGGGCCCTTTGATGAGAGCTGCTGAGAGAGGTTGTATGCAGGTTGTCCAATGGTTTGTGAAAAGGGGTTGCCGTGATATGGATCTGTGCCTTGCCCTTACAGCTGCCACTTCCAGCAGCCAAGTTGAAGTTGCTGCCTATCTGCTCCCCCACGTCCCTCAGCATGTTCTTGCAGCTCTCAGCATTGAGATTCTCAAGGCTGCAGGTGAAAGAAGTGGTGGCTCTCTTGATGGTGTGGCATTCCTGCTCCATTCTGATTTCTTAAGTGACCCAGCTGCTACATACGCAGTTGCAGACAGCATTGCTAGGTCTGATGACGAGGCTGTTGCCCCTGACCTGAAAGCTTTTCTTCGGGAGCATTGGTCTGAGGCAGCTTTCTTGGACGGATTAAATCAAGGGCAAGAGCATTACATGAATCTAGTTAGGATTTTGAAGTGGGGTGGATCTCCTATTTGCCTAAGGGATCTGCCAGGTCCTCTGAGGGTGGCAATTGCCTACCTGCCGCTGTATAGGGAGTGTATTAAGGTAGGTGGTCGCTTGCTATCACAAAGGTTAAGGGGTCAACTTGTTGAAGCCGTGAAAAGGCTTGGAGGTGGGGTGTTGGGAGAGGTGAGCCAGGGCAAAGAGCTCTTGGCAGTTTTGGAACATCACCTCCCTCCATTTTTGGTCCACGCTCCCTTCACTGGTTAGCAAAAATTAACCGTTGGATATTTCACATTTTCGCTTCTCTTTTTACCTCCATATCTCATGTGTCATAGATAATAATAATTTACATATTACCTGTGGTTAAGGTGACGAAGCTTTTAAGGTTTGTCAAATTTTCCTACCATCATGTGGTTGGCATAAAATCTTGGTTCTCTCTGTAGTCTCCTGGGTTTTTTTTGGCTATACCATACTATGTTCTCTCTTAATGGCTTTGCATTTTGACCTTGTTATATGTAAGTCAGAGAGTAATTATTATCACAAGAGTTAATATATGATGGGAATGTATATTGTAACCTCTTGTGTTCATTGCTCATTTTTCAATCTTTTTTGAGAAAATTGACTAGATCTCCCGGTTCAGGAGGTTAACTGTACCATGATCTGATCGTCCACATGCAATGGGATGATTCATTTTAGCATGTTATAAATGTTTAGTTGAAGAAAAGTGGCCACAAAGTCATAGACAAATCAAACTTTCCAAGCTTCCCTTGTCTATGCTTTGCTTGCAAAAGTTGAATTTGAAAAAAAAAGGCCTTTTGCCCTGTAAGCCATATGTAGTTTTACTGTGGCCGACTGGGTTGGCATATATTCTTCTGTGTCGATTTTGAATAGACAAATTTGGTCATCTTCCTCTTTAAAAGAGTATTCTTTGCCTAAAATAAATGATGTTCACATGGTGTTTGACCGCAGCCAAATGGGGAGATATATGATATGAAATGAAATGAAATGAATGTGACCAATGCTATGGTCTAAAAGATCTGTAAAATTATTCTGCATTAATGGTGAGTATAAAATGTGAGGAATAAAAAATTTGCTTTTTGGAAACGTTG